>NW_026442162.1:5675000-6313304 GCF_026898425.1 Galleria mellonella | reverse complement strand
TGGGAAAAGCGCAGCCAGTACCTCTTCCAGCTGTTGAGGCGGGATGCGTTCCGCTTCCGGGGGCGCCCAGGGGCGCATTTTGCCCCTTACCGTACGATACGGGCGCCCCCATGGATCCCTCTCGAGAGTTTCGAGAAGCTCCTTCCTGGCCCTCTCCTTGGCGCTGGTGATGGCTAGCCGCAGGGTTTTCGTCTTCCCCCGATAGATCCTATACAGCTCAGCTTCCTCCTCGGCGGTGCGGCCTGTCCTTCTGCGGCGATACCGCGTGTACTGACGTCGAGCGGCCCCCAATTCGTCTCTGAGGGCCGCTATCTCCTCCGACCACCAGTACACCTGTCGCCGAGTAGGAGGGGGACCGGCTCGAGGCATTTACGCATCACATATCTGCGTCAATACCTCCGTGAACTGGTGTGCCTCCCTTCCACCTCCACAGGCCTGGGACGACTGTCTGATGCCCAGGCCTGAACTAAGGAAGCCTCCATCAAGACGTCCCTATCAAGACGCCTCAATGCCCATTTGGGGAATGTCGGGACGTGCCTACCCCAGGTGATCATGGGCCGGGGCCATGGACGAGGGGAGCACGTCCAACCGAATATAACGGTGGTCAGACATGGTCTCCACCTCGGCCATTACTCTCCAGCCCCGTACCCTGTGTGCGATTGTAGAACTGGCGAGCGAAATGTCAACTATCGACTCGCCATTAAATCGCACACACGTGGCAGCTGACCCGTGGTTTAGGACCACTAAGCCAGCCGCGATCGCCCAATCCTCCAGAAGCTTGCCGCGAGCAGTGGTAACCCGGTCGCCCCACGCCATTGATCTCGCATTGAGGTCACCGAGCACCATCACAGGACGGGTTGAAAATTGTCCTATAAGGGCTCCCAACCCATCTATGTACGCCCGAACTCAGCAAAACTCCTGTTGGGAGAAGCACACCCCGACGACGAGGATTTCCCCCCAGCTCACACCAACGATGCCGGACGAACTGAAGAGACCCACGGCCTGCGGGAGGTAGGTTTCCTACCAACACTTCCTACCGCAACCAGCGCATCAGTATCGCCGAACCAGTTATCCCCTAGAGGGATAAACGAGAGGCTCGGCGGCCACAACCAAATCCACTCCCCTGCGACGCTCTGAAAAGAAGATTTTGAGCGTCGCGGCAGTGGTTCAGATTCGCTTTCAGGATGCGATGGTGCATTTATCGAAGTTCCATCGCCTCCTGCACACCCCTCTGGGAAGGTCCAGCGGTAGGGGTCATAGTTGGCCCTCTTTTCCACCCCCTGAGGGGGTACAGGTTTTTGCCCCCACTCGGTGGTTGGCAGGACGACCGCCGCCGAGCATAGCATGCACTTTGGGGCAGCACTACAGACCGCCGCCTTGTGGCCAGCCTCTCCGCAGCGGAAGCATAGTCCGCTCCGGTCTTCCGCAAGTGTGCATTTGGTACGAACGTGCCCGATGTGAAGACACCGGAAGCAGCGCAGGGGTTGTGCGCTAAGAAGTTAGGCCCTGGCTTTGACCCAGCCAATGCCAAGACGACCCGCCGTCGTAATGCATTTGATCGCAACGACGGGTCCCCTGACCCAGCAGGTACCTAGGCCGGAGGGGCCTCTGCGGATTGTGCCGGCCCTGACTTCATCCGGCCGGCAACCCCCCTCCCCCTAGCGACTGCCTCTGCGACCTCTTCAGGGGTCACAGCATCGTCCAAATCCAGTACCCTCATCTCGGCAGTCTTGCAAGGCCTGGACACCTTTACCCAATCCTCAGGAAGGACCTGTCGATCCTCTCTCCAGCCAGCTGATCCGCATGACCACCATTCTCAGCGCCCAGGATTTCAATAATCCGGGCGCCCGTAGCTGCCACCTTCATTCTTACCCCCCCGATCCCCATGTCCGGGAGACTGATTTTACCCCTGGTCTCCCGGATAATCTGGGAGTAAGTGACTCCGCGCCCCTCAGCCTCGGGGTTCAGAGCCAATACCACCGCTGCTGAACGCGGGGCACGGAGTTTTGCTGGGGAGGGCTTGCCACCGCCATTCTTCTGTGGCTGTTGGGCCGGGCCTCCTGCACGACGAGAATGCTGTTTAGCAGTCATCTGCCTATCCCGCATCTGGAGTTTGACGCCCTCTGCGCCTGGACACCTCAGTCCAAGTCTCCTCTGAAGCCATAGCCTCTGGATTTTCCCGGGGGAGGATCGTCGGCAGCGACGGCCAGTTCCCATCCAGGACCTGCGAAGAGAGAGGTCTGACAGCAGTAGGTTGCGGTTGCTGCACCCTTCCGGCCGCCTGATTGGGCTGCCGTTCCGCTGAAAGGCGGGCTTTGATAGCACCCGCCGCTGGCTGGCTCGCAAGGTCGCGGATGCGCGCATCTCTCCTTAGGGCAGGCCTGCAGTTAGCTGGATGCTCAGGGTGGTCAAACATCATCTCCTCGTTCTCTCCCTCAACATCGAGAAAGTGAGCACTGATGTTGGACGGGGAGGCAAGAGGACCGTTATACCCACTAAACCTTCTGCAGACCAGGTCCATCCTCTGGTTTACAGCGGCTCCAACAGATTGTAAGATCTGCGCCTTAAACTCGTCCGGATCAAAGCCCAGGATCTCGCGGAGGTCACGCTCAGGAGCATGCCCGGGGGCATTAGCCCTGCCGGGAGGATCTCTCATGCCTCGCTGGAGGTGGTGGAGGGGAGCAGCACGCCTATTCGCGGTGCGGTTCCTGTCCTCAAGGATCTCTGCCACCTGGCGCGTCAGATCCCTGACCTCGTCCTCCCGACGCTGGTTTTTTTGCAGCCCAGGTGCCATATAAGTCGGGATCAGGTCGACACCAAGCCTGTCTGCCAACATCTCAAAGGAGGATATACCCTCCTTCAGCTCCTTAACAGGAAGCCCTTTAAATTACCGCACTTGCGGACTGCTTCCCCTGAGTTGCATCGCGTTGGCGTGCATCGCCTTCTTCAACCTGGCAACGGACGCTTCCGCCACCGTTTGCTTCTCAGAGGTTTGGGGAGGGGACTTCTTGCCCTTCCCTTTTCCCTTCTTCTTGGGAGGTCCCGACTGGGATGCCACATCCTCCGACAATAGCCTAAAGCTATTGTCTTCCAAGTAGGCAAGGTGCGTCGTGGCCTTCCCCACTTCATGATAGTGTTGGCCGGAACCACCAACAACTGTATTCCTGAAGTCTCCACCAACATCGACGCTCGAGTCTCTGGAATCAGAGACCAGTTCACCATCACGCTTTCTTTTCCGGGCAGTTGACTCCACCGACGAATCTCTGGACGCGACCGGGGTCGGCAGCCGTGATAAGCCACTCTTGGTTTGCGACCGCGTAACGCGTCTACTTTTCTGCGAGTCAAGCTCTACCTCTCGCATAGCCACCTCTGTACCTTCCTCATCACTGGCCTCTGAGGCCGACCAAAAGGCCATGTCTCCCTGGCGTCCACCAAATCCGAGCGTACTAAGCGACTTTGGATTCGCTTCCAAGCCCTCAATAGCCTCAATATACCCAGGCTCCCCTTTTTTGGATGTCTGTGGCCGCGTGATAGCCACATTCTGCCTCTTCATCTTAGCAGAAGCTCTCGATGAAGCGCCGACCACATCAACTCCGTCCTTCTCGGACACCACATCTTCTCCGTCCTTCACGGACACTACGTCAATGTTTTTTATTTTGTTTAGTTGAGATTCCATGAATTTCCCACGAGTATGGGGGATTGGTTTCGTGCATGGGGTAGCCCCCTGCTTCCATGCACGGCCTACTACGCTTTGGGTGCGGCAGGTGCCCAAAGGTTGGTGCCCTTGTGGCCGATGTTACGTCACCGACCCGCCCACTCCGCAGAACACGCCGACCGAAATAAGTATCCAGCGGCGTGCTCCACAGAGTGAACTGTCCCTCGCCAGGCACCGGAGCTTAAACAAACGGTTTTTATAGAGGTTGTCTCCTCGCGGCCCAGGCAATTAAGCCAAGGCCTCCGTCCCCTCACTCGGGTGCGAAACATGACCACACCTTCGTGAGGGATTACGGTTTTCCGGCGGTGGCACAAAAACCAGCCCGGCTGTGCAGCAAAGCACCCGCCGGGTCCGCCGACCACTCCTACTATGAGGAGTCGCGGGACAGAACCCGCTCCCCGAACGAACACGACAGGCCCAAGGACTTGGGCCCGCCATACACCACTGTCGGAATATTAGCCGTCGGTAAGCGACATCTCTAAGCAGACGTCACTTACCGCCGTTGCCCGGGGTGCACCGTCCCCAGCCATTGTCAGACGCCGTTCCCGCCGGACGTATCCACCAGGACAAGCGACCATACAATGACCAGGGCGCACTAGGAGGTTTTCCGACCTAGCACCCCAGAGGAATAACACCTGAGTCCTCAGGAATGGCAACGCATGGGGAGTATCATGGGCGAAACAGTACACTGTGTTATGTTATGCTCGTGTCTATAGGCGACGGTTACCACTTTCCACCAGGTGGGCCGTCAGCTTGTTTGCCATTCTAAGTTGCATAAAAAATATATAACCCACTAATAATTACGTTGCAGTATTAGAAGCTTATTTTATTTATACCAAATCCCTCTACTTCTGCACTGCTCTGCTTTACTATATGTTACATTCATTCTTAGTTCATTAAATTTGTATATGAAGTAAATACAGCTTTGCAAAATAATGCTGTATCTACATAGATGCAATGTTCAAAATGGCAAAACTCTACGGGATAAATAGAGTATTTTACAATATTATAGATGCAGTACCATTCCATTTTTCCTCATTGAAAAAATATACTGTGCTGTTCATGACACTCCTCTTTCTATTACATCATTTTTTTGTTTGTTTCAGGAAAATGCGGAGATGATCAAGTTAATTAAAGTATAATTTGTAATTGCTATATTTTTGTTGGCGTATAGCTTACATTGCTGCCCACTGAATAGTGTTCGTATTATACTGTTGGTACAGTATACAGATGGTGCCTTTATGGGGGCCTAGTATATGAGGAATATTATTGTTACCCGACTTCGAGGGAGTAGGTTCTCAATTCGACTGGATTTTTACCCGACTGATGAAGATAAGACGGTAATGTGTTTTGAATGCATGTTAGGAGATTTGATGCAACATGTATTTTAAATAGTTTGATAGATTTTAATAAATGTAATATTGTAAGATTTGTCTTAATTGTTTTATATATATATATATATATATATATATATATATATATATATATATATATAACAGCTACATGATGCAGCAAGTAGGAATCTTTCACAAATTATATTTGCCAATTTAGAATTGATTTTATTATAATTTCACTTTCTGGATGATCCCAATATTTATTAGTTACAAGAACACTTGTATGATTCTTTTTGTATGGTAAACTAATTATAAATAAAATAAATATGGTAAATTTAATCGTTCTACTTTACTCGGCTAAAATGTAGTCTTATTTTATGAGGTTTTAGGTATGTTTATTGCTGTGTACGCATTATCAACTTGGCCAAATTGACCGGACACATCATACATTCCACATTCGTCTCATTTTATTTAATAAAATGTGTAATAATAATGTATTTATTATAATAAATCAATGAAATGATCGATATAGTTTCAATCAATGTTTTAAAATTGATTAAATTAGCATTATTTTGAAATACTTTGTTGCACTGCCTTTTAAAAAATTGTTTTTATTTACTACTTCGTGCACGTGGATTTTAGAAGTGGGAGAACTAATTCATTTATGGATGTCGTGTCAAGATTATCAGTTTTTATGTTAGACCTTTAGGAATACAACTGTAAAAACTGCATTCCCTTTGATGCAGTAGTTTTTACACGATGCCAGAACAAACATTTGTATATTAATATATGTGAAGCAAAAACCTTGTATCCCTTTTTATGAAAATTGCCCAGATGGAGGAGTATGAAATTTGGCACACTTATAGTTTCTGTAGGGAAAGAGTGCACAATGCTAATTAATTTTTATTTTAAATTATTCATAAAACAATATATTAAATCATTAAATAAAAAATACACACTACCATGCATTTGATACACATGCCTATATACTCTTTTGTTTATTGTTAAAGTCTGTGGTCAAATTAAGAATAGGTTAATATTGTTTGTCTTTAATATTATTTGTCTATAGTCTTATTGAATGTCAAACATAACCATAATAAAACACTTCAGCTGCCCGCTAACAATATGCTTTCTAACTGTGATTGGAAGAGATCTCTGTCAGAGATAAGTCCACCCTTGCTCACAATATTTATAAATGCATTAACAATGTAACTTACAAGTTCAATAAAGAATATATATTAATAAATTCATTTATTACAATATATGTTATGGACGAATTTTGACAACTGCCAGGTCAGCCATCTAGTACTTATTATATATTTAGTATTTATTTATTTGATCAATTGGGTCCCAATACGGTCACCCAGGAATGCATCAGTACATTAACAAACACTTTACTATTATAATTAAAAGGTATAATATTAAGAAGATTAAAATACCATACAGCCACACAAAAATTAATAGAAATAACATTTATGCCTTAAATATCTGAACATAAACACTCTGTGGTCATCCGAAGAAACGTCAGTAAATTTGAGGCAAATACTATAGAGAAACTGTAGGTGTGTCGCCGGCCTTTTAGGAAGGAATATGCTCTTTTAAGTCTTCAGTGAATAAATCAAAATAAACAATAACAAGGACAAATCAGAACATATTCGTATTATTTATAAATAGTATAATAAAACCGCAATTTTTTTATTTTATTTTGAGCGAACACAGAGACAGGTCTATGAGTACGATCGACCGAAAAGAGGAGAGAGAGCAGGCATAGTGTAAAAGTGGAAGTGAAAGTGTGGGAGTGAATTTTAACTACTGGCCGCACTATATCGGCTCACTAAGTACATTTGAAGAATTATTCGCATCTATAGGGGAAATATTAATTTCGTCATACTCGTAGAATACTGACGGATCTGACAAAGATTACATATATAGATCCGTCAGTATTCTACGACTATGACGATATAACCCTTTGCATAACGGTGGAAATTTCCATCACAACATTGAATGCCCAAAAATTATGTAAAAGAACAAGTTCACTTTAAGTTGATCGTGTCTGGATACCTTTTTAATGTCCATTGCAGAAAAAGAAAGCATAGCTGTCAAATTTATTTTTTTTATCCATTTTTCCTTTAATTTTGAACATGAATATAACATCTTGATTTATTTCACCAATAAAAAAAATCATGCAAAGAAGAGTTAAGTTCAAAATTTCAAAAAACGTGCCTACAAAAGGCCGGCAACACACAAGCAACTCCTCTCGTGCAGTTATTCATGGGTGACGGTAGTCGTTTACTCGTTTGCCTCCCTAACAATAAAAAAAAAAAAACTGTTTTTCGCTTACTCCTAACCTATGCAATGGGTTTTAATACGGGTTTTACATAGATAATTTATTTGCATTACTTACAGCACACAAAATATAACATACATATATAGATATGCATAAAAAGCAAGATAAGAGAAATGATTTAAAAAATATACATAAAGCCAAGTACATTTTTTCCTTTTATGCGTGTGCTATAACAATACAAAATGGACACGTCTCAGTTTATTGCTTATTTTATCCTAGCTTTATTTTAGCCTAGGTTTGTCTTTACAAAACGAAATATCTTAATTATATTTTTCTATATGTCAGAATAAGCGAGCATATTATAAATTTTATAATTCATAAATTGTCCAAGGCCATAGTGCTTCACTAATACTGTATAAATATTGCACTCAAGTCTGTCAAATGTATGCATGTGTTTATTGTATGAATTAGGTATACACACCTAATTATCAGTAACATGAGAAGTAAACCCTAAATCTCTAATTAAACAGCGGCGTGTATGTACCTATGTGTATATTATGTTATTATACCTTTAATTTTTCACAGTCGAATATTTCTAATTTTAAACTTTTGCGTTATTTACGCATATTTTAAACTACTGATTCTTTGTACTTGGCACAAGTACAAAGAATTTTCGATAATCAATACATATATTAAAAAAAAGTTTAAACTAATTTAACTGATCGGTTATTTTATAGCATTTTATATGTGATTCTTTAGATTGATATAATTTATGATAGTGGCGCCATCTAGTTGCGCTCATCATGAGAAACTTTATCGTGATAAATCACTGATAACTAAAACTAATTTTAAAAATCAATTTGTTCTATAAGTTTATTTTTTTATGTTTGGCGTACGATATTAGCGTTTCTCTTTCGAGATCAAAACTTTATCAAGTATCAATGTATTTTTGTAATTATTTCATATCCAATCAATATAAACTACAATTTTTTATATATTTATTAAATAGAAAAATAATTAAGAAAGCTATGCCAAAATGGTTTACTAAATATGCCAAGTATAATTTTCTTTAAATCTATTAAATGTTAATTGTATTGTTAGAATACATCGTCATAGTAGTAGAATACTGACGGATCTGACGAATATTACATATAAAGATCCGTCAGTATTCTACGACTATGACGACATAATATTAAATCTGTATTCTCATATCCCGTTGTTTTATGTATACATAGCTGTAAAATTATTTAATTTGTTTGTGATTGTATCATCATGTACACTGGTCTCTGTACTTAGTTATTGCAAGTATTGTGTATAGACTGATTTTTAGTATATTCGAGGAATACTCTTTGCACTGAGGTTGTCTTGAATTTTAATGTTTAAAGTCAATCATAACTTTACCTTACCAAAATGTAGTATCATTGTAATTATTTGCCAATTTTCAAAAGCAACCATTTTCAATCGTCATCATATCAGCCATTGTCCACTGCTGGACATAGTTCTCCCCTATAAGGGGGGTTTACCACCAGTTGCCACACTTGGCAGGCAGGTCAGCAACCGCAGTTAGCCTTTGGTGATGTTTTAAAAGACACGCTGCTGTCCATCCCTCGACTGTGATTTCTTAGTCGCTTCTTACGACACACACGTGTAAGGAAGGGGTAGCCCAACGTTTCTGAGTATTTAAACATTGTTCTGTTAGCGAATAGAAACTTTGAAAATTGACAGATAATAACGAGGTTGGAATACTTTGTTATAAGCGCTCTTAATACTTAGAGCCAGTTTCACAAGTTTTTGTAGGTATCTGTTATATATATATCTAATGTCATCTGGAACGTTATATTAAATAAGTTTGTAAAATTTATTTGATAGTTCTTCGTTATTTTTATGTACCCTATATACCTACCACAAAATGGAAATCATGGGCACAGATAATACTATACTAGTGGGTAACTGGATATTTTGTTGGAAATGCTTTATGGATTTAGTATGTTATGTAGAAGATTATTGAAAATTCAAATAGTTGTACTTTAAATTCAATTAATTCTGATTTTATCATATGCACATATCGTAGTATACTATATATATATATAGTCGTAGAATACTGACGGATCTGTATATGTAATATTTGTCAGATCCGTCAGTATTCTACGACTATGACGATATTATGTAATTGATTATTTGACTATATTTATTTTGTTTAATTCCTTTACCATTAGTACGTTACATACTTTACCAATACATGTAAATTTCTCATATTAGATATAGAGGCAGAATGTATATGGGACACGTAAATTTCTTTCATCTAAAACTACCTACATTCTAGCAAAATAAATTCATTTCATTTCATACACACATACTAACTGGCAACACTTGAAGATTGGCCAGAAGTCTCACACATTCTAATGGTAGCGGAATTAAACAAAATAGTTCTAATAAAATAACCAGTGATATGGACTTCAGCAAGATAACACCTAATTCGGTAAAATATTTTGTAAATGTCCAAACTTAAAAGAATTTACACCAAATAATGGTAAAATTAAATGTGGCAACACTACTCCATCCCAGAGTCCAATATCGACCTACCATGAGCAAATAAATCATAAATTATGCTACATCTGGATAAATGAAATGTATGCAGGGATAGGGGCCTTATAATGCTAGTTTATCTCTGTCTACCCCGCAAGACACTTGGCGTGAAGATGCTTAAGGGTTTTTGTAGTGGACCATTATTTACTTATTATATGTACGTATGAATTAATAACCTTTAATATATAAAAGATGTTTGTCGGTTCGTTGTATAACCTCCCACGCGTATATTTTGTAAAATAAAATTGTGAAACAAAAATACTTGTTTTATTTTTTATACATATTATCTTCTATGCTTATAATAAATCTGTAGAGAGGTCAATTCTGAATTATCTGAAAATGTTACTCTCTCACCTTGGTAGGAGAGTAGGGTTTGCCCTACTCGTAAAATTTCACAGTATACAATATTACAATTGTCCCTAATCCAATAATGTAAAACATTGGAATGTATTATAGTGAGGTAACAAAAGTATGGTACAAAAGTGAGTATGTGCCGTATGGTCCCGGCATAGAATGGACCGTCCCTTCTATTCCCGTAAGTGTTGTAAGAGGCGACTAAGGGAGCTTAATTAATGGTTGAGGGATGAACAGCAACGTCCCTCTTTAAACATCATCAAATGCGGTTGCCAATCCGTTTAGCAACAGTGGCACGCCTATGTTAAGCAGTGGACAGTTAACGACATGAATGAATGAATTAATAAAAAAAAAATGGCTTAAAAATTATGCGTATATTTTAAGGAAACCATTATAAAAAAAAACAGATAATAAATTTAAATTTAAGTTAAATTTAATAAATAACTCACACATAAATGGAAATTATGTATCCATAACACATAATTACTATGTTCTGTGACATTCATAAATAAAAACACATTTGATTCACATTGTTTTATCTTAACTAAAAGTACAATCGCCAATTATCAAACAAACATTTGTCCTTCGACTTTTACAATTGAACGCGAAGGTCTTAAAACTAAAATATGCGTATTGAAGTTTGCGGATACAGTTTCAACCTTATATAAATGTAACATGGTTGATAATTAATTATCTAACTTGATAAACATAACCACTTAATATATTCTATTGCAATATATTAAAATATGCAGAAATAAATGAATGAATAACTTATTGTTCCCTCAAAGATCATTCTTTGTGGGAAACTATTATAATAGATTATTATTATAAATAATAATATTATTATATTTATTCGGTTACATTACATATTACATAATGGTGTCGATTGTGAGTACGTAGTACCTTTACTACCATGACGCATCCAGTTATTGTTGTGGGAGATTCAAGATCTTTTGTTTTTTTAATTTTTAATTTACGAAATGTCCATCCAAATAATAATATATTATTCATTAGTACAAATATGTGTACATGGCGGACTTAATGCTAAAAGCATTCTCTCCCAGTCAACCGTAGGGAAGTGTCAGAATACTCGAATGCGGTACTAGTAATTATTGATATATATACATACTAAAATTACATATATAAACGAATAAATATATATGAATAACAAATATACTTACACATATATACTATATTATACACGATATTGAGAATAATATAAAACACTTACTGCTCGGATAAAGTAAAAAAGTGAGCGTGAACGTTGTTTTGAAAGACGGTTTAGTCGGTAGTCTCTTAATGGCATCAGGAAGCGCGTTCCAGAGTCGTGAAGAATGTAGGAGAAAAGAGTTTGAAGCGTAACCAGTACGGTTCTATAGTTTAAGTAGATTCGTAGTTTTACGTGCGGCTTACGACTTTTACATCGTCCTAAATATTTGTTTTAACACGCTCGCGTCACGTAGATGGGCGATGGTGACACATTATACTATTATTACATAGATAGTGTCTCTAATACTTCGTCTTCGAATCACTATCTATGATTCGATTTGGGAAATTTTTAATGCAATTACTTGCAACACTGAAAAAATGGCGCGCTTTGTTTTGTTTTTAAAAAAAATATCTGTCAAAATTGAGTCAGCTAAAGTGACATTAGGCCGAGTCAATTTTAACCTGTTTTTGATACTCGATGCTCTATCTATAATCTAAGATTACACTATACAAGAGAACTCAATATTAAGTCAATACTGTTTTGTCCATCAATATTACTTTGTTACTAGAATTGTTGGTGGGAAGATGGCCGTTCATAAATTACGTCACATGGTAAAGAATCTATCATACTCAAAGCCAATTTCTCCAATATTCATTTGATAAAATCATGCCGTGCCAACACAAAATAATTGGTTTTAGGGTAAAAAGTTGTGATGATAATGATGATGACACGGAGAAAAGATGAGTTACAAGCTTCATGATGTCACATAAGTTCATGGAATTTAGATTAAATTATCATTTACTTGCAAAATATATCATGTCACACATGCGAAGGTGGTATTGACAACCCAAATGTGACCACCTGTAATTTACGTACGGCCCTCAAAGTTGGTGAATTTAGTAAAAAATGGAAAATATTTAGTAAACATATTGTGGCATCAACTGCAAAACGAAGGTGTAGATAGATAACCAGACCTTTGGAGCAATATGTCCGGACCTTTATAAGTTTTTTTTTTTAATAATTATTGCTCGACTCTATAGTTTTCTATAAATGGTGTGTCATTGCATTTGACATGACAGTCGTAATGACAGTACATATAAAATAAATATGGCGACCAGGAACTGTCAAACATTCGAAAATTATCAGACTTTCGAAATGTAAATATTTTTGTGACTATTCCACATTCAATTATTTAAAATTCAAGTTTTAAAACCGTTAATGTATATTTACTAAGCTAATCAGTTAGCGACCGTCTTAAATATAAAAACATCTCTTCATCCACGATGGAACAACAATTACAAGGAATAGTGATTTTAATATTTTAGTAAATACTAATTTGAGGGCATTCGTGTCCCAAATTCGTGCTCGAGCACATTACTAGTTGGACTTAGCTGGGCGGCGACAGCTTGTCTGGGGGCTCCCCTGCCCGCAACGTGATGGACGCTGACGGCTCGGGCGATGCTGCATCCTGTTGAAGAGACGTCAAAAAATCTTTAAAAGCGTTCATACTGGACATAGTTAATCACTGTTTCGATATTAGCTTATTGGTCCTCTGGACATTTATTTATTTAATCATCATTATTTTCCAACCGTGAAGCAGTTGTGTTTGCATGGCTGTGTTTCGGTTTGAAGGGTGGGATATGGCGTGAATTTACAGAGTACAGAGGAATAACACCTGAGTCCTCAGGAATGACAACACATGGGGGGTATCATGGGCGAAACAGTATACTCTGTTATGTCCATGGTACTGCTCATGTCTATAGGCGTCGGTTACCACTTTCCATCAGGTGGGCCGTCAGCTTGTTTGCCATTCTATGTTGTATAAAAATAAATAAATGTATAAATGATGTTTTACGCTTTTTACTTTTTTAATTATACAATATTAACATACCTACTTGTACCACCATTACTTCATTACCTTAAGGTTGTCTTGAAAAGATTGCTCTCAGCAATAAGAGGGCCTTACTGTACTTATACAATTGTATCGTTATATTTATTTATTGTCTTGCTTATTTCCTATATTGTATAATGCAAATGAAGTATATTCATTCATTTATATGCCTCCCCTTTAGGAGGTTTTGCAAGTAGTTGCCACGCTTGGTAGGCGGATTGGCAACCGCAGTTAGACTGGAGATGTTTTAAGAGGGACGCTGCTGCCCATCCCTCGCCCTCCCTTAGTTGCCTTTTACTACACCCACGGAAAAGGGTGTGGCCTATTCTATGCCGGGACCACACGGTTAATGTAGAGATATCGTCTAGTTAAAATTTTATTATATCTAATGTTACAAAGAAAAAAGATTTTTGTTTGTATGGGATAAACTAGAAAAATACTTCACCGATTTAATTATTTTACCAGAGGGAGACTTTGTACAAAAGTCGATTGCTTGGGTACCTCTGTCCCATTCGTGTTTCAACCGTGAATGTCTACGCACATAAGGAGAAATAAAGCACATAATGTTCTCCGTATAGCAACACCAGACAAGTCGTTGCTATTCACCCCGTGAATACCGGAGAGATGGAACAGTCAAGTCTTTATAAAAAAAAAAAAAAAAAAACTAATGGCTTTCAAGAGAGTAGGTAGATGTGTGTACACGGAACAGTTTTCAAGTTATTTTTATATAATATAAAATTTACAGTCTAACTATTTGTATATCTATTCATTAATAAATATAATAAGTCAAGAATAAAAATTTATTCACGCCTCGAAAAAGGGAAAAGATTGGTGATCGAAACAAATTGGTGACCCCGACGTGATTTCAACTTTACAAATTTACAAGTTTATCAAGTGGCAAAAATCTCCATCATCAACACTATATGTTATTCGAAGATTTGAAACAATAATCACAGGGAAGTAAGCCCAATCATTGTAATAAATTCCTATCCATTCCTTTTTTGTGTGGGTAGAAGTTGACAATTAAAAGTACGGATATATTTTTCGTTTAACTATTAATATTTCATTTTATATTGTATGTGGAGGTTTTTAGTACGATATAACGATCACTAAAATCATATTTAAATTCACGCCGGTGTTTTTTATCGGGTATTCAGAGAGGTTTCAACAAATATATTTGTAGCTACTTTTGATTTACTAAGTTCTATAACATATTAACTTGGAGCTGTTTTCAATGTGTGAATTACTTCAGTATAAGTCAGTACCTATTGATTCATTGTTTGCACTTTAATAATGGCAGACTATAAAGATTTAGTAAAACAACGGAGCACAATTAGAGCTCAATTAACATTGTTTGAAAAATATTTACGACCATTACTGGAAACTCGAGAAATAAATAAGGTTAGGATTCATGAATTAAACTTAAGGCTATAAAAACTCGTGAACTATCATATAACTTTGATAAGGTGCAGACAGACATTGAGAAGTGGGTATTGGATGAAGATTTAGATAAACAAATTGAGGAACGCGAACAAACAGAAAATAAATTCTTTTCTTTAATTGCTGAAGCTGAAGCTCTGTTAGAATATTACAATAATGAAAACCAATCTGAAACTTCATCTGCCAACACTCAGTCTGCCTTAAATCTGAAGCTACCTCCATTACATATTTTAAGATTCGACGGACAGACCAGCATGTGGATAACCTTCAGGGATACCTTTCTGTCTTTGATTCATGAGAATGGAAGTATTCAAGAAGTTGCTAAGTTTCACTATTTGAAGTCCTATCTAGATGGCGCTGCCAGTGACGTTATTAGTTCTATCGCTGTTTCTGCAGCTAATTATCGAATTGCTTGGAACTTATTATGTGATAGGTACAATAATAAACGTATATTAATTAATGAGCATTTAAAAGCGATATTTTCAATCGAACCTTTGTCTAAGGAATCAGATAAGGGTATTCGTTGTTTAATTGATGCATTTTCTAAAAATTTAAGCGCATTAAATAGTTTAGAAGAGCCGACTGATTCATGGGACACGATTATTATATACATAGCAGTTAGTAAATTAGACAGTATTACAGCGGGTAAATGGGAAGAATTTAGAAGCAATAAGGAATCACCTACTTTACAAAATTTTTATACATTTTTACGTCAAAGGGCAACAGTTTTAGAGACAGTCAATGCTAATAGATCAAATAAAAATGAAAAACGCAACAATATGGTTAAATCTAAATCATTTATGATTTCCTCAAAGACATCTCCTGATTTTTCTTGCACAGTTTGTGGTTTAAAACACAAGTTGTTTGACTGCAGTATGTTTAAATCGTTATCAATAGAAGAACGTATTGCTAAGGTTTCTGCCGGTCGTCTATGTAAGAATTGTTTCCGAGGCGGCCATCGATCATTCCAGTGCAAAATGAGCGGCTGTAGAATCTGCAAAGGAAAACATAATATATTACACAAACAACTTTCATTACCTGTAAATTCAACCACTCCACCTCAAACACACATACCATGTGATCAACAAACACATGATTCATCTACAGTACTGACAACTACACACAATGCTACCATTCTAAATGAACCTAAAACCACAGCTAATTTCTCGAATTCTATAATTATGTTATGTCGCCGCCAATCAAGCTCTTTTGTCTACAGCGTTGGTCAAGGTGACAAACAATGACAAACCCTACATATTAAGGGCTTTATTAGATAGTGGTAGCCAGTCTACGTTTATAACTACAAAGGCACTACAGTTGATCGGACTAAACAATATTCAAATGTTCATCAATGTGTTTCTGGTATAAAACACAACTTTAAACATTACTAAATTAATAGATATCACAATACATTCTACAGTGAACACCTTTAGCATTCCGATACGATGTTATGTCTTACCTTATCACAGATTCCTTACCTCACAAATCAATATGTATTAATGGGTTAGGTATTCCAAATAATATACAACTTGCAGATCCTAAGTTTTATCAATCATCAGAAATTGATATTCTTTTGGGAGCATGTTTTTTGGGAGTTGCTAGATAATTCAAAAATAAAACTAGGTCCTAAATTACCTATCCTTCAAAAAAAATTAGGCTGGATTGTAACCGGTCCTATTAGCGGAGGTAGTTCAAATAGTCATGTTATCAAATGCCATTTTTCTCAAGAGATATATAAACAACTAGCTATGTTCTGGGAATTAGAAGAAATACCTAATAATCCTAAATCTCTTGATGACAATTATTGTGAGAGGTTCTTTCGAGAAACTACTAAACGAGATGACAATGGAAGATTTTGTGTACAAATTCCACTTAAAGAATCACCACAAGTGTTAGGTGATTCATACAACGTTGCACTTAAAAGGTTTAAACAAATGGAAAGAAAGTTTAAACGCGATTCTTCTTTCCATCGAAATTATAGTAATTTTATATATGAGTACAAAGAGTTAGGGCATCTTGATGAAATATCCGATCATGAAAAATTAGGCTATTATCTTCCGCATCATGCATTAATCCGAGAGAGTAGTAGTACCACAAAATTACGTGTGGTTTTCGATGCATCGTCAAAAACGTCATCTGGAAAATCCTTAAATGATATTCAATATGTAGGTCCAGTAGTACAGAACGATTTACTATCTATCTTAATACGCTATAGACAACACAAATTCGTTATCACAGGAGATATTGAAAAAATGTATAGGCAAATTCTTGTCGACCCTAATCAGCGCAGTTTGCAAAAAATTTTATGGCGTGATAACGAACAGCAACCAATTAAAACATTTCAATTGAACACCGTAACCTATGGTACCGCTTCTGCATATTTCTCAGTACCAGGTGCCTCATTCAATTGTCATTGGAATGCACTGATCCTATTATAGCAAGGTTATTGAAGGAAGATTTTTATGTAGATGATTTTTTATCGGGTGCTGAGACTGAATATGAGTTAAAAAATATAGTTAACTCTGTAACTACTATTCTATCTGCTTGCTTTCCGCTATATATTCCGAACGAACGCCCCATCTATATTTGATGATAATCCTGACACCTTGACACCCAAATATTAGATGTGAATGCTCGAACTAGTGCTTTAGGTCTCAAGTGGGATCCACGAAGTGATACTCTTGAGTTTTCTTTAAATATTAATACACAAGAGAGGATTACTAAAAGATCAATCCTGTCCAACTCAGCTAAATTATTGGACCCCTTAGGTCTATTAGGACTTTGTACTATCATTCCAAAAATGATTTTACAAAAAATATGGTTGAGCAAATTGGAATGGGATGATCCTTTACCAAAGGAACTGGAACAGTTGTGGATAGATTTTATTTTAAATTTGAACAGTCTATCATCTGTTCGTATTCCTCGTTGTGTTTGTATAGCTAATCCCATTAATGTCGAGCTACATGCGTTTTCAGATGCATCTGAATCATATATATGCATGTACATGAGATCGATTGATGATGCAGGAAATATTTTAGTTAGATTACTATGTGCAAAAACCAAGGTCGCTCCATATATTAGTATACCTCGATTAGAACTTTGCGGTGCATTATTATCAGCCCGGTTAAGTGCAAAGGTAATGAGTTCAATTCGACGTAAAATTACATATATATTTCTGGACAGATTCATCAATAGTTCTTGAGTGGTTACACTAATCTCGCGACTTGAAAACATTCGTGTCCAATCGAGTATAAATTCAGCAGCTAACACTTGCGCAATCTTGGAGACATGTGCCGAGTCAACTAAATCCAGCTGACTTAGCATCGCGTGGCTTGAATCCCAAACAAATTCAGAGGGTAAATTTATGGTGGGATGGTCCTGAATTTCTATGAAGGGAATGGCAAAACATATATTTACCTGAAAGAAAAAATCTAACTACTACTGCTAAAACATTAACAAACACTGTTACAACTACATACACACATACAAGTATTAATATTAATAAAGTCACACAAATTATTGATTTCAACAAGTATTCTAAATTTACAACTTTACAGAGAGTCATGGCTTATATACTAAGATATTTACATAACAGTAAATGTAAAATAGACAAACATACGGGACACTTAACTGTCGAAGAACTTAATTTAGCGATGAAAAGGTTAATTAAACTACATCAACAAGAATGTTTTGCTACTGAGATAAATATTTTAAAAATAAACAAAAACTTACCTTCTAAATCGCGACTGCTTTCTCTAAGTCCATTTCTAGACGATAACGGGTTCCTGCGTGTCGGTGGCCGTCTCCAAAATTCTTCTGAAATTTATACAAAAAAGCATCAAATTTTGCTTGACTGCAGTCACAATTTTACTAAACTTCTTTTTGCATATATGCATAAAAAGCATTTACATAGTGGACCACAATTATTATTAGCCAACATACGAAATGAATACTGGCCTCTGAAGGGTAGAATTTTGGCTCGTGGTACAATAAATAAATGTTCTGTATGCAGATTAATGAAAGTCAATCTATAAATCCTTTAATGGGAAACTTACCAGCTTCAAGAGTTACTCCAAGTTATCCATTCGAAGTCAGCGGTGTAGATTTTGCCGGGCCGTTCTTGATCACAGACAGAAAGGGACGCGGTTGTAAAATATCGAAGAGCTATTTATGCTTATTTATTTGTTTTGCCACAAAGGCAATACATTTAGAAATCGCTAGCGATTTATCAACGGATGCATTTATTATGTGTGTGGTTTATATCACGCAGAGGAAAACCGAATCAAATCTATTGTGACAACGGTACTAATTTTGTAGGTGCAAATAATGAAATTAATAGTTTTCTAAATTCAGAACATGAAAAAATCTCCACGTTTGGCGCTGATGAGGGCATTAAATTTAATTTCTCACCTGCATACTCTCCTCACTTTGGAGGTTTTGGGAAGCCGGCGTAAAGGCGGCCAAATTTCATGCGGTCAGAATATTAGGTGATAGGCATTTGACGTTCGAGGAATTGTCGACTTTATTCACACAAATCGAAGCAATCCTAAATTCCCGACCTTTGACCCCTCTCTCATCCGATCCTACAGACTTAGAACCTTTAACTCCAGGGCACTTCCTAATTGGTAGAATGCTAACATCATTGCCATCTCCTAATTTACAAGATATTAATCCAAACCGATTAAACCGGTACCAACTACTAGAACAATTGAAACAACACTTTTGGGGACGTTGGAGAAACGAATATTTGTGTGAATTGCAACAGAGGAATAAATGGAGAATAAATCAAGACAATCTAAAGGAAGGAGACATGGTTATCTTGAAGGAGCTAATATTCCACCACTAAAATGGAGAGTTGGACGTATACATAAATTGTACCCTGGACGAGATGGAGTTCACTAGAGTGGCAGATATTAAAACTGCGAAAGCATTTATCGGCGAATTAAAACCTGCCCACTACTTCACGAGGATGATAAAACAGATCTTCGAGCCTCTGAACCTTCAGTCATCGACCGGAGGGAGGATGTCTACGCACATAAGGAGAAATAAAGCACATAATGTTCTCCGTATAGCAACACCAGAAAAGTCGTTGCTATTCACCCCGTGAATACCGGAGAGATGGAACAGTCAAGTCTTTATAAAAAAAAAAAAAAACTAATGGCTTTCAAGAGAGTAGGTAGATGTGTGTACACGGAACAGTTTTCAAGTTATTTTTATATAATATAAAATTTACAGTCTAACTATTTGTATATCTATTCATTAATAAATATAATAAGTCAAGAATAAAAATTTATTCACGCCTCGAAAAAGGGAAAAGATTGGTGATCGAAACAGTGAAGCAGTTGTGTTTGCATGGCTGAGTTTCGGTTTGAAGGGTGGGATATGGCGTGAATTTACTGGGTACACAGGAATAACACCTGAGTCCTCAGGAATGGCAACGCATTGGGGGATATCATGGGCGAAACAGTATACTCTGTTATGTCCATGGTACTGCTCATGTCTATAGGCGACGGTTACCACTTTCCATCATATATAAAGTTGTATAAAAAAATAGAAAAAAATGATCTGTGCATTATTTGAATTTGAATAAAAAATCATGTGTGAAATCTAAGAAAGCTACATTATTAGCAAAGAGGTATTTAAAAAAACCGTACTAAACCAGGACGGGACTATGTACATTACGTACATGTACAGTAAAAGTTCTTTATTCGTGGCCTATACGTTCCGTCAATATTGACGGTATATACTGCAATTATAGAAACCGTGAATATGGAAAACCGAACCACTTATACAGCGGCAATAACATTTGACAACATACTTTAGGCGTAGTTGTAATAAGGTCTGTTTTACTTTTTTATTACTCCTTTTGCCGACGCGTTTACAACGGACACCGAATCCTTTTCATTAATATGCACCGATTAGATCCGTGAATAATGAATCTTTAGCCGCGAATATAGGAATTGGGTCGCAATTTTTTAATCCGCGAATAAAGGGAGCGTGAATAAGGAGCTTTTAATGTTTTAATAGTCGTAGAAGTGGTTACCTGTACATCCGTGGACGTGCTTTCTTGCTGCTTCTGTTTGCGTCGCTCCACATGCCCGAAGCAGTGTTCGCACTCGTCGTCGCTCGACTCCGAGTCAGACTCGCCGAACCTTCGCGGCTTTTCGTATATACAACAGCCTGGAATGTAAGAGAACAGAAACCTTTAATCATACTGCTGGGATAAATCGTCATAGGCATAAATAGGCATGGGAATATAATATTTATGCCTATGACGATTTATCCCAGAATTAATATATGGGCAATAATATTGTTACAATACCTATATAAAAAATAATAAAATATACATAAAATTATATATATATATATATATATATATATATATATATATATATATATATATATATATATATACATGTCATATATTATAAAGAGGAAAACTTTGTTTGGTTGTAATATATATCAAAAACTACTGGACCGTTTTTAAAAATTCTTTCACCATGAAAGCTACATTATCCACGAGTATATAATCTATTTTGGAAAAAATCTATGTAAAATATATATTATAATCACAGTCAAAAAATATATATGAAAAGTACGTACGCTGCCTATATAAAAGATAGAACCATATCTATGAAGTCTATATATAAATATGTACAAAAAAGTCCGCAACACACGTTTATATATGTACGTTTATATTTATACGTGTATACGTCATATATATGGAGTCATATCTATGAAGTCATATCTATGAGTCATATCTATGTAGTCATATCTATGAAGTCATATCTATGTCATATCTATGAAGTCATATATATGGAGTCATATCTATGTAGTCATATCTATGAAGTCATATGAAGTCATATCTATGAAGTCATATATATGGAGTCATATCTAGTCATATATATGGAGTCATATCTATGTAGTCATATCTATGAAGTCATATATATGGAGTCATATCTATGAAGTCATATATATAGTCATATCTATGAAGTCATATATATGGAGTCATATCTATGTAGTCATATATATGGAGTCATATCTATGAAATCATATATATGGAGTCATATCTATATAATCATATCTATGAAGTCATATATATGGAGTCATATCTATGTATCATATCTATGTCATCTATATATATGGAGTCTATATAGTCATATCTATGAAGTCATATCTATGAAGTCATATCTATATAATCATATCTATGGAGTCATATCTATGTAGTCATATCTATATAATCATATCTATGTAGTCATATCTATGAAGTCATATATATGGAGTCATATCTATGGAGTCATATCTATATAATCATATCTATGTAGTCATATCTATGAAGTCATATATATGGAATCATATCTATGGAGTCATATCTATATAGTCATATCTATGAAATCATATCTATGGGAGTCATATCTATGTAGTCATATCTATGATAATCATATCTATGAAGTCATATCTATGGAGTCATATCTATGTAGTCATATCTATGAAGTCTTATCTATGTAGTCATATCTATGAAGTCATATATATGAAGTCATATATATGGAGTCATATCTATATAATCATATCTATGAAGTCATATATATGGAGTCATATCTATGAAGTCATATCTATAGTCATATCTATATAATCATATCTATGAAGTCATATATATGGAGTCATATCTATGAAGTCATATCTATGAAGTCATATCTATGTAGTCATATCTATGAAGTCATATCTATGAAGTCATATCTATGGAGTCATATCTATGAAGTCATATCTATGGAGTCATATCTATATAATCATATCTATGTAGTCATATCTAAGAAGTCATATCTATGAAGTCATATCTATGGAGTCATATATATGGAGTCATATCTATATAATCATATCTATGAAGTCATATATATGGAGTCATATCTATGAAGTCAATCATATCTATATAATCATATCTATGTAGTCATATATATGAAGTAATATATATGGAGTCATATCTATGTAGTCATATCTATGAAGAGTCATATCTATGAAGTCATATGTATATGGAGTCATATCTATGTAGTCATATCTATGGAGTCATATCTATGTAGTCATATCTATGAAGTCATATCTATGAAGTCATATCTATGTTATATCATGTAATCATATCTATGAAGTCATATATATGGAGTCATATCTATGGGAGTCATATCTATATAATCATATCTATGAAGTCAGTCATATCTATGAAGTCATATATATGGAGTCATATCTATGTAGTCATAAATATATAATCATATCTATGAAGTCATATATATGGAGTCATATATATGGTATCATATCTATTCAGTCATATCTATATAAACATATATATGAAGTCATATATATGGAGTCATATCTATATAATCATATCTATGAAGTCATATATATGTAGTCATACCTATATAATCACATCTATGAAGTCATATATATGGAGTCATATCTATATAATCATATCTATGAAGTCATATATATGGAGTCATATCTATGAAGTCATATCTATATAAGTCATATATATGGAGTCATATCTATGAAGTCATATATATGGAGTCATATCTATATAATCATATCTATGAAGTCATATATATGGAGTCATATCTATGTAGTCATATCTATATAATCATATCTATGTAGTCATATCTATGAACTCATATGAAGTTTATAGATATGACTTTCTAGATATGACTACATACAATATAATACCAATACAGCATTTCCCCTCATCCAGATGATCGACAACAGTATGCGTCAGAAGCGTCACACCCTGACGAAATCCGAACTGATTGTTGTTTAAAATTTTATTTTCCTGTAGAAACCTAACTAGCCGCTTGTATATATATAATAAATATTAGCTTTTGGAGTTATCCGATTTTTAGGCCGCCTTCGATACACGCGACGCCCGGTAGGCCTGTGACATGGCGTACCGGAAGTTGGAAGTTGTTCAAATAGACTCGTTTACAAGCACTTTTAAATCCTCATTTTTTAAATCTACTGCAGGGTTCAGAAAGTCTGTTGAGAAGAGACAGAGAAAGTCAATAGTTACTCTTTTAAATCACTGTTAACATTACGTGTATTTATTTAAATGTACTATCTCTAAAATTACATGGTCGTTAAAAGCTCGTGCATGATCGACTAGCACCATGCACATTTGTCATTCAAGTAATCATTTAGTGTGTATTGTGTACTAGTGTGCTTTGTGTACTAGTGCGAGTAATATCAATAATATTTTACCAGAGGGAGACTTTGTACAAAAGTCGTTTGCTTGGGTACCTCTGTCCCACTCGTATTTCTATCGTGAAACAGTCGTGTTTCGGTCTGAAGGATGGGATATGGCAGTGAATTTACGGAGTACAGATAACTAACATCCGAGTCCTCAGGAATGGCAACGCATGGTAGGTATCATGGGCGGAACGGTATACTCTGTTATGCCCATGGTACTGCTCGTGTCTATAGGTGACGGTTACCACTTTCCATCAGGTGGGCCGTCAGCTTGTTTGCTATTCTAAGTTGCATAAAAAAAAATTACATTTGGACTTCTTCTTGTTCATGTTCTCGTTGTCGACCGTGTCCTCCGTCCAGACGACCTTCTTGCGGGCCTGCGCACGCGTAGGTCGCAGGGTTATCACCGCCACAGGCTCCACGGACTCCTTTAAAAATACAAAAAGAATTTTACTCAACCATTGCAATTTAGAACAGAATGTCATAATGATAACCCATTATCGTTTTAATAGTAAAAAAAAAAAAACAGCACACGATTAAAGTTCTCGGATGGTCCCGTAACTGATGGAGTACTTACTATTGACAAAAAATCAAACACCAAATAGTCTAAAAAATTCGAAGGCCTCCTTGGGAATTCCATCATCAGATCCTGACTTGGTAACAATGGGACTACCTCAGGAGTATATTCTTTCGAATAAAAAAAGAAATTTTGGAATCGGTTCATAATTGATG
This sequence comes from Galleria mellonella, assembly GCF_026898425.1. Lineage (NCBI taxonomy): Eukaryota > Metazoa > Arthropoda > Insecta > Lepidoptera > Pyralidae > Galleria > Galleria mellonella. The sequence goes on along the minus strand of NW_026442162.1, from coordinate 6,288,533 downwards.
GAGAATTTATTTATTTATAAATAATGTTTATTTATTTATTTATAATAATAATTAAATGTGACTTTATTTAAAAAAAAATTTAGCGCACATGCATAAAAAATATATAAAATGGAACATATAACCTCATTTTTTAAGTCGGTTAAAAATAAGACTGGTTTTTTTCTTACAGTTAAAATATAATGTGTACTTACGAAGGTCATAATATCCAACATACAACAGTTATGACATCTACCAGAGGGAGACTTTGTACAAAAGTCGATTGCTTGGGTATCTCTGTCCCATTCCTGTTTCTACCGTGAAGCAGTTGTGTTTGCATGGCTGTGTTTCGGTTTGAAGGGTGGGATATGGCGTGAATTTACAGAGTACAGAGGAATAACACCTGGCAACGCATGGGGGGGGGGGGTATCATGGGCGAAACAGTATACTTTGTTATGTCCATGGTACTGCTCATGTCTATAGGCGACGGTTACCACTTTTCATCAAGTGGGCCGTCAGCTTGTTTGCCATTTTTAGTAGTATAAAAAATACTTCACCATAGGGGGGGGGGGGTTCCAATAGTTGCTACGCTTGGCAGGCGGGTTGGCAACCGCAGTTAGGCAGTAGTAATGTTTTAAGCGGTACTCTACTGCCAATTCCTCGATCATTAAGTCCCCTTAATCGCCTCTTACTACACTCACGGGAAAGGGATGGCCCATTCTATACTGGATTTTTTAATATAGTAACACTCAAGTATAGACAAATACTAAGATAGCAATATTAATGTACCTAATGCCTTATTTACATAATTTAATTATTTAATAATTCAAATTACTTTATGATAAGATAAGAAATACATTAGCATTCTTAACAATGTTTATTCATGACATAATTTATAACAGGTAGCGCGTTTAATATAAAACATATTATTTCACAACTTTCTTAGCAAACAAGCTGTCCACGTCACACTCGTTATATCCTAAGAAATCGGCCAGTATCTCCCTGGTGTGCTGTCCCAAAGTGGGGGGCGCTGTTCTGGGAAAGTTGCCACCTTCGCTGTAAACTGTCGGGGCCCCCACCACCTTTATGGTGCCAGCTTTGGGGTGTGGCAACTCCTTCACGAGTCCTATTGCTCTCACGTGCACATCTTCGAAGACGTCTCTCATCGTGTTGACTGGACCGTTTGGGAAGGACGCATCACTGAATATCTCTGACCACTCCTTTCGTGTCTTTGTTTTTATGACGTTGCTTATGATCTCTATAACAGCTTCACGATTCTCAACGCGCGCTTTATTATCCTTGAATCGGGCATCGTTTATCAATTCTTCTCTTTCGATCCGCTTGCAGAAGTCAGCGAATTGGGCGTTCGAACCTGTTCCTATTACAATGTCTCCGTCTTTCGTCTTGAAGGCTTGGTAGGGTACTAGGTTCGCGTGCGCGGTGCCCCACCTCTGGCTGTCGATGCCGCAGTTCAAATATATATTGGCGATGTTGATCATGCTGGATATCTGCGTGGACAGTAGGTTGCAGTCTATTTTCTGGCCTCTGCCAGTCACTTGACGGTAGTACAGAGCGGTCATAATAGCCCCGAAGGCGTGGAGGCCCGTGGTCACGTCCGTGATGGCGACTCCTGGTTTGACGGGGTTGCCATTTCGTTCGCCTGTCGCGTTTAAGAGACCGCCCATCGCTGATGCTATTACGTCATAGCTGTAAAATAAATAAAGACCTTGAGTATACTAAGTAAGATATTAGGCACACAATTGCTAAGTATAACATGTTAGCTTTTACTCGCGACTTCGTCTGCGTGACCGGGATATGTTTACTGACCGCGATAGATATAGTCTACGTCCTACCCATCCCATATAGTATGTGTATACCAAATTTCATTGTAATTGGTTAAATCGTTAAGACGCTAACAAGTAATAAACAAACAAACAAACTCACTTTCACATTCATAATATTAGTAAAGGTCTGTATATAGTAGGAGGAATAAAATAATCTGCAATCTGTACAAACAGTGCTGTCAAATTTGTGTGAAATAAAAAAAAAATGTTAAAAAATATTTTAAATTTTGACCAACAGTAGATTAGCTAGATTTTCTTTTGTTATATATTTCCATTACAGATTTGTTCAAAATTTCATGTTCAATAAATAATAAAAATACAATATCAATTAAAATGTACAAAAAATGATTATTTTTTCACACTGTTTACATTACTTTATCTTTTAAAAATAACTTCTGATACGAGTATATACCTAATACATATTTGTTTAAATTATTTACCCAGGCTTCTTGGCGTACGGTCCCGTGGGCCCGAAACCAGTAATGGCACAGTATATCAGCTTAGGATTGACGTGTTTCAATTTCTCATAGCCGACTTCGAGCTGGTCCAGCTTCCCTGGTAGATAGTTCTCAACCACCACATCACATTTCTTAGCCAAATCATATATAATATTCTTACCTGAAAATTAATGTATAAATAACTTAATAGCAAAATCTCCAGTTGGAGATTCAAAGTTACAAAAATTTTTTTTATGATAAGTTTATCATAAAAAAACAACAACTTAGAATGGCAAACAAGCTGATGGCCCACCTGATGAAAAGTGGTAACCGTCGCCTATAGACATGAGCAGTACCATGGACATAACAGAGTATACTGTTTCGCCCATGATACCTCCCATGCGTTACCATTCCTGAGGACTCAGGTGTTATTCCTCTGTACCTTGTAAATTCATGCCAATATATATCACAAAATATGTATATTGATGCTTATAGGCGATGGTTGCTACCTTACATCAGATGGACCTAAGACTTGTTTATATCATAATAAAAATACAATTAAGATTGGTTTATGTCAGTGTGGCATATTATTATGATAATGGAACAAACATTTCTTCCATCATGCTATCTGTGACCTACATACAATGTACAGCATTTACACATTAGGAATAATGTTGTTATTTTCCATTCCAAGTAATCACAATGCAATATTTATATTGTATAATTGAGTATAATATACTAACCAGAGAAAAGCTAGTTTTTCAGTTAATATACAATTTAGCTTTTCTTTCCTCCAAAACATTACAGTAGTAAATTTATAAAACCATTTTTTATTTTAATTTTTACCACACCTTTTACACCTGAGTCCTCAGGAATAGCAACACATGGGGGCATCATGGGCGAAACAGTATACTCTGTTATGCCCATGGTATTACTCATGTCTATAGGCGACAGTTACCACTTTCCAGCAGGTGGGCTGTCAGCTTGTTTGCCATTCCAAGTTGTATAAAAAAAAGTAAACTATATTATAAATACAAATAATTACAAAAACAAGTGTAATTTATTGTTTTTGTTTGTGTTATTATTATTTTTCTATACGGTTTTTGTTTCTATTCAAATGGTTGGTCTATATATATATATATATATATATATATATATATATATATATATATATATATATATATATATATATATATATATATATATATATATATATATATATATATATATATATATATATATATATATATATTGTTGTTCTAAAGAATATTATTTTTCACTGTGTCCCTCTACATAATTACATGAGCACACTGAGAAAACATTGGGTGGCCTAACTGCTAATAAAGTGATCTTGTCAAAGCGACCTTTGGATGGAGAGGAGTAATTATAAACAGTTTAATAGGAGGCACAATGATAATTCCATAATTTTTAAATACATGTGAAGGTGAAATATATTACATACATACATACATATCTGTCACGCCATACATATCTATGTAATATATTCTATAATGTAAATATATCCTTACTTACTGTGTACAATTTACAGGGTACAGAGGAATAACATTTGAGTCCTCAGGAATGGCAACGCATAAGGGTTATCATGGGTGAAACAGTAGGTATACTCTGTTATGTCCATGGTACTGCTCATGTCTATAGGCGACAGTTACCACTTTCCATCAGGTGGGCCGCCAGCTTATTTGCCATTCTAAGTTGTATAAAAAAAAATGCTATCCAGGAACATTTCATTTTCTTACAGGTATTTATTTATGAGTAAGATTTATCTTCTTTTTTAAATAAGTATTCTTTCCTAAAATATGGAGATTTAAAATATTGATGTACAATAAGATGTAAGATATTGATGTACTAATTATAAATGTAAATTTATTTAATGTAAAAATATTTCACTACATAAATTCATTTCATGTAGAAACACAGTAACACACATGTAAATAGTTTATAATAATTAATTATTTAAATTGTTATCAGTATTATGGAAAATTAAATTTATCTGAATAATAATAATTTAAAACTGTAACTCACTTACCTTCCCGAGTCTTTAAATCCACACAAACACTCTTTTTATTTCTGTTTACCGATAAAAAGTAATATGAATCCGTAGAGTCTTTTATGAATGGAGGACCCCATTTCCTAGCTTCATCACCTTCCAGGCTCTCAATTTTGATAATGTTAGCACCCAGGTCACCCAGGGTCAAAGTGCAAAAAGGTCCAGCTATCACCCGTGACAGGTCCAAAACATTGATGCCGGTCAATAGAGCCGGTACCTTCGTAGAATAATCGCACCTCAACGACCATGGTTGAGGCTTTAAAATAATCCGAAACAATGTACCGACTGTTGCCATCGCGCGTTACAATTAAATAAAACATTTCACTCAATTACTGTGTAGTTATCACAAATGTATTAACAAATCAAACAGAGGAGATAAGAGCATTCGAAACACAAACGATAGGTATCTCATCTTACCTCTTGCGATTGTGGAGTGACGGTGGTTACTGCGGTACTCGTAGTGGCCATATCTTCAGGTCGCACTCTCCGCTGGTTATCGCCCATGTAATTAGATCTCAATCATGTAATATTTACACATAACACGGACAAAATACGCAACACAGAAATTAATAATTAATTTTATGTAATGATACCATTATCACGATCTATGGCTTATATTAATAAGCCGTAATTAATGTATTTCACTTACAAAATGAAATGACCGTGAAATTTTAGTTCCTAATGAAGTTATTAAAAATATTCCATAAGATATGTCATAAAATTGAATTTTTTTTTAAAGTATACACAGGTGAGTAAAAGAAATAAAACGCATTCGAACCTATGTGACTTTGACCAAAATATGTTTATATGAAATCTATGAAACCAGATCAATTAATTTGTAAATTTTACACTATATAGCTTGATTTACGGTTTATGGTGTAAAATTTTAAAAGTTTTATTAAATCTATAAACATTAATAATTTGGTCATAAGCATGCATATATGAAAAGATTTATAAATGTGGAGGAATGGGGTTCTTCAAAAAAAGAAGTAAGGAGGTTTCTTTAGGGTCGGTACCACAGATGTTAATAGACTATGGTAACCGCTTACTATCAGGTGTGCCATATTGTTGTTTACCATCTCAGTGTTATATAAAAATAAAAGCGAAAGAAGCCTATTGAAATGAAGTATTTGGCGTTTCTTTATTTTTGCCTATCCTAATAGGAGATAGGCGGTGGGGGGAAAAAAATGTTAGTAATGTGGACTACCAGTCCCGTTGCTAGCAATATACCCTATCAGATCGACTTCTACGTGGTTCCCCTTGAAAACCAACGTGCTGATTTCCAGGTTTATTCATCACAATAGGCTAAATGAGCTGCCTTTTCATTCTCATCTATTATCCCTCACTGGTGCCCGTCAGCCTATACTGTTAGTGCATTTCTTTATCATCCATTAAAAAAGATCGGAGGTAGGCATCACTAATATATATGTATTTTTTTCTTTGGTAGCATAGACTGTTCACTTTTATCAATATATAGATAATGCTGACTTTTGGATAAATTGCTTGCATTGACTGATACTTCACTTTCACAATATTTAACTGACAGTATGACTGACATAAAATTGTCAACAGTGATAATAACTTGACCGTTAGTGGTAGCATAGATACTGTATTTGAGCGCAACTACTATTCTTAATCTATTGTATGGGACAATAAATTCCCATGTAATTAGTGAATAAATCATCGATACCTACTCAAGTTGGAATTAAAACACTCCACATTGTAACTCCAAAAACATAGTGCTGTACCCATCGTCTCTTCTTCAGTGGCTAAAACTAATGTTTAAATCGTTTTATGTATGAGCAAAAATCATGTGGAGTAGAATATTTAACAAAATTAGGTCTAAAAAGACTTTAACGTGCTCAGTTATAAGCAATAAAGGGGCCAATAAATAGGTTTGACAACCCCATTGTTAACAAATTATTTTATCTAATTGACCTCTTTATAATCCCATTTAGAAACCATTATTTATTTATTCAATTTAGAAGCAAATATGTAGTTATAATTAATAATCAATATATAAGAAATACCGTTACAATGATTATTGTATTAACGCACCTGTTGTTGACGACGTTGCTGGAATCATGGTTTTTGACCGTAGCTACGAGACAAATCGTGACTAAAAGAAGAAATAATAGTCTTCAGTTCATTGCACCCACCGTTCATATTATGATCTGCAATATGAGTTAGTTTTATAGAAAAAATGCTAACAGAGGGAAAAAATATGCACACCGGGTCAGCTAGCCACTTTAATTGTGTACAACACTTCATTCCTCTTTCAATTATAATTACATCCCCACACACTTATAGTGTTAGCTATTTTTGATTGAACTAAAAAATATATATTCTACAAATAATGTATAAGGTAAAACGTTTGCCGGGTCAGCTAGTTGTATTATAATAAACATGTAGCTTCCTGAAATAACATTTGATATTTATAAAAAATATCCATCAACCAAAAAATAATCAAATTATGGTATCTAAATTTCTGGAAAATTAGTCACGATGGGAGAATTGACCTGCTTTCATCTTCACCTATTATCTTTCACTGGTGTCTCGCTAGCATATACCGATAGCGTCGGCAGGTTACATCCATTAAAAAAAAAAACAAATCTAGCTAGCAGGGTATATTGCTATAGGTCAGATCGAACTCCACGAAACCATCGTTCTGAATTGTATTTTCTATTATTTATTTAATTTTTATTTATTTATGCTTTATTGACCACATTACAAAAAAAAAATGTCTGGTACAAAAGGCGGACTTAATACTATATAGCATTCTCTCGCAGTCGACCTTTGGCTAAACAGAAATTTTATTATGCGGTGAAAAAAATTACAACACATACAATAGAGATTATATAAATATACATACATGAATATATTAAACAAATATTACGTAAATATACAAATATGTAATAAAAATACATATATACAAATATAAATATACATATATAAATATTCATCACGATGGACTAACTAACCTACCTTTACCTCCTCTCCTATCATTACTCATTAGTGCCCTGCTAGCATATACTGTTAGCGCGGGCGGGATTATCATTTCATTATCATCTATTAAAACTGACCATTCCATTAACACCCATTTATTTATTTATTTAATAAGGTTCACCTACAACTTTTACATTTTACATGCTACTTAATTAATAATACAAAAAATAATTTTGCCCAATGTAAAAGTCTTTTACAGGCGAACACCACATGCACTATTATAATATTTAATAATTATTTACAATGACAATAACAATATCCGAATAATAAGTAGATTAAGAAATTATGTCTTAAGATTTTCCTCAAAAAGTTAAATCTGCTGTTGATGGATCCAAAATTGATGTCAATTTGATCGCTGTGAGCATTTAGAATCCTACATAATCTGGGTACAGGCGAGTTGGCTCCTAACACTGTTCTTCTTAACGGAGGACATAAAGGTGTTATCTGTTTCCGAGGATTTTATTTTCCCGTTAAAAATAAACCTAAATGAAAGAAGACATCAGTATAATAAATGAAATAATTTTGACATATCAAAATAAATATTAAATCTCAAATAAATATAATGTCTGGTATGCTGTCAGTTACAGGCAACAAACACAGAATTTATTGCGAATCCGACCATCATATTTGCAATTTTTCAATATTAAATAGGTATGTGCCGTCGGAAATATAATTTCGATGTGAACTGAATTCTTTGGAATTATTCCAGAACTTGCCGGTTTCCTGTGGGGAAAACATCGGCTTGGCTGAATAAAAATAAAGCTATATACCTACCTTTATATAACAAGCAAAGTGCGACGATCTCTGTTTATTTACGACCGTGGCACCAACTTTAGCTTCGTTGTCGACAAAGTGTAGGTGATACCACACCTCCACGATTTTCTGCCATCTATATTGGACATATCACTAACTAACTGTATAGAACGTCTAATTGTACAGAGTTCAGTACAAGTCCAAACGTCCTCAAGGTAGATCACAAACGCGATAGATTGATTTCATAGAAACGTTTTGTTAAACTTGGTGTCATCTTACAGAAGTAGTCATTTGATTAGAATTATTTTGTTTAATTCCGCTACACGGAGTATGCGTGCAATTGCTGACATTTAGAGAATGACTATTATTACCAGAAGTTTGCTGTGTGGTCCCGGCATAGAACAGGACACCCGTTGCTTTCCCGTGGATGTCGTAAAAGACTATTAAGGAAGGGCGAGGGATGGGCAACAGCGTTCCTCGAAGCCAAACTTTCAAAACATCTTCAAAGCCTAACTGCGGTTGCTAATTCGCAAACGTGGCAACTACTGGCAAACCCCCTCAAGGGGGAGACTTATGTTCAGTAGTAAATAGTTAAAGTCTGATATGATGACGATGATGTTACAAATATTACTAATTTGTGGTAGGTCATTAAGCTATACTCAATGATAGTTCTGGTGCTTGGCTTCGATGACTTGACCTACGCTACAGTACTACCTACACGCCTGGTATGAAATTAAAAGTTATAGAGGTAAATGTTTTTCAAAAAAAAAGCTGCTGGATCATCATAGTACAGCATATTTCTTAAGTTATGCTTTATATTCACAGAGTATTGTATGCATGCTCCTAGAATATAAAAAATAGAAGTCTAATTTAATCAGTTTTGGGCACTGTCTTTAGCTGACCCACCGTGGCCTTCTATAGTGTAAAGAGAATAGGCTTGTTTTTAAGGTTGCAGTTGAAATTATTCTTTCTTTATTATTTTAATTGTGATTTGGGAGATCTACTCTCGCGGGAACTTTCTTAACCCACGTAGAAATCGTATGTATAATATAATATATCTGTCGTATTTTATCTATATTTCTTATTTCTTTTTTTATTATTATTTTTATCTATGGAATTTCGCGGCTCACTTTTGGCCACAACAGAATATCAGTGTTTACTCTTTTTAGGGCGAAACAATAAGCTGAGTTGTGACCATTTTGTGTTACTGTGGCACACGCGTGAAGGGAAAAAAATTTTTACTTATTTTATGCATTATGTTTTTATTTTTTGTATATGTATTTTTTTTTATCTTTTTTCACTGTGCATTGTAGTTGTAATGCAAAGAAATGATTTATCTATCTATCTATCTAAATCGTTCATATGGCTTTAATCTATAAGATGTCATTCTACCAGACTAGCAGTCCACCTTATAGAGAGCTAGTCTATTATACTGAACAGCAAGTAAAGGTAAGGCGTTAATATTTACGAAGATGTTACAAAGCAAAAATACCTAAGACGTTGACACGAAAACGTTAATACGCCTACTCAGGAGTGCTAGAGTCAACAATTTCGTGACTGAATAAAACTATCATCTAGTCATTATACAGCTTTTATAAGAATGATTACATTATTTTTCAGAGCCAAGTTATGTTTTTTTTTTTTTTTTAAATGGGTAACAATAGAATGGTAACGCTGCCTGCGTCAACGTTATACGCTGGCGGGGCATCAGTGATGATAGGTGAGATGAAGAGGCAGGTCAGTTAGCCTATTGTGAAAAATACACCAGCAATTCAGCACGATGGTTGCCAAGGGCGATCACGTGGAGGTCGACTTGACAGGGTATATTGCTAGCAATGGGATTGGTAGTCCGCATTACTAACAATCCATCCCCCCTCCTCCCATATTTGTGGATTGGCATCGCCATATTGAACATAGGAGTAGGTATTGTACATATTTATTCTTAAATGTATGTAAGCTAAAAGTTTATAATGAGGGATAAAAGGTACTAGTGAAGGATGAAACGTTGAGGACGAACTCAGGTTAGTTAGGAACTCAGGGTACAGAGGAATAACATGTGAGTCCTCAAGAATGGCAACGCATGGGGGGTATCATGGCTGAAATAGTACACTCTGTTATGTCCATGGTACTGCTCATGTCTATAGGCGACAGTTACCACGTTCCATCAGGTGGGCCGTCAGCTAAGTAAGTTGTATTAAAAAAAAAGGTTGATTGATCATGGCGAGTCAAGAGTAATTATTCACAAACGAAAAAAACGTGAAAATTGACCTGCAACATACATTCCATTCTTCCCATCATTCCATTCTTCATACAGCCCATAAACAATACCCCCCTTTCTTCTGGAGGTGATAAAAAGAAACAAAAATTTATAAAGGAGCACTCCTTAATAAATTTTTGTTTCTTAAATATTGAGTGTGGTTTAGTTAGACGATCGAAATAATAGCTATACGATGTAGATCGATTGATGAAAGAAATAAAGAAAGAAAAATAATTATTTGACGCATAACAATAACAATTACAAATAAAACATGAACAATTATAAATTTAAAAACAAAGAAAATTAAAAAATATACCTAATTACAGATTATGACCAAAATGGAAACCATTCAGTTAAGTGTCTAGGCATTCATACGTAATGCTTAAACGCTGATTTTCTGTGAAACCAATGGAAGTGGTACATGGCGATGAGTCGTATAAAAACAATTCGTCGCCAACCAAATATGTGTGATTCAATGAGAATTGCTGAGAACGCGAACTCGTCACGAATATCTTCGATGCACGTATTTTGTATTTATAAAAACATGTGGGCAGACCTTTGAAGTGCGCTCCGGCTTCGAGAGGGCTGTTAAATTGCGTTTGATCTTAATTTAACGGCGGATTACCTATAAAGTAAGCTTACATTTATTGATGTAGTATTTGAGTTCCTCAAATTTAGATATCCTAACTAAACTAATATTACGTATGAAGAGGAAGATTTTGACTTTTGTTTATTTATCCATCATAAAAAAAAAATACTTAGTCGATTTTCAAAATTCTTTTACCTATAGAAATCTACAATATCAGGGAGCAACAAGACCATCAAGAGCATATTCCTTTTAAAAGGCCAGTAGTACACCTGCAATGACGTTGGTGTTGTGAATGATCATGGGCGGCGGTAGTTACTTACCATCAGATGAGCCGCACGCTCGTTTGCCCCCTGTGTTGTAAAAAAAAACTATATTTTAATAAAAAAAAAATAACCTATAAAGCCGGACCAGATACTATCGAATTTAGGCAGCATGGCCTCCGACCTTAGCCTGTTCCATAACGGAACAAACGTACTAAAAAAAATATCGAAATGTTTGGCGCCAACTACCATATATTCTTGCTGTGGTAAATTATAAAAATAAAGTGACACGAATTAATATTCATATCAAATAGAAACATATTTGCTTGCCAAATGGCAACTCAGTTTAAAAGAAATTTGGTATCACATGTAGCTCAATAACATCAAGTCATTAACATCCCACTATTTTTTTTTATTGAGATGAATATAGGATAGTAACCTCGCCTACGCTATCGGTATATACTGATGGGGTACCAGAGAGCGATGATAGATAAGGATGAGGGCAAGTTAGTCGACTGATCGTAATTTAATTCATGAATTAATTGCGGTGATTTCCAGGAGGTCATGTTAATTTCGACTTAATACGGTATATTGTTAGCATAATCTAAGATTGCTAGCAATAAGGTCAATAGTTCCCGTTACTACTAACCTCTCTAATATTTAAATACGCTAATTCAGTGTTTTTCAAACTGTGGGTCGCGACCTCTTGGGGGGCCCCGAGCCTTTACAAAAGGGTCGCGGAAGGTCGCGAAGCAATGAAAAATCAACAGTTCCGTAAATACATCAATCAATCAATAATACATAATGAAGTAATTATAACAGACATTGATTACATGTCTGTTTTAGATACTTTATTATGAAACCGTGGAGGGTAGGGGGTCGCAAGATATTTTTACATACTAAGGGGGTCGCGTCATGAAAAAGATTGAAAAATACTGCGCTAGTTTCGTGACTTAACGCCATTAAAACGCCGTGAACGGTCAGATTATGCTATGCCATTCGTATTATGTATATGCCATTTCGAGTTACATTTTTTTTTATTAACAAGCATGCGGTTTGTCTGATGGTAAGTACTTATCGCCGTCCAAGAGCATCCGCAACACGAGAGAAATAGCAAGTGTGCTGCTGGCCTTTTAAAGGAAAATGCTCTTTTCTTAAAGATTACGATGTCGTATCGATTCGGAAACACTGCTGCTGGAAATAAAATCTTAGTTAATTAGTTGTAATAATTCTAGAAAATTAAGTAATTTAACAAGTAATTTTACGCTTTATTATAGGTATACACGGCTGTTATTCGGCTTGCCGCATACCTGGCTCAGGGATCGCTATGAACCAGATTGCTGGATGTGTTAACAATAGTGAATACGGCAGTGTTCCAGCGATTTAAATAGCACGCCTTATCATTCTCCAGCCGTGTGGGCCGGGCCAGGCCCGCATTCAGGGGCAACTTTTACTCTCCTAGAGATTTCCAGGGCGCAATTAAACATAAATAAAATTTAAAAAAAGTTTATAATTACATATAACCACTTGACAAAAGTGAGAAAAACAACAGACCAAGATTAAAGGTAGGTCGAGCCCACTCGCTACGCAATACTTACGTATACTTGGCAAAACGTATTTGCAAATAAGACAAACGGAATAGATTAATTGTATACATTTGCCGTCTTTTGGTGGAAACGGGCGCGACATGCAATTTATCAACATGCGTCGTGAAAGCGAGAAATAGAATTATGTAAACGTCACTTAAAAAAAAGTATAGTAAAAATATATTATGTATCAAGCTTTGTTCCTGAGATTTTCTCAGTTGGTGTCGATCCGCGTAGCCGATAGCAAGCAATAGTCCAGGACTGCACAATGACTTCGGAAGGCACTAACCTTGTAGCCACTTACTGTATCCTTCTGTTACTGCTCATAGCATTATGGTTGATGTACTCTGCATTCTAAAATCGTAAGTAATCTTGCCTTTATATTAAAATTAAATGCTTAATTAGTAAGAATTCAGATATCGCCGTCAATCCGTCCACGTAATGGACCAAAACATGACATTTATGAAAGATGCCCGCCTTATAATATTTTCGTTTAAAATATTTCTTCCTCCCACGCGTTGTCTCAGTTAACACATACCTGCCTGCGTTTTCTAGTAGATTTTATCAAAACATATCTAGTCTATTATTTCTGTACAAATTTATCGGACATTATCACAAATCTTGGCTTCGTTGTTTTCCCCCTTGTTGAGTGAAGGTATTTGCTCGATCAACCATAGTTTCTTTTCAATATCAATAAATTGATGTCTTTTAATTAATCTTTTAATTTTACTTTTCGACTTTTGGCTACTTAATACTATCTTCCTAAATCGTTTTTAAGTTTCTTTTATGATATTGTAGAAAATTATTTAAGTAATTAAATATGTATAGAGCTTATTTAATAGAAAATATTTGTAAGCGTCAAAATTTGAAGACGGCCTTTAACCAGTTCGTATTGCCAGTGATGACTTATGGAACCGAAAACATGGTCCTACACGATTGCCCGTATGCAATAGCTACAAATTACTCAGCGAGCTATGGAGAGGGCTATGCTTGGAGTCGCTTTGATTGATACAATCCGAAACGAGGATATCCGCAAAAGAACCAAAGTCACCGACATAGCCCGAAGGATAAGCAAGCTGAAGTGACAGTGGGCTGGTCACATAGCTCTAAGAACCGACAACCGATGGGGAAGAAACGCAGTATAAGACGACCCCCCACTGGATGGAGTGACGACCTCAAATGCATTGCAGGGAGTCAGTGGACGCAGGTGGCTCAGAATCGTTCCTTATAGCAGTCTATGGGAAAGGCCTACGTCCAGCAGTGGACGTGGATGATGTTTGTAACTGTACAACAGTATTTTCAATTGGCACCTAACTGACGATTTGCAGACAAACATTTGATTAGAAATGCTGATGATTTGGACAATATGTGATGTGTATAAATATTATAAAGTAATAGATACTAGTACATAGCATAAAATACAAAATAAACTCTCCTTCTTGTAGTGAAACTTAGGTGGATACATCAAAGTTAAAGAGATCAAGTTTAGTCTAGGAAGATTAAATTTGGTAGGTACTACTGAGTATACGTACCATAATTCAATCAGCTGCTTGCGAATTATTATACTCTGTGTACTAAATATTAGGACACGAACACAGTGGGGCACAGGGCAGAATGATCCATACACAAGTCTAATTACAGGAGTTTTTTATGGGTGAAAATGGTATGGTAACGATAACTCCGCCTGTGCTAATGGGATACGCTGGCGGAGCACCAGTGAAGGGTGACAGATGAAAATGAAAACAGGCCAGTTAGCCCATCATGATGAATTCATCAGGAATCAACTATGATAGTTTCCAGAGGGAACCGCGAGGAGGTCGACCTGGTTGGGTATATTGCTAGCAATGGGATTCTCAGTCTCCATTAATAACAATCCCTTTCCCCCCTAACTTACAGGAGTTGGTATATCGTTCATACTTATATAGGTACATACACCGTAGGATGCTGTGTGTGAGAACCCAGATAGAAAATATTATAAGGCACAGCCCGAAATACCCGAACCTTAGTCTATATAGAAAAGTTTGTAGGTTTATATGTTGTTTATTATCTACCTAACTATTTATAGTACCCAGTGATAAGATTATTGGACCTTTTAACTGCCTTAAGCTTACGTCTTTGTTTACTTTTGATTTATGCACAGAGTTAATTTTTTTCTTTAATGAATGTCAGCTGCTGGAGCGTAGGTTTCTGCCATAGAATATCACGAAGCAGTTGTTTTCATCCCCCATTCGATTTATCGAAAATCTCTATACTATGAGGGGAGGTCAAAAAGTTCGCGGAATGAGGGGAAGAGGGTTGAAATTAAACATGAAACTACATTATTCGTATCTCTCAAATAATTTGTTTATACCATAAAAAAAAAAAAAAGGTTTATCTTTGCTCGCTCGTACGTCGCTGTCTTTGAACTTTCCTTATCCGTTATCCTTTGTTGATTTACTTTTATAAAATGTTAGTTTCATATAGTTTCCAGCGAGTAGATTGATCTAGTAAACAAATTAATAACGAATATAATGCGTTATAGAAAATTTTTGATTAACTATTTCACCGAGTATGTCCCTGCGTATTGACGTGAGCACAGCCTTGTTGCTTGAAAGCGCTTTGAAAATCTCCAGCAGTCCAGTCCGTGTCCGGCGTGCACTGCTACGTTGCAACCATGCCGATCAACGCAGAGACCGTCAACCTGGCGGCCACGTACATGATCCTAGTGATCCTGCTCTTCTTCCTCTGGCTTCTGTATTCCGCGGTCTTCTAATAGACTATTTGCAAGTTTGTAAGTCATTTGTAAGTTGTATGTGATCGGCAAGTTTGGTCCGTTCATCGTTCGCGGCGCGATATCTGCCATCATAATCTAATTCTGTCCATATTTATAAATATGAAAATGTTCGCGAGAGGCGTGCCGGCGCGTGGGCGGAGCTTCCTCGGCGACAGTTCCATGTAACGACGATTAGTTCCCTGGAACATCTAGTACAGTGAAGCCGGCTCAAGATGCCCAACCACGAGACCACCAACCTCATCGCCACCTACCTGATCCTGCTCCTCCTGCTGGGCAGCCTCTGGCTGCTGTATTCCGGCATGTTCTGAGGTGCACACCGTTTTCGTTTCCGCAACGTTTGTAACTCCACTTGTCCTAGTGTGTTTGTTTGTTGGTGTTTTTTGAAGAAAGTGATGTATTGTTTAGAAATGGAAAGTGAATATATTTTTTTCAGTTCCGATGCCAACTCAGTCTCGTAACGGAACTCCCACGTGCTTTGCGTTGGTACAAAACAAAATTATTGCTAATTAACTCATCCGTGTCATAAAATTGTAGGTACATTGCAATTCTCGGATAAAACTGTACATTGCGATTGTCCGATACGTTATTTATTATTAATATTACAGACTAGCAAACTTAATTTTGGTATATGTGTAATTAATTAAAATCCTAAATTATAGCCTAGAGGTTTTAAATTTAATATGGCTTTTAAAATATTTTAATTCGTTTTAAAAAGTGGCAGTTGTCTAAATATTCTCCTTCTATATTATTAATTAGTTTTTTAACTTACTATTTCTACGTGTTAGGTCCTAATCATTATATCATCCTTCACCTGTCCGCTGCTGAACATAAACCTCCCCCTTAGTGGAGTTTTGCCAGTAGTTGCCACGCTTGACAGGCGGATTGGCAAATGCAGTTAGGCTTTAGAGATGTTTTAAGAGGCACGCTGCTGCCCATCCCTCGCCCTTTCTTAGTTGCCTGTTGCAACATCTACGGGAAAGGAAAGGGCGGCCTATTCTATGCCGAGACTACACCGCAGTCCTAAGGAGTAGCAATTAAACAACTATGTTCGAATATCAAAAACGATTAACTATATTTAATAAAATAAGTACATGCCGATTGGCAAATAAATATAAATACCACCAACATAATAATACGACGAAATGTCTATTATGTCTTAGTTCTAGAAAAACCAATGAAATAGACCACTTCTAGATAAAATTATATACAATTTTTTTTTAATTAATTATGTCCATTAATTCCTCTCTTTCTGTGTGTAAAGAAAATAAAATCTAACCTAAAAAAATCAGTTCAGGGCGTGATATGGCAGATGACGAAAAAAAGTAAAAGCATTTAAGAATAAAAAAAAAAACCTTAATAGGTTTTTTTTTATGGAACTGCAAACGCATTAAAATTTTACTTTCGCGTTGTTGGCACATATTTTAAATACAGTACCGTGAGTTAAAGCGATGATAAAAATAATAAATTTAATTTTATTAATTTTATTTTATCAGTCCCAATAGCGTATTTAAAACATGCATGCGCCAATTTAGCGTAGAAGTTTTTGCGTGACACCGGAAAAAAAAACAGACAGAGAAAAAAAAAACATTACTTTGGCTTCTATTGCTCTATCTAAGCGCCATTATATTATTTTTTTTTAAATATCTCGAATGAACAGACTTTATTTAGATCATTAATTACAATTTTATTGTATTAGTAAGATAGTACACAAAATTTTAAAAGCAATCATCGTCACCATTATTTCAACCATTACCGTCCACTGCTGGGCATAGGCCTCCCTATAGACTGCCATAAGGAACGGTCCTGAGCCACATGCATCCACTGACTCCCTTAAAAGTAATAATTAAAATTAATTTAGAAAATACTTGACTTAGTATATATATTGGCGCGAAATGTATAACTGTAAAGCAGCTTCTTACTTATCTTTGGCTTTCGTCTAAAACTATTTCCGTCAATTTCCTAAATTAAATATTTTACTTTATAAACTATACACCATAGTTGAACATAGGCCTCCCCATAAATGGGGGTTTCGTCAGTAGTTGCCATATTTGGTAGACGGGTTGGCAACCGT
Organism: Galleria mellonella; assembly: GCF_026898425.1. Taxonomy (NCBI): domain Eukaryota; kingdom Metazoa; phylum Arthropoda; class Insecta; order Lepidoptera; family Pyralidae; genus Galleria; species Galleria mellonella. The sequence continues at coordinate 6,270,913 of NW_026442162.1, read as the reverse complement.
AGTTATGCTTTGGAGATATTTTAAGAGGAACACTGCTGTCCATCACTCGACTATAAAATTCCCTTAGTCACCTTTTACGACATCCACGGGAAAGGAAGGGGTGGCCCATTCTATGCCGGGACCACACGGCATACCGCTATATATCTAAGTCTAATAAGTACCTAAGCATACAAATAATCTTCAGCATTTATAAAAAAAATCTATGCTTTTGGTATTTCACATCTGTTTACAAAATTTGAGTAAATATAAAAATCTTTAACAACTTATAAAATATAATATGTAGTTATGTTAAATATTTTGTCAATCTCTACCAGTCAACCGTTACGTTAAACAGAGAGAGAGTAAATGGCGGTGCATTGATTTAACAAACAATCGTAAATTAAATATAAATATTATATAAAATTAAAACGACACATATCCAAATTCTTTTTGCATTTATTATGCGATACTTATAAAATTTGATAAGAGCTTACAGATATAATAAGTAAATTATTATTATTATTTCAGCCGTTAACTGTCCACTGCTGGACATGAGCCTTCCCCATAAGGGGAGTTTTGCCAGTAGTTGCCACGTAAAGATTTTTTTTTTAACCCCTGTGTGGGTGTTGTCGCATATTTCTGTAAAATAAAGTTTTTTTCTTTCTAAAGTAAATAATAAATAAAAATAATTTTTATTCGTGTAAATTTAATTATAAGCATTTTTAAATAGTCATAATGAATCTAGCGCCTAGTTCAGAATGTAATTTCAGTGGGGGGGGGGGAGGGGGGGGGGAACAGGCAAGAATTCAGCTGTTATTTTTTCAAAAACAAAAAAAAATGGATACATCGAACATTACAAACTACATATGTATAAAAACTACAATTAAACGCGCTAGTCTCGACCAGTCCTTACAAGAAGCGTTCGTTCACGAGCATGACGGAGTCAGGCATAGTTTTGCTCAACCATATTATTGGGAGCCCAACGACCCGGCCCAAGTTTAATTCTAATATTAAATTAAAAAACATGGTACAACTATTAAATTTAATAAATGACGTCTGTGCTTGTAAACAAGTCTATTAAAATAAATATTGGTCTATTTCTATCTTTAACGGTTGGAATCCACCATGTTTAAATTTAAATATGTGTAAACTTGTAACATTATTTTATTGTTGCCAAAAGTAACATTTCATTCATTATAACGTGACCTAACACAACGTCTAACGACCAATTATCAGCTGCCAACTTGTCAAGTGGCAAATTAACACTAACGGAATAACTTTTAAAACAATAGCTTCATTAATCCTGGTTTATATTATAAATGTACAAGTTAGTATGGTTTTTACCTCTTAGCAGCTTAATAGCTTAATTTTTTATGCACGTATGAAACGGAGAAGGACATAGGTTACTTTTTATTCCGGTCAATAAACATACTTATTATGGTCTCGCGGACAAAGTCGTGAGTAAAATCTAGTAATGCAGAAAATAGTTTTTATTTTGAATTATATTTTAATAATTCTAATACGTTTAAATAGTAGTTAAACACTTTAGAATAACGTAGTGCGTTATACTGAGTCTATGGTGAACACGAAGACACAAATAAACGATAGATTTATTTTAATTTAAAGTAAACAGTATTTGTTTTACTAATGTGGGACTGATGATTGATGTGCGGATGTTATTTTATATTGGAATGAATTCGTGTTGATTTGAAACGTTAAAATAATAATGAGAATCGTATTATTTCAGATAAAACCCAGGTTGCGTGATATAAAGCAAATCGCAGCCATATTGTCCGTGTCTTTGCTTTCTGAGACAGTGCAAATAAATTAATTTCCGAATGTGCACCCGTATTGTCGTAATATTCTTTGTTTTAAAATTATTATTGTTTATCTTAAAATTTGTACACTTGCCAAGCGTTGAAAAAACGGATCAAAACCGGAATGCGGACTGTAAACACGTCAAATTGCGACTGTCAGTTATTTGAAGACTTGTTGATTTGAAACAAATAATCGCAATGCACGGATACGCCCAATTACTTCAGTTCTTGTTTCTTTCCAAAGAATTATTAACTAAAATTCATGTTTTATTACATTCTTTTCTCTCTAATATACACTAAGTAGAATACACTAATTTATTTATTTATTCACAATGGTCGTCAAGGCAAGAGGTAAATGTCAAAAGTTAGGTTATAAATGTCAAAATCTAGTTCATATAAATTTAAAACCGAGTAAAAATTTATAAGTAGATAACTATTCTAAATCATATATTATATGTATAATTTATAATGAAATACAAAATAAAATTGCTATAAATTTATATCAAAGTATTTTAGTTTCGTGTTTCTCCTCGGTCGCAAACACATCGATTACTGGCGCTTATTCCGGTGTCGTGAAAAATAAAATTGACGTTGTCTATGATGAGAGCATTGGCCTTAAATCATTTACTTATAACGTTGGCAACATTAATTTATTGAATTTTATAATCGAAATAGATATATAAGAACCAGAGAATAATAATAAACAAGTACATCTCCTTTTTGCTAAAATAGGAGTTTCATAACTTTGAGACATTCTATACACGACATATATATATATTGCGCCCTGGGGGTTTTATCCTAATCCTGTTCATTCAACTAGTAGGATCATTTGCTTTGTATATTGTATTGACGAATTACAAAGTCATAAATTGCTTTCAGTGACAACCTGAAGTCCTACAGGAATAAATTGCTGACACACTGTACTATAATCTAATAATAAGTAACTCGAATTATAATAACATATATCTTTAAATATTTGTAGTCCAGTATTGTTTAATTCCTTAAAATTGTTTATTTCATTTCATACTGTAAAATTATGTTAAAGCAAATGCTGTAAATACCTTTAATAGGCATGCGCATTAATATTGTATTATATTTAATATATATATATATATATATATATATATATATATATATATATATATATATATATATATATTATAATACGCTTTTGATGTTCTTATGAATATATAAATAAACTTAAATTAATTTTTATGTACTGCTATTAGCTGTATGTTTAAAATATTAATATTGAATACCAAATTTAACAAGTAATATCTGCCTCAGAGAGGGGGGGAGGGGAGATGGGAATGTTAGTAATGCGGAGATTAGTCTCTATTGCTATCAATATACCCTATCAGGTCGATCTCGACGCGGTTCCTCCTGGAAACCATTGTGACTAATTTATCGTTGAATTCCTCACGAAAGGGCTAACTGACCTGCCTTTTCATTCTCATTTATAATCCCTCACTGGTGCCCCGCCAGCGTATACCGTTAGCTCATGCGGGGCAGCCTTTCCATTATCATGCGTTAAAAAAAATCTGCCTCGATTGTTTATGCTCAAACCAGTAATGTTTATAGTTTAATAACAATTTCATCACGAAATAAAAACATCTCGGGAACATTTAGTAAACACGACCGAGCCGAGTGATGTTTGCGAGACAGAAATATGTGTGACTTTATATATATAAAAACATAAACATCAAGCAGCGACATTTAATGAGTCTGTAAAGATTTTTCTCGACTATATCTCTGAATGCGTTTACGAATAAATTGAGCTTGACCGTTGACGTCAGTCATAATATTTGCGGATTTATGTGCCTAGAAATAGGTGGTTGGACTATCCTGAACGTTATGCAATCGTCCAAATATTTTTTTATTTTTTATACCAAAACAGAGCAAAAAAGTGACAAACAAGCATACAGCCCATTGTATACGCAATACGCCCTGTCAGGTCCACCTCCTCGCGATTCCCCCTGGAAACTGTCGTGTTTTATTCCAAGTGAATTCATCACGATAGGCTAACTGATCTGCCTTTTCATTGTCACCTATCACCTCTCACTAGTACCTCGTCGGTGTATACCAATAGCGCGGGTGGGGTTACCATTCCATTATCATCCATTTTAAAAAAAAGCCCGTTTAATGGTAAACAGTCATTGTACTTACTTATAAATACTTAATATTAATAATACAAACGTAGGTATCATCGTCATCATGTCAGCCTTTAACTGTCCACTGCTGAACAGAAGCCTTCCCCAAAAGCGGAGTTTTGCCAGTAGTTGCCACGCTTAGCTAGCGGGTTGCCAACCGAATTTTGCTTTAAGTGATATTTTAAGAGGGGCACTGTTGACCATCCCTCTACCATTACGTTCCTTTGGTCGCCTCTTACGACACCCACGGGAAAGGAAGAGGTGGCCCATTCTATGCTGGGATCTACATAGCGAACATAGATGTACTAGCAATAATTTTTTTTATGCAACTTAAAATGGCAAACAAGCTGACGGCCCACCTGATGGAAAGCGGTAACCGTCGCTTATAGACATGATCAGTACCATGGACACGTGGCGTTGAATCTTAAATGTAAAATATTTAATCTTCAAATTAACTGTAAAATATAAATAATAAGAATAATTCTATTTGTTTCAGATAATGGTCACTGCGAACCATTCGAAGATATGAAACCAATGGGAGAAGGTGGTTAGCTAAAGTGCCATAAAATAATACATTTAAGGAACCGTAATTATAGTAACTAAGTTAATTATAAGTATAGCAATTTCGTTATATACCCAAGCATTTAACTAACTTAAGACCGGAAATGAAGAAATCTAGATTCGATAGTTGAACGTCTAAACATGTGAAGTCATCAAGTAAGGCAAGGTATAAAATTCAGTGCTGGGCATTCCAATTTAAACTCTAAAATGTAAGTGAAAGACAACAAAAGATCACAGTAATAAAAATGAGGGTGGGCAGTAACAAACTCTGTTGCTGATCTATGCAAGCCATCGCCAATTAGATTTTTTATCATTGTTTATAATTAAGTTTTATAATAAAGTTTTTTAAGTATCACTTCTTTCATTCAAAATTCCTTTTTAAATTCAATAAAATAAAAGTCAACAACATATTCAACGGCAAATTTATAATTATTACAAGACAAATAATAAAACATTAGATTTAAAGTAAAATATTGAAAGAAAAATAAACATAAAAATAGAATAGCAATCGGCGACAACAAAATAATACAAAGACAAAATAAAAAGTTCATAACAGCACGACTATTTCAATTTTTGGCATGCGCCCCACTGATATACTGTTTTGATAATATAATAAAACAGAAGGCAAATCTAAATATCAATATCAACAAACGGGAATAGGCCACGGTGTACAATCCTTGGCGGTGAACCGCCGTACAAACAACCAATGTTAACGATACTCCAAAATAATCGCAAATTTGGCCGCGTTCCAAATGGACGGACTTGATAAATGCATGCCTCGGTGATAACCTTACATCTGTGAATGAGTTACCTTTAGGGTGGTAAACATTCAGATAGTAATATGCAAATTTATAAATATCAACAGTCTTTACTACTATCTCTCTCTGTTTATTTATAATGAAAGTAACAAATTTAGATGTTAAAAGTCTATATATGTAAATTAAATTGAAGAACGATTGTGTTTATTTTGCTTGTCACTCTCAGAAATGTCGGTGACTGTTGAACTTGACTCGCTTTCTTTTTCTACCTTAGGTTGAACTTTTACTTCCATGTCGCTCTCTAGCGACCTAAGATTTTTATCATCGACTGGAATATTTTGAATAGATTTCGAGTCACGATGTGGTAAATTATTCTGTGCTTGAGAAGAAGAAGGTGCGTCATTTTCATATCGTACACGTATAATACGCTTATTCGAATGCGAAGCAGCTGTAGATTCGTCTTTCATAGTAAACGATGATCTTTGAATATTAACATCCTCATCGTCGTCTGTTATATCGAGACCTTCTATCTTTTTATCTGTATCAAAAATCGCACTATTAACGGTATGTTGAAATCTCTCCATAGCTGCATTTGATTTGACAATGTCCAATGTTTCTATATGCTCCTCATTTTCTTCATCAATCACTTCTTCCGAATTAGTTCTGCTTATTTTTGCAATTATTTTTTCCTTCTCAATTACATTGCTAGCTCTTTGTTTGGATGGCTCTAAAAATTTCTTTAGAAGATCAGATGTAGCAGCCTCATCTTCCTCTATCAGTAAAACATCTTCATCACTAGATTCAGAATTATCCGCTACTGATTCATTTACGTTTAGCTCTTTCTTGCGAAATAATTTCTTAGCTCTATTCATAAGTGATGATAGTTTTTTTAATGCTTCTTCTGTATCTCCCGTATTCCTATGTGTAGATTTTTTTTGTGTCGTGGTAGATTGAGTAACATAGAGAGATTCATTTGTCTGTCTTAAAGTTTCTAAATTTTTTTTGCTCTTTATTTTGTTCAGAAACTCATCTGTATCTCTGCTATCTAATGAAGCAGTACTTTGGAGAGTCGTCTTGCTTTCAGCCCCCGCTCCGGAGTCCATAGAGCCAATATTTGTACGAGACGGTTCAAGATGTAATATTTTGCTACCTTGTTTAGCTTTTATAAATCCTGTTGACTGTTTTTGTTCACTTATCTTCAGAATAGAGTCATCGGATTTCAGAGGATTTGCTTTAATCTCTTCTGTATCAGAAGATTCCTCTATTTGTCCTAAAAAGTAAGACCTCTGTCCGCTGCAGACGGTGAGGGCGATGATGGCGGAGCTGGGGGAAATGGCGGTGGGGAAGGAGGTGGTTCAGGAGGCCTAACGCGAAGTGAACTTGGTTCCTTTTTCAAATCTTCAGCTATGAATTTAGAAGGGTCTGCATTTATTACTTCTGGATCTCCTTGTTTATCCGGGTGATCATCATCAAACTGCATGTATTTAAAAATCAAGTTTTTACTTTGAGGAAAATGTTCGAGTAAATATTCCCAATCAGCCAAGTGTAGCGTGAGCACTCGAGATTTGGTGAGCGTCTGATATGTGTGTGCATAAGGTGTATTGCGGTTTAGACCTTCATACTGGAACAAACACGACGTATATCGATTATATAAAGAATATATGAACTCATATTATATATGCGTTTAAATAGCTTATGTTACAAAAAAAAAAAAAACGAAAAATGTAACAACATTTATACAGGATCAGTTCTTACTGATATTATAAATTAGCTATATCCCGCGGCTTTGCTCGCGTGCATCAATACATAAAGCATCCTATATGCTAAGTTAGGATCTAACCTATTGGTGTACCAGATTTCATTCATTTCCATTTAATAGTTTTTGAGTGAAAGAGAGAGATACGAGCAGGATATGGAAGTGAGTTTGTATGTTACCTTTTAGCGTCTAAACAGCTTAACCAATAACTATAAAACTTGATATACACGTACTAAATCCGATGGAGTAAACCATAATAATATGTACTACCACAAGAATTATATGAACCCAACCGACTAGATATTTTTATATGGAAACTTTATGGGAATAAACCCTCCTAAAGATAGTAATGGAATTAATATAGATAATAAAACCTATTCTATAGATGATAGAACCTCCTTTTTTTTAATTCGTTTAAATAAGTATACAATTTTATTACCATTCCAAAACACTCTCCGGTATTGAAGACTTTCAAAGTGTTGCGGCTCGTTCCAGTCTCCTGAACGTGACCCGAGTGTATCAGGTACATGGAGTCCGTGATCTGGCTCTCCTTCACTACATACATGCCTGGCCATACGACAATAATACATTGGGGAGGGAGACTTTGTACAATAGTAGTTTGCTTAGATACCTCTGTCCCATTCGTATTTCTACCGTGAAACAGTTGTGTTTGCATGGCTGTGTTTCGGTTTGAAGGGTGAGATATGGCGTGAATTCGCAGTGTACAGAGGAATAACATCTGAGTCCTCAGGAGTGGCAACGTATGGGGGGTATCATGGGCGAAACAGTATACTCTGCTATGTCCATGGTAATGCTCATGTCTATAGGCGACGGTTACCACTTTCCATCAGGTGGACCGTTAGTTTATTTGCCAGTCTAAGTTGTATAAAATAATTTTTTTTTTGCTACCCGACCATATCATTATTGTTTTGACCGTATCATTTTGTATTGGAAGAGATTATTAATAATGCAGACTACTGGACCTGGTGCTTGCAATATACCGCGTCAGGTTGATTGACCTCCACGTGGTCCCTTCTGGAAACCATCGTACCATTCCAGGTGTATTTTTTTAAATAGGTGATAATAGAATGGTAACCCCGCCTGCGCTATCGGGATACGCTAACGGTGCACCAGTGAGAGATGATAGGTGAGGATGAAAAGGCAGGTGAGATAGCCCATCGTGATAAATTCTACTAGAATTGTCCACGATGGTTTCCAGGGGGAACCGCGTGGAGGTCGACCTGATAGTGTGTATTGCTAGCAATGGGTCAATAAGACCCCATTACTAACAATCCCTTTCCCTCATTCCAGGTGTATTCATCACGATGAGCTAACTGAATTACCTTTTCATCCTCATCTATCATTCCTCACTGGTAAAGGACAATAGGTATGGAACGAAGTTAGGTTAGTTGCCACATAATGGCGAATGTACTAGAAACTCCGATAGCTGTCAGGGAGGCCGCTTGACAGCGTATCTATCTGTTACTAGCAACAAATATTATCATGTATTTTACCTTCATTATAAATGTATAACTGTAAATGTCCCACAAGTTGTCTCAGAAAAGCAGGTTCGCAGTTCTTGAAGACGGGATTCTGAAAAGAATGATGTTGTTATATAACTTGTCACTTTTTTTTATATGTAAAATGAAATAAAGAATGAAATAAATAAATACCGAAGCATCCAAGCAACGAAAATGCATTTTAAGATCTAATTGTATGACATATCGTCATAGTCGTGGAATACTGACGGATCTTTATATGTAATCTTTGTCAGATCCGTCGGTATTCTACGACTATGACGATTTGTAAGCACCTTGTATTTATGATAAGTACCTAAGGTTATTTGTCAGTTGTCGGTATAGTAATAACAATCAACTGGGTAGGTTTTGCTGATAGCAAATTTTTAAATACGAGAATCAGAATATATATATATATATAATATATATATATATATATATATATATATATATATATATATATATATATATATGTTGCCATTCTATTGTCATCCATTAACACATCCACTGCCTACGAAATTAATGGAAAATAATAGCTGGGAACCAATTTTTTTAAGGCGAATTTTGATTAAGTATATACGAATATTTAAAAATATGGATGAATATATATGGTTATTATTATTATTTTAATAAAAAAAACATTGTTTTGGATTTTTGGATGGAAAGCACCGCCACTATGGCCACTATGCTCACCACTCGGATCCGAGTGGGGACTCGGACTCAATGTGAATGAAAAAAACTTACACTGGTCAGATGCTCGAGGTAGGCGGCAGACATGACGGCCAGCTTGAGGCAGCGCGGCGCACTCCTCAGGAGGTCCGGCACTTGTTCGCCGCGCGACTCGCGCCATACGTGTAGGGAGTATTTGTTCACCACCGCCACCAGGTTCTTTGATACGCGATTGTTCTTTAAAAACTCCTGAATTGGCAAAAATGTTTTAACAAAAAAAAAAAACATATTGTCACATATTTTTCACCACATCTGCCCTTCATACGCTTTCTGTTTTTACCCAATGGTTAGCTGGTAGAGAATGCCATATGGCATTAAGCTCGCTATTTGTACAAAATTTTATTGTGCAATAAAGAATAAAAAAAAAAATAAATAAAAAAACCTGATGCAGTAAAATATTTATAAATGTTTTGTCTATACGTTGGAAACTGTATTCAGTGTTGCCAGATTGGGTATTTTTTTGCAATTGGGTAAAAATTATTCTGTTCGAAAAACTTTGGATAAATGAAATTGTTAAAAAAATTTTTAGAGAAAAGTAAAACGGGCTTGGTGAAATTTGAGTAAATTATTTGGCAGTTTTGGTTTTTATAAATCATATTGCTACCTTTATTCATAAGAAACATGCGAATGAAGGTAGCAAACCAGAAGATATCATATTCTTATGTAGGTAGTGCGGATCTTTCTTCTTTTTCTCGTCGTTCGCATTGTTACTCATGACAAAAGGCAGTAAAAATCAATATACGAGGTCTGTCCGGAAAGTTCGTATAAAAGTGTTCTGGAATGCGAGAAAAAGGAGTGGGGAGGCCAGGTAAGCGCAGGACCCCTTCCTTATGTCCCTAACAATGCTTCAGTTCTGGTCTGACCGCCGTGCGGTGCGAATGGCTTGTCACGCCATCTAAAACCTCTTAACGAAACCCCGTCGGCATGGAGCCATTTTGAAGAGCAGCGCGTCGTAATCAAGTTTCTCTCGAAACTCGGCAAGAATGGCCGTGAAATTTTTGCCGATCTCAGAACAGTTTATGGGGATGATGCTGTGAAGGAACCAACCGTCCACAAGTGGCTAAAAAGATTCAGAGAGGGCCGAGAAAGCGTTCAAGATGACCCACGTTCAGGACGTCCTTCCACTTCACATTCCGACGAAAACGTGGAAAGAATTCGAACTTGTGTTAATGGGGACCGTCGTTTAACGGTCAGACAGGTGGCTGAAGAGCTTAATTTGGGCAAAACCGTGGTCCACGAAATTCTAAGAAACGAACTTCAAATGAAAAAAATTTGCGCCAAGATCGTTCCGTGAGTTTTTGAGTAAAAATTCCATTACGGTGACCGAACACCCCCTATTCGCCGGATTTGGCCCCGTGTGACTTCTTCTTGTTCCCAAAAACCAAATTGGTACTTCGGGGGCGGCATTTGGGGGACATAAATGAGATAAAAAAAGCTACGACGGGGCAGCTGAGAAACCTACAACCAGAGGACTTTCAAGGAGCCTTCTCACAGTGGAAACGGCGTTGGCACAAGTGCATTATGTCACAGGGGAGTACTTTGAAGGGGATAAAATGGATTTACCTGAATAATTGTAAAATAAAATTTTTAAAAAACTTTTATACGTACTTTCCGGACAAACCTCGTATATTAAGTTTGCATGGCTGTGTTTCGGTTTGAAGAACAAACCTTCGACATTTGAGCAAAAACCAAAAACCGCATCTGGCAACACTGACTTTAGGACAGTTTTGATATTTGTAAACCGTGTAGAGGTATATAATAATATTGAAAGAAGGTAACAGAAGATGGGATAAGATACTGATACATTACATTCAGCATTACGTTACAATACAACAATCAAACGATGTAATGAGCTGTTTATAAAAACACTAATAGATATTCCCAACTCAGCGGTAGAATCATAAAAGATGACGATTTAAGATTTGAATTACGACTTTGAATTTCGAATGTTTTGAACATTTGTTTGTTGTTTTTAGAAATTTTTTTTTTTATTAAGGTCAAACGTTATTATTACAAGAATCAGTTGTCTTTGTACCTCATATTATATACATATAATAAAATCGTAACTGGTCACTGTCTGTACATGAATATATAAGAAAAACTATTATAAGGGGGTTTTATGAATGCAATAGAACTCAAAAACAATGATTTTTAGAATTTTTGTCTGTTTATCTGTACATTTGTGCACGCTAATCTAAGAAACGGATTAACAGATTTAAATGCGGTTTTCACTAATTCGTTATAGTTTGCTCCACTTAACATTTAGTGTTTATTTTATTTCAATCGGTTCATAAATAAAAAAGTTATATCAATCTAAGGAATCACATATAAAATGCTATAAAATAACCGATCAGTTGAATTGGCTGAAACATTTTTTATTGTATGTATTGTTTTTTTATATGGGTGAAAATGGTATGGTAACCTCGCCTGCGCTAACGGGATAAGCTGGCGGAGCACCAGTGAAGGGTGATAGATGAGAATGAAAACAGGCCAGTTAGCCCGTCATGATGAATTCATCAGGAATTAACTATGATAGTTTACAGGGAGAACCGCGAGGAGGTCGACCTGGCTGGGTATATTGCTAGCAATGGGATTCTCAGTCTCCATTACTAACAATCCCTTTCCCCCTATTGTATGTATCGATTTTAGAAAGTTCTGTCTACTCGTGCGAAGCCGAGCCGGATCGCCTTACATAATATCTAATTAAGTTAATTCAGCGTACCTGAAGCTCTAGGTATTTGCAGTAGAAGCCGACTGATCTAAATGACTGGTACTGGATGATGTTGGAGAATTCGCCCACATAAATCATGTACACCATGGTGGATATTATCTGTAGTATGCACACGAAAACCACCTGGTTGAAAATAACAGATTTTTTTTTATTATTATTATTTTATACAATTTAGAATGGCAAATAAGCTGACGGCCCACCTGATGGAAAGTGGTAAAATAATTTAAATAAAAAAAAAAATCTATCCATGTAAATTGTAATAATAGCAAATCCATTGAATTTAAATAATGAAAGTCACGTTCCAAAATAGCAGTGCTACGATTACGTATTGTAAATCAACAAGGTTAGAGAGCAAACATTCCCCCGAACTCGAGTGGATCGATCTATAAAAGTACTTCAAATAGTTTGCGCAACGGAAATTATGAAAATCATAAAGGCACGATACGAGCATGTGCTCCTTGGCATACGCTCAAAACGTACGCGAGATGTTTCGACACGCCCTGACGACGTCATGTACCCAGGTAACATAATATCGCCGGTGTTTACACTGCTGATTTTTTACATATTTTCTAATGTTATCCGGTTATTTTTTTTTTATTTTTGACCTAAAAACTGAAAAAGATCAGTAAATATCAACGTCACGCGTTACAGACGCTTTCAACTGTGGTATTGTTTTTAAATATATATATATTTTTTATTTTATAAACACTCCACATGTGATGGTACAACAAGTGTCTGCAGAAGCAAAATTCTATCAACATGCACAATCAATCAACGGGATCAATCCGTTTAATCCTGATTTGCGGGGGGGGGGGAGTATTGTTAGTAATGGAGACTGAGAATCCCATTGCTATATACCCAACCAGGTAGACCTCCTCGCGGTTCCCCCTGGAAACTATCATGGTTAATTCCTGATGAATTCATCATGATGGGCTAACTGGCCTGTTTTTCTCATCTATCACCCTTCACTGGTGCTCCGCCGGCAAACAAGCTGACGGCCCATCTGATGGAAAGTGGTAACCGTCGCCTATAGACATGAGCAGTACCATGGACATGACAGAGTATACTGTTTCGCCCATGATATCCCCCATACGTTGCCATTCCTAAGGACTCAGGTGTTATTCCTCTGTACCCTGTAAATTCACGCCATATCTCACCCTTCAAACCGAAACACAGCCATGCAAACACAACTGCTTCACGGTAGAAACACGAATGGGACAGAAGTACCCAAGCAATCGACTTCTGTGCTTCGAGTGGCATCAAATGGAAGGAATATAAATCATTATAAAATGTCTATATTAGCACAACTAAGTCATTCATTACCATTTACAAATCAGTGTACAAATTTAAAAAACAAACGCATGAAAACGCCCCTAAATTAATTATTAAATGAAAGAATAAGTAAAGGCGTACCTCTGATTGCTTCTTGGGCATGATGTCTCCGACTCCATTCTGCGTAAAGGTGGTCAGTATGAAGTACACCGAACAGATGTAATAGTTGTGACACCAGCTACCACCAGCGTCTGTCAATCATTGAAGAAGCGGGGGGAAAGGGATTGTTAGTAATGGAGACTGAGAATTCTATTGCTAGCAATATACCCAACCAGGTCGACCACCTCGCGGTTCTCCCTGGAAACTATCATTAATTCCTGATGAATTCATCATGATAGGCTAACTGGCCTGTTTTCATTCTCATCTATCACTCTTCACTGGTGCTCCGCCAGCGTATCCCGTTAGCGCAGGCGAGGTTACCATACCATTTTCACCCATAAAAAAAAACCATTGAAAAAGCATGTTAAATATAAACACAATATTGAAACCATAGAGAAAAGAACATTTTTCCTCTTAAATAGAAATCACGTACAAAATATATCCAGGATTGCAGCAGTTCGCAATAGTAAGTGGCGGTAATCACTTACTATCGTGAGCTGCTTGGTCATTGCTTCTTATGTTATAAAAAGAGGGAGACTGTACAAAAATCGTTTGCTTGGGTACCTCTATCCCATTCAGCTGTGTTTCGGTTTGAAGGGATATGGCGTGAATTTACAGGGTACAATCTGTCTAATTTTCTTAATATTTAATGGTATTGGGCCTTTTAAGGTAAGGCATTGCGCCTCCCCCCCTTCCCTAGCTACGGCCATGGGAGAATGGCATTAATTTCTGGTGACTTGACTTCATCCTCACCTATCATCTTGCATTTATTAAATCCAAGTTATTTCTATTTTATTTTCTACCATCGATAAACGGCCAGCTCTCAATACTCAACTGTTATGTATCCACGAGGATCGCGGTTCCGTGTGCTCCTCCATGAGGCCGACGTAGTGCCAGAGGCTGGCGGCGGTGTGCACGAACAGCGTGAACCAGACCAGCACCGCGCACGCCGTGCTCAACGGCAGGTTGATGGACAGCCGCTCGTTGTGCCGCTTCAGGGACTTGTACACCGTCACCTCCGCATATGATCAACATTTAAGAGCGTATACAACAAGTAAGCGTGTGACGCCATATTTTTTTTTATGGGTGACGTGCCCATCGTGACGAATTCAACAAGAATTGTTCACTATGGTTTCCAGGGAGAACCACGTGGAGGTCGATCTGATAGGGCATATTGCTAGCAATGGGACTGTCAAACTCCTTTGCATAATCGCTTTCTCACCTATGACGCCATATTTTTTTTTTAAATGATGATAATGGAATGGTAACCCCACCCGCGCTATCGGTATACACCGGCGGGGCACCAGTGAAGGATGACAGATGAGGATGAAGCAGGTCAGTTAGCCCATCGTGACGAATTCAACAAGAATTGTTCACGATGGTTTTCAGGGGAACCACGTGGAGGTCGACCTGCTAGCAATGGGACTGTCATACTCCTTTGCATAATCCCTTTCCCACCTGTGACGCAATATTGTCCCGGCATAGAACGGGCCACCCCTTATTTATCATGGGTATCGTAAGAGGGTCGTAAGGATTTAATAGTCGAGTGATGGGTAGCAACATCCCTCTTAAAACATCAACAAAGACGTAACTGCGGTTGCCAACCCGCCTATCTAGCATGGCAATTGCTGGCAAAACCTACCTTATGAGGAAGGCTATGTCAGCCAACTAATACATATATAATGGATGATATTATATATATATATATATATATATATATATATATATATATATATATATATATATATATATATATATATATATATATATATATATATATATATATATATATATATATATATATATATATATATATATATATATATATATACTTATTTTTTGATGGGTGAAAATGGTATGGTAACCCCGCCTGCGCTAACGGGATACGCTGGCGGAGCACCAGTGAAGGGTGATAGATAAGAATGAAAACAGGCCAGTTAACCCATCGTGATGAATTCATTAGGAATAAAGCATGACAGTTTCCAGGAAGAACAGCGAGGAGGTCGACCTGATTGGGTATATTGCTAGCAATGCGATTCTCAGTCTCCATTACTAACAATCCCTTTCCCCCGAAATCACTATATATTATCTACCCCTATTATCCAAACTTATTCTTACAATTCGAAATATCCTGTTGAACCTCAGCCAAGAGAACAGCATCCAGCGATGTTTGAATGAGAGCAAACTCAGCAATTCAATCGGAAGGCATGATAACAGGTCGTATTTGAATTCGCTGTTGAAATACCTGTAATATATGATTAATTTGTAATCTTTACTTTTTTTAGCGGATGATAATGGAATGGTAACCCCACTTGCGCGAACAATATACGCTGACGGAGCTTCTGATTTCATTTTCACCAATCATCCCTTAGTAGTAACCCGCCAGTGTATACCGATAGCACAAGCGGACAGATTGGCAACCGCAGTTAAGCTTTGGTGATGTTTTATGAGGGACGATGCTGTTCATCCTTCGACTGTCAAGTTCCCTTAGTCTTGACTAGTCACTTCTCATGACACCCAAGGGAAAAGAAGAGGTGGCCTATCTTATACCGGAACTAAATAGCAAAATTAATATATAATAGTACATTACTGCAGCAGCCAGCAACTGAGGCATAGATGGACGAACGTGAAAATGTGGGCCGAGGCGTAGCTGAGGCACATAATGAGGAAATGAGAGAGGAATGAGGAAAATAATGGTGAGGAAATTAACGGTCGAGGAATGGACATCTTAAAACATCATCAAAGTCTAACTGCGGTTGCCGACCCGCCTGCCAAGCGTGGCATCTACTAGCAATATCCCCCAAGGGGTTCTGCCTATGTTCAGCAGTGGACGGTTAACGGCGATAAGATGTATTTTATATGCATACCAAAATTCATTAAAATCCCTTCAAGTGTTTAAACGTAATTGAAAAATATTATACCTAAATTTATTAAAAAGGTAACTATTGTGTTTCTTGCAGGTTTTTCTCAGCAGATAACGTTCTAAACTAATGCTTGTTTCAACAGTATATGTACTAAACATTCCAAACCTAGTAAGAAAAACATTCAAAATAACGATTTAAAAGTCTATTGGATTAAAGACGTTTCGAATTTGAACAAACATCCAATCACATTCGAACTCTTTCACAATTTATAATACTAGTAGATGTAATAGAAATTCACAAAGTTGCTTTATACTTACGTCCTTCTTATAGGTAATAGAACCTTTTTGAAATCCAGCGAATCCACCATATAAGGGAGTGAGTAATACGCCAAGATTTTCACATAAAACCCTATGTCTAACACATACAGAATGATGATCAGAACAGTCCTGTTGTCCTGGAAGCCTGCGTTGTACACATCTAAATATATGCACAGCAACGAAACTATGATGAGGTACATTTGGATGAATTTCTCCTTTAAATGGAGGTGCTTTATTAATCCTTTGCGATTTCGCACCACGGCGGGCAAGCTTGGGCTCTGTTCCTTCCAGGTACGCAAGGATTCGCCCATGTTGCCAATAATATAGTCCTGTAAATATTTTATATCTGTATATTATTGCGAAACAGTTTTTTTTTTTTTAAACTGGATCATAACCTGTGCATGGGTCATATCTGGCATGGTCGTTACGAATTTTTGACAAGATAACTTTTATTGCTGATTGCGTTAATAAATACGTGGCCGTGAACACAACAATATTGGTAGAAAGAATTTCAATTTTCGAACCCATATAAACAAATGCACCGTAAAATGATCCCACAATTGATGGAGTGACAACCTCAGGAACTCAGTAAATGCAGAATTTTCATTGCAAGTAGTTTAAGACCTTATACGATTGTTTTTTTCCATTAAAATGCAGTGATAATCCAGGGTGCGTTATTAGTGTATGCTGGTGAGATACCAATCTGGATTGAAGGTGAAGTTTATTTAGTTGACCATCGTGATATATTCACCAGGAATTTAATGATTTCCATGGAGAATTAGATGTAAGTCGGCATAATATTACAAGACTATTACACTTCATTACAAATAATCCTCTACCCCTGACGGCTGAATTAAAGGTGATAACATAATGCCACAATGCCAAGACTGACCGCATTATTGGAGCGATACTTGTTCACGAGTGCGAGCACGGCGGGGAAGTCGCTGATGATGTGGTGGAAGGCAGTGGAGTTGATTTGCAGCAGGTGGACGCGACTGCTGGCCATAAATGTTACTGAGCTCCGCGCTGTCGCGCTCTTGTCCAGGTTACCGAACACGCTATATAGGGCAAAGCAATAAACTGAGCTGTGACCATTTTGTGCTACTATGGCACACGCATGAAGGAAGGGAAAGAAAGGAGATTGTTAGTTTATATATTTTGTTTTTTGTTTTTTTTTATTTGTGCTTTTTTATTTTCATTCTTTTATCTCTTTTACTGTGTATTATGTGTATGTTTTTTTTTATTGTAATTTGTGTGCTGTAAGTAATGTAAATAAATTATCTATCTATCTATCTGGATGTGGAAAGAATGTTTATTCAAAATATAAAGACATAAATATACTTACGAGTGTATATAATACGAAATTGGATATAGCAGTTACCAGGGAGGCCTAGACATACTTATTATGTTCAGATAGACGGCTATTTGATTTTGTGCGAAACCAGTGTGTATTATATGAGACGAATTATAAAAGAGAAGTAAGGTAAGCGTATAAGAATAGATATCTTTGACACCAGTTCTGCTTACCCCGTTGCATAATTAAAGATTAATATCTATCCATTCATCGATTAGGTCACTATTCAGGCTACTTTGAAAATGATTTTATACAGTATTTTCCAACTTTTTAACTTTTGGTTATGAAGAAAGATACTTTCCTAATAGATATCAAATAAAATCTAAGTAAAATACAAGTTTTAGTAAATACAGTAATAATTATCAGAAGTTACAAAGTCTAGACTAAATTACTAAATGATTTGTATACAAGTCGATTGCTTGGGTATTTCTTTCCCATTCGTGTTTCTACCGTGAAGCAGTTGTGTTTGCATGGCTGCGTTTCGGTTTGAAGGGTGGGATATGGCGTGAATTTACTGGGTACAGGGGAATAACACCTGATTCCTCAGGAATGGCAACGCATGGGTGGTATCATGGGCGAAACAGTATACTATGTTATGTCCATGGTACTGCTCATGTCTATAGGCGACAGTTACCACTACCCATCAGGTGGGCCGTCAGGTTGCTTGCCATTCTAAGTAGTATAAAAAAATAAAATAAAAAGAGTAAACTGTCTCCTGAGACGCAAAGTCCAGCAAAATCCGTTAACGAATATGGTGGTTAAACATCGTTTTGTAATGATTTTAAGAAGTGTACCTGCCCCTGGTGAGCTTGGAGAGCGTACTGTTGTCGTCGCTGGTGTCGAGCACGTCGACGCTGCCGTAGTCCACGAAGTACATGTCGGCGATGACGTCGTGCAGCTCAACCACGGGCATGTCGCGAAGCAAGTACACGCTGCGCACTGCGCGGCCTAGGTGACGCAGTAGAGACACGTCGCATTTCACTAGGAACGGACACTGATGACGAAGATATAATTAGATTTTTCTACTGAGTTCAAAAAGACGGAGGTCCTCAATTCGATTGTTTTTTTTTTTTATATTTATTACAACGCCAATTTTAAACCGATTTGGAAAGTTATTTTTTTAGTTTGCATGATTTTTTTTATTGGTGAAATAAATGAAGGTGATATAATTCATGTTCAAAATTGAAGGAAAAATGGTCAAAAAAATAAATTTGACAGCTTTTTTCTGCAATGGACATTAAAAAGGTATCCAGACACGATCAACTTAAAGTGAACTTGTTCTTTTATATAATTTTTAGGCATTCAATGTTATGATGGAAATTTCCACCGTTATGCAAAAAAGGGTTATTATTTATTTTATTACTTTTTATTTTATTAATGTAGACTAGTAGTTTACATTACTTTTTGCTTCGCCCCAGGCAGATTGTTAAGCCACAACAGCATTAAGTTTATCAAATCTTTCCATGAATAAAAAAAAGCTAAAAACCTTTGCAAATGTTGGCCCATAAATATGAAGGATGGTGTCGGTACGCAGCGTGATTTGATCGCACAGCTTCAGCACCTGTCTATAATTCACTCCGCCCATTTTATCCCAGTTATACTCGTAGTAATCCAGGACCACTCTACAAACGAACATATTATGATTTATAAAATGTGATCCGGCTCAGCTTCGCGCGGGTTTGTAAAAAAATAAAAATTTCATAGACTATAATAAATATTCGAAAATAATTTATTATAGTCTATGTTACTCACAGATAATGTAGTAATTCTATAGAAGTAGTAGTATTCTGACGTAGTAATAATTCTATAGATGAAATTATTAAAATAGTATGGCAACCCTGCGTATTTGACAGGAGCAATTGCCGCGAAAATTACTGTCATACGCATGGACTTGCAAACAAGGTATTATTTATTGGATTTGTGTTTTTGTGCCTCATTATAGCTAGTGTAGTCCCTGCATGTGAGTGATGTTGGATTCTGTTAATTGTACTCGGTATTTCATGGTTACACTTGTTGTAGTAATAATGTCGATAGTACAAAATACATTCGCCTCCTGATTGCTCTCCTTCCTTAATACCGGCACTGTTTAAGCTTTAACGGGTACTACTTTCCATCCGATGGATAGTTGGCTTATTGACCATTATAAGTTGCATAAAAAAGAAATACTTATAACCAAAACATCAATACGCTGATGATGATGAATCTATATTTTGAGACAGATGCCTAAATACTTATTGGAGAAACATACTTTTGCAGATCTTGATCTAAATTCTCTCTGCGCATAAACACGAGCATATCCTTCATGTGCTCCTGGAAGCTGGCCAGTGCCTTGTTTACGTTCCCGCGGATGCTGATGATGCGCACAGAGAAGTACGTTGTTATCATCGCACCTGCAACACACATATCAATGTCTACTGCCAATTATAGCTCTATTTTTTTTTATTTCTTTACTACTGGAATATTAGAACGACCGTCACTTCCGTTTCCGTCGCTTACGATTAACCTACAGACAAGAAATATAATTTTATCTATGTCTAAACTATACTGTAGAATTTCCAATTAAAAACATACAGAGATGAAAAAATTTTATTAAAAAAACATTCTGACTGTCCAAAAAAATTGTTAAAGACTATTATTATTCAGTTTTAAAAATAAAGTTCTTCTAGTTGCCTTATAAAACATACTAAGTACCTTTGTGTAACTGGTATCTTCGTAGATTAGTTTTATACATTACATATTATCATATCAGCTTTTAACTGTCCACTGCTGAACATAAGCCTCTCCCTTGGCGGGTTTTGCCAGTAGTTGCCATGTTTGGCAAGTGGATTGGCTACCGCAATTAGGCTTTAGAGATTTTTTTAAAAGGGATGCTGCTGATATGTATATATATATATATATACTAACTTCAAATGACCCTACTTTATCTTGCATTTGCAGATATATATCTTACATTTCTTGCACAATCTTTATGCTTGTAATTAATACATACCAATGACCATTCCGGCGAACAACACCCGCATGAGGTGGAAGTTGCTCGGGTTGAAGATATTGTAGCCGGTGGTGGTGGTCTCGAACACCACCCAGAAGTACGACGCCAGGTGCAGGTTCCACGGCGTCTCCGTCACGTTGAACCGAACTGAAGCAGCCATTAGCCCGATCAGTAAAGAAAACATTTGAAAAAACATCATTCGGTAATTATAAAACTGAAAACTGTAGCAACTAGGTACTACATTATCATAGGCTAAATTAATAAGAAAAGGATGAGAAATATCTTTTTTGACTAATCTCTGTAACGAGATCGAATCGAAGAGTTTACGCTTTAAAAAGTAGTATAGTTTTTAAATCGAAATAACTGGTTTTGTTACAAAAGAAAACGGTTTTTTATAGGTTATAGACTTTAATTATTAAAACACTTATTGGCATGTTTGTTGCCTCATTAATTAAAGAATCCGATTGGGAAAGTTGCCAAAATAAAGGGCAAGAAACTCCAAATGTTTTTCAATAACATAGGAATTATGAATAAGTAGAAATACGCACTTTTTTATATTAGAGATTTTAGATATGACATTTAATATAAAGAAAAACAAATAGATAAATGGAAAATACGATTTCTTTTTTTAAACACAGACAGACTATAAAACACCATTGGCTACAAAAAGATTTAAAATTAAAAATAACATTTGGTATGGTAAACTAACAGGACGAGCTAAACAGTTCAATCCAGGAGCCACCCTTGTCCTTGTGAGGTATGATCTGCCACCCGGTGTCGTCCATAGAACAGAATATCTCTACTGAGTAGTAGACGACGAAGCACGTCAGCACATTCAGCAAGGCCATAAAGAGCGGGATGGCTTTAATACTGCAAATGATCATGTTATACCCATTATTGGTAGCCATTTTTACTTTAATAAAATATGAACTCCCTGACTTCTGAGATGGGTATGAAAATTTTATATTTCAGGAGTCAGTGTCTTCTTCCATATATTGTTGTATTACATTTGTAAGTGAAAGAAATATTTTGAAACAAAAGTAGCAAAATTTAGAACCAAAAATGCAAAAGAGTCTGTTGTAGTTTTCGTGATATAAGTTATGGATTAGGTGAACGATATGTGTGTATGTGTGTATAAGAGGAGAGTGAGAAGTGAAAAGAATAATGTGGGAGAGATCTTCTCTTGCATGTGAGTGGATGCATGTAAAAGTTTTATCTCCATGGCATGTACTTTATGGGATAGGAAAGAGAAGTCGAATACTAAAGACCTGTATTGATATATATATATATATATATATATATATATATATATATATATATATATATATATATATATATATATATATATATATATATATATATATATATATATATAAACTCAAAACATAATTAGTTTGTCAAATCCTCTAACACGAGCAGTATATCCCGCCTCTCGATGTAACCGGAGAGGGTGAGCATGGCGCTGGGCAGCCGGTACAGCTGCAGGAGGCGGTTCAGCATCAGGAACTGTCGCGTTTGCGTCAGCCGGTAGTTGTCGTCTACGATGAAAGGGTTTTTTTTATACTGTTATACTGAGCTTGACTTCATGCAACGAACGTATTTGAGAACGTCATATACGAGAGAGGATCGCTCTACTGTAAGTACTAAAAATAATACTTTAACTGGAACTTTAACTAAATAAGAATTTATATTACAAAGAAACTAAACTATCTCTATGTATGTACGCAAATAGTGTCTAAACGCGGCCACACATGGATTTGATAGTTTGGTAAACGAAACTGAAAATTGCTGAATTCACTTCCTGATTTATTTATTTCTCTGACAACTACAATATCAAAGTGCATTTTATTTTTATAATTTAGTGAATTACATCGCTGAAAAACGCTTGCTTCCTCAAGAGCAAATATTTGTTAATTTAATTCACTTATAATCGTATTTACTGATATTACTCACAACTCAGCTTACATGTATATTTCTATAACTAATATAATAAAATATTTGTAGTCCAACATTATTTAATTCCTTAAAATTGTTTACTTCATTTCACACTGTATAGTTATGTTAAAGCAAATGCTGTGAATACCTTTAATAGGCACGTGCATTAATATTGTATTGTATTTAATGTTTGTTATATGTGTTATAATGCAATATGATGTTGGTGTTCCTATAATAAATAAATAAATAAGCGCGAAAGAGAGATTTAATCTTTTTTTTTTGTAAACAAATCAAACAAGCTGACGGCCCACCTGATGGAAAGTTTTTAGACTAGATGGACATAACAGGACTAATGTGAAAAAAGACTCCATTTTGTACCGTAAATTAACGCTATATCACCTCTCCATGCAAACACAACTGCTTCACGGTAGAAACACGAATGAGACAGTAGTGTACAAAGTCTCCCTCTGGTATGAAAATAATCATGGACTATTTTTAAGATTATAGACTATAAGATCCTGCCCATTAGAAACAAATTATAATTAATTGAACCGAATATTAAAAATGTCATTTAGACATGTTCAATTATATAATATTGCGTAAACACTACGCTTAATAAAATACATATAAGACTTACGGAATGATTCCCTTCCTGGCGCCTCCAAATACTCTAAAGGCAGGCAAACGATCAGATCCACGATAAATGCGCCCTTCAAGTAATGTGCTGCGGTGCTCGACGGGTGGAACACCAGGATACCGTGCTCGTTGAAGTAGCCCACCAGCATGCGCTGAAAACTGACATTTTAGAACATGTTACAGAGTTTATAAATTATGTTTACAAGCATTAATTTGCTACGTTCAATTGTCTTTCAAAATTTGTAATCCATTTTTCAAAGCACTTGTACTGGCATCAGAAAGGCAATATTGGGTAACTTCTGTAACCATGGTATGGGGCATGGAACTAGTTCGATAATAGAATTAAAGATTTTTGCAATAAAATAATGCAGGTCGAATTTCAGCTGATTAATTATTATCATTGGCCATATGGTCCAGGCATAGAATAGGCCACACCATCCTTTCCTGTGGATGACGTAAGAGGCGACTAAGAGAGGGCGAGGAATGGGCAGCAGCGTCTCTCTCAAAACATCCCTAAAGCCTAACCGCGGTTGCCAATCCGCCTGCCAAGCGTGACAACTTCTGGCAAACCCGAAGAGGGAACAGTTAAAGGCTGATTAAATGATGGATTATTGTCATGGAGCTAACAGATTTTAATTAGAGTCAGTTACAAAAACTCATCTTCAGAATGTGTCTTTAAGATAAAAAAATACGTTAAAAACGTTTTGTTCCGGAATAAGTAGAAGGTAATTTTAGATACATTTTGTTTATTTGGCTTAAGAAAAAAATATCAGGACATACATATCAAAATAAGCGGAGATATCGAGCAGCCAGGCGAGGAAGTAGAGCACGGGCCACTGCAGCACCAGGTACGAATAGCCGGGGAACAGCATCGCGGAGCCCAAGGCGCACGCCGCACGGAGGCATTCGTACCGCACCAGGTAGTCGCCATCTGGACGGATCGTGAACCGGGGGAAGATGTACCTACACATAGATCAGTAGACATTTTTAGGTTTTTTTTTTTATACAACTTAGAATGGCAAACAAGCCGACGGCCCACCTGATGGAAAGTGATAACCGTCGCCTATAGACATGAGCAGTACCATGGACATAACAGAGTATACTGTTTCGCCCATGATACCCTCCATGCGTTGCCATTCCTGAGGACTCAGGTGTTATTCCTCTGTACCCAGTAAATTCACGCCATATCCCACCCTTCAAACCGAAACACAGCCATGCAAACACAACTGCTTCACGGTTGAAACACGAATGGGACAGAGGTAGCCAAGCAATCGACTTTTGTACAAAGTCTCCTTCTGGTAAGGTTTAATGTTTTTGGACACTTTCTCTGACTCTCTTTGATTTAGAGATCCTAACGTATGCATCATGATGTTTGATGGTACACATATTATACTAACAAAGTTTATAAATATGAAACTGTGAATTTCACCATGAAGCTACTTAAAGAGTTCCGACGCACAATATCCGCAGTAGTACAATAGAACAGAAATCGATTTCATCTATTTTTCTCGTTTTGTGCTAATATTGTTAGTCTTTTTTTTATGGATGATAATGGACTGGTAACTCCGTCTGCGGTATCGGTATATACTGACGGGGTGCCAGTGAGGGGTGATAGGTAAGAATGAAAAGGTAGATCATCATGATGATATACCTGAAATTGGACACGATGGTTTCCGGGAGGGACCACGTGGAGATCAACCTAATAGGATATATTGCTAGCAATGGGACTGGTAGTCCGCATTGCTAACAACCCCCTCCCCTGTATTATTTAAAAAAAAATTATACAGAAAAATGTACCTCAATATGGATAAAAAGCCAAGTCTTCTGAAGGGATGCAGGTATTCATAGTCCATCTCGTATTTCTTGGGCAGCGGGAACTGTTCCCTGTTAGGAGTAGGCTTGGGCGGCTCGTAGCATAAGAACGAGAAGCGTCGCATCATCAGACGGGTATACTCCTTGCAATTTACAATAAGTACATGAAACTCTAAAAATCTAATTTAAAAAATAACCTGGGAATTATAGGCTCGTTTAAAAATGGATTGATGGGCCGTACCCATCCCAAAATCTGAGATATGGTGTCCACCTCAAAATATGAACGGAGCTTCCAGTTACACGCAAATACACGTCTGAGAGTACATTATGTATCTTTTTGAGGGGTCAAGGCCTTAGCAAATAATTTTAATTACACCAATGCTAAGCACAAATTTGTTTTTCGAAATTAGTCATTTAAAATTAAAAATTGTACAATTATACAATCAGTTAACTGCAACCTTTAGACTAATTAATCCATTACCATTAAAAAGATTGCTCTCAGCAATAAGACCGCCTTACTGTACATATACAACTGTATCGTTATATTTATTAATTGTCCTGCTCAGGGCCGTAGCTAAACCCAAATTGAAGGTAGGGCAAAAGAACTTTTTGGTAATGTAGAAGCCACAACTAAGTCACTTCGAAAAAGCGAATCTATCTAATTTTCTTGGGGCATATCATTTTAAGGTAGGGCACTGCCCCTCAATCCTTCCCCGCCCCCTTCCTAGCTACGGTCATTGTCCTGTTTTGTTTATTGTATATAATGTAAATAAAAAATATACTGATTCATTCATCTATCTTTTGAAATGATTTATCTTTTTATTTATTCATTAGCTTTTCCCTCTTATGCATTTGTTATTTTTATGCGTGCAAAAGTAGACGGATTCTAGAATTATCGAATATTACCGGCTGAGTCTTAGCGAACTCGATAGCATCCTTAATCTGCGGCAGGTCGGTGACATGGGAGAGCACTTTCCGCGATATAGAGAACACTTGGACATGAGTCACCGCACGGATTGTGTAGTAAGCAGGCAAACCTATGTATATTAATAATAATAAATAGCCTTAAAAAACGAGGTAAATTGTAAAAGTTACAAAATTGACATGGGTAAAAAACAATAGTCCTTGCTTTTCTTCAAAAATAATCATTAAACTCAGTTTCCAATTTGACTAAGATATCGCAAAACTATACAAAAATAAACACAATTTTCCTTCTTGTATTAAATGCATTCTTCTATTTAGACTTGTCTTTTTTTTCTATACAACTTAGAATGGCAAACAAGCTGACGGAACACCTGATGGAAAGTGGTAACCGTCGTCTATAGACATGAGCAGTACCATGGACATAACAGAGTATACTATTTCGCCCATGATACCCCCCGTGTGTTGCCATTCCTGAGGACTCAGGTGTTATTCCTCTGTACCCAGTAATTTCACGCCATATCCCACCCTTCAAACCGAAACACAGCCATGAAAACACAACTGCTTCACGGTTGAAACACGAATGGAACAGAGGTACCCAAGCAATCGACTTTTGTACAAAGTCTCCCTCTGGAAAAAATGTCTACGCTGTAAAATATTTGCAATTAGAAAGTTCCAACTAAAACTAAAAATGAACATATAAAAAAGTCCAACATTTCAATAAAAAATTAAATAACAGATAGGCATCGCTGTAGCTATGAGGAGGGGGAGGCATTGAGAGGCAATACCCTACCTTAAAATGAAAGCCCCTAGAAAATTAAACAGATTCGCTTTTACGAAGTTACTTATTTATGGCTTCTGCCCTACCTTAAACATGGGTCTAGCTACGGCCCTGCAAATAGGTATCATGAGTAATGCATGTAATTTTTTCCATCGAAGTAAAAATACTTTCCCCAAGGGGCTTATGGGCTTCCATTGAAGTAAAAATAGTTTCCCCAAGGGGCTTATGGGCTTCCATCGAAGTAAAAATAGTTTCCCCAAGGGGCTTCCATCGAAGTAAAAATAGTTTCCCCAAGGGGCTTATGGGCTTCCATCGAAGTAAAAATAGTTTCCCCAAGGGGCTTATGT
Organism: Galleria mellonella; assembly: GCF_026898425.1. NCBI lineage: Eukaryota > Metazoa > Arthropoda > Insecta > Lepidoptera > Pyralidae > Galleria > Galleria mellonella. The sequence goes on along the minus strand of NW_026442162.1, from coordinate 6,243,528 downwards.
TCAGCCCCAAAGGGCTTATGTTCAGCAGTGGGCATCTAAAGGCTGATATGATGAGTTCAATTAAATATACAAGTGATTGAAACGTAATGCAGATACTCTCATTATTAAAAAGTTTTTTTTTTTTAATTTACTTTACATCCGTTTATCATTAGATGAGCTGTTTGCTTGTTTGTCACCTTTGTGGTATAAAAAAAAAATATTTACTCACGTAGCAGGCATTCGAGGACACCGAAATGGGTTTTTGGACCGAGAAAACCAACTGAATTTCTTGTGTAAGGGTTGAAAATCTAGAAATTAAAACGAAACACAAAAAGTTTTTATTGTTTTAATAACATAAACATCTGTTGTTTTATAGTACTTTATTTTTATAAGTATTTAAATTTAAACATAAGCTATTTAAACTATTTATAGCAATATTATAAAGAGGAAAGATTTGATTGTTTGTTTGTTTGTTTGTAACGGATAAACTCAAGCAATTTTAAAAATTCTTTCATCTATAGAAAACTATAATATTAACGAACAACATAGGCTATATGTATATAATTTTCGAAAATAATATTCTATCTACCCGTGCGAAGTCAGGACGTGTCACTAGTCATTACTACACTTACGTCAGTTTTACTTTATTAATAATATAATACTACTAAATCTTTCCCGCGGCTTTGCTCGCATGAAAAGTATTCTGTGTTTAAAGAAAAGTTATAGTCTATCCATATACCAAGTTACATTTAAATCTTTTCTGCCGTTAAAGAATAATTAAATAACAAACAACCGAGCAGCTTTACAAACTTTCGCATTTAGCAAGATAAAAATGGAATCGCCTTCAACAGGTTATGGGCCCAGGCTCATGAAGGAAATCGGAAATTAAACAGTGCAACCGACAAGTAGTTGATTAAATTTTATGACAGAGGAAGAGACAAAACAAACACACATAACGACTATAATAATCCAAGAGACTTCATTTTTAATGGGTGACAATGGAATGGTAGTTCCTCCTGCGCTGTCGGTATATGCTGGCGATTCAAGAGACTAGTGCTGACCTCACAGATGCCCTGCTTGATGACATACATTTCGTAGCTGATGTCGCCGGTGTTGAGCAGCACCTCGTTCGGCGACGTGTAGAACAAACGCGCCGCAGACGACACATGCTTCAAATCCTCATTTCCCAGCAACTAATAAGGGATTTTTAGCGTTTAACGAAGGCGTCCTAGAAATTCTTTGACGCCAAATGTCAACACCCACGCATGAGTAGTGTTAAAGAGTAACAAACATACAAACACCTATTAGTAGCTCTCTCATCTTATTTAGTTAAGCCCACGACATCGCTAACGTGAATCAGAGGGCCTACCATGAAACATTTTTCGAAATTTCGGACACGAACGAAACAGAAATTTGATGTTAAAATTACATAGTAAATACTGTTTAAAATTATTAAATATCTTAAAATATCGTTCTTCTGAACTATTATAGTAGGATTTATTATGAACAAAATGTTAAGCACCATTTACTGAGCCGATTTCAGTACGAACGTAATAACACGAAATTGAGCTCGAAAATTCGGAATTTCATTTCATGGTAGACCCCCCGAATACGAGTGGATACGAAATATCCTATGTATGTACGATATTAAAAGTCGTAGTTCCACAGTCACGTCCTTATTGGCAAGTGAATCCACCGATAGAATCATTATCGAATGAACGATTCGAATCGTTCTTTCGATATACAAATACGAATTATTCGTATAACGAAATAATCGATCTCTTTCTTTCCTATCTTTCGATATACGAATTTGAATGAGAGATACGACATTGCTATCTCATTCTGTCTAGAGGACCTTTGCTCTTGTTCTCTTAGTCGCCTCTTGAAAAGTTCTAGAGTTAAAAAGGTGTGGTAACACGTTGTATATTTGCTCCTTCACCACTCGGAGATAAGTCCACGATGGAGATCAAGTGAAATATAAACACAGAAAATAAATCCGACAACCTTGATGAAGGGAACAGTCAGTAGGTACTTGCTGCGCTGACTGGCCACTATATCTTGATACACGTGCGGGGGCAAATCGTAGAAGATGGACGTTTTCTTATTCGACAACGAATAGGCCTGCAAGTTGCAAATATTCAAGTTATGCTCAACCGCCAATCAAGTTGTTCATCATTATGTGATTGTGGCCTTCGACTATGCGAGTCTGTTATTTCTCTTTACATACATACATACATACATATCTGTCACGCCTGTCTCCCATTAGGGTAGGCATAAACAATGGAACGCCAAATGCTTCGATTCAAAATAATTAATTAATCAATTCTTTCTCTTTCTTGTGCGAATTTCAAGACATTCGTCGTACGTCACATTATTTCAGTACATGTGATGCTTTGAAGCACCTACAAATGATTCTCAGCTAAATTATAAGGATACATTGTTCATATAATAGCAAAACCTATATTTGGAATTTTAGTGCTACTCAGAAGCAAGGATATAGCTTGAATGCTAAGCAAGCTGATAAGAACATTATAGAAAGAATATGAGTGCAATTTTTTCTACTTCTTGGCTAAAAGTTCGTGTCAGAGCTTCAATCAGATTTTCTTTACCTTATCTGTGTACCAGCATAGCTGCAGATACGTGATGAAGCGTTGCCTTATCACGGGGTCTACGTGGTTCCTTATCAGAAAGTCCTTTACCATTCCAATGCTTGAGTCGTAATCTTCTCTGAAATATGTCAATCGTATTTTTTTACCTACTACGAACATGTAACATATATGTATTGTCTGCCTCTTGGTAAGCCACCATATTGACCACACCATGAAAAATGGCAATTCTAGAGGAATCACTTGTACATTGCTGTCACATGAGACAAAAGAAAACGGCAGAAGTACATGAAATGGAGATTTCTAGAAATTTCTGTCATTATTGAAAAGGTTGCCTATCTGCATTACTGAGACTTCTAATAGCCTGCATGAGTACTTTATCATCTATTGATTGAAAATGGTATGGTAATAACCCCGCCTGCGCTAACGGGATACGCTGGCGGAGCACCAGTGAAGGGTGATAGATGAGAATGAAAACAGGTCAATTAGCCCATCATGATGAATTCATCTGGTATTAACCATGATAGTTTTCAGGGGGAACCGCGAAGAGGTCGACCTGGGTATATTGCTAGCAATGGGATTCTCAGTCTCCATTACTATCAATCCCTTTCCCCCTATATGTATATGTTACAGTTTGAAGGGTAAGAAAGTATATACAATGACTGGGAACACACACAACTTACGTGGTTTGGTATGTCCTATGCTTTGGCATTGCAGATACTCATCAACATTTGCCATCAGGTGGAATGTATGTTTGTACAAAAAAGATACCTTAACGCCGTGGTAACCACGATAGTAGCAGAGTACGCAGCTTCGATGAATATGTGCAGCACAATGCACACCTCTAGCACAAACATGGTGTATAGTACGTTATCCCACTTGGTGAGGCCCCACATTTCTAGGTGGCCTGCAGAAGAATGGAAAAGTAGCCAATTGTTGCTTGTTACCCAGCCACGTTGATGGTTTTTGGTGTAATGTGAGAGTGCAACTCTTTAACGACTTACAGCAGAACACGGATCTGTCTCCATAAGTGAGGTTATTAGCCTACAAGCTAGCATGCTGATCAAGGAGTTTGATATCAGTGTTTAATTTCAAGATTTCCGTTTTCTGTACCAGTATATTTTTGCTTTGTTCTTTAGCTTTGCCAGCTGCGATATCGTGGACTTAAAAAATAATTAATTTATTTATTTATTTTTATTTATTTGTACTTTTGCACACATTACAATATGTCTACAGGGCGGATTTAATTTCTGATGGCATTCTTCATTCATTCATATCAGTCTTTAACCGTCCACTGCTGAACAAAAGGAGACTCTGTACAAAAGTCGATTGCTTGGGTACCTCTGTCCCATTCGTATTTCAACCGTGAAGCAGTTGTGTTTGCATGGCTGTGTTTCGGTTTGAAGGGTGGGATATGGCGTGAACTTACTGGCTACAGAGGAATAACATCTGAGTCCTTAGGAATGGCAACGCATGAGGGGTATTATGGGCGAAACAATATACTTTGTTATGTCCATAACATTCACCCCCTAGCCTCCCCCTAGGCAGATTTTGCCAGTAGTCACGCTGGGCAGGCGGATTGGCAACCGCATTTAGGCTTTAAAGAGGGACGCTGCTACCCATCCCTCGCACTCCCTTAGTTGCCTCTTATGACACACATGGGAAAGGAAGGCTGACCTATTCTATGTCGGGAGCACACGGCAAAAAGAGTTGAAAAAGAGTTGTAGCATATTAATTTTTACTTCCTCGTCACTATTTAGATGCAATATTTGCATGACTACAGTTTCCCTTTCTATTCTTTTTACTAAATCGACATTTGAACGAATTATTCTGCCATTATTGTCTACAACTTACAAAATATATAAATATTATTTAATAGTAAATACAAACAAGTGAAAGTAATCATGGATATAGCCCAGTAGAGTCCGAACGTGAGCCTGTCCTCGACCGCGGCTCCGTCCAGCGGCTCGTGAGACCAATATGGGGAGTGAGTGAAGTTCGTCACAAGGCAGTAACCGAATCTGTAATTAGTATTTTTATCTTACTTACTTGTAGAATAGTAAACATGCTGACGACAAATCTGATAATGAACAGTAATACCTAACCTATAGATTTAACCAGCACCGGGAATTCCATACTAATACATACATACGAGTACATATCTGTCACGCCTGTCTCCCATTAGGGTAGGCAGAAACAATGGAACGCCAAATGCTACGCCAATTCCATACTAAATTTTATGTAATTTATATACTTACAATTTCCCAAGACACTACAGCATGGGGTTCTTCAAAAGGGGGGTAAAGAGGTTTCTTCAGGGTCGGCAACGCGCGCGTAATGCCTCTGGTATTGCAGGTGTTCATAGGCTACGGTAACCAGTTACCATCAGATGGGCCGTATGCTTGTTTGCCACCTCAGTGGTATAAAAAAAAAAGAAAACCAGAGGAGGACTTTATATAAAATTGAAGGAATATTGAAAGAGCGAGGGTTTGCTAAGCCTAAATCCACCTTATCATTTTCTCATACATGTTTCTGTCAACAACTTTTTTTGCATGGTAGTATTTTGATGTACCTACACGGCAAACGAGCATGCGGCTTACTTGATGATAAGTGGCTACCGCCGTCCATCCACAACATTAGACTGCCGGCCCTTCAAGAGCGAGAAAGAGCAATAAAATTCCAGGGTACGAAGATTTTTTTTTATACAACTTAGAATGGCAAACAAGCTAACGGCCCACCTGATGGAAAATGGTAACCGTCGCCTATAGATATGAGCAGTGCCATGGACATAACAGAGTATACTGTTTCGCCCATGATACCCCCCATGCGTTGCCATCCTTGAGGACTCAGGTGTTATTCCTCTGTACCCTGTAATTTCACGCTATATCCCACCCTTCAAACCGAAACACAGCCATGCAAACACAACTGCTTCACGGTAGAAACACGAATGGGACAGAGGTACCCAAGCAATCGACATTTGTACAAAGTCAATCTTCGTCTTCAGGAATCATTTCACATGAGCACAACAGTGTAATGACTATAATAACAGTGTTATAAATAATCTATATTCTTCGTCGCAAATAGTGTAGGCCAAAATTCATTCACGGGCTACCTGGTCCCACCGGACCACATATGTACGTCTATGCCTGTAATTTTAGTGAGCAAACTAACTGAAAGCACATGAAGGCCTGCTGCAGGGCGGCGATGAGGTAGCACGCGACGAGCAGCAGCAGCGTGTACGACAAGAACCGGATCCCGTTGCTCTGGTACACGCACAACTCCTCCATGGACTTCAGCACGCGGAACACCTGGCGCCGGCGGACAGTTATTTTTTTTTTAACTAGCTATGATCACCGTTTATTCCTCTGCACATCACCTTTAGGGTGAAATTGAACTCTATAGCGTAGAGCGTATCTACCATCAAGAATAGTAATCAATAAAAACATAAATTGAAATATGACTAAAGATTTCAAGCCACCTAATCTAACACAACGCGTCCAATTGGGGGGAAAGGGATTGTTAGCAATGGAGTTTGACAGCCCCATTGGTAGCAGTATGCCTTATTAGGTCGACCTCCACGTGGTTCCCCCTGGAAACCATCGTGAACAATTCTTGTTGGATTCGTCACGATGGGCTAACTGATCTACTTCATACTCATCTATCATCGTTCACTGGTGCCCCGCCGGTGTATACCGATAACGCGGGTAAGTTAGAGTCCATTCCTTTTTCATTCCTATACACTGACATTTCAGTTTTGGAAACATGGAAAAATTTCAGGCTATGCGAAGTAAACATTAATTAAACATTAACAAAGCAATAGACTGAGTTGTTAACCATTTTACCAGTTACTGTAGCGCACTCACGAAAAATGATTTTTTTTTATACAACTTAGAATACAAACAAGCTGACGGCGCACCTGTTGGAAAGCGGTAACCGTCGCCTATAGACATAAGCAGTACCATGGACATAACAGAGTATACTGTTTCGCCCATGATACCACCCATGCGATGCCATTCCTGAGGATTCAGGTGTTTTTTTTTATGGGTGATAATGGAATGGTAACCTCACCCGCGCTATCGATATACACCGGCGGGGCACCAGTGAAAGATGATAGGTGAGGATGAAGCAGGCCAGTTAGCCCATCGTGACGAATTCGACCTGATAGGGCATATTGCTAGCAATGGGGCTGTTAAACTCTATTGCTAACAACCCCTTTCCCCCCGGACTCAGGTGGTATTCCTCTGTACCCAGTAAATTCACGCCATATCCCACCCTTCAAACCGAAACACAGCCATGCAAACAGAACTGCTTCACGGTTGAAACACGAATGGGACAGAGGTACCCAAGCAATCGACTTTTGTATAAAGTCTCCCCCTGGTATAACCTCTTTTATGTACTTTCTTTTTGTATATGTTTTGTTTTATTTCTTTAAATATATACCAGTAGCTAATGTTATTTGTGTGCTGTAAGTGATGCAAATAAATTATATATCTATCTATCTATGTATTTAATTTACAAAATTTCTGTTCTATTCTATAGCACGAGTAGTAATATATAATAATTACAGCTAACCATTTCGACTTCACCCTGTATATTAAAAATATAGTTTTGTAAAACTATTCAGGTCAAATGTTTACAATTGTTTAAATTTATAATACAGTACAGAATTCTTTAAAAAGGTTGTATTAATATTAAATCAGGGTTGGTAACGCGCACGTGACACCCCTAGTATTGCAGGCGTCCATAGGCTACAGTTACCGTTTACCATCAGACGAACTGCATACTTGTTTGCCAATTTTGTGGTATAAGAAAAAAATATGGAGTACTTATACTACAGTTTTATATTTAAAATGCTATTCTACGGTATCAGTCATCACATGGCAAAGATGGCGGTAAAATTACCGTGTATAAAACCATAATACCATTGTCCTCGAGAATGACAGCGCATAAACCAAGGGTGATACACAGTATTTAACCGGCTAACCCCCCCCCCCCCCCCGCTGTTCCTCAACCGTCTGTTGCCAGACCCGCGGTAAACCCGCTTGAAGTCGTCCGGGAACCTCATTTGTACCTTAGGCAACCTGAGCAGTTTGTTGATGCCGGCAAAGTGCCCTTCCCCGATGAACTCGAAAATAGGCAGAGTGCTGAGCACGTCCAGCACGAACCAGTGGCTGCGCATCTGCTGTGAGGACGTCTGCGCGAACGATATCGGTACACCTGGAGAATGATTTTTTTAAATAGCTGATCAAAATAACCACACCTCATCTGTTGGTAAATGGATAGTGTGGTCTAAAAAAGAAGATTCATCCCAGAAATATACCTGTTCACGTCCCGTTGGAATACCTGGATATTGCAGGAAAGAGGGAACATGTGGGTAAGGGAGAGCGTTTTAATGATGTGGCTAATGTATGATCCAGCGGATCTTTAAATGAGCATAGCTAGTGTCTATACAGAATAAATACCAGAAGAAGACTTTTTACAAAAGTCGATTGCTTAGGTACCCCTGTCCCGTTCGTGTTTCAACCGTGAAGCAGTTGTGTTTGCATGGCTGTGTTTCGGTTTGAAGGGTGGGATATGGAATTTACTGGGTACAGAGGAATAACACCTGAGTCCTCAGGAATGGCAACGCATGGGGGGTATCATGGGCGAAACAGTATACTCTGTTATATCCATGGTACTGCTCATGTGTATAGGCAACGGTTACCATTCTCCATCAAGTGGGCCGTCAGCTTGTTTGCCATTCTAAGTAGTATAAAAAAAAAAATGAGTGGCATTTACTACTCATTTAGGTAAGCAAACTTAACAGCTGGTGTTAGAATGAGAGGCTTAAATTTTTTTGTCGTATTTCGACCCATATTTCTTTGGGAAAAAGATTCAATTTGACTTGTAGACTATTCTTTTAAGACATTAAAGTTGATGTAGCCAATCTATAGCTATCCCATTCTACTTAGAAGGAATTATGAAATATTGAGTGGAGGACGTCACGAATGACCTGACCTTCTTCGACATTGGCGCCGGTGGACAGGTACGCGATCAGGTCCAGTGCGTAAACCACTGTCACTACGTAGTCGAAGAACCTGAATTCGAGTGGCACGGTGCTCGTGTAGACCAAGTAGTACGGGTGCACCTGGGTGGTGAAGTCGTACCCGAAAGATTAGTAGGTTTTGTGATAAATAATTTTGTCATGGAGCAGCCTAAAAATGTACGCTGTGACTAACTCTAAATCCGTATCTTCAACAGAAACATTCCTGACGTATAGATAAGTATGATTATTGTAAAGCTGTTTTAATGTTTATTACGCAGTTTCACAGAAATAATTTGACGAATTTGTATATAGAGATTGACTATGGATTGACCTGGAGTAGCATATATCATCATCACCATCGAAGCAGCCGTTAACTGTCCACTGCTGGACTAGGCTTCACCCATTAGAGGATTTTGCTAGTAGTTGCCAGGTAGGCAGCTGGCAGGTAGGTTGGCAATCGCAGTTAGGCCTTGGTGATATTTTAAGAGGGACGCTGCTGCCCATTCCTGGACCATTAAGTTCTCTTAGTTGCCTCATACAACACCTACGAGATTGGAGGGAATGGATAATTCTATACCGGGACCATACGGATTAGCATATAGAATTGTTTTAATCTAATTAACAATAACAAAACCGCGGTGCCTTGCTATTATTTATAAAAAAAATTAAATTAAAAACAAGATCTTTCGATAAGTTTCAATAACACATACGTAGAATTGTGATTTCGTGTGAAGTTTAGAACAAAGACGACATCTTTTGAATTGTAAAAAAGCAATCCAAAAATATCAGCTATGTTATAAATTTCGCAAGGACAACAAATAGCGAACAAACAGTAAAAGAGCTATGCACTTACAATGCTCACAACCAGTATTATAGCCGAAACAAAGGACTGCCACGCGATCTGCAGCGAGGACTCCGGCTGCAGGATGCATGGGAACGTTGAGCGTAAGCAAATGGCATCCGTCTCCTGGTTCAAAGCCGCGTCTGGTCTCTGCACACATGTATACTCTTAATCTATAACCTTTATTAAAAAAAAGTTACAGAATTGCTTAACTATGGCCCCTATATGTGTCGAGCCTGTATCTGGGGAACCTATTAAAATATATAATATACACTTTTATTAATTTGATATTCCTGTTGCAGTGACTGGATAGTTATAATTTTAATATAGATATATATATATATATATATATATATATATAATAATTTATAACAGATTGTACGTGCGTGCGTGCGTGCGTGCATGCGTGCGTGCGTGCGTGCGTGCGTGCGTGCGTGCGTGCGTGCGTGCGTGCGTGCGTGCGTACGTACGTGTGTGTGTGTGTGTGTGTGTGTGTGGTATGAAACTACAGTATTTTTGCATTTCGATGAATATTTCAGACAATAGGTTTTATCAGATCCTCTGTATGCGTATAAGTTAGAGATTGCAGCCAATTACGTATTTTTAATTTTTTAACTTCTTATACTGAACATTGGATGATATTACATTTTTGAATATTGTATTATAAATACAAGGAAACATGAAGTGGTAAGCGAAAAACGAAGTAGGACTTCACGCAAGTTTGGTGTACAGAAGGGTTTCTTTTTTCCAGCGGTTTGGAAATTACGTATAATGCGTTCTTAAAAGACAACTAAGTATAAACTAGTCAGTATATACAAGCTCAAGAAGACGAGAAAGTGAAGTAAAACTCTATACCGGAGAGTAAATATGTTTTGTTAAATCTATTTCCTTTGACATCGACTCACAAAGAGAACCAATTTAGTCTCAATATTCATATAATTATTTATTATTTTACAATGCAGTTTTATATTTAGGTATCAGTATGCTAAAAAGCTGGCTGCTGTTTGCATACAAAAAGTAAACAAACAGCAGCTTGTTTATTCCGGAATATTAATAGAATTGTTATTTTTTCTATAGTTTTTTTTTATACAACTTAGAATGGCAAACAAGCTGACGGCCTACCTGATGGAAAGTGGTAACCGTCGCCTATAGACATGAGCAGTACCATGGACATAACAGAGTATACTGTTTCGCCCATGATACTTCCCATGTGTTGCCATTCTTGAGGACTCAGGTGTTATTCCTCTGTACCCAGTAAATTCACGCCATATCCCACCCTTCAAACCGAAACACAGCCATGCAAACGCAACTGCTTCACGGTAGAAACACGAATAGGACAAAAGTACCCAAGCAATCGACTTTTGTACAAAGTCTCCCTCTAGTTTAGCAACAAAGCCAAAAGTAAACTAACATTTCTCATGATGTAGCAACCAGCAATTTCTAAGAAAAAATCCGCTCTAGGGAGCAGCGGGTTGCCGTTGACGTCTTTGGCTTCTTTCAACGCCAGCAGGTTACGCTTGAAGTGAAGGATACTGCTCTTGTGTCTACAATGTTTAAATAAGAGGATGATTATAAAAATACAGCGTCATCAATGTGGACATAATGTACTACTATTTAAGTTGTGTACTACATTAAATCACCACACCATCATAAAAACTCTTCATTCAATAACTACATTTGTCGCGAAGCTCCCGCTCATTGAAATAAAGATATTTAATGGAAAGGATCTCGCCGATTACGTGCCATTTATTGAAATATTTACTGCTTGAGACCATAACCGAAAAAATAGTGGACTACCAGTCCCGTTAGTAACAATCCCTTCTGAATTCCAGCTGTATTCGTTACGTTGGGCTAACTGACCTTCCTGTTTCATTCTCACCTAAGACCTCTCACTGGTGTCCCGGCAGCGTATACTGTATGTAGTTATTGTATCTTTTATTCATTAAATTTAAAAAAAAATATATTGAAAACAATTAGAAACATTAAGAAATTTGGTGTTAAATTTGATGTGCGTAGCATGTTCTAATAATTTTAATAAAATATTAAATACCTTAGTTCTTTTTTTTTTTGGTTTGGCATTTAGAGTGTTGATTTTGTCAAAATCAACCTGGTGTGATCTAATACCTATTACTGGGGGAAAGGGATTGTTAGTAATGGAGTCTAATAGCCCCATTACTGGCAATATATCTTCTCAGATTGACCTCCACGCGGTTCCTCCTGGAAACCATCATGTTTAATTCTTGTCGAATTCATCATAGTGGGCCAACTAACCTGCATTCATTGTCACCTATCATCTTTCACTGGTGCCTCGTCGGTGTATACCGATAGCGCGGGCGGGGTTACCAATCCATTATCATTCATTAAAAAAAAACCATTACTGTAGTAATGATTTACATAAGTAAAATAACGGAGACTGTTTACTATCCAGAATTAGATTGATGAATAATTTATATGTATTACATACAGCACACACATAAGAACAGTCATAGATATAGGCGACAGTTACCACTTTCCATCCGGTAGGTCGTCAGCTTGTTTGCCATCTAAGTTGTATAAAAAAAGATAGATACGCAATGAGAAATAAAATAATACATATACAAAAGAAAAAAAACGAAAAAAAAAACATATAAAAGTAACAATTTTCCATTTCGTGAATGTGCCACAGTAACACAAAATGGTTTATTGTTTTACCCTTAAAAAAGCAAAACGCTGACATTCTGTTGTGGCCATTCATTGGATTAATTGTAATATTAAAATTATTTCAATATACATAATTAAAACTATATAAATATGTAAAAAATAAAAAATCTCACTTGACTTCTTCAGGAGTTTTCTGATAGTAATGTCTCTTAACTCGTTCAAAATGTTCCTGGACAAAAAAAGGGAAATTGAAATATTTTTACAGATCTCTTAAGATCAAACGGTAAAAACCTTAGATAATATAAATAGAATGTCTCCACACAAATGCTTCGAGAAAATTGGGTCTAATTTTTCATACAATTTTGCGTGATAAATAGTTATGAGTGATTCCTTTATGACTTCTATATTTATTTTGTCTCATAAATTCTGTCTTTTTAATTCCCATATTTTTTTTTTTTATACAACTTAGAATGACAAACAAGATTCCTTTCGCCCATGATACCATTTTAATCAGGTGCTATTCAAGTAAATACTCATTTTATTTTTTAAATAATTAAATATAAATACGTCAAGATACATTGTGTGTGTACCTAAGTATATAGAAAATAATAAAAAAAAAACGAGTCAGCTAAATTGACAATTAGCTGACAAAAAGTTGACCCGTTTTTGAGGCTCGATGCTCTATCTATATATGTAAGTAAAAACGTGCCCTATATAGAAGGCGGCCATCGTCTAAATTGTGTGGTCGGACACCGGTGGCGTATAAACACAGCCGCCAAAGTCGGCGGCGGCGAGCACGGATATTTGCCGCCCTGAAATGTGGTCCACAGCCCTCCACCGCACCCGCCACCGGACTCACTTCGTAAAAAATAATTATTTCCTCCGCTGTTACATCTGAATAAAAATCATTTTTATACAAAAACACAGTTACGGTGGATGAATTTGGTAACTAAGATTTATTTCAATTGATCGTCTTTTAAAAATATAAAAAAAAAATCAATTTTATCCCCTTCAAAGTGATAACAAAAGTGTCCAACTTTTCCAAAACTCCTGAAAGTCCTCTGGTTGTACGGTTTCCAGCTGCCCCGTCGTACTTTTTTTATCTCATTCAAACCGCCCCCGAGAAAATCACACGGGGCCAAATCCACACGAATGTGCAGCCTTATACCTATATAATGTAAGGTAAAAAAGCGGTGATTACTAACGTAGAAGGCGGCTAGTATGAGTCGTGTGTGGTCGGCGCCAGTGGCGTACTTGAGCGCGAGCCGCCACAGGTCGGCGGCGGCGAGCACGTGCGCCGCGCAGAATGTCGCCGCCCTGATTTCCACGTGCGCGGGCCCGCAGCCGGCCGCCACCGCACCCGCCACCGGACTCACTATCGTCCCGCGGGTCATACGCAGGATAGCCGTGCTATTGTCCTCCGCTGTTAGCATCTGACACATCATCATCATTTTTTTCATCCAGAACTGAAGCATTGTTAGGCAAACAAGGGGTCCTGACCTGGCCTCCCCACTCCTCTTTCTCGCATTCCAGAACACTTTATACGAACTTTCCGTCGCCTATAGACATGAGCAGTACCATGGACATAACAGAGTATACTGTTTCGCCCATGATACCCCCCATGCCATTCCTGAGGACTCGGGTGTTATTCCTCTGTACCCAGTAAATTCACGCCTATCCTACCCTTGAAACCGAAACACCTCTGTCGCATTCGTGTTTCTACCGTGAAGCAGTGGTGTTTGCATGGTTGTGTTTCAGTTTGAAGGGTGGGATATGGCAGTGAATTTACTGGGTACAGAGGAATAAACACCTGAGTCCTCAGGAATAGCAACGCATGGGGGGATCATGGACGAAAGGGTATACTCTGTTATGTCCATGGTACTGCTCATGTTTATAGGCGACGGTTACCACTTGCCATCAGGTGGGCCGTCAGCTTGTTTGCCATTATTATAAGTTGAATAAAAAAAAATCTAAATGTTGTTATCTGTTAAACAAAACCCGGAAGAAATTTAGCAGAATCTCCAAAAGAAAATGTATTATCCTACACACTATCTTTAATCCCAAGAAAATATAACACTAAGGAGTGCATGACGTAATATCTGTGACATCTATGTTTCAAGCCAAGATTAGTTTGCGTCGAGCTCCACGTTTGTTGTTCCGAATAAAATAATTAATTTTCGGTATCCCATAATTTGTCTTATTCCCTTTTTTCTGTAGCCAAAGAGGCAGTTTTGTGGTTGAGTCGTGCGTTGAATGATTTATTGGGCTATGATGGCAACAAGCAGACTATATGCTCGATTGCTACTATATTTAACTATATAATAAATAGAATACTTACTTCAATATCACCATAAGTAATATAGATAATGGAGGACTTTGTGGACAACCTCTTGATGATAGCATCCCCAGGAATGTAGTGTATTGTACTCATTTTCTTGGCCACCTCGGACAGGAACTCATATGAGAGGTCGCATAAAATGCGGCTCTGAAAAGATAAAATATTCTAGACCTGGTTTCATTCTCACCTATCAACTCACTCATTAGTATCTCTCCAGCGTATACCAATAGCATAGGCGGGATTGCTATTCCACTATCGTCTACTAAGAACCCTCAAGATGCGAAGTATATTGGCACATACTCAATATTTTGTTTTCAATCAAATTTAAACAGGTGATTTTTAACATATGCGTCCCCTTTCCAACTTCGATGAACATTTCAACTGTGCTTTGAAATTCGATTTCCCAAGAAACAAATGTCCACGAAATATACAAAGAAGCATTTTATAAAATGCTTTCTGGGGACATTAACGTTACTGAACTCTCGAGACCAAAAAAAATCACCGAAATTAAGCAGAAATCGCACTTGCCGAAAATCACCCAAATGTTACCTTCTGTGTGGCCTCGAAGTATATATCTGCGTATATGGTGGTGGACAGTGTGGGAGGGTAGGTCGGCAGTAGCTGCGTAGCTGACACCGCTCGCTGCTTGTGCCAGTACATTTTGTAGAAAGTTTCCACTTTCTCACGAAGACGGAGTGGAACATTTGTTGTTTTCTGAACACAAATCGTCATCTATATATGTAATCTTTGTCAGATCCGTCAGTATTCTACGACTAAGAGGAAATATTTATACTGCTTGTAACTAAAGCAGTGGTAGACACGTAATAAATTCGTGATATAGTAGCTATACAAAACGTAGGAACTATTGGCAAAACTCGCCTTATGGAGAGAAGCCTTATGTTCAACAGTGAAAAATTAATGTCTGATATAATGATGAAATTAGAGGCTATAAGTAAATGGATAAACTTTTCAAACGGATCAATCGAAGAAACAAAATTTTCTAAAAAGCCTCAGGTTTGAGTTTCACAGGTCGTATTGTAAGGTCGTATTGTAATTATCCTTTTCTGTGGCTGTCGTAAGAGGCGACTAAAGGAACTTAATGCCACCATTGAGATGGTCAGCAGCGTCCCTCTTAAAACATCTCTAAAAGCCTAAGTGCTGTTGCCAAGCGTGGCAACTACTGGCAAAACTCCCCGTATGAGCAGCAGTGAACAGTTAAAAGCTGAAATAATGTTGATTATATCTTCAAATATTCAAAGTCACGTAACAATGTAATATATTGTTACAGTAAGTATTTTAAATTACATGTATTTGATATTTTTGTGCATTATAGGTTTTCGTATTTTATGCATGAAAAATTATTAATTCACTCTTGTGCCACCTGCCCACTTCTCTCTGTTCTCCTTTAACCAAAGGTTGTCTGTAAGAGATTGCTCTAGCGATAAGACCGCCTTTTGTACCTTTATGTGTATATTTCATTACTGTATTTATATTACTGTATTTCACTTGAATTGTTCAATTGTCATTGTATATTTTTGTTTATGGTGCAATAAAGAGTTAAATAAATAAATAAATCGCAAAATTGTTATGTCTTAATTAAACTTTCATGTACATATCAAAGATACGCATGGCAGACAATACCTAAAGGCTAATTTAAATTGATTTAATTATCTAATATAGAATCGACTGGAATCGTATTTACGCATAGCAACGTTATTGTTAAAAAGAATGTTTCGTTCCTTAATTTCACGGATGACTCACCATCTCTTTCATGATCAGCCTGTATCTCGTACGGAATTCCTCCTCGGGTCTCATGTATATGCTGATGACGAGCGAGAGCGACGCCACGGCAGCTCCGGTCACCACCAGGCATCCCGATATCATTACAAACAAACAGGTTATTCGTTCTATATCGTTCGATGGTGCTACTGATGGCCTGGTAGATAATAAACCATATTAATTATTTAGAAACATAAAAATACGAATGATTGATGAGTTTTAATAAATGTTTACTCGTAATTTATAAAGATTTTTTTTAAATACAACTTAATTTAAAAAACGAACTAATTTGAGTTTCCCGCGAATTGAGAAGGCGGGAATTCGATAATACCACAGATAAAGAATAACTTTTATTACGTTTATTAAAAAAATTCAACAAAAATTAAACAAAAACTCTTTTTCTTAGTCGTTAAACTTATTTTAGGATTTAATCTATTAATATATTAAATGCGAAAGATTGTAAGAATGGAAGTTTGTTACCCTTTCACATAAAAACTACTGAACGGATTTAAATGAAATTTATTTTACGGGTAAATTATATCCTAATATAATTACCCTATAGTATACTTTGTATACTGATTCACGCGGGCAAAGCCGCAAAATACAACTAGTTGTTTCATATATATTTTATTTACATGCAAATACTCGTAAAGTAAAATTACCCAATAGGTATGAACATTTTATTGACGATATACACTGCAAAAAGGAATTGACTGGCGATATTGTCCTTGTTGCCTTGGAAGTGTCGGTTATCTTGTTGCACTTCGTACGGAGCGCGCCTCCATGCTACCTCAGTGTATTCACGCTCAAACTACCCACAAAATATTAAAAAAAAAATTAAAGTAGTTTTATATAGCTACATATATTTACTGGATTATTCTAAAATGAACGCAGTCTTTACTGTTTCTGTCATAGACAATTAAATAGCATAGCTCCGTCACTTACCATCAGGTGAGGTTTGATCAAGCTGAAATCTTGAGATAAAAAACAAAAAAAAAAAATAGTTATGTATGTACCAAGAAACAAAACCATTATGGTTGCCGTTTCTTTGTCACTACGATTGCAGCTTACAATTGGAGGGGTGAGGGTGGGGGGGGATTTTGCCAGTAGTTTCCTCGTTGGCAGGTAGTAGGTTGGCAACAACAAAGCTTTTTGTGATGTTCTAAGAAGAACGCTACTGCCCATCTTTCGACCATTAGGGTCCCTCTTATGAAATCCACAAAATCTCCACACATATGCACAAATTAATGATGTCGAAACAATTGTCGGAAACGCAAGCACAGTAAGTCTATTAAAGGGGGGAAAGGGATTGTTAGTAATGGAGACTGAGAATCCCATTGCAAGCAATATACCCAACCAGGTCGACCTTCTCGCGGTTCTCCCTGTAAACTATCATGGTTAATTCCTGATGAATTCATCATGACGGGCTAACTGGCCTGTTTTCATTCTCATCTATCACCCTTCACTGGTGCTCCGCCGGGGTGTCCCGTTAGCACAGGCGGGGTAACCATACCATTTTCACCCATAATATATATATATATATATATATATATATATATATATATATATATATATATAAAAATTTAAAGTTGTGCGTACTTTTTAAATGCTAAATCATAATAAAATAAAAATGGAAAAATTTGTCACAAAAATATAAATTTTTTTTTTGGGGAGGGTCACCCTTATCATTGAGGGGTATGAAAAATAGATGTTGGCTGATTCTCAGACAACCCGATATGCACACAAAATTTCATAAATATCGGTAAAGCCGTTTCGGAGGAGTTTGGTAACAAACACCGCGACACGAGAATTTTATATATAAGATTAACATGAAGTTTTAAAAATAATATTGTTATTTATTTATTTAGATTCTATCATATAAATTGTTATTTATACAGACAAACCTCATCAACATGAAGCCAGATGATTGCCCACGTGACTCTTAATACGAGAAATATGTAGCAGTACTTGAGGGTTGTACCAAGAATGCTACTTTTGAGGTTATAATCATTTAATTGCCCTGAAAAAAAAAAACTAAAATTCTACGTATTTGATTTTTTTCAATTATCATCACATCAGCCAGTAACTGTCCACTGGTGAACACGAGCCTCCTCTATAAAGGAGGTTATTGCCAGTAATTGCCACGGTTGGCAGACGGGTTGGCAACCGCTGTAAGGCTTTTGGTAATAAGAGAGACGTTGCTGTCCATCCCTCGTCCTCCCTTAGTCACCTCTTACGACACCCACAGGAAAGGAGGACGTGGCCTGTTCTATGGCGGGACCACATGGTAGTCTCTAATAAATAAATTAGATGTAAAAATGTAAAGACTAATTTTCTAATAGATTTCTAATATTTTTACCAGAGGGAGACTTTGTACAAAAGTCGTTTGCTTGGGTACCTCTGTCCCATTCGTGTTTCAACCGTGAAGCAGTTGTGTTTGCATGGCTGTGTTTAGGTTTGAAGGGTGGGATATGTCGTGAATTTACAGGGTACAGAGGAATAACAACCGAGTCCTCAGGAATGGCAACGCATGGGGGGTATCATGGGCGAAACAGTATACTCTGTTATGTCCATGGTACTACTCATGTCTATAGGCGACGATTACCACTTTCCATCAGGTGGGCCGTCAGCTTGTTTGCCATTCTAAGTTGTATAAAAAAAATTGTTTAAGTCTATTGTTTAATTATTTTAATTCATGATCATTTTATCAAATAAAAAGACAAGGTTAAGATTGTCTTAAATCTATCGTTTAGAGAAATGATAATTCAGAATCAGGCTTTATTACTTTTTTTAAAGCCTTCTACTATTAAACTGATTTCTTCAGCGTTGGCAAACCGTGCGTAATACCCCTGGTATTGCAGGCGTTCATAGGCTACGGTAACCGCTTACCGTCAGGTGAACCGTATGCTTGTTTGCCACTTCAGTGTTAAATAAAAAAAACGTGGTAATTAGTGGTAAATAAATATTGCACAATTAAAAATACAACAAATACAATTAATTTCAATGCTAAATGATACAAAAGACGGTATTATCGCTAAGCAATCTCTTCCAGATAACCTCTTTTAATATAAGATAAATCGCGACTTTGTCACGACGCAAATACTTACAAAGATATTTGAACGGCCTGTGAAGCCGTAGGTAGTAGCACAATAATTTGAACTCCTTGCGCCGGTCTACCACCAGCACGTAATGAAGGTACGACGCCAAGTCCACCACGAAACGAACTGCGTTACATTACAAAAAGACGCCATTTGCAATTTGACTATATTTTATACATTTTTTAATTTTATTCTCTACATTTTAATCTTCGCATTGATAGAATAACCGATATTAATATGTATTTCTTTAACATTTCATTTTTCTATACGTGAAAGAATGTTTAAAATAGGTTCACCATTTTTTGAGTTTAACCACAAATAAATATCAAATATTTCCTACTTATAATATTACTTTGAAAGTACTAACACATTGTACAGTAGCCCACTTCAACAATCTCAATTGTGATAAATGAATCATACGCTATCCCCAGCACGTGGACAGCGTATATGACATTGTACAGCGCATCCACCAAGTGTATAACGGGGTGGCTGTGTTCAACAGCTACCCATACGATCGCCACCAGCGCCACAATGCACATCAGAATATTCCAGAACGTGTCATCAGGAACGGAGTGTAGCCAGCGGGAAAAGCGGTCTCTTGTCCACCACAGAGGATACTCTAGCTAAGAGTGAGTATAAAAGATTTATTATTTGATTTATTATTATGATTTTTTTTTTTTATAATTTAAATGTATGTTTAATTCACAACCCACGACTCTGCTTACTATAAATGTTATTAATTTCAAAATTATAATGTAAATATTGACTGGCCATTGTGTGACGAAAACTGTTACATTGGTTAATAAAGAATTATGAATATGAAAGAATAAATTCCCCACTATTGTGGGGTTTTTTTTTATCAATAGATGATAATGAAGTGGTTACCTCTCCTGCGCTAACGGTATACGCTGACGGGGCACCAGTGTGGGATAATAGGTGTAAATGAAAAGGCAGGTCAATTAGTTCATCGTGATAAATACACCTAGAGGGGGGAAAGGGATTGTTAGCAATGGAGTTTGACAGCACCATTGCTAGCAATATGCGCTATTAGGTCGACCTCCACGTGGTTCCCCCTGGAAACCATCGTGAACAATTCTTGTTGAATTCGTCACGTTGGGCTAACTGACCTGCTTCATACTCACCTATCATCCTTCACTGGAGCTCCGCCGGTGAATACCGATAACGCGGGTGGGGTTACCATTCCATTATCATTAAAAAAAAAATACACCTAGAATTCAGCACACTGATTTCCGAGGGGTGGAGGGGGGCTGGACTTCTGTCCAGTGGCGGACTAAGTTCGTCAGAGACTCGGGGCGTTAAAACTGAATGAGTCCAATTTTGCAAGTGAAAATTTAATTAGACTTAATTGAACATATACAGAACAGAGATATGAATGAGGAAAATGAAAGTGTTTGGAGGCTTCCCAAGGCCAATGGCTTGGGGCGGGCCGCCCCTTGAAGAGTGGGATATGGCAGTGAATTTACAGGGTCCAGAGGAATAACATCTCTATCATGTGCGAAACAGTATACTCTGTTATGTCCATGGTACAGCTCATGTCTATAGGCGACGGTTACCACTTTCCATCAGGTGGGCCGTCAGCTTGTTTGCCATTCTACGTTGTATAAAAAAATGATGATGATGTGTCAGATGCTAACAGCGGAGGACAATAGCACGGCCATCAAAAAACTTGAAATGGTAAACAAGCTGAGAGCACGCTTGTTTAGCTTTAATTAAACTTGGTATGTTGTATAAAAAAAGCCTTTACGCAAGTGTTAGATACCCATCAAGTATTACGACACACCCTCAACGGCGATCGGATCGGACCACCTAGCATGACACAAGAAGATGCGCTACCGAGAAAGACACCCGCGTCGAGTCAGCATTTCAATTCCCGCAGCAAAAATACCCATTTCCTTTATGTTTGATTCGATATGATTTCACTTACGGATCACACATCGATCTGAAGACACTTATTATTGTAATAATTAATGTTAGAATTAAATTTAGTTATATTTATAAAATTGGTTTTTTTTTGGGTCTTCCGCCACCAACTTCAATAACTCACATAAGAATATTGATTACCTACAAGTCGTATCAACACTCACCTCATTGCGGTTTTCAAAATATTGCAACTCTATGTCTCGGGGGGAGGACGTACTTCGGCTCCGTCTGTTTGTCACAGTACTGAACTTACTAGAATCATACATTTGCGATTGTCGCATGCTTAATATTTTGTCTTTTTTATATTAAAACTCAATCACTGTAGGACTCTAGATAATTCGTAGCCTGGGCATATTTATTTACACACAACTCGAACTTTGAAAAAAACTTATTCAAACAAATTACTAGTATTATATATTTACTGGCTCAAAAATAGACTTTTGAACGTCATGTGACATTTAGTCATCAAGACAAATGCTATAAACTCAGTCACAGACTTAATAAAACCTACTTAGGGCTCTTCTGCTTTTTCCCAGTGGCAGTCTGCGCCATTTTTATTTATTTTATTTATTTATTTCTTATTGCATTCCATAATGTGTTTGGTAGATAACATTTCAACTTCAATTATGGACCCTTTTGGGCGCAGCAAGTACGAGAGAGGAGGACAACACTTTTTTTTTCACTTTAGAAATAGTCGTAAGAATCTGTTACAATATTATCCAGTCATTGAAATTGTATCACGATAGGTACGTATTTTCTGTATTATTATTACTCATTATTTAAGTATTGGTGTGTATATATTCATATTATAATTGTTATTAGTGTTATATAGTTATTTAATATATTTTACGAATCGAAGCATTATATAAGAGCGTTCCATTGTTTTTTTCTACCCTAATTTTTTTTTTATATGAATGATAATGAAATGGTAACCCCGCCTGCGCTAACGGATATGTAGGTATGGTGTGTATATATTCAGGATGAAAATTGTTATTAGTGATATATACACTTATTTAATATATTTTACGACCATTTCTGCCACCGTCATAACTATATAAGAGGGTCGTAACTCGAAAATTATTATTTTTCTACAAGTAATATTCTAAACACAATACAATCATAATAAACCATTACACAATGATACATCAAAACAGATTCTGTTGTTTCCACGTGAAATAAAAGTACCAAAAAGAAAATAATAATATTTATTTATATACAAAAATAAAACTTAATAAAACATTAACTATTGAATCCGTTTCCACAATATCTCAACTTGCATATAAAATTCATTAACAAGCATAGAGGTCGCTTTCTAATATTTGGTACGGAACTCAAAAGAAATCTCATTCGGTACCATTAATTGATCTTACAGACTTTATTATTACCTTTCAGACATTGAGCAGACTTAGGTGAGTATGGGACTTCGTTTACATTCAACTAATCAGTAGATTTATTTAAATTAATTCGCTAAATTGTCAGTCAAAATGTATCAAAAGATCGACCCATAAAAGATATGGCCATTTCTAATTTCTGAACGTACCGCACTTGGCACTTTTAAATACTGATTATAATAAAAAAAAAATGACAAATTGAGTCTACGGTCACCACATAGACAATAGTCGACTATCCAAATTTAATTAATATTAATTCAACTACTCCATTTGTTATTGTTTTTTTTTTCTACTAGAATGTATACCACCACCTTCACCGCATTCCTTCCTTCCATTTCCAATACGAGTATTATTTCCTGAAACCGCTACACTCGCTGGTAGTGTATTTATTTATTGTTATTTATTTACCTACTTTATAAGTACATAACTGCCGTGTGGTCCCGGCATAGAATAGGCCACCCTCTCCTTTCCCGCAGCGTCGTAATAGGTGACTAAGGGAGGGCGAAGATAGGCAACAGTTTTTTTTTTTCATTTAAGAGTTTCCTCTTGTCGGTGCAACTAATTCATGCATCTTCTTCCAGCCAGCTCTATCCCAGGCCATATCCTTTATCTCCCTATACGACGTGACACCTAGTGTTCCCTTTATCTGTCCCATGTAGTTATTCCTCGGTCTTCCTCTTCCTCTTTTGCCCTCTATTTTTCCTTCTACTATGCTCTTAAAAAAATCGTCATGTCGTATAAGGTGGCCCAGCATTTTGCCTCTTCTATTCTCTATTATTTTAAGTATTATTTTAAGGCAACAGTATACGTCTTAAAACATCTCCAAAGTCTAATTGAGGTTGCCAATCCGCCTGCCAAGCGTGGCAACTACTGGCAAACCCCCTCAAGGGAGAGGCTTATGTTCAGCAGTGGACAGTTAGAGGCTGATATGATGATAAGTACACAACAAAACATTTAAGGCCACTTCAACCTCATAAATTCGTGCGTAGTCCTTTACAAAAACTTTCAAGTGGGAGTAGTTTTATATGACTCGCAACTAGACATAGGTTACATTGATATTGTAACCTATGCCAATAATCAAAGGCTTTGACCGGGTCCGGCATCGGGGTCTTCTATCGAAATTGCCCTACTATGGACTTCCCGACAACTTTTGCGAATGGGTCGCCAGTTTTTTGTCCGGCAGATGCATAAAAACCGCTGTTGATGGTTGCTGATCCGAAAGCATGGACATTAACGCTGGTGTCCCGCAGGACTCTGTGCTATCCTCGAGGTTGTTCCTACTGCATATTAGTGATATGTTGTCCTGAGGTGACGTGCATTGTTATGCGGATGACAGCAGCTGAGGATGCCCATTATAAAGGTCGTACCGATGTCAGAGAGCAGGATGTTACCAATTAGAGTGTTTTTTTTTATGCTTTTGCCTCAGAACTTGGTCAATTATAAACCGATTTGGTAAATTATTTTTTCTTTGTTTGAAAGGATATACTTTTAATTTGAATTGAAAAGAGATTTCATCTAAATCGGTTTTATCACCATTGTAGTTGGTATTTAATAGGTTCCCCAGATACAGGCTCGACCCATATGGGGACCGTTGTTAATCAATTTTATAATTCACTGTTTGAAATAAAGATTTTTTTTTTGTGGAGCAAAATTTCGTTATATTTACAATCATATTCTTGTTTTGTTATATTTCGGTGCAGCGCACACGCAGACATTTCCTACTACGTTCTAACAATCTTATTCATAAAAACTAAAATATCCTACAGACATCTTTTAACTATTGCACTGTTTTGTCACTTTCTTTCAAATTGGGAAGTTAATGTAGAAGAAAGAGACAAAACAGATCAATAGCTAAAATAAGTTTATTTTATGAGAGATTTGATATTTTTACGAATAAGATAGCCAGTTTATGACTAACATTGTACCTATTAATTCGATTTAACTTGGTTCTGCCTGTACTCTCTCCAGAACCCCTTGTTCATGTGCAGACCGATCTTCGTCCTCATCCACTCCGGAGCCAGTTTTATAAAAAAATACTGGAACACATAAAATCACAGTACATTCAACTTTTCTTTAATTTTTTTTTTACATTTGACAACCCTAAAGACGCGTGTGACACCTTTAGGGTTATCGAACGTCTGAAATATGTATACATATAATAGAAAATATGGGGGTAAGGGATTGTTAGCAATGAAGTTTGACAGCCCCATTGCTAGCAATATGCCCTATCAGGTCAACCTCCACGTGGTTCCCCCTGGAAACCATCGTGAACAATTCTTGTTGAATTCGTCACGATGGGCTAACTGACCTGTTTCATCCTCACCTATCATCCTTCACTGGTGCCCCGCCGGTGTATACCGATAGCGCGGGTGGGGTTACCATTCCATTATCACTGTTATATCAATATTATATAATTACTAGCTGACCCAGCAAACGTTGTTTTGCCATATACATTATTTGGAGAATATTTTTTTTGTAGTCCATTAAAATAAAAATATTGGTTAGGGTCACCTTTATCATTGAATGGTATGAAAAATAGATGTTGGCCGATTCTCAGAGCTACCCAATATGCACACAAAATTTCATGAAAATCGGTAAAGCCGTTTCGAAGGAGTTTGGTAACAAACACCGTGACATGAGAATTTTATATATAAGATATTGAATTTGTCACAATGGACCAATTGACCTGATTTCATCCTCACCTATCATCTCTCACTAGTGCCCCACAAGCGTATACCGATAGCGGAAGCTGGATTACATTCCATTATCATCCCATAAAAAAAAAACCACCACCCACCTGTATACCATGGATCCAGAATCCCGTAGTATTGTGTACTTTGCCGAGAGTCTCGACGGCGTGTCTCGAGAACGTGGCAGCGTCAGGCACGAGTAGGTTGCCCTCCATCAGCCGCTGCGAGAACGAGTTGATCTTCGTGGAGACGAAGAGTGGCGACAGGTGCTGGATGTAGATGCCCTTGGAAGCGTACTCCTCGCGCAGCGCGAGGGTGAAGCTGCGGACGTACGCCTGCAATTATTAATATAGTTTGTTTATATTATTAATATGGCAACCTCAGTTAGGCTTTTATACATGTTTTTAGAGGAATCCTGCTGTCCATCCCTCCACCATAAGCTTCCTTAGTCGCCTCTTACGACACCCACTCGGGAAAGGAATGGGTGGCTTATTCTATGCCGGAACTGTCACGGCCAGTTAGTTTACATTTGTCCTATCGAAAGCATCTGAACTTATAGAAAACAGGGGAAAGGGATTGTTAGTAATGGAGACTGAGAATCCCATCGCTAGCAACGAGACCTAACCAGGACGACCTCCTCGCGGTTCCCCTTGGAAACTATCATGGTTAATTCCTGATGAATTCGTCATGATAGGCTAACTGGCCTGTTTTCATTCTCATCTATCACCCTTCACTGGTGCTCCGCCAGCGTATCCCGTTAGCGCAAGCGGGGTTACCATACCATTTTCACCTATAAAAAAAAAAAACTCACAGAAAACTAGAACTAACTATAAAAATAATATTGAATCAGTCAATGCATACTTTTGTGGCAGCATACACGGTCATCAGCGGTAGCGGCTGCAGCTCAGAGCCGGACGACACGTTGACGACTGCGCCGCGCCCCCTGCTGACCATCCCGGGCAACACCATCCTGGACATTGCGGTCACGGCGCCCACGTTCACATTGATCACGTCCCACATTTTAGAGGACGGCAGCTCACATAATCGCATAGGATAATCATAATTCATACCGACATTGTTCACTGTAATGAGGCAAAAAAATCGACAATTGATATTAAGCCTTCTTTGCATGATTTTTTTTTATTGGTGAAATAAATCAAGGTGATATGATTCATGTACAAAATTAAAGGAAAAATGGTTAAAAAAATAAATTTGACAGCTATTTTTTTTTATACAACTTAGAATGGCAACAAGCTGACGGTCCACCTGATGGAAAGTGGCAACCGTCGCCTATAGACATGAGCAGTACCATGGACATGACAGAGTATACTGTTTCACCCATGATACCCCCCACGCGTTGCCATTCCTGAGGACTCAGGTGTTATTCCTCTGTACCCAGTAAATTCACGCCATATGCCCACCCTGCAAAACGAAACACAGCCATGCAAACACAGCTGCTTCACGGTTGAAACACGAATGGGACAGAGGTGCCCAAGCAATCAACTTTTGTACAAATCATCCTCTGGTATGTTTTTTTTTCTGCAATGGACATTAAAAAGGTATCCAGACACGATCAACTTAAAGTGAACTTGTTCTTTTATATAATTTTTGGGCATTCAATGTTGTGATGGAAATTTCCACCAGTATGAAAAGAAGGGTTAAGAATGCTACCAGCATTAAGTCCACCTTTTGTACCATATTTTCTTTTGTCAATAAAGTTGTATAAAATAAATAAACAAGATGATAAATGCTACAAAATTACACCTATTGCCTGCTTCTCAAGCTAGGACACCGTGTTTCGAGGAACCAGGTAGCGAACATCTGATTGCATAACCCAGAACACCAATACTCAAACTAAAACAGCAAATTTCATTTTTTAATTTTGCCCAACCGGAAATTTTTATTTTTCATAATCTAAGAAAAAAAAGTTACAACACATCTTGTACTCCTTAGAATTGTCGATGCAATTCGATTTTTGAATTTTTTTTACTTTTTCTACATAATAGGTGCACACCATGCGCTGTGTAGAGTCGTTGATACAGATTGTTCGTTTTTCCGAGAATTTTAATTCGACATCATCATTTCAGCCATTATCCGTCCACTGTTGGACATAAGCCTCCCCCATGCTTCTGAGCCACCTGCATCCAGTGACTCCCTGCAATGCATTTCAGGTCGTCACTCCATCTAGTGGGGGGTCGTCCTACACTGCGTTTGCCCGTACTAGGTCGCCATTCAAGAACCTTACTTCCCCTTCGATTGTCGGTTCTTTGAACAATGTGACCAGCCCGTTGCCACTTAAGCCTGCTTATCCTTTGAGAATTTTAAATTTACTTTTTTGTAATTTTTGTTTCTAAATAAAAACAAATTTTGTGAGAGGTTGTGTTAGTCTTATTGGATGATAATTGAATGGTAATCCCACCATGGTAATGGTATCGGTATACTTCATAATAATGGTACCGGTATACACCGGAGGAACACCAGTGAAGGATAATAGGTAAGGATGAAGCAGGTCAGTAAGCCCATCTTGACGAATTCAACACGAATTGTTCACGATGGTTTCCAGGGGAACCACGTGGAGGTCGACCTGATAGGATATATTGTTAGCAATGGGCCTGTCAAACTCCATTGCTAACAATCCCTTTCCGGGGGGGAAAGGGATTATTAGTAATGGAGACTTAGAATCCCATTGCTAGCAATATACCCAACCAGGTCGACCTCCTCGCGGTTCCCCCTGGAAACTATCATGGTTAATTCCTGATGAATTCATCATGATGGGCTAACTGGCCTGTTTTCATTCTCATCTATCACCCTCCACTGGTGCTCCGCCAGCGTATCCCGTTAGCGCAGGCGGGGTTACCATACCATTTTCACCCATCAAAAAAAAAAAAAAAAAAACAATCCCTTTCCCCCCAAAGGTTGTGTTAGTTAACACATCGTATTTGGTTTTATTTCAACATATATTTCATCACAGGTCGTTGTCACAAAATTAAAATTAAAATACGATTCGGATGGAAATTGTCAGGCATTTTTAACAAGTGTCTCAATATTTGCTCAGTCCTCAAACCATCTTACAGACGACCAGTACGAAAATAAAAACAAATACTAATGTGACAGCAAACAGTGTAGTGGATCTTACAGACGCGCAAAGTAAGCAATTGCGACATATATCGTTAGCGACCGTTCGACACGATTCGTTCGAGTAAATAAACAGTCTACCAAAATTGTTAACAGTTACAATAATCACACTTCGAAGTATGTCTTGATAGGATTTCAAAGAATTTCTGCGCGACACGACTATGAACTATTCAATCCAATTTATTCACCAGAGGGAGACTTTGTACAAAAGTCGTTTGCTTGGGTACCTCTGTCCCGTTCGTGTTTCAACCGTGAAACAGTTGTGTTTGCATGGCTGCGTTTCGGTTTGAAGAGTGGCGTATGGCGTGAATTTACTGGGTACAGAGGAATAACACCTGAGTCCTCAGGAATGGCAACGCATGGGAGGTATACTCTGTTATGTCCATGGTACTGCTCTTGTCCATAGGCGACGGCTACCACTTTCCATCAGGTGGGCCGTCAGCTTGTTTGCCATTGTAAGTTGTATAAAACTAAAACTCGTAACAATATTGGCTTTTCGGTTTGAAGAATCATTAAATTATAGGGTACGGACACCATAGTCCTCATTAAAAAAAAACTATCACCCATGAGAGTTTTTTTAATGGGTGGTAATGTAACCCCGCCTACGTTAACGATATACACTGGTGAGGCACCAGTAAGGAATGATAGGTTAGAATAAATAACAGGTCCGTTAGCCCATTGTGATGAACACACCTGGAATATAGCACGATGATCACTAGAGGGGGACCACGTGGAAATCGATCTGACAAGATATATTGCTAGCAATGAGACTGGCAGTTCGCGTTACTATTGCCTTCCCCCCTACACGTGACAGTTACCATAGACATTACAAAGTATTCTGTGACATCCGCGCTACTCTGTTCATGTCTATGGGCAACAGTTAGTGTTTTTTTTATCAGATGGGCCGTCAGCTTGTATAACATTTACTGTTTTATAAAAAAAAAAGAAAAAAATTCTATAAGAAGCTTGTAGCTTCGCTTTAACTAAGCAGGCCACTTCGGTCGGAGAGGTCGATTTAGAAATGTTATGTCTCGCGGTCGATGTAAAAACTTGGATTGAATTACTCCTACATAATATTTGTATTGAGATATTTAGAAAAGTTCATGAACCTATTGACTAATCGATTAGCAAGCACATATTTATACACATCAGCTGTGCCCGTGACTTTGTTCGTGTACCTGGAATGTAATGTAGCCTGTCTTTATTTTTTTTTTATACAACTTAGAATGGCAAACAAGTTGTCGGCCCACCTGATGGAAAGTGGTAACCGTCGCCTATAGACATGAGCAGTAGCATGGACATAACAGAGTATACTGTTTCGCCTATTATACTCCCCATGCGTTGCCATTCCTGAGGACTCAGGTGTTATTCCTCTGTACCCTGTAATATTGATAAAATAATTATTCTTATACTCGTACTCTGTCTAGAACTTTGGCTATACCTCTATCAATACTTAACAAATTCTATACATAATACTAAAATCACAAAAATAAAAAGCACTAAAATGTAAACAAAAACAAATAGATTGATTATCATGTCATGTCATGATTGAGTATCATTAGTGTTGACGTTCAGTAGAGCCTGGAGGTCTGTAGTACAGGTTTCGACCTAGTTCAGACACCAGACTCTCACAAGGATAATAATTTTAAGTTAAAATACTAAATAGTCATACAATGTAAAATATTCCTTGTGAGTAGTAAATAAAGATTATTTATTATTATTATTTTTATTTATTATTTAATCATCTATAATAAAATAGAAAATACAAAAATGATATTATGGTAAGCCAACCAGTGAATAAAGAAAAGTGCCAAAGTCTCTAAGTTGACTCGGATCAGAAAATAACTATGTACACGTGGGAGATTCCTGCGTCCTCAACTGTCTGTTGGCAAGGCAGTATTTTCAACTTGAGTATTACTGATGTATGTTACAATTAGATATTGTATATACATATTAATGTGTATATATTTATGATTTGTTATTTATGTAAATATTTATTTTACTTTCCGTTTAGCACTACTACTGCTCACTCAATACTTCCTATGCCACTGTGTTATGTTGACTGGGAGAAATCTCTTTTAAAGATAAGTTCGCCTTTGCTAACTTGTGTTATTAATTTGTTGTTATTACTGTATGTTTTAATGCAATAAGGAATATCTGTATATATGTACCTTATAATGTATATATAATAACATTTATAAAGCATACACCAGGCTTACCTAATATTCCTATAGGTATATCCTTCAGCTCCTGCTCTATCTTCGGGTATACTTCAGCACCCAGGCTGAAGTCAGCGATTATTATTTTTGTCTTCACCTTGTGCTCCCTCTCTGGATATATATATATATATATATATATATATATATATATATATATATATATATATATATATATATATATATATATATATATATATATATATATATATATATATATTATATATATATATATATATATATATATATTTTTTTTTTTTTCGAAAATTCTATCTACCCGTGCGAAGCTGTTTGCCATTGCACCCAAGTTGTTTGCCAATCTAAATAAAAAAACAAAGTTCAGAAATTAACTCCGCAACTAATAAGAAATCTACGTCCAACAATGAACAATCAAAATTTGAAATTATAGAAAATAATAAGGCAGGCCCTCCCATCATAGATTCTCAATACAATAGAAAAAAAAATAGTCATAAATTAGTAAAACTCTAGTAGTTTATACCTACATAATTTTTAATCTATACATATCAAAAGTTGTTGTTGCCCCGCCAGTGTAAACCGAGAACGCGGGCGTGGTTACCATGCCATTTAGGTACACCCATCAAAAACAATATGTTATGAACATGCGTGTTTTGCTAAAACAATAGCATGCAAAATTTAGGTACAATAATTTAATATTGTGTAACATAATGGGAATTTTATGAATATGCATTCGCGGAAAAAAACGCGCGAAATTTATTCTTAGTTTCTTCACAAACTTGTAAACATTATTTTTTTTTAGTACGTTTGTTCCGTTGTGGAACAGGCTAAGGTCGGAGACCATGCTGCCTAGTCTTCAATATGATAATTTGTCTGGAATGTAAACATTATTTTTGGGTTGTCAAAAATTATTTTTCTAGGAAGTATTTTTTTTTATTAGAAATACTTTTTATTATATTACGTATTAACACTCGAACCGCGGTCCGGTATTTTAAATTCATTACTTAATATCTCCGAAATTTGTTTCCGCAGTTCTAAGTATACAAACCACGAAGTGATAATTATATTTTTTTTTTTTTATTGTAATTTTTTCGCATAACGCAGTAAAAAGTGGCAAATGAAAAGTCACAAAAATTTAGCTATAGCAATAAATTTCAGAGATATTAAATAATGAATATAAAACACCGGTCACAATGATCGGTCCACGGTTCGTGTGTTAATGTAGTAATAAAATTTTAATAATTGTACTGTTTTACATTAAAATATACGTGTGTAACCGAGCATGGAGTCCGGTTCTTTTCCCCTTTTGTATTTGCAATACTTGTTACTAAAATACTTTTTTTTATACAACTTAGAATGGCAAACAAGCTGACGGCCCACCTGATGCAAAGTGGTAACCGTCGCCTATAGACAATAACAGACAACGACATAACAGAGTATACTGTTTCGCCCATGATACCCCCCATGCGTTGCCACTTCTAAGGACTCAGGTGTTATTCCTCTGTACCCAGTAAATTCACGCCATATCCCACCCTTCAAACCTTCAGACTATTTAAATTTTGCTTCTCCTACCGACCTCTATAATCAGATACTTTTGATATCTCTAGAATCAGATATTTTTAGCTATATTAACTACAATTTTTCATCAATGAAAGTGTTTTATTATTATAGAAAGAAGGTTTTTTTTCAGGCAAAAAAGCTTGTAACACTGTGGCCTTTCCATGATATTCTGTGCTCGCAATGAAGTTAAGTGTAACTTAATGATTATAAAAAAAAATGGCTCTAAATTTGTCGCCCCCTATATTCTATCGCTTCAGGCTCCAGTCTACACAGCCTGCTGTTAAATTCGCCACTGTCCCCATACCAAAAAGTATACATTTTAAAAATAAAATATGCTCACGTCTGCAATCCCTGATAGGATAGTCAGAAGTCATTTTTGGCTGTTCCCACATTTTTATCACATATCCAAGTTGAATATATTTACCAATTTGGTCAGCGACCGCCCTCAGTTTGTCAGGGTTCCGACTGATGAGTATCACGTTGCAGCCCCGCCGCGCCAGCTCCAAAGCGTACTGTTTACCGATGCCGTCCGAACTGCCCGTTACGGCTGCAAGTAAATAATTTTGCTGATTAAATAATGCGTATGAGCCTTCTAAAAATGGCTGCGCAGGATCCAGAAGACTATGTTATGTATATCTTAAACCACGAGATATCGTAAAGTTAATACCTAGGGCCTATAAAATGATAGTATAAGGCAATGGAAGTATAAAAGATCACAATGGCAAAAATTAAAATGTACTATATATATATATATATATATATATATATATATATATATATATATATATATATATATATATATATATATATATATATATATATATATATATATATATATATATATATTATGGGTGAAAATGGTATGGTAACCCCGCCTGCGCTAACGGGATACGCTGGCGGAGCACCAGTGAAGGGTGATAGATGATGAATGAAAACAGGTCAGTTAGCCCATCATGATGAATTCATCAGGAATTAACCGTGACAATTTCCAGGGAGAACCGCGAGGAGATCGACCTGGTTGGGTATATTGCTAGCAATGGGATTCTCAGTCTCCATTACTAACCATCCCTTTCCCCCCTAGTACCTTATATTCATAAATGGAACAGCGATATAATTTTACCACCGCCGTAAATTAATTTTATTGTTATGGCAACACAAGCTGCGCAGCACCAGGCGCAGTGCAAAATGAGACAAAATTACACTGTTAACTGAGGTTAACAGTGTACAATGTCGTTGAACTAAGCACCATAACTAATGACAATAATTTAAATAGTGGTGTACCTAGTCGCGGTTTTGGCAGTTGAAAATAGGATCAAGGATGATGCTGGCTTTAAAGATAGACCCATACACCAGCACCACCCTTCACTTCGAAATGATCTCCCTAATTATACCTTCCACCACAATGCGCAATTTTACTCTCGGTACAGATAATGTTGCTACCTTGCCAAACATTGATATTTATATAAAAAAAAACAAGATTACTTTGTACTCTTATTTTTTTTTTAAGCTTATAAAATTTTTAAGGCAGCATGGTCTCCGACCTTAGCCTCTTCCACAACGGAACAAACGTACTTAAAAAAATTAAAAAAAAAATTTAAAGTATAAAAATAGAATGGAAATCTCGAATTCACTATCGATGTACACTGGAGGGCACCAGTGACGGATGATAGGCAAAGATAAAGCAGATCAGTTGGTCAGTCGTGAATTAATCAAAAATTAACCAGGATGATTTCTAGGGAAGTTTATGTGATGTTTTAAGAGGGACGCGACTGTCTACACAAGTGATTTACTCATATGTTGGTCGTTCCATAGATGCAGCACCAAAGTGCTAATCGCTTTTACGTAATACAAAACATGTTAAAAATTAAGACTGACAGCAATTATCCAGCAATGTTTATTTATTTATTTTACTTTATGGCTATCGCTAATCTTTTGCAATACATCATGGTAAAGGTAAATATGGTCTTACACATATATGTTTATTTATTTTGTACTACACAACATTATAACATTAAAGGAACCTCAAGGTCATACCTTATTGTATGTTATATGTTGGTACATTTTATTATATACATCATATCGTCACCTCTATGGCAAATTTACGAATCTAGAGTTTTTTCAAATTTGACATTTCTTTAAAAATCTACATTTTACATCATACTACTTATTGTGGCTTTTATTTTATTTTCAAATTTCTATCTCTAACGGTTCTGTACAGCCCTAAGGTTCAGCCATTGAAACGTGATTATGTAACTAATATCCAAATATTATATATATATATATTTGTTGGAAACACTAAATTTAATATTATAATATGGCAACTCTAAAATTGCCCTCACTCTCTTCCGTTACAAGTGTCCAATGTGCAAGTACGTGTATAGATATAATTAAAATAAATATATTATAAAATTAAAAGGCGATTTTATAATATAGAAATACAAATTCCAACAACATACACGCAGTCAAACTTTATGATCTTTTGCAAATCCTCAAATATCAATTTTTTTGATGTTTTCTACTAAAAATATTACCTAATGGTAATAAATATTTTTGTTTCACACATTCACATCACAGTCCTCACTTTACAGATGTGTGAAATTTCACATATACGTAATGTATGTATGTGATATACGGAGCGGATACTTTGTATCTACTCTGTTCCGTAATGTGAAATTCTATACATATATGTAAAATTACAAAAAAATATTAGTTTATCCATAGTACCCACTGGACGGACTGACCTTTTATAATTTAATTATTTATTTAAAGGAAAACCAAGGCTATGCTAGTGTAAATAGATATAGTCCAAGATTACAAACTGAGCCACTAATAGGTTTCAACAAATAGTAACAAGACAGATAGAAGCATTACATATGAAGCTACAAAAACAGGAATGAACAAAAAATAAATAAAAGAAACATAAAAAAAAATACAAAGTAAAAATTATATGTAAATACTTGACTAAAATGTGGCCTCATTAATACAATACATATTCAAACAGTCTATGAATAAAAAAAATTGCTTGCTCATTATAATTAGTTCCAGATTTAATTACCTAGACTGATCAACAATTTCTAGTGAACAGAACTAATAGTATTTTTTTTTAAAGTATAGGTACACTGAAATGTGGTGCTGGAGAAGGATGGAGAAAATTAGCTGGAGGGATCGAATTAGCAATGAGGAGGTCCTGCTTAGGGTTAAGGAAAAAAAACAATTTTTTAGAAATATTTAGGACAGAAGGGGAAAAATGTTAGAACACTTGATACGACACGACGAACTTATGAACATTATAATAGAAGGTAAGATAGAAGGAAGAGGGAGACCCAGACATAGTTGCATCAGGCAGATCAAGGAAGGAGTTGGTGTCGTGTCGTATCAAAAGGTGAAGAGACTCGCTGAAAATCGTAGTGAGTGGCAAGAGCTCCACCAACAAGAGCGCAGCTTTTAAATGGATAGATAGATAGATAGAAAGGTACTATTTGAAATAAAGAATATATATATAATGGTAGTAAGAATCAGCCAGGATAAAATCTAGCCCATAGGGCTTTTAATAACTGACTTTACAAAGAGGGTGCTTTCCAATTCGGTTATACTCTTTTATGTTTATTACCTCATTACTCTGCCAGTTCTAAAGCGATTTGGAAAATACTTTTTTATCTGAAAGGATATACTTACAGATTAGTCCCAGAGAAATTCTATCAAAATCGGTACATTAGTTTAGTTTTTAAAATAAAAATAAGTGTTTCTGTTAGAATTGAAGTCGGTTTTTTTATAGAATTTACATTTTTTTAGTCAAGTCAACTGATTCAAGAATGTGCTGGTCAACATAAACGTACCCGATCTACTGCCTCAGTTAGTCGAATGATTCGCTAGCTCATCCAATCTCTGTTGAATTTATTACAACCACAACTAGTACATCTTGGACAAATAGTACTAACAATAAATAATTCAAATCCAGTTTCTCCAAACTAAGATAATGTAACGATTTGTTTTGATCATAAATTCAAGGCCAGTCTTAGTTTGGGCACAGGTAATATAATACTACACGTCTGGGAGATGTAAAGAGCGTGTGAAATCCGGGTGATGTAAACTTTATTTCAACCTTCTGTTGTTAAAAAAAGATAAACAAATTTCTTTATGTTTTTTTTTTTATATAACTTAGAATAGCAAACAAGCTGACGGCCCACCTGATGGAAAGTGGTAACCGTAACATAGGCGAATGTATATGAGCAGTACCATGGACATAACAGAGTATACTGTTTCGCCCATGATACCCCTCATTCCTGAGGACTCAGGTGTTATTCCTTCATGTTCATAATGAAAAGCAAATTCTAGGAACACAACCTACTTCTAGAAGTTGTCAAGTTTCTTGTGAATGAATGAATGAATTTTATTGCTCAAAATGTGGTACAATAAGGTGATACGGTAATATTACAATGGTTTCACACATTTTGTCATTACTGACGTGAAACAGTCATTACAAAAGTTATGACAAAATGTGTAATAATGTAATATGGAGCGAAGTGTATGGAGAAGGATAACGCTTTTGTCTAAACCCTAATCATATCAGCAAAGATTTTCATAAATTTCTTGACACGAAGCAAATTTTATATGTTATATGCTTTTTCCCCCAAAATCGTCAAAAAAATTTTTGAGAGAGCGGTGCCATGCATTGATAATTCCTGAACCTAGAGCAGAATATGTTTAAGGCGATTAAAAATAGACTGACTTCCAACGATATCATTCTCGCTTGTGGCGTCCACTCACGAGGATGATTTTTTCGACATGATGGTACTTCTTTGTGCTGATTTCAATTATTTACTATGCTCTTACATAATACAACATTAACATGTCTGCAATAGCTTTTTTCTATGGCTTATGCAACGATGTGCCATAGAGAACGAGGCTTTTGTGTACCTAACTATCGTCTTGATTGCCGTTGTCTATGTAGGTCGAGAGACCGCGTCCTTTTGAACTTTTACCGCCGTGCATAGCTAGATTTGCATCATCATACCTATGTAGGTATAACTTCTCTGTACTATGAGAAACGAGACTTCGAAATCACTATGAATACCGTAATAAATAATAGGTCCCGCCATATGTCACCATAGGTCACCTCCTTCCAGGTCCTTTCCCGTGGATGTCCTAAGAGGCGAATGAAGGAACTTAATGATCGAAGAATGGATAGCGTCCCTTTTAAAACATCAGCAAAGCCTAACTACGGTTGCCAACTCGCCTGCCAAGCATGGCGACTATTGGCAAAACCTCCCCAATAAGGAGACGCCTATGTTCAGCAGTGGACAGTTAATAGTGGTAATGATATAGAGCCACACAGTCATC
Organism: Galleria mellonella; assembly: GCF_026898425.1. Classification (NCBI taxonomy): domain Eukaryota; kingdom Metazoa; phylum Arthropoda; class Insecta; order Lepidoptera; family Pyralidae; genus Galleria; species Galleria mellonella. Next base: position 6,205,973 of record NW_026442162.1, on the reverse strand, counting down.
CCAATTATCTGGTCATCAAGCCACAATATCCTGTGTAATGAGAAGCCAGGCAGCGAACAGGCAATGAAAATATGTTAAATTCCATAATGAACATCGTAAACCCAAAATTGCGGGCCCTAATTAATTCAGAAAAGCTTCCTAAATCCGCCCAACTAGAAATCAACCCCAAGACTTCGTTTACATAGAGAGAAATAGAATAAACATTTCACACAAAAACTGTCTGGATCAACAAGACAATAAACAAATCTATTTAGAATTCTTCAACCATGTTTAAAAAGGACGAGCGTCGAGTGTATCCAAATAAGTACACTAGAACAGTACCTATTCATCAGACGTCAATGATTATATCTTACTATTAGCATAAATATTAATTGGATTCGATTTATTTGGACCCAGGTACAAAACAGTTTAAACATTCCCAAACATGTCTTGATATTATCGGTGTTTCTTAATGGGTGATAATGGAATGGTAACCCCACCCGCGCTGTCGGTATACACCGGCGGGACACCAGTGAAGGATGATAGGTGAAGATGAAGCAGGTCAGTTAGCCCATCGTTACGAATTCAACAAGAATTGTTCTCGATGGATTCCAGGGGAAACCACGTGGAGGTCGACCTAATAGGGCATATTGCTAACAATGAGGCTGATAAACTCCATTGCTAACAATCCCTTTCACCCCTATTATCGGTGTTTAAAACTATAAATTACATAATTAAAGATCGTGAACAAAAAAACAGAATTCAAATATGTCAGAACCAGTTATTTTGATTTAAAAACCAAACTTCTAAACCGATTTTGATAAATGTTCTATAGGAGCAAATTGTAAGTAAAATATATCCTTTCAGATAATAAAATAATTTTCCAAATCAGTTCAGAACTGACGGAGTTATGAGGTAACAAACATAAAAAAATACAACCGAAATGAGAACCTCAAAGTTGTCGAAGTCGGTTGATTTTTTTTTATACAACTTAGAATGGCAAACAAGTTGACGGCCCACCTGATGGAAAGTGGTAATCGTCGCCTATACACATGAGCAGTACCATGGACATAACAGAGTATACTATTTCACCCATGATACCCCCCATACGTTGCCATTCCTAAGGACTCAGGTGTTATTCCTCTGTACCCAGTAAATTCACGCCATATCCCACCCTTCAAACCGAAACACAGCAATGCAAACACAACTGCTTCACGGTTGAAACACGAGTGGGACAGAGGTACCCAAGCAATCGACTTTTGTACAAAGTCTCCCTCTGTATTATATCTGGCTGATTATAAATTATTGAGTTATTGTTACTTTACACGAATAAAATAATATAAAAAAAGAACAATAAAAACAAAACAAGCTCTTTAACCTTTAAGCTTCATCGTCGCACTCTAAGCACGACACAATGTCATAGTTTTTGTCAAGACAAATCAAACGAACCCAAACACAACGGACTTATTATGCGCAGTTTACAAGTTGCCTATAGCCATTTTCAGTCCTCATCATCAGATTAGCACGATGATGTCATAATATTATATTATATATAATACTAAACATACATACAAAATTTCGGCTCATTTAGACGCCTGTAAATAGTTAAAAATATAAAAGATGGCGGTTTAAAAGAGCCTGTAAACAAGTTTATTTAAATATTAATTATTTCCTTTCTATTGTAAATTTTAAACACAAAGACTTACATACTGAAGCAAATTAAATAGAATTTTGTAAAAATTAATTACGTCAAATTTATAGGAACTATATATATTTATTTTGTCATTTATTTGCATAAATGTTATAAAAATAGTACAGTTTTAAATTTATTCGTGTCCGACATGTTTCTGTTTGACATCATTATGCAAATTGTTCTTAACATTTATTGTAAACTTTTTATTCACAATAAAACAAAAAGTCAAAGTTTAATTTAAGTATAATATCTATATTAAATTTTCATATTCAAATTTGTAATTCTCTAACCGAATAATAATATATTAAAAAAATTGACATTTCAATACAGCTAATAGGAAATTTCAGACAAATTATCATATTAAAGACTAGGCAGCATGGTCTCCGACCTTAGCCTGTTCCACAACGGAACAAACGTACTAAAAAAAAACAACTAATAGGTGTATTCAAATGTCATTTTTTTTATAATATACTTACTGACGACTGGCCAATGCAAACTCTTTAGATTTTATTATATACTTTTTTATACAGATTTAATTTTAGAATGTTTTCATTTAAACAGTTTTAATTTTTTTTATTAATGTTCCAAAGTCGTAAAGTTTGCAGAGTGAAAGAGTAAGAGATAAACAAGCGAAAAAGTAAAACTGACTGACTGGTTCATATATCAATGCACATGCGGAACCGCTGAATTTAAAATCTTGTAAATTTTCATACAAGGTCTTTACAAAGTGAGTTGAAAGTTTGTGTGGAAGTTGCACACGGGAAATGTTATATAATAAAAATACGGGTAAAAACTAGTTAATTTATATTTTACAATTTGGGTGCAATGTTGATACTAAATACCGCTGCCGACCCATTACAAACCTCTAAAATTATCATTGTTTCTCTACTATATTACACATGTATTATACATATAAACCTTCCTCTTGAATCACTCTATCTATTAAAAAAAAACGCATTAAAATCCGTTGCGTAGTTTTAAAGATTTAGGAACAGACAGCGGGAAACGACTTTGTTTTATACTTAGTAGTGATTTTTATAAACACTTTATTAAAATATTCTACCAGTAAAAAGAAAATTACGTATTAGTAGTCGTTTCAGGTGTTATACGATTCAGCCATTTCTGTTTTTATTGCTAAATAAACATTTTATCTGCGCTCCAAGGTAGAAATTGTAACGTGAGAAAAAATTACCACTTAAAACTGCTTAGTCCATTTAAATAATAATACGCTACTGTCGAGGCCGGAAATATACTTAGATAGAGTAATTTATGGTCTAGTAATATTGGAAGAACGACGTGAAGAAAATCTACTTCCCAAGCACAGATATATTATAAAAAAAGTTCTAGATTCACTATGTACTATAAAGTATACACTTTTAAAATTCCAGACAATTTATCATATTGAAGACTAGGCAGCATGGTCTCCGACCTTAGCCTGTTCCACAACAGAACAAACGTACTAAAAAAAAAATAAATACACTATGACTATAAAGTTACACTCCCGAATTAAATTTCAAGAGTGTCCCGAATTCTATTTAAAATAAAACCTTAAGTAGTTATTGTAGGACAAAACTGACAAGACATCAGATGGTAGATACGTCAAATGCGATATTTTTTTCAAATGTCAAACTTTTTCTTCTTTGAAACTTTTATCCAATCACAAACTTGTATCCATTTTCACTGCGTTTTGCCATGTCTCACAAAGCGTACAAACAAAAAATACGCAAACAGAATTTTTTACAAAAACTGTTGGTAGGTATACCTATTAAAAGAACATTAAAAAGTTATTAAATAATAATTAAATAATTTTATAACGTTCTTCTTTAATACTGTAACTGTAATAAACAAGTAAATAACAAAATTGATTTTTTGTTTTTTTTAAAGCGCATCTTCCATTAAGGGTCATTTTTAAAACATTATTCCCAGATTACAGTCATAGTAAAACTATGAAAAAAATTTAATTAGATCACTAGATATATACAAGCATATACAAAATAATAGCTGATACACATAACTTTTTGTTGAGAATTTAGTTTTTTTTTTTTTTTACATTTAATCAATTTACAAGCAAATGGAAGAAGAAATAATAAATTATGGTTTGCATTAGGACCGGAAGTGGCTTACCTAGCTGACCACTTATAAGGGCGATTCGCCATAACCACAGATACCTATCTTGACAGTTGACAGCTAAGTGTAGTGCAGGGACGAATTACATCCTTCAGGGCCTCTAGTAAATTAGTAGGCTCTTATATATAATTATTGGTACATTTAATTCGTTATCATTTAATGAAATTATTATTTTTATTCCTAGTACAATATCACCTGTGACAAATCACAACAATGTGATTTTTGCTTACAATGTTTTAATATCGCAGTCGCTACCATTTGCTAATAAAAGCAAAATATGAATTGTTTTTTATATAATAAAAGCAAATGAATAGACACTTTAACGCAGTGTGGTAAATCCGAATGCAGAACGAATCCTATTATTTGTGATTTTATTTAAAGTGATATGTAGCATTCTTTGTGAAGCGACTTTAGCTAGCGTGACGTATGGTTTGGTGTAACATATGAAATTTTAACCGTGACATGTCAAACCATCCATGCCTACAAAGCAAATGAAATCGTCATAGTCGTAGAATACTGACGGATCTATATATGTAATATTTCGTCAGATCCGTCGGTATTCTACGACTATGACGAAATAATTATATTTAATCCGGACCTCGATCCCGAATCATATACAGTGGGTTTGCAGTTTGAGCTCGAAACCTTGAAAATTATAGCAATTAAATAGTTAACCAATTAAATAGTTTTGATTTAAAAATCAAACTTTTGAACCAATTTATTATATATTTTGCAGTCAAAACTCTTAACCAGTCAAAAGTTCTAACAAAATCAGTCAAAAGTACTTTTAACTGAACAGGTTTTTTTTTATGAATGATAATGAAATTTAACTCAAAATTATTGCTATCGGTATACACAAGACTGGGCACCAGTGAAGGATGATTTTTGAGGATGAAAAGGCATGGTCAATTAGTAATCGAATAACGATGACGAATTCAACGATAAATTAGTACGATGGTTTCCAAGGGGAACCGCGTAGATGGATGACCTGATAAGGTATATTAGAGTCAGGTAGCGATGGTGACGTAACTAGATTACTAACAATCCCTTCCAGGGGACTGAACAGGTTGGTCAAATAGGGTTTTAACTGAAAATTATTGGTTATTATTACTTTTGACTGCAAATTTGCGGTTAGGTTAGTTTAGATACTTTTAACTGTTATTTTCGTCAAAAGTTTTATTGAGTAAAGCATACGGTCAAAAGTACTTTTGAATGATTCTGCTAATCAGTAGTACTTTGGACTGGTTAAGAGTTTTGACTACAACATATATTTTAGAAACCATACCAGACAAATTTTTATCAAACAGTGCTGCTACGTACTATCAGCTGTGACGTGAGGCTAAACTGTGATTTTAATAATGATAAAAATTATCAATTAACGGTGAAATAATTCTTAGACAAAATATATATTATATTTAAGTATATTGAAACATAGATACCTTGTTACCTTAATATATATACGTCAATTATTTGTCAAAAAAAATTTTTCATTACTAGATATCTAAATAAATGTTTCTAATGGAATAAATTTAAATAGTTAAAGATAAAAAAATTCCTTAAGATCACTGCCAGCTGGTAGGGTGCCTAGGAGACTTCCACGCTGAATAGCAATGGAAATGCGTTGACCAAAGTATACGCCAGCCTTCTGGAATTCCTAGACACATTCGATGGGATACATTTGAATTTGGAATGCGGAATCGTATGCACTCGTACAAATATATTTTGATTCGCAACGGTTTTTGCTGTGCGAATACAACCGGCAGTTCTGATCATTGTAAAAAAGCCCCGAGGTCGAAACTCAAACACGTACATACTAAATTTCAAATTCATTTCCTTGCCTATATCTCATTGTTGGAGTCGGTATGTATAAAACGCCTCTAGTACTCAGTGATGCAACGCGAAGTGAATGTAAATGGGATTCAAATAGGTGCATATATTATTAAAAATGGCCGTATGGTCCCGGCATAGAATGGACCACCTCTTCCTTTCCCGTGGCTGTTGCTTGACTAGATATACAGCTAACAATGGGACTGATAGTCCGCTTTACTAACAATCCCATACCCCCTTACACTATAGATTACCATAAGGAACGGTCCTGAACCACCCGCATCCATTGACTCCCTGCAATGGATTTTTTTTATGGTTGAAAATGGAATGGTAACCCCGCCTGCGCTAACGGGATACGCTGGCGGAGCACCAGTGAAGGGTGATAGATGAGAATGAAAACAGGCCAGTTAGCCCATCATGATGAATTCATCAAGAATTTACAATAATAATTTCCAGGGGGACCGCGTGGAAGGCGACCTAAGAGGGTATATTGCTAGCAATGGGGCTATTAGACTCTATTACTAACATTCCCTTCCCCCCCCCCCCTGCAATGGATTTGAGATTACTCCGTCGGTCTAGGTCGGTCACTTTGGTAAGTCGGTAAATGCATCGTTTAAAGACACGATTAGTGTTATGTGTCACTCTTAGTATTGGGACAGAATTAGTGTGATGTGGGACAATGAGTGGGTAGAAAAAAAAAGTTCGACCTCGGAAGCGGAAGCTCATCAATCTACTCTTCAAATGGTAATAGAGTAATGTTGTCTATTTTTTTTTTTGATGGGTGAAAATGGTATGGTAACCCCGCCTGCGCTAACGGGATACGCTGGCGGAGCACCAGTGAAGGGTGATAGATGAGAATGAAAACAGGCCAGTTAGCCCTTCATGATGAATTCATCACGAATTAACCATGATAGTTTCTAAGGAGAACCGCGAGAAGGTCGACTTGGTTGGGTATATTGCTAGCAATGGGATTCTCAGTCTCCATTACTAACAATCCCTTTCCCCCCTACCTCTGTCCTATTCGTGTTTCAACCATGAAGCAGTTGTGTTTGCATGGCTGTGTTTCGGTTTGAAGGGTGGGATATGGCAGTGAATTTACTGGGTACAGAGGAATAACACCTGAGTCCTCAGGAATGGCAACGCATGGGAGGTGTCGTGGGCGAAACAGTATACTCTGTTATGTCCATGGTACTGCTCATGTCTATAGACGACGGTTACCACTTTCCATCAGGTGAACCGTCAGGTTGTTTGCCATTATAAGTTGTAAAAAAAAAATAACAATATTTCTCGAGATATTGGTCCTTTGTGTGCACGTGGCTTTTCTAAATGTCTTAACCTAGCTAACGCTTATGACCTTTTTTTTTTAGTAAGTTTGTTCCGTTATGGAACAGGCTAAGGTCTGAGACCATGCTGCCTAATCTGCGGTATGATAATTTGTCTGAAATTTTAACGCTTTTGACAGTTCTCCTGTCATCGCATACTTTTTTTTTAATTTATGGAATTGTCATAGATATATTCAACAGGAATTATCATAGTTTACCCAAATGATTGCGTTAATTCCCGTCCCTTATCTTTCTATACTTATAATAAATCTGTAGAGAGGTCAATTCTGTACATGAAATATATTTCCAAAATAACTATCAGGCGGTGATTAGTGATACTGATACTGATGTCAAAAATGCATCAAAATAAAATTTTTGTCTGTCCGTCTGTCTGTCTGTATGTTCGTTATAGAAACAAAAACTACTCGACGGATTTTAATGAAACTTGATACAATTATTCTTCACACTCCTGGGCAGGTTATAGTATACTTTTCATCACGCTACGATCAATAGGAGCAGAGCAGTGAAGGGAAATGTGTCTGTTACATCAAAACCACTGAACTGTGAGGAAGGACATAGGCTACTTATTTTACGAAAAACGACGGAAACGCGGACGATGTCACAGGCAACAGCTAGTAAACCATATAATCTAAACATAAAGCGCGCCATTGCTAGCAATATACCTTATCAGATCGACCTCTACGTGGTTCCCCCTGGAAACCATCGTGCTGAATTCTTAATGTATTCATCACGGTGGGCTGACTGACTTGCCTTTTCATACTCACCTATTATCCCTCACTGGTGCCCCGCCAGCGTATACCGTTAGCGCAGCCGGAGTTACCATACCATTATCATCCATTGAAAAAAAAAACATCTAAAAGATAATAATACAAAAATATCAACTGATAATCTACGTTCCACGCATATTACTATATCTTTTTTGATGTATTGGTTTTGATCAACACATAAATGTGGATAGTAGGTATAAAACTAAAGTATAACGTTTCCAACCTGTATAATTAACAAGCAAACTAACATGAAGTGACAATTTAATCTACTAATATAATATATAAAATTGCTTAGATCGATACTTCCTGTTATTTTCAAGGTTGACTTATACATGTTCTATGTATTTAGTTACTTCATAAATATTTCTAATTAAATTTTGTGTTAATAATAAATCAACATCTTCATAGTGAAAAAAAAATAAGTGATACTTATTAGTTGAAAAAAAAAACTAGGTAGTCTATATAAAAACAAAAACATTGGCACGAAAAATCAAGGCCAATTTGCCGGTCGCGGCGGCGACCGGTAGTAAAATTAATTTATGATAATGACCTAAATATATTTTGATATTTATTAGATAAAAATAAACTAGGTATCTAAGACACATAATGCTTTTGTAAATCAAAATTTTTGTGAACAAATTTTTTTTTTTTTAGATAGCAATGTAATGGTCATTTAACTATACAGCCATATGTTATTTTTTTATTGAAAATTTTAAAAACAAAAGTGTTTACATTCGTGTACTGAATTTGTAACAATACAACACTAATAATCTGATTTATTTATATTGAATTGTACGACCGTGACATCAAACATATACGGACACGTATGAAATATATTGTACTGCATACCTAACAATATTGATAACGCGACATTTTCGTTAATATAGATAAAAAAGATTGTTAATTATACCTACGAAGTAATTTATGTGATCTTAATAGCTTTGGACCTAAATTTCTATGATGTGTTATTGATAAATAAACACCCAACATTTCACCAATCGACTCACCTGCCCAAACACCAAACTTTTTTGTCAACGGCTGCACTTCCGAAGGTAAGAAGTAGGGCATTAAATAAGATGTTATCTCCTCCAATGGACTCCATAGGGAATCTATGACTATCCGGCAAAGTGCTACTGCACCAATCGATGATAAAAAAATTACCATATACATAGTTCCTTTTTCTTAATTTAAAAAGTAATTTTTACTTTTTTTTAATATGATACACAAAATGGAATTATTTGAAGTTTTGAAATTAGAACACTTTTATCTTTTATAAATGATAATAAACAGAAACGTGGTCACGGCATTACCGAGCCGCGTATACTGAGTAACTGACTATGCTTGCTTGAATGAGTGCCTGTTTCAAACAAGCCAAACACGTACTGTCCATTGACCCATAAAATATTCCTATGTCATTCAAACATTGATATCTTCATACGTTTTACAATTATGATGAAAAATAAATACTTTTACTACTAAATGTAATAAAATAATTATCTGATAATTATGGATTATTCCAAAAAAAAAACTAACTGACCTCTCCGACTTAGGTATGACTTGACATATCTGTCAAAAACGGGTACACTTTTGCATTCAGACTAAATTGTAAAATTAAAACTATACAGTAGATAAAACCTCAGATTATATAAATAAAGTGTATCCATACAAATACTCCAAAAAAAGCGGGTCAACTTTTTTATACCATACAATTTGAGAGTGATTCCTTTTTAACTTCTATATTTAGTTTGTCTTATAATTTTTTTATCTTTTTAAATAAATGCGTAGATACTTATTTTATTTATTAAATAATACGTCAAGATACTTTGTATCCGTATGTATATGGAACACTGATTAAAAAAAATGAGTGAGCTAATTTGACAATTAGTTGACAAAAAATTACCCGCTTTTGAGATACGATACTCTATCTATATAACGTAAGAGAAAAACCAATTTGTGCATCAATGTCAAATCTTTAGTATACTTAAATCTACTATAGTATTATATTAAATGTGCTTAAATATACCAGCTTATTGAGTAGTAAACCGGGACTCTTTATAAGAAGCAATTTATCTAATGTACAATTTATTGCTATTAATTTTTTTTCAGGCGTCATTCCCAGTGAAGTGAAAGTGCATCCGAAAATGTTCGTCCAACGATCTCTAACACCTACTAATACCTACTACACCACTCGAGTGTACTTGCCTGTTTAGGTACATATTTGTTACGCCATTTCGCAGTTTTCACTTGTTTGCATATACCTAATAATTTGACAGTGATTTGCTGTATATATTATGCTTATGGTGGAGGGATGGGCAGCAGCGTCCTTCCTAAAACATTTGCAAAGTTGCGGTTGCCAACCAGCCTGCTAAGCGTGGCAACTACTGGCAAAACTCCCCTTATGGGGACGTCTTATGTTCAACAGTGGATAATTAAGGGCTGAAATAATAATAAAAATGCTGTATTGAGTCTGGAATATTGGTTTTACAAATTGATTACTGATAAGTTAGCAACTATTGGATGGCCACTTCGAGATCATTTCCTAATTGTCAAAAATGATGAGTTCACCGCTGAGATCAAGTTTGCGTCGCTATTTCTCTAAAGTGATCTCTTAACTATTTTACGCACCATCATAAACTAAATTCAGCCGTTAGCTGCCCACTGCTGAATATAGACCTCCGCCTATTGGGTTGTTTTCCCACGCTTGGCAGGCGGTTTAGCAACCGCGATTACGCTTTTGATGTGATTTTAAGAAGGGCCCTACTACCCATCCCTCTATCACCAAATTTTCTTAGTCGCCTCTTACGACATCCACAGAAAAGGAAGTGACGGCCCATTCTATGCCGGGACCACACGTTAAAATTTATAATAATTTTGACTTAAGTACATATATTAGAAATTTAATTCAAATTGGTAATTATTTTTGTCTCTTCTTTTTCTTTAGTCATTAAAAATAAATTTAATTTTTAATTTTATTTATACGTTTAGAGAAATGGCGCCTCAGATACAACCCCACTGACTAATGTACTGTCTCCTAAGGATACCTATCTATGGTACTACATGGTTTGATTTCTTTTTAATAAAAAAAAGGAAAGAAAGAAATATTTTTATTTAAGTAAACATAAATTTAAGCATTTTTTATTTGTCACTTTTTGATTATAATCGCTAAATAGGCTAGACACACTTTTCTTGATAGATTAGTAACTAACTTTAATTCCAGAGAACAGAGAGAGAGACACACACAGAAAGAAACCAGGTAACGAATACCTGGGGCATGTGACGCGTGAAAGTCAACCTGACAAGGTATATTGTTAGCAATATGTCCAAAGTCCTCATTTATTTCCTCCCCAGTTATAGTGGACTATAGTCGCATTTTTAATTTGATGTAGTTCTAGTGTTGTAGATTATTGCTGTATTTTTTTTTTATTTATGGGTATTAATATAAAAATTAATCGAGGAAGGTATCTTTTTTCTTATTTTGTTTTTGTTGTAATGAAATAGTAATAATTATATATTACTTATAGAATTATAACCTAAAAAGTTTACGCTAGTAAAAATAGTTCGTTTTTAAACGAATGAGTGCATCACTACTAAGTTAAGTGTAGCAACATTATTTTTGAAAGTGACATAAGCTTATATCAGTTCACTGAATCGAATTAAAAGTCCGACAATAGTGCTGATATAGTGAAAGTAAAGACAATAAATTGTGTTGCACAAAAAAAAAACTACTTCGATTGTGTCTATGATTTAAAAACTAAACTACTGAATCTATTTTTATAAAATTGTCTATGGGACGGTAAAATTTAAAAATGTAATTGTAACTTATACCTTTCTATTAAACTTACTTTCTTAGTATATTATATATTTTTTTTATTTATAACCATTATAATTTTTGTAATTTGTCTTGTAATTTTATGTTCTGTTACCTTGTATTTGTTACTTTTTGGCTGATGGCTTTCGCCAGTCACAATAAATGAAAAAAAAAATGTCTATGGGACCAGTCTGTAATCCTTGCAATCAAAAAAGAATTTATTTAATTTATTGGAACGCCAACATACGATAGAGCCAAGCATTTCAATACATTACTAGATTAGATCTAACTGTTTTTACATTTAAAAGCAACCACAGCATGCTTTATGTTTAATAAACATTAAAATGGTATTAAATAATTTTTAATTAAAATTATAAGGATTTTACAAGTTGGTCTACAACTGACAGAGTAATGAGGTAACGAACATAAAAAAAAAATTAACCTAATTGAGAACTTCCTTTTTTTAAAGTTGGTTGAAAATTAAAAATGCATATTTACATGCAATGTGACAAGAAAAATGAGATATAGTTGCAATGACTAAGAAATACATGCGTAACATATACCAAAAGGGGGAAGGGATTTTTAGTAATGCGGAGGTTAGTCCCCATTGCTATCAATATACTCTGTCAAGTCGATATTCACGCTGTTCCTCCCTAAAAATTATCGTGTCTAATTTATTGTTAAATTCGTCACGATCAGCTAACTAACCTGTCTTTTTATCCTCACCAATCATTCCTTACTCTATGGCTGGCTAAAGATATCATCCATCCTAACATACACGAGTAGGGGGGAAAGGGGTTGTTAGCAATGGAGTTTGACAGTCCCATTGCTAGCAACAAGCTCTATCTGGTCGACCTCCACGTGGTTCCCTCTGGAAACCATCGTGAACAATTCTTGTTGAATTCGTCACGATGGGCTAACTGACCTGCTTCATTCTCACCTATCATCCTTCACTAGTACCCCACCGGTGTATACCAATAGCACGGGTGGAGTTACCATTCCATTATCACCCATTATAAAAAACATACACGAGTAGGGAGGAAGGGATTGTTACTAATGCGGACACTACTAGTCCCATTGCTAGCAAGGGTATATTAGATCGACCTCCACGTGGCCCCTCCTGGAAACCATCGTGCTGAATTCCAGATCTATACACCACGATGGGCCAACTGACCTGCCTTTTGACTTTGCCTTCCTTTTTTTACAACACAGGGGGCAAACGAGCATGCGGCTCACCTGGTGGTAAGTGACTACCGCCGCTCATGATCACCCACAACACTAACGGCTTTGCAGGTGCGCTGCCGGCCTTTTAAAAAGGAATATACTGATAGCGCAGGCGGGGTTATAATTTTATTATCATCCATTAAAAAAAATTAACAAAAAACAAAACAACTTACACTGCCCTTTTATGGCAGTTGGATACAAAGTTATTAAATTATTTTAAAACTAAGATATCAACGATCAAGCAACATCAGCGTTCTTCTTTTCCGCTATTTCAGTGGACCCCTCTTGTTCTTTCAGCGTCTTCAAACCTTTAATTTGATTCTTCACTGTCTTTAACCGATCTGAAAATAATAAATACAATCGAAATTCGGTACACTTCTTAGCAAACGAGTTTTGTAGAGTTTTTATTTGGCAGACATATAGAATTTATCTTTTATATCTCTAATATATAAAATTCTCGTGTCGCGATGTTTGTTACCAAACTCCTCCGAAACGGCTTTACTGATTTTAATGAAATTTTGTGTGCATATCGAGTAGGTCTGAGAATCGGCCAACATCTATTTTTTTTTTTTCTAGTTTTGTGGCGTTCACCCAAATATTAGGGTATTTTGCCAAGAACAAAACGGGGAAACGATAATAGTAATAAAAATACCTAACACAAACGAATTTAGAAAGGATAAGGATTAGGTCTAGGATATTTATAGGATATGAAGGATGTACTTGTACATATGAGAATATACTTATAAATATATAGGAAAAGCAATTGATGCAACTATAAATGTATTCATGTAATATAACTAAATCTTAATATTGTTATCATATATATATGAAGATAGTATTTTATAGATAATAAGATCATTGGAAGAAAGTAGAGTAAGAATAGAAGTTGGGAATGGAACACGGATGGATCGGAGATGATTAAAAAGGGAGGTGTGGTCAAATTTAGAACATGAGAAGAATATATGATTCAAGTCCGCCATTTCAGCACCGCAATTACACGACGAACTTTGTACAATACCAAGCTTGTATAAATGAGAAGGTGTGCATACGTGACCTAGACGCATACGAGTTATAATAGTTGTTGCGGTCTTTCCAAGCTTTAATTTACAAAACCATGGTTTGAAAGGAATATCGGGTTGTATAAGGCGATAAAATCTTCCTTTTATTGTACTTGTTTTTTCCCAATATTCCTTCCAGGCATACCTTAAATATATTTTTGGGAGACAAGCTAGGTCACTACAGTAATTATGATACGGATACATATCACCACAAGTTACAGCCTCTCTTGCAATAAGGTCAGCTTTGTCATTGCCGCTAATACCACTGTGTCCTGGTAACCAGGCAAAAGAAACGGAATACCCTCTCAACATGCAAAGATAAAGACTTTGTCTTATGTCACAAATAATGGGATAAACTGGTTTTGATTTAAACGGATATTTGGCTAGAGCTTGCAAAGAGCTCATAGAGTCAGTGAAAACTATTGCCTTATGTAATTTCATTAAAAGTATATATTCTACAGCTTTTAAAATACCATAGCATTCCCCGGTAAAAACTGAAGATTCCGGTGGAAGTTTAATTTTTTGAACGATATTAAATTGTGAATGAAACACACCCACACCTACACAACCGCTATTGTCTGGTTTTGATGCATCAGTAAAGATGTAGTGCCATTCATTCCATTCAATGTCAGTTATAAACATAAATTTGGCATTCAATTCTGAATCATTTTTTGATAACCCAAAATCATATTTAATATTAGGAGATAAAACTAAAGATTGATATGAGCATTTATAAATGGGAAAACAGGACGATGTAAAAGTGGGAGATTCTATGGATTTATATTTTTCATAACTTTGTATTAAACATGGAGGTTTTTTATGTTTCCAATAAGATGAAGACGAAATAAAGATATATAGTTGAGATAACTTTTGAATAAGCGGATGATCAGATAATTGTAAACAACGAAAAAAGAAGCGATCAGATAAATATTGCCTTCTTAAAACCAAAGGTGGATCACCGACTTCGAGCTGTAAAGCATTGATTGGACTTGATTTCATTGCTCCAGAGATAATCCTCAAGGCCTTTGATTGAATTAAATCCAATTTCTTAAAAGCAAATGAACTTCCTGGAGCTAACAAAAAAGTTCCATAATCAATGACACTCCTTATAAGACCATTATAAGCAAGTTTTAGTGAAACGGGATGTGCTCCCCACCAAACTCCAGCAAGGCACCTAAAAATGTTGAGGTTACGCTCACATTTCGTGGAAATATAATTACAGTGGGACAGACCTGTTAATTTATTATCTAGCACGATACCTAAAAATTTAATTTCAGTCTTTATAGGAATGTATGAGTTATCATAAAGCACCTTAATTTGTTGCGGTGATCTCATTCTTGAAAACAAAACTACACTACTCTTGGTTACAGAAAGATTAAGACCATTTGCATCTAACCACGTTTTTAACAAATCTAATGAATCAGATAATTTGGCAGAAGCAGATTCTATGGACTTCGCAATAAAATATAATAAGAGATCATCAGCATATTGTAAAATTTTGACGGATTTATCAAGGAATGATTCTAGATCGTATGTGTATATGTTGAATAAAATTGGACTGAGAACAGATCCTTGTGGAAGGCCTTTCCATACTGTTCTAGATAATTTGGTATCTTCATCTAGATCCATATGTATTGTTCTTTCTGATAAAATATTAATAATGAAATTAGAAAGCATTACCGGTACATTTAAAGCTTGTAATTTAGTTTTTAAAATAGAAATTATTACATTATCATAGGCAGAATTTATATCTAAAAAGGCTGAGAGGATTGACAAATTTTGTGAGAAAGCTATATGAATATCTGAAATAAGAATGCTCACATTATCTAAGGTGCTCTTACCTTTCCTAAAACCAAACTGGTTCGGGGATAGTAAGTTATTACTTTCTAAAAACCATTCTAGACGGTTCTTCACTAAATGTTCAGCTAGCTTTAGTAAGACAGAGGAAAGTGCAACAGGACGGTATGAAGATGGTTCAGAAGGTGGTTTATGAGGCTTTAGAAATGGTATAATAATCTGAGACTTCCATGAAGTAGGTATATTTCCCGAAATAATTATGGAATTAATTATATTTAAAAAGTAAATTAATGTCGCATCGCTAGCATTTTTAAAAAAGGAATACGGTATACCGTCTTCTCCCGGTGCAGAGTCTTTAATACAAGCTAGAACACCTTTAAGTTCTACAAGAGTAAAAGGAGACTCAAGTTCGGATAATTCGTCAGAGACGGATAGAGAAATATTGTAAAGGCATTCCGGCACATAACTAGGAGCAAGGCGATCTAAAAATTTATTCGCTAAAGTTAAATCGAGTGCAGAACGTGATGTATGATCACTAAAGGCAGATCTGAATCTTTTAATATTATTCCAAACGACTGATGAATTAACTTCTGGACAGATAGAAGAACAAAATCTTCTCCAACCTTCCAATTTCTTTTTTTTCAATAGTTTTCGAGTAGAACGTGAAACTGCGGTGTAAATTTCAAAATTTTCTGATGTCATGTAATTATTATAATTTTTTTCAGCCTCTTTACGATTTTTAATTGCTTCCGTACAATCTTTGTCCCACCAAGGTGGGGAGGGAATTTTCCCTGAAGCATTATTTTTAACAGGAAATAATAAATCAGCAACCTCCTTCATATTAATTATCAAGTCATTACAACATTGATGTTCATTTCCATGATAAACAATAGGTAACTCCGATATTTTATTATCTAAATATTGTTTGTAAATATTCCAGTCTACATTTGATAAATTATATTTAAGTCGAGGACCACTCTTTCGACTTGAGGGAATGGAAATTGGAAAAGAAAGAATGAGGGGAAAGTGATCGCTTCCGAAGGTAGAGGAATGAGGATACCACGACAGTGAAGAAGCTAAATCAGAAGAACATATTGAAATATCAGGAGCACTAAACCCTTCATTCGGTGCAGTTCTACGTGTCGGTACATCTGAGTTAATAATACATAAGTTGTAAGTGTCAATTATCGTCAGGAGTTTTCCACCATAAAAATTAGAAGTAGAACTGCCCCACGATTGGTGCTGAGCATTAAAATCGCCCATTACGAGAAAAGGTTTAGGTAAAATTGAAAATAATTGTTCTAGTTGTGAATATATTTGGCATGTAGGATCAGGAATATATAAAGTAACAAAACAGATACCATTTATAATTATAGCAGCTGCATTAATGCCGCTATATACAGGAAGCGAAAAAGAAGAAAAAAGAAGGGAGTTTTTGACCAATATGGCAACACCGCCATATCCGTCAGCTCTATCATCACGGAGACTTGTAAAGCCTGAAATCCTAAAAGGATATCCTGGCTTTAACCAAGTCTCTTGTAGAGCTATTATAAAAGGATTATATTTATTAATCAAATAAAATAAGTCTGATTTCTTATTTGTTATGCTACGACAGTTCCACTGAATTATTTGGACTTTGTAATCCATTGTGAGAAGTTAATAATTGAGAAAATACATTGTACATGGCATCGTTGGACGGTGGTAAAGTTGTTTGTATCATTTTTGATAACACTTTAATAAGCATGAGAATAATATCAATGATGGATTGATTATTGTCAATATTATTTGATGATAATGCACAACCATTAGAGGGAGCAGGAATATTATATTCCTTAACTATGGCTTCATGGGCAGAACGATCATATCCTTGTTGTATTTTTTGAGGAGAGCGTGGTTTAAGTGTAACTGTTTTTTTATATGATGATTGTATATGTGGTAATGATGATTTCTCTTTAAGGAAAGAAGATTGAAAATGAGATTTATTGGAAGGAGATGATGATGTTAATACATCTGAATATAGTTTAGAAGTTGGAGGATGAAATTTTGATGCTTCAGCATAAGAAACACAACTATGGGCCATTGTTTCTTTAATGGCTTTCTGACGTGCATATTCAGGACATTTTTTACTAATTGCTGAATGAGAACCATTACACAAGATACAAGAAACATTTTCCTCATCTACTTCACATTTATCACCTGTATGATTTTGCCTGCATTTATAACACCGAGGATTTGAACGACACTGCATCTTGACATGTCCGAACCTACAGCAGTTATAGCATTGGATAGTAGGGTAAATGTACAAATCTACAGTTAATGATGTGTAAAACATAAATACTCTTTTTGGCAATATTTGTCCATCAAAAGTAATAACAATGGTTTCAGTATTAATAAAACTTGGTTGTCCTTCATTAATTGTCTTTTTCTTTATTCTTCTGGTTTTTAGAATTTTCCCACAACCTATCGGTACTGATATATTTTGGATTACTTCCTCTTCTGTCCAATCTTTAGGAATACCCCTCACAATTCCCATACGGGTTACATGGAAAGAAGGTATAAATGCCTTAAAATTATGTGTCTCTAAGTTACTATTATTTAAAAATGCATTTGCATTTTCAAAATTTGAGAAAGAAAGCGATAAACGGTTTCTTCCTATTCTTTTGAGGCTACCATTCACTATATTATTTATCTTATTAGTGTGTAAAAAGCGACCAAATGCAATAGGATGTAATGTAGTGTTATCATTAGGATGTGTTTCATTTTTTTGTACATGAACGACATAAGGTCCTCGGCATTGTACAAAGTTCTGCTTAAAGTACTGGGTGGAGAAGCAGGTTTAACAGACTCGGTATTGTTTACAACTGGTATTGATACTTGAGTTTGATTCTCATCTTCAATACATTGACAATCACTATCTTTAATTTTAGATTCAAGACCCTTGGTGTGCCTCCTTCGTTTTTTATTGCAATGTTTGCAAATGCGACGTTCACCACGTACTCGCTTACGTTTAGAACTTGCAACGCTAGAACCATCTGTGTCCATACTAGATTCACCCAATATATCAAAACTATTATTGAATGGAATAGTTATATTTGCAGACACCTGGGGGGTTGTCCCCCCAGGGTCTATAGGTGGATCCATAATGTTAATATAGGTAATTTACTTACCAATATTTACAGCAACAAACACTATTACTACAAAATATACAATTAAATATACAATCTAATACACAATATACAAAAAAGACTAATCCTTATATAAATAAAAATAAAATTAATTTAAAGAAGATCAAAAAACACTCCCGCTTTTTTAAACGTTTCCCGCGCTTTTTTTCCAACATCTATTTTTCATACCCCTCAATGATAAAAGTGACCTACCCGTAAATTTTTTTTTTTTTGACAAAATTTTAATATTTTTATTTTATTATGATTTAGCATTGAAAAATACATACAAATTCAAATTTTCACGCTTTTACGATCAACCCCTGTTTTTTAATCGCGATTTTTATATACCGCAATAGGGTTGCAAGATGGCAATCGAATATAATAATTGTAGTATGATAAATTTTCATGTATAGTTCTCGAAATAATGTATTTGGTAAAACAACGTTTACTGAGTCGGCTAGTATTTATATAACATTTTAAGTATTTTATTTTATTTTGTGTTTGTTTTTCATGAATTACTCAAGCTGTGCACATAATGTAATTGGATTATAACCCAGCCAAATCACAAATGTAATTATTACTTAAGTTTTTTATGTTTTTTTTTTATGAGCGCCCTACGCTAACGGGATACGCTGGCGGAGCACCAGTGAAGGGTGATCGATGAGGATGAAAACAGGCCAGTTAGCCCATCATGATGAATTCATCAGGAATTAATCATGATAGTTTCCAGGGGAAACCGCGTGGAGGTCGACGTGGTTGGGCATATTGCTAGCAATGGGAGTTTTTTATGGTTGTGATCTGTTTTATGTGCCAATAAGTTAAAAAAAAAAAATAAGACATAACAGCAACCTTCGTATTAAGTAAGAAATTGACATACGGAACAAACATTGCACAAGCACGATTTGCACTTGACCGGTTAACAACGTACTTACGTAATGTACTTTTTTTATGTGTGAAAACAGAATGGTGGCTCGCCTGCACTCTCGGTATAAACTGGCGAGGCACCAGTGAAGGGTGACAGGTGAGGATGAAGGCAGGTCAGTTGGCCCATAGTGACCAATTGAACAAGGGTTAACCACTATGATTCACAGTGGTAACCGTCGCCTATAGACATGATCAGTACCATGGACATAACAGACTGCACTATTATTATATATTACTATTGTAATTTGTGTGCTGTAAGTAATGTAAATAAATTGTCTATCTATCTATCTATCTATACTGTTTCGCCCATAATACCCTCCATGCGTTGCCATTCCTGAGGACTCGAGTGTTATTCCTTGTACCCTGTAAATTCACGCTATGTATAATTAACTCAGTCATGTTTAAAAACAACTGTTTTGCTAGTTGTAATAACATGACGAGGTTAATGTATAATAAAGTTGTTTATAAACAGTAAATAAAAATTCATACCGCCAAATAACTTTGTAATCGAGAGCGTCTCGCCATCGCATGAGTTTTTACACGTTCTAAAAACTTCTAGAAGTGCAATAAATATCAGAATTATCACTAAACAAAAGATTATTATTTGCCACATTCTTATTTATAATATACTCGTAAAAGACACGAGTTAACAAAATGACACCGGTGAAGCGACTACAAATACTTATGGCGGTGATTTCAGTTACAATGTTTTTAAGATTTCATGGTCAACGACAGAAGGAAGCATTGTAGTTCCGCTATATAATCTTCTAATTGTCTGTCCGGCTGTTCGTCACAGTTATTAAGGAGAGACTTTTAAATTGGAGTTAAAATGCTATAAACATCAGTGGACAGTGTATGTACCTACTTCTTGACTTCGCATATTAAGTTTGTAACCTTGATCGTGCACAAGGCTCTTTTTAATGGATGATAATGGTATGGTAACCCCGCCTGCGCTGTCGGTATACACTGGCGGGGCACCAGTGAGAGATGATAAGTGAAAATGTAAGAGCAGGTCAGTTAGCCCATCGTAATAAATATACCTGGAATTCAGCACGATAGTTTCCAGGGGGGACAACGTGGACGGACGGAGTTGTTGCTAGCAATAGGACTGGTAGTCCGCATTACTAACACCCCCCCCCCCTCGTACACAAGGCTTGTCATTTTATATTATTTATTTATTAACCGACATAGTCCGAAGAATAAGCAAGCTAAAGTGGCAATGGGCTGGTCACGTAGCTTGAAGAACCGACAATCGATGGGGAAGAAAAGTTCTTGAGTGACAACCGCATGCGGGTAAACGCAGTGTACGACGACCCCCACTAGATGGAGTGACGACCTGAAATGCATTGCAGGGAGTCAGTGGATGCAGGTGGCTCAGGACCGTTCCTTATGGCAGTCTATGGGGGAGGCTTATATCCAGCAGTGGACGGATAATGGCTGAAATGATGATGATTTATTTATCTATTTTTTTTTTATCTAAATGAAATGCTGTTATATATATGAATAGCGACCCGCCCCGGCTTCACACGGGTGCAATGCTGCACCGCTGTATCCCTGCATTTTAAATCTGTTATATCTTCGAAAATAATTATTTAAATTACATACATGATCTAAAGGGCCATATTAATCTTATATTAAATGGACAATGTAATTAAGGTACTTAATTGGATAAGAATTAATGCTGTATTGCCTAAAATCACTTCGTAAATAAGCCATTTTATTTCCGTAAAATAATGGATAAAAAATGGTTATTGTGGGTTATCCTTAAGAGATAGACATATACCATCGCAGACTTTTTTGTTGACCTTTTTAATGTGTACAATACTGTAGTACATTATTTTTATTTATCTCGTGGGGTTCAGCCAGCGTTTGCAATGTAAGCGCAAAAAATATGTTTATTTACGACATCACATTCGAAACCTCTAAAATCAGTATTTCTCTGCAATATTGTTACGTACGCTCGGAACGCACCTCAACACATAATGTCAAAATGTTCTGTCAGATTTGCGCTGTCTGCTATCGCTTGCTTTTACAAAATTAATACGTATAATAAATCTGTTGTTTATAATAATAGCATTTAAATACTACACCCAATATAGAAACCCACAAAACACAACAGACTGGCGACGAGGATCGAAGATTAACTGGTACAGCAGCATTAATCGGTACACCTAAAGTGAAATGGCGGGACAGCCACGTGTTCAATAACCCAATTGTTCCTACATACATACCCTTCCTTCCAATCCAGGGGCTCCTTTCCCTGTGATGATAGCCCGCTTCACAAATTCCTGTATCCATTACAATGGAAGTACAATTTACGCAACTTATGTCGTCACTCGCCGAGACACTACGTACGGTGCAGAACCAACAAGCGCAGATGCAAACCATGTTTATGCAGCAACAGCAAACTACAAGTAATAACACAGTAAGTGGTATTGTTTTACAACCTTATGATGAACTCCACGAATCTTTTGGATCATACATACAAAGATTGAACAATTATATTAATCTTAAAGGGGTTACAAGCCCTGTTACAAAGTTGCAAATCTTCTTAAATTGTATTGGTGCTAAATATTACCAAGTCCTCAAAAATATTACTGCTCCAGATACACTGGAAAATAAAACATATGAACAACTTGTTGAGATATTAAAGAACCATATTGCGCCAGAACCAGGAGAAGTTGCTCAACAACACAAATTCTGTTTAAGGATTCAAAATGAAAATGAATCTATCGCTAACTACGTAGCGGGACTAAAGGAAATAGGAGGAAAATGCAATTTTATCTGCAATTCATGTAAATCTACAACATTTGATACACATTTACGTGTACAATTCATACGAGGTCTTCGCAGTTCAGAAATTAAAGAAAGGTTATTACAAGAATCATCACAAACATCATTTGATGAAATAATAAGGATTGCAATGGCAATCGAAACATCCAAAAGTGAAACCCAACAAATGGGGCCAGATGTTCATATGCCCAATATTAATAAAATTTCACAAAAACCTATACCAAAAATTTACAAAAATACAGGTAAGAAAGGCAGCTGTTATAGATGTGGAAAATCAAACCACAAGGCAAATAAATGTTATTTGAAGAATAAATTATATTGTAAAAAATGCAACCGAAAAGGACACATCCAATCAGTTTGCTTTAAGTCACAAAAACAAATTACAACAATTGAAGATGAAGAATATTCAAGTCAAGATGAAATTTATGAAATACATAAAATAGAAAACAGCGAAAAGGATGAAAAGTTTAAAATTACATTACAATTACATAGCAAAGAGAGACATACATGGGAATTGGATACAGGAGCCGCAGTCACCACCTGTTCTACAGAATATTATAATAAATATTTCAGTGATTTAAAACTAGAAAATTCAAAAATAAAATTGAGAACTTATACTGGTGAAATTATAAACCCAATAGGAATTTGTAACATAAAAATACAATACAAAAATAAGAAAATTACAGGAAGATTATTTGTTCTTAATAGGAAAGTCGACCCAGTAGTGGGAAGAGAATGGTTAAGAAAATTAGGAGTACGTTTGGAAATAAATAAAATAGAGATAGGGGAAAATGATATAACTGAAGAACAATACAAGAAAAATTTAGAAAAATTAATAGATCAATATAGAGAGATATTTTCAGAAGAAATTGGAGAAATAAGGAACTACACAGTGAAATTCAGCTTAAAAGAAAATGTTACACCAATTTTCATCAAGGCAAGACCAGTACCGTTTGCACTAAAAGAAAAAGTTGAAAACGAAATTGATCGATTAGAGAAGGCTGGGATATTAGAGAAAGTTACATATTCACAATGGGGAACGCCTGTAGTACCAGTCGTGAAGCAGAATGGCAGTGTACGGTTGTGTGCTGATTACAGAGCCACATTAAATAAAAATTTACTTGATGATAAGTACCCAATCCCAAGAGTGGAAGAAGTTTTCTCCAAACTAAGTGGTGGTAGATATTTCTGTACCTTGGATATAAATCAGGCATATTTACACATGAAAACTGACCCAGCCACAGCTGAAATGCAAGCCATCAGTACATGCAAAAGTACATTTAAAGTCAATAGACTAATGTTTGGTGTCAAAGTCGCTCCAAATCAATGGCAAAGATATATGGATCAGACCCTCCAGGGACTACCAGGTACAGCCTGTTTCTTCGATGATATAGCTATTCAAGGACAGACATACATAGAATTATTAAAAAGAATACAAACTATCTTTCAAAAGTTAAAAGAGTGTGGACTACATTTAAATAAAAATAAATGCCAATTCTTGAAGAAATCTATTACATACTTGGGACATAAAATAAATGAGAACGGCTTGCATCCTACTGAAGAAAAAGTAAATGATATTAAGAATAGTCCACGTCCCACTGATGTATCTACATTAAGAACATTTCTGGGAATGGTTAATTATTACCAACAATTCATTCCTAATCTAGCTTCAAAACTAAATCCTCTATATACACTTCTACAGAAAAATATAAAATTTATATGGTCAAAAGAATATGAAACTTCATTTCAAGAATTAAAGAAGGAAATATGTAGCGAAAAGGTACTTACACCCTTTCATACACACTTACCAATTACATTAGCTACTGATGCATCACCTGTTGGATTTGGTGCAGTGTTGTCACACATTATGCCAGATAATAAGGAGAGACCGATAGCATTTGCATCGAGATCACTTACCAGTGCAGAAAAAGGCTACAGCCAGCTGGATAAAGAGGCAGCAGCATTGATATGGGGTTTGAAAAAGTTCTTTCATTATTGCTATGGACGCAAGATTACATTAATAATTGACAATCAACCACTAGCAAGAATACTTTATCCGGAAAAGCCTATGCCTACAACTACCGCTGTAAGACTATTACACTATGCAAATTTTCTTGCTGGATTTGACTACAATATAAAAGTACGGAAGTCTACGGAACATGCAAATGCAGATTATTTCTCAAGGTTAGAACACCCTACAGTAAACTATAACCAACTAACAGATGATGATGTATTCTACTTGAATCAACTTACAGTACTACCAGTTACATTCCAGAAAATTAAAGAAGCTACAGCTAAAGATTTAGAATTACAGAAATTATATCAGGATATTCAATCAGGTACAAATTATACAAAAGGACTACATGAATTTTCTATACAAAGTAACTGCATTTTCTATGGAATAAGAATAGTCATTCCAAAACAATTACAACCTGCAATTCTACAAGAATTACATACAGCTCATACTGGTATTGTAAAAATGAAGGCACTAGCAAGAAGCTAAAGCTGTCTGGTGGAAAAATATAGATGCAGATATAGAAAGAATGGTAAATGAATGTAAACCATGTTGTTTATTACAGAAAAATCCTACAAAAATACCTATACACAGTTGGGAATACCCAAAAGAACCATGGAGTAGAATTCACATTGATTATGCAGGACCATTTTTTGATCAATATTTTCTGATTGTTGTGGATGCATACACCAAATGGCTAGAAGTAATACCTACTACATCCATAACAACTACAGCTACTATTAAAATATTAAAAAACTTATTTACTACATTTGGACTACCTATAACTATAGTATCAGATAATGGAAGACAGTTCCGTTCAGAAGAAATGATGACATTTCTGAAAGAAAATGGAATTCAGTCCAAGTTTACAGCACCGTTTCATCCATCTACAAATGGACAGGCTGAAAGATATGTACAAACTTTTAAAAATAAAATTAAAAGCATGATCCATGAGAAAGGCACATTAATGGAAAAGTTATCAAGATTTTTGATGATGTACAGAAAAACTCCTAATAATACTACAGGATTAAGTCCAGCGGAAATGATGTTTAAAAGGTTATATAGAACAAAAATAGACTTAGTAAAAAGAGATCTAACTACAGAAATGAATATGAAACAAAATACAGAAGGATTTAATAAAATATATAGAGAAGGAGACAGAGTGCAGATTAGATTCTATGACAGTAATAAATGGAAAATTGGGAAAGTAATACAAAAGAAAGGAAAACTACACTACAATGTGGAAGTGGATGGAAAAATACATACAAGGCATATAGATCAGATAAGAAGAACTATGTGTACTCAAGGAAATGATGTTACATACTTACCTTACTTACCTAAGTTGATAGCCACGCCAGCTGCGACATCTGTATCATCACCTGAAAAAGAAAGAAGATTGAATTATACACCTGATGGGAGAGAATACTTACCTGACTCACCTGTACTGGAAACTTCACCCTGCCATGAAACAGGAACGGAGAATAATAAGCCTGTTTCGAAAAGAAAATCTTTATTTGTTCCAGGTTCTATTACAGAGAATGTGACACAGCCACAGCTCGCACCAGTAGCTACGCCGGCATCTCCGAGTGGTGTCGAGCAACCAGTTGTGCTTCGCCGAAGTACGAGAATCAGAAAACCTACAAACAGATTGAACCTTTAAGTTACAACGTGGGGGAGTGTTACGTACGCTCGGAACGCACCTCAACACATAATGTCAAAATGTTCTGTCAGATTTGCGCTGTCTGCTATCGCTTGCTTTTACAAAATTAATACGTATAATAAATCTGTTGTTTATAATAATAGCATTTAAATACTACACCCAATATAGAAACCCACAAAACACAACAAATATTATGCAAGTTTTATACATATAAACCTTCCTCTTTAATCACTCTATCTATTAAAAAAACCGCTTCGAAATCCGTTGTGTACTTTTAAAGATTTAAGCTATACATAGGGACGGACAGACAGCGACAGCGACTTTGTTTTATACTATGTTGTGATGATAGGTGATAGGTAGAAAATATGATAGGTCGAAAAACGCCAACATAAAAAAAAATATTGAGTCTTCGTGACTCATCCAATCCGAGTGGTCCACATCAGTGCTGATTGTTCTTCATGTGATTCCTAACAGAAACCATCGTGATTAATTTATAGTGGATTAAAAACGATAGACTAATTAATCTGATGAACGAGGGAAAGAAAAAATTGTTAATAATGGGCAACGAGCAGTCCCACTGCTCGCAATATACTCTGCCAGTTTAACCCCCTCGCGGGTCCGTTGTAGGTACATGTTTTTTTTAAAGCCAAACAGACTAGTGATCCGCCCGCATTATGAGCTGACGGGAAATTAGTGAGTGATAGGTAAATGACCCATCGCGACGAATTCAACAAGTATTAACCACGATAGTTTCCAGAGGAACCGCGTAGAGGTCTACCTGATAGGGCATATCGTCACCTTTATTGTAAAGTTACGAAACTAAAAAAAATACATTTTGCAGGGGAACGTTTTGAAACATTAGAATGCAAACAACTTTTGATAGAAGACTACTGTAAAAGATCATGCTAACATTTTAGTTTTAAAATCCTGTTTTTTATTGAATGCGCTTAATTAGTTATTATTATATTACAAGTATCAGAAATAAATGCATATTCGTTATTTTGCACCTTCATACATGAGAGTTCCTAGGTGTTGAGTTATACAACAGCGAATCTACGAAAGTGGCAATTTCGTAAGTTGCCAAAGAAAATAATTTATTTTAATATCTGACAAACTAACGAAAGTGCCACTTTCGTAAATATACCAAGGTATAAATCATGTGTTTTGGAGAGAACTTCAGTTTAAATAACAACGTTATAGCAATCATTCATGTAAAATAACTAAATTAGGATTGAAAAATTGACAAAATAATTATTGAAATTTTCAAATTAAAGTGTTTATTATAGAAAATACTATAAAAATATGCTAAGTTTACTTTGGGTATATCACAAAAATATGGAGATTCGAGCTACTCGATTTCTTTAACCGTTAGAGATAGAAATTTTAAAATAAGCCACAATAACTAGTATGACGCAAAATGTAAATTTTTAAAGAAATCTCAAATTTAAAAAAATTGCGGATTCGTAAATTTGCCATAGAGGTGACGATATTATTAGCAACGGGTTTTTAAGCTGCACTGCACACAAAGATCTTATTTCTTCTTCTTCTTCTTTTCCTTAATGGCAATCGGTCGCTATTTTTACCACCATTTCTGCCAACGTCATGTATAAGAGGCTCGTACTGGAGATAGAAATTATAACTAAATCACTGATCTAACTTTGAACTTTTTGGTATAAAACTGAAAAAGACAACACAATATGAGTTAGTAATAAATATCAATACAAAAATCTTAAATATACGTTATTAATAGATATTATTTTTTACTTTTTTAGACAGTTGTCGTTTTGTTACTGTCACTGTCATAAAAGAGTTTGACATATAATACAGAGTACGTAAAATAATATTTAAAAGTCGACACCGCTCTTATACTAGCAATATTGGTAAATGCTTCTATGCAACCGCTTACAAATATCAACATAATAAAATAAATTAATTTTTATAGTCTTATGCAAGTGTTAACAATATACTTCTGTCTAAATTCAATTTATTGGTTGCATAGATTATATAGATACGTTATTTGTCGAAAATTATGTGTATGCTCTATACAAAATTACTCTGTGTTGTTTTCTAAAACAAAATTTCCACCCACCATTTCTAAACAACAAAGAAAACAAAACACTTATTAAATTGCCTAATTAAACATAATTACAATGGAAAAGGAACTGGACAAAGTCATAGAAGAGATAATGTTAACGCCAGACGTGAACGGCTGTCTAGTAGCTGACCACCAAGGATTATGTTTAGCCGCAAAAGGAACAGCGCACGTTGACTCCGCTGGAATCATAGTGGCCATATCAGAACAGGCGTGTAAAATACAGCCGAACCTTAAACCACCCACTGTGTGCCTGGAGACGGACAAAAAACAGTGCCTCATCCAACGACACGGTACAATTACTGGAGCGATCTTTAAACAAAAGGCTTAGTAGGTGAGTTTGTTTTGAACATTTTATATTTTACTTGTAAAGCGAATGCACAGGGAAGTTCTCTGTTGGAAGACAAAAATTAAATAAATATGATCGTTTAGCCTACATTGTCAATGCTATGATGCAATGTAATGCAATAGATAACCTCAAACTAAAATTCAAAATAAATATGCTTAAATCTAAATGGTCACGTACAATGCGGTTTCAAAGTAATTTTCTCTAGCGAACACTCAGGCTACTCAGGATGAGCTCCCTGCCGAGATTTTCCATAGATACTACAGTCTGAGGTTCTTCAAAAAAGGTATATTAAGGTTACTTCAGAGTCATCAATGTGTATGTGACATCCCTAGTGTTGTAGGCGTCCATAAGCTATAGTGACCGTTGGGCAGGAGCGTCATAGTACCAACTCTTTCCGTTAGACCGCATTCAAAGTCGGGTGGCTCGAATTATCGATAGTCAACGCCTTACTGTCCGACTTGACCCACTGAAACTGTGCAGGTATGTTGCATCTGTGTGCATCTTCTACCGAATTTATCATGGGGAGTGTTCTGAGGAATTGTTCGGATTGATACCTACTGCTGATTTTCACCACCGTGCAACCCGCCATAAACTAAAGTTTCATCCCAATCATCTGGACGAGTGGCGGTCTTCCACCGTGCGTTTTTCAAGGCACTTTCTTCCACGCACAACTATTCTTTGGAATCAACTTCCAGCAGCAGTATTTCCGAACCGATATGACAACATAACCTTCAAGAAAAGAGTATTCCTTTTTAAAAGGCCGGCAGCACAAAAAAGAAATGGGACTGTCAAACTCCATTGCTAACAATCCCTTTCCCACCCATAGATAACAGTTACCACTTTCTATCAGATCATTAGCTTATTTACCATTCTTTCTGCACAACCCTCTACCTGGATACACCTATTATTTTTGTAATTTAACTTATTTGTATTATTTTCAGATTTGATTTAATTATGTATCAAGACTGACATTAAAAAAAAAACAGAAGAATTATTGACCATTGAATCTACAATCACGATCACATGCTAGGAAAAGACACAGTTTAAGTTAAAAAGGAGTAAGCAGCATATTGGAGGCTTTGAATAACTTTGAAAAATTTTAATTGTAAGTGGCAATTACACCCATTGCCTGTTCCTTCGCTGTCCTTTATTTACACCTATTACATGTTGATTAATGGTGGAAAACATATAGTCGTAAATTTCTACTAATCTTCTGATATGAGTGTAAGAAACTACCATTGGCCTATTGAGTTATCTCTTATTTATTCCTCTAATAGCAAATAAATATATTATACTTTTTTTTTTATCAAAATAATGTTATCTTGTATGTGGTTTAGATTTGACATATTTAACCTATAAAAACATCCTTGTATTGTATTAAAAAATCTAGATTTATCCCTCACTTATTAAACTGTGCATAGATACCAAAACATATTATATAAATAAGTTAATTATATGTAAATAATTATATGAAAATTATTATAATTGTTCATTTTAAATCATCTTTTATTATTTCTGCTTAACCTTAAATTAGTGTACTCATAATTTTAAGGTCTGGTCACACTTGGGTGATCAAGTCTCGGCCCAATGTATTTGAATGTCTGTAAATAAAAATGAAGCTACAGGCACAATGATAGGAATAACTAGTGGTCTATCACGTTGGTAAATCCTGAATTAAAATAAGACAATCAGGAAGCATTTCTATCTAGAGATGTTGTGGATACATAGTAGGAAAGTTCTGTACCCTGTGCTACAGGTTAGTGGCGGATTTACCAACACGCTTAGTAGCAACAGCATACAATTTATTTTAGCTTATTTGTAGCCAAAAATTTTTATAATCAAATTTAATTGATTAAAAACTATAATTATATGATTGTTAGGATAATAGTGGTAGCAAAATTTAAATAGCATTTTTTTATGCTACTTAGAATGGCAAACAAGCAGATGGCCCACCTGATGGAAAGTGGTAACTGTCGCCTATAGACATTAGCAGCACCATGGACATAACAGAGTATACTGTTTCGTCTATAATAACCCCCATGCGTTGCCATTCTTGAGAACTCAAGTCTTATTCCTCTGTACCCTGTAAATTCACTGCCATATCCCTTCCTTCAAACCGAAACACAGCCATGCAAACACAACTGCTTCACGATAGAAACACGAATGGTACAGAGGTGCCCAAGCAAACAACTTTTGTACAGTCTCCCTCTGGTGATAAATGTGAAAATCCGACCCTTTAACAGGAACCTGTACATCGATAAATAAAACAAGTGGAGTCAATATACACACATTTATTACAGATATGCCATCCTAACAATAACGTTAACCCGACGGGAAACAACTGTCTGCTTACACTAAACAACTATAATGTATACATAATATATTATGCCTGACGTTTACGAACAATTCTAAGTTACCAGTGGCGGACTAAGCACATCAGGGACCCGGGCGGTGAAGCTGAATGAGGCCCCCAGTTTAGGAAATTGATGTAATTTTACAAGCTTTTATTCAGTTCACATTTGTATCTATAAGTCTTTATGATTATTTATTTAACCCTTCTTTGCATGTTTTTTTTTTTTTATTGGTGAACTAAATCAAGGCATATCACCAATTCATGTTCAAAATTAAAGGAAAAATGTAAACTTGACAGCTCTGTTTTTTTTTCTGCAATGGACATTAAAAAGGTATCCAGACACGATCAATTTAAAGTGAACTTGTTCTTTTATATAAGTTTTGTGCATTCAATGTTATGATGAAAATTTCCACCATTATGCAAAGAAGGGTTAAAATCTTGCAAATCACATTTAAATTAAACTTAAACAAACCTACATAAAACATAGGTATTTATGAGGAAAATCAGCCAAAACCAGGGTCCCAGCGCAGTTAGCCCGCCACTGTAAGTTACACTTTGGCTCAGTGTATTTTTCCTTATTTATGGCGATTCAACGATGACAATCGAGAAGAATATAGACATTGCATTGTAAACAGTATTTTTACACTGAAACCAATTTGTTGTTTACGATGCACTTTACTTCGCGAACAACACACAGGTTTCATATTCTTGGTGACAGTAAAAATCATACGTTCAACAGCTCTCCAATCCAATCAACCTAAAAGACTGACTCGTCAATAGGCTAAGACTAGCTCATCATGTTAATATAGTATAGCTTTGAATTATCGCTCGCTCGCTCAAAGAATTAAACATTCGATTCAAAGTTGTTTCTACACTGAACCAAAGTTAACATGTTCTAGTAACATAATTACCTAAATACTAGCAAATAAACATGTGTCATAATAATAATGGTAGACATAAATTATTTACAATTGAAAAATAAATCCTGACAATTTATAATAATAATCAAAAAAGAAAAGAAAAAAATCGACGGATGCAATAAATTAAAATTATTAGAAACTCGGTAAATATTATGACAGTGGAACGCGTGTTGCCAGCGCTTACATTAAATAGTATTTACTGCACGAGACCGTCTGTCAGCTGGCAACACTAATATCTTATTATGCATAAAAAAAAATCACAAATTATAATATTGGCTGTATGTGAGCAACATTAACCTAAAAATTTTACCTATAGACTAGTGCCTTAACCACAATAATACTCGTCGGCAGGCGTCAGAACAATCAGTTATATATTTTACAAAAATATTATGCCAGAATAACAATGGTGTTGAATTGTGTTCGGTAGTCACTATGGTTACAATCTAATACATCATAAACATATCCCATATATTTAACTTAGTGTGAGGCCCTATACTTGCACAGCATTTACACATTACACCTAGTGGAAATCTATGCAATTCCGTGTTTATGGTAAAACAATAAATTTGTATACCCTTGACATGATACTAATTCAGAGTATCTATTGTCCACTGCGGTATATATACCTCAATTTTTCTTGCCAAAAAAGAGCCCATCTCTTCATTCGTCAAACATTTTAAAATTATCGACGGGCGATGACGAGCCACGAAAAACAGGAATGGAGACCCTGAATTACCAATACAAAGTGCATGCCTACAAGATATTTCCTATAAACTAAAATTAACGCAACAAATTCGGAAACAAAGCGGTAGCTCAGTCGGTAAGGGCACTAAATTTGAAGTCACAGAACTACGGTTTCAAATCTGGCTTGCTTAATTTATCAACCACAAAAAAAAAAACATGATTTTGACATTTCAATTATTTTCAATAACAAACTGTAACTATTGCACATGTAAGGGATTGTTAGTAATGGAGACTAAAAATCCCATTGCTAGTAATATTACCTAACCAGGTCGACCTCCACGCGGTTCCCCCTGGAAACTGTCATGATTAATTCCTCATGATGAATTCATCATGATGGGCTAACTGGCCTGTTTTCATTCTCATCTATCACCCTTCACTGGTGCTCCGCCAGCGTACCCCGTTAGCGCAGGCGGGGTTACCATACCATTTTCATCCAACAAAAAAAAAATGTTTAAACTATAAATGCAATTTATCTAGTTACATTCAATAGATAGGTACAACGAACATTTACGTATCATGGTTTCACTTATATTGGATATGTGCATGACAAATCATGTACTAACAGCGACGCTTGTAAATTTAAATATACACTCAACACTAATATACAGCTGCACATATCGACTATAACGATTAATCACGTACCCTTTACTACAATTCATTGAAGGAATACTGTAAATTTTACTAGAAAAATGTATGGAAGCGAGTTGGACCATCAATTGGGTTTATTTCAAATGTTTTCCATAAGGTGTTTTATTTAGTAAACAATTTTTAGTATGTCTTTTTATAGAACTAAGTAATTTAAAAATAAAATATACAAGATATTTAGATAATAACATGCAATAATTTTTTTTTATACAACTTAGAATGGCAAACAAGCTGACGGCCCACCTGATGGAAAGTGGTAACCGTCGCCTATAGACATGAGCAGTACCATGCACATAACAGAGTATACTGTTTCGCCCATGATATCCCCCATGCGTTGCCATTCCTGAGGACTCAGGTGTTATTCCTCTGTACCCAGTAAATTCACGCCATATCCCACCATTCAAACCGAAACACAGCCATGCAAACACAACTGCTTCACGGTTGAAACACGAATGGCACAGAGGTACCCAAGCAATCGACTTTTGTACAAAGTCTCCCTCTGGTCACACACACATGAAATGAATTCAAGAACCTTTTTAATTTAGCTGCTTGTTTTACGCACTGTTATATCGATTAAAGTTAAAAAGACATATTAAAAATATTTTCTAATCATGTAAAATACAAAAATCAAGATAATTCATGTATATTTTGTATATCAATGGTAGAGACTTTGTATATCACGCGGTCATTGTTAGTTATTTTAGCCAAGTCTTATTGTGAAGAAAATAGATTTAGGAATACCTTCCCTTAATAATATTAATAAGTTGATATTAAATGAAAAATACGTTTGCAACTATTAAATCAGAGTGCCTATTGTATGTAAATTAAAAAAAACCCTCCCAGTAAGATGGTTTAGACCTGTCATCGTGATGTTTATATCGAATTTATATAACTAAGTTTCCGAAACCATCCGCTAGAGGCGCAACAAGTTATAGAATTTGTACAGTTCACACTTGGCATTCTGAGGATTATGTACCGCGTTATTGCATCTAAATACGGAGACAGTAAAATATTATTCGTAAATTATTAAACATAATAAATACTTGGGAGTTGGAAAAATCCTTTTTAGCTGCATTTTATTTGATATAGGCAATGGGCACATTATAATTTACTGTAGCACAGCCCTATAAAATAGGAGAACAAAATGTAAGAAATTTTATGAAACCTTCAAATGTATATTACAATAATAATCTAAATAAGTAATAAAGGAAATGGTCTACAATCATTATAAATGTAACGAACGCGACTGAACAGTCACTCAAGATGTTGGAGCAATATGAATCTTATTACAATTGAGAAAAGACTAAATCACATATTCAATATCTACTTAATTTTGAAATATGAACAAAACGCGTATAAGTTTAAAGAAAAATGAGACCAAACTCTCAGTACATTTTGGAATGTATACATACATTTATATATATATATACGACTAAATAATTTCATATAAACCAAGCGTATTCTGCCACTGTTTTAGTATTAATAAATTAATCAGTTAATTAAATAAGTAAAAATAATTTCAGTTACATTTTACAATCGGTGTTAACGCAGTCGGTCAACGCCTGGCTGCGGTTTGAACCTCTAAGTTGGCGAAATACACATTCGGTTCCTTTAAAAGATTGTCGCTCTCTTCAATAGACACATACTGTCTTGACTTGATTTGACACCAGAGGGCGACACTTTCACACGTGTAGCCTACTGCTACACGTGTGAAATACATAGTTCATTAGACTATAAAACATACTGTAAAATAGAGGCGAGACATATGCATCAGAACTGTCAAAAACAACAGGTTTCAAAAAATACCAATTCAACACTTGTCCGTTGAAACCGTAATACCTGTTAGAAAGAGATAGCAACTATCCCCTGCCTGTTGTGTTAAACGGAACATGCTCTTCTAGTATCTAGCATATAGAGTTAACTTATGTTAGAAAGGGATAGATAGCAGCTACTCACTGCGCTAAACAGTATGTTGAAACGGTGTTGCAATATAACATTACGTTATAACGGAATAGACTGTTATTTTGCAAAAGCCGTTATTTCAGAGCAGATTGTTATTTTCGAACATGTTCCTTATCTAAGCTCTTTCAGACCACCTCTACTGTAGAAGCAAACTTCACAGTTGTCATTCCAATTTCGTTTGCATACAACACATTGAAAATATGTTTCATTTCATTCTAATATCAATATATTTCACTATCTAATTTACACACGGTATATACGCACCACAAAAACAAATGCATTTACTTAATGTTCATATTATAGGCGCATAATTTTTACAAAAATCAAAATTGATAGACATGTTTGTGTCGACTCGATTCATACAATCAAATTTATTCGATAGCATAAGTAACAATTGGCCTAAATAATATAAACAATATATGAGACCAACATATTTAGCGTATATGAATTTATAGTTCTGTTATTATGCAAAGTTTTATCATTACTAGTTCAGTAGTCTACGCGTCCGTTCATTAATAAAAGAACATATAGATTTACATTAACTAAAATAATATCACTAATCCTATTTTATTAAAATAATCAATGATTAATGACGAAATTGATATAAAAATATTAAAACGATATGATACTCTTAGAAAGCGATTCTTTAACTTTATAATGTGCACGATAATTTTATTAAAAAAAAAAAAAAAAGTAATAAGCAGTCCGTTCTTAAATATACTCGAAACGCAATCATACTCAACTTATAAAAAAACTAACAACAGCCATTGCAATTAGAAACTTAGTAAAATATAGTTTATTAATATGTATATAATATTATGCGTGTAAAATTAATGTGTTCTTAATTATTTCGGATCGCGAACGCGTCCTATTTGACATTACGAGTAATTATGTCAGATTTCCCGCCAAATTTTATAATTTAGGTACACTTTTTTTCTTTTAATATCTACAATTAAAATAAATAATTGTACATCGCACAAACCCTTTCGAAAGTACTTTAGTGTACAAAGTTGTTTTTTTTTCTAATATATATATTTTATTGAATGTTGCCAGAGTAAATTATAAATTTATGTATAGCTTAATTTAGGGTTGAAAATTGACATGCAAAGTACACAATGATATCACAGTGTAAGGAGTTAGAGTTCTTTAGACTGTGATAATATATTTAAACCCATATCTGTGGTATGAACTAGAGTTTGACAGTAGTTTTTTTTATTATAACAATAAACAAATGCTTCAACTTCGCTTACTAACAGGAAAAATATGTTAAAATAAAATTATTATGTATTAATTATTATGCCACCTCAGAGGAATAAAAAAAAATTAAAAATTTATATAACTTGGTATCAATTGAATTGTAAACTAGGACCCAAAATATACCTGTTTATTGCATGTTCTCAGTCCATATTGTATATCTGATAATTTATTATAAAAAAAAATATAATCACTCTGCACTCGACTGTCGTACATGTAATCAAATTTCGTCTGTATAGTCATCAGCTTACAGAACACAATCATCTAGCAAACTTTAAGCCTCTGTTATGATATTATTATAAGATATGGTAACATGTATAATTTTACTATTAGCAACATGTCTACGCTATAAACACAACATTTTACTACATTGACTATCTTATGATTTTTTTCTTTTATATATAAATATAACATAGTATAACCCAATTATTATTATCTATTTGTGAAACTAAACTGTATAATTTGGCAATACTATTTCTACATATTGGAGGACATTAGTTCACGCGACGCTGGCAACACGTCACCTAAACTACAAGGAATGTTTGGAAATGTTCGCATTGAAAGAAAAAAAAAAAAACGGTCATCAAAGACATACATACATACATACATTTTCATGTGTCCAAAATGTGCATTTACATACATACAATATCAGCTCTCCAAAATACCAGATGAAAATATACAAACCACCAGAAATATTTATATAAACAATAGTCATAATTCCATGGACAGAGTAAAATCGAGATGGGACTAACAATAACGTCTGAGCGTTCATGAAATCTTTCATACAAATCTGGTACAATTAAACACTAATTTCGTTGTAAATAAAATAATGTACCCTGGAAATATTTTATCAATACGTTATTTAATAGGTTTGGAAGAGACTTCAATTGGTTTGGTCCAATTTACCTGTTCATTTTTGTAAATCAATAATGATTAATTCCACAATAAAAATATATAAATTGTATCTTAAAACTAAATCTTACTAATGTAAAATTATTATGCATTTAAATAATAACCTGTATACATATTATGAGGATTCCACACACACCTGCAACATTCACCGGTCAAACTCAACTTTTACAAATGTCTCCGAAGACATTTTACAATAAAACTATGAAATGCCAAAAATAGACACAGTGATCTGAATATTTTTACAATTATATAAAAACCATTAACCTTGTCTGAGATTGACAATTTTTTTTTTTTATACAACTTAGAATGGCAAACTAAATTATGCTTTATTTCATTATTGAACTATAGTTTAAAAATGTTAATTAAAAAGTTGCCAGGATAAAAACATATTATTTATATATCATAATTTTAGTAATTTATATAATTAATTTCATTAAAATGATCAATAATCAAGAATATTTATCAAATTGGATTATTAATGTATAATAATTCGGTTTGCCCCATAGTTGTTAGTTATTACAGTAATTAGGGGGTATAGCGACGCTCACCACAATGGCAGGTCGACCTCTGATTTTACAGTAAGGGGATTAGTTGTGAGCGTATTTTCAGGAATTTTGTAACTTTTTTTTTTATTTGCTGATTACATATCTGGTACTAGGAGAGCATAACGATTGAAGAGACTCACGGCGCGAGCAGTTGCAGCGACGGTCAGTGTTCGACACAGGCGCCGGTGAGTAAAGTTGACTACACATGAACAATCTGGTACCAGGAGAGCATAACAATTGAAGAGACTCACGGCGGCGGCGGCGGCGACGGCGGTCAGTGCGGGAGCGGCGCGCCGGTGAAGCTGACCGGCTGCTCGTTGGTGACGAGCGTGGCGCGCGGCGCCGTCGTCGGCTGACCCAGCCCCGCCTCCAGGTTCGCCGCCGACGTCCTCATGTCCTCTATTGATGCTCTGTTCACACATAACATTCGATCAATACACGAACAAACCACGATAAAAAATTTTATGCAAATTATAACATCAATCCTGATGGAAAACTGCAACCATCGTCTAAAGACATGACCACACCATGGGCATTTATAAACTTTCATTTTCACAAGTTAAGTAATACTCTGTTCCTATAGCTTAAAGTGCTGCCACAATTAAGATGCATCTAACGACATCCCATTTCGATAGGTACAGCTTTCTTAGCAGTTGGTAAATATTAGGTTTTAGCAGTAAAAAAAAACTATTTTGTTACTAACAAATCATGTACTACATTTAAAACATCTTGATACTATAGAGAGATTTTCATTAAACATACCAAAAAACTATAAAGATTAAACCAGCCTTAAAAAATAGACTGCAATCAATTCCTTTGTTTGGTTTAGGCAACATATTGTTCCATCGTGTAAAATTTATACTATAAATGATTACTTTTATTGCTGGCATTCATAGACTATAAATATTGTATCACAGTTGCAGTAAAAAAAATTTATACTTTGGTCCTTCGAACCGGATTAACACACGATTCATGCAACAGCAAGTAGCTAATAAACAAAGTGCATTACTATAATCGTTGCTTGATACCTAAACTACAGTTAGCTATAACAAACCATAACATAACTATTTACTAGAATAATGTCAGAACAAAAATAACAGGCTTTCTTCAATGTTACATGGAAGCAACTCAATAGCATAATTAAAACAATATTTCTATAAATAAAAACAAGACAATTCGACAAGCGTTTTGAGAAATTATATCACAGTTCTTCGAGCTATATACGTAAACGGTAAATGCGTAACCACCATAGACAAGGTGTATAGACTTACATT
This sequence comes from Galleria mellonella, assembly GCF_026898425.1. NCBI lineage: Eukaryota > Metazoa > Arthropoda > Insecta > Lepidoptera > Pyralidae > Galleria > Galleria mellonella. Next base: position 6,166,745 of record NW_026442162.1, on the reverse strand, counting down.
CTTATTCATAAAAATTCAAACCTCTTAGAAACCAATCTTAACCATCAGAATGTTCTGTTACTTTCATTCAATCTAGTAAATTAGCACAAAAAAAAATAACATCTCAGTAGCTAAAATAAGTTTTAGAAGTTTAACGTTTTTACGAATAAGAAGGATTAGTCTGTAGGGTGCGCACGATCCGAGCAGCGTGCTGCTATGTGAACGAAACCGCGGTATAGTACGCGAGGCATGCGAGCGAGCCAAGTGCCTGCCTTAGTTGGGGCGCCACACGTCGGGGTCCTCCATGAGGGTGACGTTGTGGTCCTGGGACGCGAGCGGAGCACCAGGCGGCGTGGCGCCGCCGGCCGCCATCGCGGCCATGTCGTCGCGCGAGCCCCTGCGCCCACGCACGTTACACACAAACCCACCACGCACACACACGCACACACACGCACACACCGCCACGCCAATACAGTTAATACAGGTAGTATTATGAAACTCCCACATGTTATATCACATTAGTTAGGTAGCGTTTACTTCTGTTTTCGTTATAAAATGTATTATCCATATTTCATCATGTAAGTTAAGACAGCTTACTAGTACTGACGTAGCTTGATTCCTAATGCATAGATGTAGAATCACATACTATTTATTTATTTATTACTTTAATACACGTTTATGAAGATAGTGTAAAATGCTTTCTGTTTTCTGAATTAATACTATCATCATTATCATTGTCAGCCTTTAACTGTCCACTACTAAACATACATGCCAATAGTTGTCATGCTTGACAGGTGAATTGACAACCGCAGTTAGGCTTTAGAGATATTTTAAGAGGGACGCTGCTGCCCATCCCTCGCTCTCCCTTAGTTGCCTCTTACGACACTCATGGGAAAGGAAGGGGGTGGCCTATTCTATGCCGGGACCACATGGCGAAATTAATATTATAATGCAATTCATTTGGTAGATTGTAAAAGCTGCCAATAGAATGAATGTAAATCGCTTCCGGACCCTAACTGTGGTGGCTGTTTTTGCATAACTAACCATAATTAGTTTTATTGCCAGAATAACAAATTTTATAACGAAAACATCTAGAATCAATAACATCTAGATAGCGTCTCTAGAAATGCTTCGACAAAACAGACATTCAAAATGGCGCACTTATAAAATTTTATTAATCTTGTAATTGGTGAATTTTATACAAATTATCATTTTATTTACATTAAATATATAAATAAATATTATACTTTTCGACTTTCATACATTCTGACAAGAGATTGAACATCCAAAATTAAAAAAAAAAACAATACATCAGCCAGCAGTGAGCTGACCAGTTTTGGGACGCTATGGCACTCAACGCTACATCTAGATGCGTATGATCTGTATTTATTATTCACTCTAAGAACATAGGCGTATGCACCCACACACACAAACACCCGTTAATAGAACACAACAATACATTGTTATTAAACCTTCAACCCGTTAATGACTTATTTAAATTAGACATAAAATTAACGCATCAGTGTACATGAACTTAGGGTTTCTTTTTGAATGGCTCCAATTAATTACAATAGATATATAACATCTAAAAATTCGTTTACAGTTATGGAATGTTTATACAGGTTGTAACATAAATCAGGAATGGCAACGCATGGGGGGTAAATAGATAATCACTTTATTTGAGCCATTTATGACATACGTAAATTAACAAATGAGTCCATACAATCAAATTAACACTTTTTTTAAACATAAAAGATAAAATACGAAAATATGTTTTGGCCATGTGTGTCGCAGTGACCCAAATAGGATACAGCTCAGTGATAGTATTGCATTTTTTTTATACCACTGAGGTGGCAAACAAGCATACGGCCCACCTGATGGTAAGTGGTTGCCGTAGCTTATGAACACCTGCAATACCAGAAGTATTACGCGTGCGTTGCCGACCGTTGAAGAAACCTCTATACCCCCCTTTTGATATAACCCCATGCTGTAGTCTCTTGAGAAAAACCTCGGCAGGGAGCTCATTCCACAACCTGAGTGTTCGTGGGAGGAAACATCTTTGAAACCGCGCAGTACACGACCATTGAGGCTTGCATAAAAGCAAAGCACTGATTTTCAGCTGCAGCCTGAAGTAAGGCTACACGGACGCGTGCAACGAACCTAAGCAATCTCTTCCAGACGATTAATTAATTATTAAAAAAAATAATTATTTTATAAATACTAACAATAAAGCAACGCTTCAAATTACATTCTTTTTTTGGTTACAACCTGTATAAATTGACTGATTAATTCTAGAATGTTCCAAAATTTATATCAACATCTAAACACGATCCATTTTACAGAATACCCCAAGTGTAAAACAAAGTTACTTCTGTTGCCAACTCTACAGAGTTCAGATTGGCGTGTACTCACTTTTTGCCCAGAGCCATCATGCCGTATATGATGCCCGTGGCGAAGATCGAACCGCTGCCGAGGAATGTGCTCACACTGAAGAAGCAGAGGAAGAACGGGGGCAGGGACAACCTGGAATCATATAAACACAATAATGTATATTTTATATTTATTCGTTTATATATGTAATTTTAGTATGTATATATATATCAATAATTACTAGTACCACATTCGAGTATTCAGACACTTCCCTATGGTTGACTGGGAGAGAACGCTTTTAGCATTAAGTTCGCCATGTACACATATATGTACTAATAAATAAATAAATAATGTATGGAAGCTACATATACCAGGCTAAAATAGATAATAATTAAAGAAAAACTACAATTCAGAATAATTTAGATTGTTTCCCAAAATGGCAACCTCATAAAAATAATAATATTATTATAATAATATACTCTGTTATTTTTTTTTTACTGCTCATTAAAAAACGGTATTTCCATCAAATAAACACTAAACTTTTTTTTCTAAATTGCATAAAAACCTTAAATTATTTGTAAAACAAAAATTTTACATAAAATACGAAAAAACTATTTTTCAGAATGTGTGTCAGATTGACCCAAATAGGCAAGCAGCTCAGTATAAATAATAATATTATTATAATAATAGGTACTTGTTTTTTTTTAATTATTCATTAAAAAAATATTTCTCAAATAAACAATTCTAAGTAATTATTTTGTTAGTTGCTAAAAGTTTTTTTAAATAATAAATGTAGTAATAATTTGATACTTAATTTATTTTACAAATGCCTTTCAAATTTTTAAGCGTGTAATCCCCTTACAGAATGAAATTCGCTTCTTTTTCTTAGCCGGGACATACATCTAATATATATCGTATATATATATATAAAAAAAATCGGATTTTTTATATTACTAGCAGAGTTCGAAAAAATTCGATTTTTATAAAAACAGGTTTTTTCTAACTATGCTAATAAACGATACGTTTTACGCTTTTAGAGCACAATTAGGATAGGTATATAAAAATGTATCGGTTGAGTCACCACAGGCAAGAGCAATGTGAACGACTACATAATCATATACCTACATTAACAACTTTATTAGTTTACATACCAATTAATGACTAGTTACAGACGCCGATTAAAATGTCAGACTAAAAAAAGATACAATGATAATTATGTTGATGCTTGTATGTTGTCGTTTATAGAATGGAGATGCAAATAAAACGCAATGTTATGTTTTAAATATAATTTAAGACTATTGTAGCAAAACCAGTTATTTTAATTTAAAAACTAAACTACTATATGGAATTCGAATTAAAATGTCTACGTAACCAAATTGTAAGTGTATCTTTTCAGATAAAAAAAAATATTTTCAAATCGGTTTACAACATAGTTATTAGGTAACAGATAATATATGTATGTATGTATATATATATATATATATATATATATATATATATATATATATATATATATATATATATATTGTACAAGAACAAATATGAACTAACTTAATTAGCCACTCACTGACTACTACGACACAGGCCTGCGAGCCTAGTGTAGTAATCACTGTATTGTATAACCGATTTTTTGCTACAATAAAGTTATTATATTATTATATATATATATATATATATATATATATATATATATATATATATATATATATATATTGATTGATTGATTTTACTATATGTATTGATTGATTAGTTTAGATAAACACTCACCCAATATACAAGGCGGCCTTATTCCAGTAAGGCCTCGACTCTATATTGTCGGAGAGCGTCTGCACGTAGTCTATAAAGAAGCAGCAGCACGGCGCCTCCGCAACGATCACCACGAAGCCGGCGAGCATCTGCCAGATGCCAGCGATCAGGCACTTCACGTCCAGCAAGATGATGCCCGCCACGTTCAGCAGCCCCAGGATTATGGCAACTGGAATGGGACACGTGCGTTAAACTAATCTTTTTTTTTTTATACAACTTAGAATGGCAAACAAGCTGACGGCTCACCTGATGGAAAGTGGTAACCGTCGCATATAGACATGAGTAGTACCATGGACATAACAGACTATACTGTTTCGCCCATGATACCCCCTATGCGTTGCCATTCTTGAGGACTCAGGTGTTATTCCTCTGTACCCAGTAAATTCACGCCATATCCCACCCTTCAAACTGAAACACAGCCATGCAAACACAACTGCTTCACGGTTGAAACACGAATGGGACAGAGGTACCCAAGCAATCGACTTTTGTACAAAGTCTCCCTCTAATCTAAATCCAAAGCAGGAAATAGAATAGAATAGAAAACATTTATTGCCAGTAAACACACAATCACAATATAAAATATAAAAAACACATATACAAAAACCAAAATTGCCTAGTATGGCAAAAGGAACCGGCTCAGCTGATGCTGTGAGTGTCCCAGCGCAATGTGAACGTCTGTAAAATGTTCGCTTTCAGCCAGTCCCACTCCTAACAAAATACAACCAAAATACACTGCATTTACACCACTGTAAATACAAAGTGCTAAGAAGTTATCTTTGCGAAGTCTGAACCGATTTTGATTATACTTTTTGTACTTAAATTATAATAATAATAAACTCTTTATTGCGCACAGTAGAGATGTATACAAGGAGTATTTATACAGAATGTGCATATACAAAAGGCGGCCTTATCGCTAAAAGCAATCTCTTACAGACAACCTGGATTATCTAAGGAATACCGGCGTATAGTTGGGTTACAGGAATTTCAGCTATTCCTTCATATGTCCATCAGACATTCATTCAGCAATAACAACTTCTAATCCTGTATTCGTTATAATCCAAAAATAAGAGGGGAAAGGGATTGTTAGCAATGAAGTTTGACAGCCTCATTGCTAGCAATATGCCCTATTAGGTCGACCTCCACGTGGTTCCCCCTGGAAACCATCGTGAACAATTCTTGTTGAATTCGTCACGATGGGCTAACTGACCTACTTCATCCTCACCTATCATCCTTCACTAGTGCCCCGCCGGTGTATACCGATAGCGCGGGTGGGGTTACCATTCCAACTTAAGTTGAAACACTTAACCGACAGCTGGATACGACGGGATTTGAAACGGCATCTCCCAGCTATACCGCCCAAACAGATTTCTAACTAAATCCGTTCTAGACTACTAGCTTTTACCCGTAACTTCGTCCGCGTGTCCGGGATAAAAATTAGCCTATATACTCTTCCATCCAATATAGTAAATATTGTTAACGTCAGACGGGTCGTATGCTTGTTTGCCATTATAATAGTATAAAAAAATATACCCTGTCAGGTCGACCTCCTCGAGGTTTCCCTTGGAAACCATCACGTTCAATTCCAAATGAATTCATCACGATAGACTAACTAACCCGCCTTTTCATTCTCACCTATCATCCCTCACTGGTGCTCCGCCAGCGTATCTCGTTAGCGCAGGCGGGGCTACCATCCCATTATCATCCATAAAAAAAACCATTGAGGCTAGGAGGGAAAAGAATTGTTAGTAATGGAGACTGAGAATCCCATTGCTAGCAATATACCCAACCAGGTGGACCTCCCCGCGGTTCCCCCTGGAAACTATCATGGTTAATTCCTGATGAATTCATCATGATGGGTTAACTGGCCTGTTTTCATTCTCATGTATCACCCTTCACTGGTGCTCCGCCAGCGTATACCATTAGCGCAGGCGGGGTCACCATACCATTTTCACCCATAAAAAAAAAAACATTCAGGCTATGCGTAGATAGATCAATCATTCGCAATTCAGGACAAATCATCCTACATGTAAATATATATTATTTAGCTAATTATTAATAAAATAAATTGTTAACACCATCAAACTCTCTACAATATTTCAATCGATGTATGCCAATATGGAAAAACATAAAATATGCTACTGACTCCAATAATTTGACTTCGGTCGAGATCTATTTTTAATTTAGAGTGGGCGTCAAATTGTCTCACAATTGCGAGGGTCCGTGGAGTGGTCAACAGAGTCGGATCCGTTGCATCGTTTGTTGCTATAATTGGCTCGAGTAAGTAACACGTATTGTTTTAAATGATAAGCGAATAAGCCGACTGATCTGTCTCAAAACGTGTGAACAAGAGCGTTAAGGGCTATAAGATCACTTGTATGTACTACAGATATGGCGTAAATTTACTGGGTACAGAGGAATAACACCTGAGTCCTCAGTAATGGCAACACATGGGGGTAACACGGGCGAAACGGTATACTCTGTTATGTCCATGGTACTGCTCATGCCTATAGGCGACGGTTACCACTTTCCATCAGGTGGGCCGTCAGCTTGTTTGCCATTCTAAGTTGTATAAAAAAAAAACTTGTATGTTAGAATTTTTTTTGTCATTGTTTTATTAATGTCAATTTTGCTAATGTGAAATTGATGTTTTTTTTTTATACCATTAAGGTGGTAAACAAGCATACTGCCCACATGATTAAGCGGTTACCGTAGCCTATGAAAGCCTGCAATACCAGTGGTATTACGCGCAAAATATTTAATTATCCTGGTCAATTAATAACAATATGTACATATAATGAAGTAAAAAATCGACAACGGGAATGAAGTCGAGTGTAAATACTAATATATATGTACAATTGTATAACATATCGTCATAATCGTAGAATACTGACGGATCTATATATGTAATATTCGTCAGATCCGTCAGTATTCTACGACTATGACGATATGTACAATTAGTTAAAGACTGACAGATGAGTTATTTACATTAATTAGACGAGAGCACGCTTCACAACAAAAGTATTTACTAGTAGAGGACATATGTATAGAGCAGTAGTTCCCAAACTTATTTTGTCTACTGCCCACTTTGAGAATAAATTATTTTTTAGCGCCCTCATTTTGTCACCTACTTAAAAACCACTATTACTTCAAGATCAACATATCACCCCCCAAGCCTCTACACAATGCCCCCATTTTTTTACTGGGTCTCTTACCGCCCCGCTTTAAGCCTGCAGCGCCCACAAGGGGGCGTTATCGTCCACAAGGGGGCGTTATCGCCCATTTTGGGAAAGGCTGGTATACAGAATATGTATGAAATGAATATTTTAACTACCAATTTTCAGTTCTGTATGCCCAAATCATTACATATAAATCTATAGATTTTTTTAATAGATGATAATCGAAGGGTAGCCCCGTCGGCGCTAACGGTATACGCTGGCGGGGCACCAGTGAGAGATGATAGATGTGAATGAAAAGGCAGGTCAAGGTTAGCCCATCGTGATGAATACATCACGAATTCGGCATTATAGTTTCCAGGTGAAGGTCGACTTGATAGGGCCTATTGTTAGCAATAGGACTAGTAGTACGAAATAATAACAATCCCTTCCCCCCCAAATATAGACATTAGTATCAATCTCTTTTCTAATTTTTAAACTATTGGTTCACACACACAGTGATGTTAGATAAAAATTATCTAATCAATATAAATAAGGAAATATTAAATAGCGTATAATGAATAATTATAACAAATATTATTTTTAGAAAGAGTTCCCGAATCCTCATTTACTTTCGTGCACACATTTCATCACCATCATCATCATATCAGCCTTCAACTGTTCACTGTTGAACATAAGCCTCCCCTAGCATAGGACGGTTATGCCAGCAGTTGCCACGCTTGGCAGGCGGATTGACAACCGTAGTTAGACATTGGAGATATTTTAAGAAGGACGCACACACACATATATCGTCATAGTCGTAGAATACTGACGGATCTATATACGTAGTATTTGTCAGATCCGTCAGTATTCTACGACTATGACGATATGTTTGGAAATTGAAGCTAGTTTAGTGACGGACTATAAGGAGGCGGTAAGGGCGGTCCACCCAGGGGCTCTGGTCTTAGGGAATCTCTAAATGCCTCCATTTTCCTCGTCCATATTCACATTCTATGTTTTTTATTTAAATCTAATTAAAATTTCATTTTTGTTCACACTGAAATCGACCCAGAAAATGGAGCTCAACATTTCGTTCGTCATTAATCCTACCATAATAGTGAAAAGGAACGATATATTAACATTTCTAATATTTTTTGACCGGTATGTTTCATCTAATTTTAGCATCAAATAAGTATTTCGTTCGACCCTGAAGTTTCTTTAATATGTTTTTTTTTTAATAAAAAAAAAATACTTGTTTAAAAGCATTTTTGAACAGTCATGTTTTTACGATTCCTATTACTATTTTATTATATGAATAAAGATCGTTGCTTGAACATTTAATTAAACATTTAAGATTTAAATAAATTATCTATGAATACTATTTACATTTTAGCTCACATTAATTTACACAAATAATTAATGTGTCATACTATCAAGATAATATTTACAAAGTAAACATGTTAACAAAAAGATACTGCATTAAAATCAACTGACAGTAATGTTTTCTTAATTGTTTTAATCTTGTCATACATAACAGATACCATCCGTGTGTTGGAATTGGGCACTAAACATAAAAAAAATGTTTACTGTCCCGCACTGGTTAATAATAATGTGCCGTATAATCACACCAATCGTTTGCCCCTCAATCTACGTTTGCCCTTCAGGCTACATTTGCCCTTTATGCTACGTTTGCCCTTCAGGCTACATTTGCCCTTCATGCTACGTTTTCACCTCAAGCTACGTTTGTTTCTCAAGCTACGTTTGCCGCTCATGGTACATTTGTCCCTCAAGCCACGTTTGTCACTCAAGCTATATTTGTTTCTCAGGCTACGTCTGCACCTCAGGCTACATTTGTTCCTAAGATTACGTTTATTCCTTAAGCTACGTTTGCCCTCTCTGGCTACCTTTGCCCCTCAAGCCACGTTCGTTCCTCAAATTAAGTTTGCCTCTCAAACTAGAATGTCCAGGCTACGAACACACACATAACACCAGACCCGAGTCAAATCAAAAAAAGTTCGTTTGCGAGATCGTCCCGTCTGGAAATCGAATCCGAGACCTCATTTACGCAAAGCGACATATCCCACCACTACGCCATTGAGGTCGTGAACGAATGTGAACACTGGGAAGAAACATCAACAGACTAAACTAATGTATCGATAGATAAGTTTTCACTACCACATGCATGAGATAGAACGAGACAGCAGTGTCTGACATCTTAATATTTCTCACATATATGCTAACCTAATCAGAAGAAATACGTCAATCGCTCATAATATGTTCTACCACCTCGTTAACTACTAGTATGAAGACGCGACTAAACGCGCGTCTAATAGATATTCCTTCAAAACAGTAGTTCTTAACCTTTTTGGCTGGCGACCCAATGTATTTTTTTATGCAACTTAAAATGGCAAACAAGCTGACGGCCCACCTGACAGAAAGTGGTAACTGTCGCCTATAGACATGAGCAGTACCATCGACATAACAGAGTATACTGTTTCGCCCATGATACCACCCATGCGTTGCCATTCCTGAAGACTCAGGTGTTATTCCTTTGTACCCTGTAAATTCACTATAAATCGTCTAGTGCAGCAGTGGACTAACGGGGGAGAGGAAGGAGCAGGTTATCCCAAGTCTTTGATCCTGGGGAGGCCTCCAAACGTTTCCATTTTTTCTTTCCCTATCCGTATTCTATGTATGTTTATTTAAGTCTAATTCAAATGTAACTTGCAAGATTTTAAATAAATAATCATAAATACTTATAGATACAAATGTGAACTGAATAAAAGCTTGTAACTTTACATCAATTTCGTAAACCGAGGGCCTAATTCGGTTTTGCCACATCGGGCCTTTGACCGGCTTAGTCCGCCACTGTTCTAGCGATAATAAAATAATACGATTAATTAAAAGCCTATGGTTTACTGAAATTAATATCATTATAAAACAAAATCATTGTTTTTTTTTTTTGTAAAAAAAATGTGAAATCAAATTTCACAATTACTTATAATGTTATTTAGAGAATTGCTGCGGCCCATCACAATACCGCCTGCGACCCGAATTAGGGTCGCGACCTGCGGTTAAGACACGCTGCTTTAGAACATTCGTTTGGAAGAGACACACTTTAAGACAACATTGACTGCTTTGGACATATTTTCACAACTGTACACATATGCTACTGTTTATTTATATTGATCTCTCTACCCTTAAGAGATATGATTGATTGTTTACAATTTTTTTTATTAAATCTAGTGTATGTAACAACAAAAATGATCCAATGTCTTTGGCATATCCTGAACAATTATGTGACAATTTGGAATGCACTGCTATATCTAGAAGTGTCTGTTGAGGAACTGGTGAGAAAGAGTGCTTTAGACTATGGTACATATATTCTATGCCAATTTAAAAATAACTTTATAAGAATACTTTATCTGTGAAAACATAACAAAGACTTCCTCATTAATATTAGTAAATGTTATATAAATACTAATAAACACATGTAATACTTAGAACTGCAAACACACACTTGACACATGATGGCTTGGGTATTAACAATGTTTATCAACTGATTAAAATTGTACTTATAAATTTATGGTGTCAGACATTAATTTTGTGACTGTTTCCCCTTGTATCACTTACAGAGTTACCATTATCACACAATTTTGCAAGAATTTCAAAATTCTCCTACTTAGTAGCCAATTCCATATAAAAGAATTCTTATACAGGGGGGAAAAGGATTGTTAGCAATGGAGTTTGACAGTCCCATTGCTAGCAATATACCTTATTAGATCAAACTCCACGTGGTTCCCCCTAGAAACCATTGTGAACAATTCTTGTTGAATTCGTCACAATGGGCTAACTGACCTACTTCATCCTCACCTATCATTCTTCACTGGTGCCTCGCCAGTGTATACTGGTAGCGCAGGTGGGGTTACCATTCCATTATCACCCATTTTTAAAAAAAAAACTTATACAAAATATCATGTATTTCAACTATTCTGAATGAACTATGTGTTCATGAATTATTTAAGCAGTGAATTAATTCATTTATAAAAAGATATAAAGGCTTATAACATCCTAAAATCAAATGATGGTTTGTAATGAAAAAATTAACATCTATTATCAGAAACAAACATTATGTGTTAGAGCACCTGCAACAGTACATTCCGTAGAATAAGTTGTCACTCCAAATAGTACATCATCCTACACTACTGTCATTCTAATTATGAAAATATTCATTAAAAATTAAAAGCAATCTCATGTATATTTTATATTATATAAATTTTCTTTCAAGTATCAAGTCTTATACTATAATATGAGGAAAGAAAGCAAAACCAGCATTAAAAAAATGTTATGACTATGAATAATTAATATATTGTGATATATAATACATTATATTAATTAATAACAACACAAAATAAAAAATGCAGACAAGAATAAACAAAATGAGTTTCATTTTTTTTTAAATCTAAATAACCACTTCATTACAAAAACTTACAATGGTGACAGATATTTAATTTTATTATAAGAATTTATAATGTAACCATTGCATTACTGTAAATGAAGGCTTTTTATTTATTTTTTATCAAATTTTTGTTGAGGCTTTAGTACACCGGAGTGACTATGCCAGCCTCATAGGGATTGTCAGAAAGTCAGTCTGTCAGTCCGTCAGGTTCCACCTGTATCACCTTTAAGGTTATTTAGGAATCAACTCTCTTCATTTTACTTACTAATATTAAAAAAAATTATAAGGCCAATTTAAGAAATAAACTTTTCTAAATTGCTACAGATCTGGATGTTCTAGGTTTTTTTATGGGTGATAATGGAATAGTAAACCTGCCTGTGCTATCTGTATACACTGGTAGAACACCAGTGATGGATGATAGGTGTAAATGAAAAGGCAGGTCATTTAGCTTATTGTGATGAATTCAATGATAAATTAATCATGATGATTTCCAGAGGGAACAATGTAGAGATGGGGGCATCATGGGCGAAACAGTATACTCTGTTATGTCCATGGTACTGCTCATGTCTATAGGCGTATACGGGTACTACTTTCAATCAGGTGGACCGTCAGCTTGTTTGTCATTCTAAGTTGAATAAAAAAAAATAGATATGTACCCAGACTTTACACAAGATCAATATAAATTATTATTAGTTTTAGAATAAAACAATTAATAAAACAAACTATTCTATAGACAAAGACATACCTAGATTAGAAGTAATTATAATAGACATTTTTGTCCCTATACTCATACCATTCCTACACAGATCTTGTATTTTACAAACAATAGTGTTATATAATTTAGATAAGTTTTTATTTTATCGGCCCATAATAATAATTACCCGCTAATTAATACTATTGTATATTCATTGAAATCACTTTTAAAGCATTACTGCTTAATGAATACCTATTAATTAGACATTCACCTTTTAGACAAAATTAGAGATATAAAATACCAGCTCATTTGTTTACAATAGTCATTTGTTACCTATAACGATGCTATTTCAAATATAAGTATTTTCAAATTGAAGATGTGTAAATTATGGCATCAATCTCAGCTGTTGACTCGTCATTCAAAGTCGGGACCAGTTAACATATGGCAAACATACATTATTTATTTCTTTATCATTATATAAAATTGTTATTTAAAGTTAATTAAAGATAGTGAAAAAACATACTGAAACTGCCAACTGTGCCCAGGGCTCGACCGCCGTAGCGCATCCACCAGGGAACGTCATCTTTCTGGACATTGTTGTCTCCCGGTCGGGATAGAAGCATAGAAATCTTGTTTGTTAAAGACTGAAAAAATATTGTACATTATAGTATTCTTATAAGAAAAGTTTTTTGGGCGGATTTAAAAATAATTTATAAATAATCTTTACCATTTTCGAAAAATCAATTCACTTCTTTTGTCAGCTGTCAAGTCAACCAATAACTGGTTTGTTTTCATTATCAAAATTATTACCACGAGCACAGTGAATAAAAACCACAGACCGCCTAAACAGAGTTAAAAGTACTGCACAAAAGTAATTTAAATATTATTTTATTTATAAAAATTTAAACTACAAATTTTAGGTTTCAATACAAGAATTTGATTATTTAGAGTGGAAATTAATTTAATTAATCCATATTTATTTTAAAGTATCAGGTTTATTATTATACATTTTGAGGTTGTACATTGAAAACATACTTTTAATAACACGTTTTGTTATTGTTAACGCCATACATTTTAATGTGTAAAAGTTTTGATATAAAGACCATTATTTTGTTTACAAAATTATTTATGTCATAATTATTAAAAGAAACATAAAATATCTTATTGTCAATCAAAAAAGTAGTTATTAATTAATTAATAACTTATCATAAGCGAAAAAAATTAGGTCATCTAAAAAAAAGTTGACAGGAACAAAACGCAGTCTTCATGTCTGTTCGTCGGCTTCAGCAGTTTGCATTTTTTCATTTAGATTTGTGAAAGTTATTAGTCCTATTTAAAATTGACTTTCTTTTTAAAATTCATGAGGCAATTAAAAGAATAAGAAAGTGATATAATTTATGACAATGCTTCCGAAGCTGTCGGATACAACTCAAACTATGTAAGTGCATGATCACAAGTTCGGTTTTCTTTCGCTGTTAAAACATGTTTTGAGATTATTTGCAGTAGTTAGTTTATTTAGAAATGTGATATATCGACATATATTCTTATTATCATAATTAGGATATCTACCTTCTTATCCAACAAAATTATAACCTATAGCGTTAATTTTTTTAAATGTTAACTTCGGCCATAAAATGCCTTTCTACTCGTTTAAATATTCTATGGAGGTCATGATATTGTATCTACATTCTTTTCATATTATGCTTCTTCATTATGTATTGTATATCTGATACTCTACCTCAAATTCCTTTTACTCTTCATCCTAAAACTTTATCTAGCTCTCTTCTCCAAGATAGGCGTATATTTTTTACATTTTTTAAATTATACAAATACCTGATATAGTTAAAAAAATTATAATCGTATACAATTACACAGTTTAATTTATATTAGGGCAAATACATTCTAATAATGAAAAAATGCTAAACTCTGTAATCATAAATTTTAATTGATTAATTGATAATTAATAAATAATATTTTAATATCCTAAATGAAAAATAAGATTAGAAGAAAACACTAAAGAATAGAACCATCTATATGCTTTATTATTTTTTTGTATCATTTTTTATACATATAATAAAATTTATATAAATAATCATTTAGTTAGTATGCTGTATGTCCCTTATAATGGTTGTACACTATATATAAATAGATAGTAATCTTAATATTAAATGGTATCAATGCAACAATATCTGGGAGATCAAATAAAGATAAAATTAAAATAAAAAAATCTTCATCCAACATTGAATGGGCCACCCCTACCTTTTCCATGGATATTATAAGAGGTGAATAAGAGAACTTAATGAATAAGAGATAGGCAATGGCATCCTTCTTAAAACATCACCAAAGCCTAACTGTGGTTGCCAACTCATCAGCCAACCGTGACAACTATTGGCAAAACCACCCTTATGGGATATGCCTATGTTTAGTAGTGGACAGTTAGTAGTAAAAACTGATATAATAATAATTATACAAATAAAAACAAAGATAATTGCAATGAGTGACTAAATATATGTAAATAGTATAAAATTAAGTCACTGTTCACATTATTTCTCCACTTTTTAGTTAAAAACCTAAATTATTTTCTTTGAAATCTTTGGTTCCCTCTGGAAACCATCGTGAACAATTCTTGTTGAATTTGTCATTATGGGCTAACTGACCTGCTTCATCCTCACCTATCATCCTTCACTGGTGCCCCACCGTTGTATACCGATAGTGCGGGTGGGGTTACCATTCCATTATCACCCATTAAAAACAGGGCACGTTATTAACAATCATAATTATCATTCTTGTCCCCTTCAAATCACTTATTTTTACCTGTAACTTTTTCTGCAAGACCAGGATGTGATGTCTCCATCCCATATGTACATATTGAATTGCATATTCACCAAGAGGTAAACAAAACACCATAGTCCTTAGGAAAGGCAATGCATGAATGGTATCATGGACAAGACAATATACTCTGTTATGCCATGTTTGCCATTCTAAGTTGTTTAAAAAAAAAAAAACAAGTTTACATTCACATTTATAATATTGGTAAAGTTGTTTAATGTTCTTTTTTTATTATAATTTCTCAACAGATCATTCTCAGAGGGTGATGGTGTGTGCAGTGCTGAAGTGTATGCCACTGATGTGGTGATCACAACTAACGCTGGCAGCCACAATCATGGCAGCTCCAAGGTCAAATTGCGCAACCTGGTTGACTATAACTGGGAACCAAAATTCTACCATGGCCAACTGTTGGCCATTCACATCAGTGGAAAATATATGGCATATTCCATTAAAGGTATGTAAAATATTTTATTTTGGATTAGTTGACTTGGGTTAAGGCCACCCCAATGAGTTGACAATCCAAAACTGACCAGTTTGGTGCATAAACATAAGGAAAATACCCAAATCAATGTTTTTTTTTTAATGGATGATAATGGAATGGTAACCCCACCTGCGTTATTGGCTATATACACCGGTGGGGCACCAGTGAAGGATGATAGGTGAGGATGATGTAGGTCAGTTAGCCCATTGTGACGAATTCAACAAGAATTGTTAACAATGGTTTCTAGGGGGAACCATGCGGAGGTCGACCTAATAGGGCATATTGCTAGCAATGGGGCTGTGAAACTCCATTACTAACAATCCCTTTCCCCCCCCCCCAAATAAATGATTACATACAAACATAGATACCATAGTGAGACTTGTTTGCTTGGGCACCTCTGTCCCATTCATCTTTCAACTGACTTATATTTTGGTTTAAAGGATGGGATATGACAGTGAATTTACAGGATACACAGGCATAACACCTTAGTCCTCAAGAATGACATTGCATGGGGGGGGGGGGGTATCATGCATTGCCATTCAAAACGGTATACTCTATTATGTCCATGGTACTGTTCATGTCTATAGGCGACTGTTACCACTTTCCATCAGGTGGACCGTCAGCTTGTTTGCCATTCTAATTTGTATAAAAAGAAAACTTGTTTTATTAAAAAAATTGTGCTTTGATCTAAACATTGATTTTATTACATTTACAGCGATAAATCCCGTGAACCCTAGCTCCTGGAGCGGCATGGTGCGCGTGGTGTACAACCCGGAGCCGGGCACGGAGCGCCGCGCTCTTATCAAGGGCATGAAGGGAGTGGTAAGTTATATAATAATCACATAATTTTTGACGTGACTGCAAACGAAATGAGCAGTTTGTTGTTCAGATACCATTTCTGGGACTAATCAAACAAATTGACCAATATCAGTGTCTGTAAAGTAAAACACTGCAGTGGAAGCGTTTTGTAAGGAAAAAATTCTGTCAGTCGGCAAACATTGTCTAACACCTCCACCTGGGGGCAAGGGATTGTTAGTAATGGAGACTGAGAATCCCATTGCTAGCAATATACCCAACCAGGTCGACCTCCTCGCGGTCCCCCCTGGAAACTATCATGGTTAATTCCTGGTGAATTCACTATGATGGGCTAATTGGCCTGTTTTTATTCTCATCTATCATCCTTCACTGGTGCTCCGCCAGCGTATCCCGTTAGCGCAGGCGGGGTTACCATACCATTTTCACCCAGCAAAAAAAAACACCTCCACCTCCTGTACATGGTATTTTACTCTATAAACCTTTTTTGTAAATGTGACGATGTTTGCTGAGTAACCCATTATTTTTTTTATCCTAATAAAAATAATGAAGCCAACAGATGGCATCCCCAACGCCATCTATCGGGTACTTTGTTGTAATATCGGTAACATTTGTTATAATTATTAATTTTAAACTTTCGCATTGTTAACACATGTTTTAAATACACTATCATAATTTAATGCGATGAAAAATTGCAGGTAAATAGTATTTACATACCTGCTTCTTTATTGCCGACGTTTCAACGTGGATTGCACCACGTCGTAGACACGACAGGACTATATCGTCTTGTAATTTTTCATGGCGTTAAGTCCCGACAGTGTATTTAAAAAGAACGTTTGCCACGTCATTTCAAAGTTTGTCGTGCGTGGCCCGACGTAAAATAGGCCGCCCCTTTCTTTCCCGTGGGTGTCATAAGAGGCGACTAAGGGATGGCTAGGAATGGGCAACAGTGTCTCTCTTATAACATCTCTAAAAGCCTAAATGCGGTTGTCAACCCGCCTGCCAAGCGTGAATGAATGAATGAATGGTTTATTTTCTCTTCACAAAAGGTAGTATAAAGTGACAACTTGAAGTACAATTTGATATTAAGACCAATTTTGTGAGAGACTGGTGCTTGCGGTAGGTTTAGAAGAACCTGTGTTACAAGTCACCAGTGCCCCATCTCCATGGACTACACAAATACAAGGCAACCAATTAGTGTTATAATACACAAGCGTGACATCTACTGGCAATTCTCACTTATGGGAAAGGCTTATGTCCATCAGTGGACAGTTAACGGTTGAAATAATTTGTCACGTCAGCTAATTGCAAATGTATAAACATGTATATTTTGATTGAAATCCCAGCCAATGAAAAATATAAATATTATTTCAGGTGCAAGATCTGGCATTTGCTCACATTCAGAGCCAAGTGGTGCTTGCGTGCATTGACGAACAGGGCAACTTCTATGTCCACGAGATTGAAGCTAACGACACTGCAATAAGGTACATAGATTAATAAAATAAATAAATAAAAATAAAAATAGCCTTTATTCCTGAATTACAGATTCTTTTTTTAAATTGTAAATATGTATAAATAATTAATGTTGACATCAGCAACATCTTATTTTTCAGGTTGTTCTAGAACATAGGCCTCCTCCATATTTCTCCATTGGTAACGATTCCTTGCAGCATGTCTCCAGCCTTTGGGCAAATCATCCTCCCATCTTATTGGCCTACCTCGGTTTCTTTTTCCATCACGCGGATACCACTCAATTAAATCTTGGTACATAGATTACTGTCTAATATATTTTGTTCTATTAATGGTGTCTCTTATCTTTATACTTAAAAATTTTGTGTTCATTTAACAATAATTGATTAAAATTAATAAACGCCGAACGGTTAACATTAGGCTCCGAGTAGCGATCTATTAATTCACCTGAAGACGCTTCGTTTAGAGTGGGAACATTTGTTGCAATACATGTGTAGACTGAATGACGGTCGGAGATTGACAACTAATATGGACGGTTGAAGAATTTCTAATAATGATTATAGTAGTTGGTTGTTAAATGTTGGTAGTCCCATGCATACTAGTGGTAGCAGAATTAAACAAAATAATTATAATTAAATCACTAATTCAGACTTCCGCAAAATAACACTTAATTCAGTAAATTATTCATTTTTACAGTCATCGAACAAACATACATATTAAAACCTGGCTATTTTGTTATAACAAAGAAAAAGGTGTAAATGAATATATACGCAACAAAATATGTTTAATTTTATAAATCTAGGCAAATTGAGTACGTACCCATACCCCCCCCCCCCACCCCTCTCTCTCCTTTCCTGTAAGTGTTATAAGAAGTAACTAAAAGAAATTAATGTTCCAGAGATGGACAGTAGCATCCCTCTTAAAACATCACCAAAACTTAACTAGTTGCCAACCCGTCTGCCAAGCGTGGCAACTACTGGCAAAATTCTCCTTATAAGGAAGGCCTATGTTCAATAGTAGACAGATAACGGCTATATGGTGATGATAGTTCAAGTTATATATAATGGTTTTTACACCAAAACATGATCCTGTTATGACGGCGCGGCAGGTGCACGCTGGTGGCGGAGATCCGCGAGGACACGGGCGTGGGCGGCGGGGCGCAGCGCGTGGTGTGGTGCCCCTACATCCCCGACGACGACGACGACGCGCCCGACGACGACGTCGCGCGCCTGCTGCTCACCACGCACCACAACATCGGTACCCCTTTCTACCCTATTTGCCGGGGGGGAAAGGGATTGTTAGTATTGGAGACTGAGAATCCTATTGCTAGCAATATACCCAACCAGGTCGACCTCCTCGCGGTTCCCCCTGGAAACTATCATGGTTAATTCCTGATGAATTCATCATGACGGGCTAACTGGCCCGTTTTCATTCTCATCTATCACCCTTCACTGGTGCTCCGCCAGCGTATCCCATTAGCGCAGGCGGGGTTACCATACCATTTTCACCCATCAAAAACCCTATTTGCCGATGCTGACAATTTCAAATTAGTGGCGAATTCCCCGGGCCTGTTTTTTGTCATAAAAAGCGGCATCGAGAATTGTCCCAGGGGTACCTCAGTAAAAGGTTCTAACATAGGTACCCTTGTTTTTTTTTTTTTGTTCTTAAAAAGCGTCATCAAAAACCTTTCCGAGTGTGCTTGGTACACTAAAGTGCGTCTAGGTTTCACCATATGTGGTCAATTAATAGCAATCAAAAATTTTGCAATACGAAAGTAGGATTAATCCGGCTCGAAGGACTTAATCTATCGATGGTTTAATATGTATTGGAACTGATAGAATGTTATGTGATCCTGGCATAGAATCGGCCACCTATTCCTTTCCCGTGAGTGTCGTAAAAAGCGACTAAGAGACAGCGGAGGATGGGCAGCAATATCCCTCTTAAAACATCTCTAAAGCCTAACTGCGGTTGCCAAGCATAACAACTACTGGCAAAACTCTCTCAGAAAGAGGTTTATGTTCAGCAGTGGACAGTTAAAAGTTGATATAATAATGATTATCTATATAAATGGACTGCAGCACGCATGTGGAACATGCGAGTGATAGCGTCGCAAGTGGCGGCGACGGAGTGCGTGGGGTCAGCGCGCGAGCTGGCGGGCGGCGGCGGCAGCAGCGGAAGCGGCGGCGGCGGCGGCGTGCTGACGGCCGCGGACCACGGGGCTGCCATCGTGGACGCGGCCTTCTCGCCAGACGGCACCGCCCTCGCCACCGCTTCCACTGACGGATACGTCATGTTCTTCCAGGTATAACCCTTTGTCTTTTGTTTATACAACTTAGAATGGCAAACAAGCTGACGGCCCACCTGATGGAAAGCGGTAACCGTCGCCTATAGACATGAGCGAACATAACAGAATATACTGTTTCGCCCATGATACCCTCCATGCGTTGCCATTCCTGAGGACTCGGGTGTTATTTCTCTGTACTCTGCAAATTCCTCTAGTAAAATGTTTTGTCCATATCTACCTTGTAACTTGGAAGGAAGAGACTGTACTCTTCCAAGTTGACCTCCACAAACGCCCTCCTGAAATTTTATGGGTAATTCATTTGGATTTCACTATGACCAACCTGTCTTCACCATTGTCAATTCATCCTTCACTGATACCCTACCATTATATGCTATTTATTTTTTTGGGATATTAATTGGAATGGAAAACCTACACTCACCGTTAGTATATGCTAGTGTGGCATCAGTGAGATATGATAATTAAGGACGAAAACAGATCACTTGGCCTTCTGGTGCTAAATTTGACAAGAATTAACCATGACTATTTCCAAGGGTGAATATGTAAAGGTCGACCCGATAAACTATATTACTTGCTATCTCTTCTTTCCCCAATTATATGCCAATAACATAGACAGGCACATCATTCCATTATTATCCATTTAAAAAACATTGTAACTTCACATTATTAACAATATGTATTTTATTATTATATTAATTAAATCAATGTCCATGTATTTCACTGCTTCATCGCTGGGATTCTGGATGATTTTGAAAGGGAACACAGGATCCCCAGCACAACGTCGCGGCGAGGAATACCGTAGTGGTTTCAGCCGGTAGGAGTCCGGCAGTACCCATACGTGGATGTATAGGTCTGCATGAAGCATTTGCCCACGTTAAAAAGAAATTATTCCACTGTATGATGTGAAAGGATCTCATTCAGTTTATCATGATATGAATTTGTGTAAAATATTCTGTTTGTGATGTCCATGCAGGTGTACATGCACAACGAGAGTAGTCCACGGTGCCTGCACAAATGGCAGCCACATGGAGGCAAGCCGCTCAGCTGCCTCTTTTTCCTCGACAACCACAAGAACTACAATGCCGAGTGAGTACCTCCTCTCCCCAAAATTATATACTTTTAATTTTTTTTTATGCAACTTAGAATGGTTAACAAGCTGACAGCACACCTAATGGATAGTGGTAACCGTCGCTTATAGACATGAACAGTGCCATGGACATAACAGAGTATACTGTTTTACTCTTAATACCTCCCATATGTTGCCATTCCTGAAGACTCAGGTGTTATTCCTCATTGATATGGCAGTGAATTTACAGGGTACACCCTATAAATTCACTGCCATATCCCACCCTTCAAACTGAAACACAGCGATGCAAACAACTGTTTCACGGTAGAAAAATGAATGGAACAGAGGTGTCCTAGCAAATGACTTTTGTACAAAGTCTCCCTCTGGTGGTAATATAAAAAATAGTAACACAGGTTGACCAAAACAAAAACAGCTGCTTCAGATAAATGGTCTGAATAAGATGGCAGGTTTTTTCTTAATGTTTGTTACCTCATAACTCCCTCAGTTTAAAACCGATTTGGATTTTTTTTTTATCTGAAAGGATGTACTTATAAATTGTTCAATAGAATTTTTATGAAAATCAGTTTACTATTGTAGTTTAATTTTTGGACCAAAGTAACCTGTTTTTGTTACAATTAGAGCCCGTTTTTTTTTGTTTTTAAGGTACACAATCTTTCTATTATTGTGTTAAATGTAAAGTAGTGGGTTCTGATATGTTATGCGCGACAAAATTTGGACATGTCGAGTGTTGGACATGTCAGCTCTGGTAATGGTAACAATCCACAAATGCCTTTGACTACCCCTTTATTAATTATAGTCATGTGTATATTTCATTTTGAAAACTTTAACTGAAATTACAGTGTCCAATTCTGGAAGTTTGCCGTAACTGGTGCAGAGAATAACTCCACAATAAAGATCTGGTCGTGCAAGTCCTGGAACTGCCTGCAGACCATCTCCTTCACACCGAGTTTGGGACCAGAGCAGCCCGTGCTGGGACTGAAGGCTATGCTGGACACCAGCGCCAGCTACCTGGTGCTGTCTGACTTCGAGACGAGGAGTCTTTATGTGTTGAACATGGCATGGGATGTGGATGATACCACTGCGTACTGTAAAAGCATATCGGAGTTCCTTCTCCCATACCCTGTTCTCAGTTTTTGTATAGCTGATGCTGGTAAGTTAATGAGCTTATCTTTTTTTTTATATAATACTAACAAAACACCGCGGCTTCACCTATATAAATCAGTATATAAAGTAAGTTATATGCTAAACTAGGATATGACCTTGACTCTTGTACCTTATTTCATCTAAATCCATTTAGTAGTTTTTGCATGAAAGAATTGCTTATTTCATTTTCATTTATTTTATTTCATGGCAATACAATAATTATTAATGTCATTTATAAATTAATATTATATCATTGGGAAAGTTGGATAAATTAATCTATACTTATAATAAATCTGTAGAGAGGTCAATTCTGTACATGAAATATATTTCCAAAATAACTATCAGGCGATGATTAGTGATCGATACTGATGCCAAATATGCAATCAGTAAAATTTCTGTCTGTCTGTCTGTATATTTGTTATAGAAACAAAAACTACTCGACGGATTTTAACGAAACTCGGTACAGTTATTCTTCATACTCCTGAGCAGGTTATAGTATACTTTTCATCATGCTACGATCAATAGGAGCAGAGCAGTGAAGGGAAATGTTGGGAAAACGGGAGAACTTACTCCATTTTTAAGCTTCCGTAGCGTGTGCAGCCTTAATGGCCACTTTTTAAAATGTAAAAATGTCCACCCGTGCGAAGCCGGGGCGGGCTGCTAGTTACTTAATAAGCATTAAGATTTATAGGTCAATTTTTAATAATGTAAAAAGATTAATAATGAATGATGATAATTAGATTATACCAGAGGGAGACTTTGTACAAAAAGTCGATTGCCTGGGTACCTCTGTCCCATTCGTATTTCAACCGTGAAGCAGCTGTGTTTGCATGGCTGTGTTTCGATTTGAAGGGTGGAATATAGCGTGAATTTACAGGGCACAAAGGAATAACACCTGAGTCCTCAGAAATGGCAACCCATGGGGGGTATCATGGGCGAAACAGTATACTCTGTTATGTCGACGGTACTGCTCATGTCTATAGGCGATGGTTACCACTTTCCATCGTTGCATAAAAACAAATGAAATATATATATTTTTTTATTGTTGTGATACAGAAGAGGAGCAAGTGAAATGCGAGTCAAGCTGCGACGACCCGTTCCACAGGAACGGTTCTGCCGGGGACCCTCGCGACTCACCCGACGAGTTTGATGTAAATCGCGATGTAAGGATTTTTTTATACCACGGAAGTTGTTAACAAGCATAAAGTCTGTCCGATGTTAAACTGTAGCCTATGGATGCCTGCAACACTAGGGGTGTCGCGCGCGTTGCCAACCCTGAAGAAGTTATAGTCCTGTTTTCTCTAGAGAAAGTGGATTGTTAGTATTGCTCTAACAGCCCCATTGCTACCAATATACTCTATTAGGTCAACCTACACGCGGTTTCCCCTGGAAACCACAGTAGTTTTTTTCACCTATCATCTCTCACAGGCGGGGCACCAGTGAAAGATGATAGGTGAGGATAAAGCAGGTCAGTTAGCCCATCGTGACGAATCCAACAAGAATTATTCACGATGGTTTCCAGGAGTACCACGTGGAGGTCGACCTAATAGGGTATATTGCTAGCAATGAAGCTATCAAACTCCAATGCTAACAATCCCTTTTCCCCAACCATAGTGTTTTTTTTTTGGTGGATGAAAATGGAATGGTAACCCCGCCTGCACTAACGGGATACGCTGGCGGAGCACCAGTGAAGGGTGATCGATGAGAATGAAAACAGGCCAGTTAGCCCATCACGATGAATTCATCAGGAATTAACCATGATAGTTTCCAGGGAGAACCGCGAGGAGATCGACCTGGTTGGGTATATTGCTAGCAATGGGATTTTTAGTCTCCATTATTAACAATCTCTTAATAAGAAATCATTTTAGCGGTTAGGTGGTGCAGTAGTCTCGTGCGTGCCGGCAAGATGGCTTGGCTCCAAAACACGAATAGTACATTACTGCAGCGGCCAGCAACTGAGGCATTGATGGACGAACGTACAAATGTGGGCCGAGGTGTAGCCGAAGCACACACATGTCAGTCCATCAATGCCTAGTTGTGGCCAAGGCTTGTATAGTACTTTTTTCAAACAATGCGCAGAAATCAAAAACACAATTTTACTTTTTAAATTCAATGACGAATATAACGAACAATAATAATTTTTCATGCGCCATAATGTTCCCTTGTTTTTTTTTTTTTTTCATTAAACAGCTTTCTATTTGCAAGCCAGTTCGAAATTTAAATAAAACCTTGTATTAGTTACCTCCTTGGTAGCCATGTTTCGAAGTAAAAGGTCATTCCATTTTTAAATTACAGGACAGATATGAGTTTACATAGTAATTTATCTAGTCGCAAAACACGACACATATGGATTTTCATACAACTTTTGCCAGCCGTTGCCCGCATGTATCTTGGCCAGTACGGCAATTCTGATTTATCTCGAAGAAGATTGTTAAAATAATGCTCACAATTTCCAAGCATATTTGAGAAAAATATATTTAATCTGAAAGAAAAAAAATCTTGGGTCTGAAAAGGTTATAAACATAAAAGACTCGACTGTTGTTGGTGGTGCGTGTAACATGTGGAGCGATGTTTGGTCAGCAGTCGGGGTCGGCGTGCGGCGCGGGCGCGGCGTGCGGCGGCGGGCGGCGCGCGCGGCTGCGGCTGCTCATCGTGCAGCCGCGCGGCCTGCAGGAGGGCGACCTGGCGTACGAGCCGCCGCCGCCGCCGCCGCCGCCGCTGCTAGCCACAGGTAACTGCACCATCTCGCCATATCACACATGTTTGACAAAAAATTATATGAGGGGGGGTAATATTATTTACAAGTTTCATCCGTCTGTCTGTATGTTTGTTCCGGTATCTGTCAAAAACTGCACTGAATTGTTATACGATTTTCACAGTAGTGATCGCAGGAGGTCTAACTTAAAAAGTGGTGTATGTTTTATCTTAATACGCCATCTAGAATTAGTATATTTCATTGATTTTTCTATTTCTAAAATCCACACGTGCAAAGTAGCGGGCAAAATGCAAATTTTTCAAAAGATCAAAATGGTTTAGTATCAGTAAATGATGCAATGTGAGCATTAAGTCAGGTCAGGTTGGTCCATCGTGCCGGATTTGCTAGGGATAGTTAGTAATGAGGAGTTTAATCCCCATTGCTATCAATATACCCTATCAGGTCGAACTCCACGCGGTTCCCCTTGGAAACTATCGTAACTAATTTATCGTTGAATTCGTCACAATGGGCTATCTGACCTGCCTTTTCATCCTCACCAATCACCGCTCACTGGTACCCCGCTAGTATATACCGATAGCGCAGGCGGGGTAACCATGCCATTATCACGCATAAAAAAAAATAACACCCCCCACCCCTCACTAGATGGAATGACGGTGGAGTGCAGGTGACTCAGGACCATTCCTTATGGCAGTTTATGGGGGAGTCCTAAACTCAGCAGTGGAAAGACAATGACTGATGTGATGTTAATGATTTTGAATGCACAGGTCTATCCGACCTGACGCTGGAGGATACGGCTCCTCCGGACACCGCGCCGACCACCATTCCGTCCAGTATCCTGCAGCAGCAGAGTCAGCAGCTTAAGAACTTGCTCATGAGATCACAGGTAAGGACTAGGGGCTTGTTTTTTGTAATGAGTGATAGCAGTTGTGTTTGCATGGCTGTGTTTCGGTTTGAAGGGTGGGATATGGCGTGAATTTACTGGGTACACAGGAATAACACCTGAGTCCTCAGGAATGGCAACGCATTGGGGGTATCATGGGCGAAACAGTATACTCTGTTATGTCCATGGTACTGCTCATGTCTATAGGCGATGGTTACCACTTTCCATCAGGTGGGCCGTCAGCTTGTTTGCCATTTTAAGTTGTATAAAAAAAAAAATAACAGAATAGTAATTCCGCCTGTGTTTTATCCTAGCGGGACAGCAGTAGGAGATGATAGGTGTAGAACAAGAACAAGCCAGTTAGCCCATCGTGACGAATTTATTTACATTTAGTCACAGTGGTTTCTAGATAGTACCGTGTATAGGTCGATCTGATATGGTGTGTTTTTTTTATGATAATGCAATGGTAATCCCGCTTACGCTAACGGTATACGCTGACGGGGCACCTCTATATATATATATATATATATATATATATATATATATATATATATATATAAAATCGTTTATGTATGTTACATTGTTTTAGACACAGCCGGGCAGTCTCATTAGTCAGCGTCCAGAGTCTCCCACCGCCCCTACACAGCTGAATCTCATGACGCCGGACGCTTTCAGGTTAGTTTATAGATAGCATAAATCCTTGTCATATATTTTTCTAGTGTCGTTGAAGTTGGTTAAAAAGGCTTCAAAAATAAGGAGGTTCTCAGTTCAGTAAAAAGAAATATTTTTTACTTCATTACTCGCATCAGTTATAAGGTAGACTTCTGCAAGATAACACCCATTTCAGTAAAACAAATTACGTTATTTTAAAACGACTGCAGCCGCAAATTGACGTATTACTATATTATATATATATTTTTTTTTTTAATTTTAATAATACAGCACTATCATAGCTACTTGTACAACAATTAGTCCATTACCTTAAGGTTGTCTTGAAAAGATTATATATATATATATATATATATATATATATATATATATAATTATATATTGTGTTTGTATAATATATATATATATATATATATATATATATATATATATATATATATATATATATATATATATATATTTTTTTTTATTTATTTTATATGTTCCCGCACCAGTTCGCCGGGTAAACGCGAGGAGGACGACCCGCCGCTGTCCGCCACGCCCGACGTCGGTGGCAAGTCGCGCTCGTCTCTCGGAGGTACTGTCTTTTAAATTATTAATTAGTAGCTGTAATACCAAATTTGATTTAACCCTTCTTTGCATGATTTTTTTTTTTATTGGTGAAATAAATCAAGGTGATATAATTCATGTTTAAAATTAAAGGAAAAATGGTTAAAAAAATAAATTTGACAGCTATGTATTTTTTTTTCTGCATTGCACATTAAAAAGGTATCTAGACACGATCAACTTAAGTGAACTTGTTTTTTCAAATAATTTTTGGGCATTCAATGTTATGATGGAAATTTCCACCGTTATGCAAAGAAGAGTTAAATCCGTTCATTAACTATTACGTCAAACATCCATCTATCCATCCATTTCTCATCCATCGCATTTATTATTATACATATTTGTTCACTTATCGACATAAAAAGTCACCTATATCCTTAACAAATAATAACTGGCTCTTGTTGCCAGGATTTAATCATTCGAAAGCCCTGATTAAAGCCCTCCCTCACCAGAGGGAGACTTAGAATGGCGAACAAGCTGATACCCCACCTGAATAGAAAGTGGTAACCGTCGCCTATAGACATGAGCAGTACCATGGACATAACAGAGTGTACTGTTCCACCCATGATACCCCCCATGCGTCGCCATTCCTGAGGACTCAGGTGTTATTCCTCTGTACCCTGTAAATTCACGCCATATCCCACCCTTCAAACCGAAACAGCCATGCAAACACAACTGCTTCACGTTTGAAATATGAATGGAACAGAGGTACCCAAGCAATCGACTTTTGTACAGTCTCCCTCTGGTGAAAAGGTTCGCGTAAGTCGAGGTATTCCTGTATTATTCATTTGTTATTATTCAAATAGAATACTAGTCAGTTTGGTCATTTGGAGAGAATGGATGCAAGAAGAATTACGAGAATTATTAAGAAGAAGAATTATTAAGAGATTTCTCGAGGAACAATGAACGGGGATGTCGGTAGGGACCGCCCTAGACTAGACTAGTATGTCGACCAAATAGGCGACGTGCTGAAGAAGGGCCAAATTAAAGTACCCGTAACCGGCGAGCGTGTATGAAAAGATTGATGAATGTGGAAGAAGCGAAAGAGGTTTGTTTGAATCGAAGCATTTGGCGTTCCATTGTTTCTGCCTACCCTAATGGGAGACAGGCGTGACAGATATGTATGTATGTATATAATACTAGTCAGTGTGTTTACAAGAAATGTAAAGAAAAAATGTAAATACAAAGAAATCAGAAGGTGTATTCAGTAATTTTTAGTTTCATTTAATAAGCCACCAAAACACTTCAACATTATTTTAGTGGACTTTATTCTTCTAAATTAAATAAATAATAAAAGAAAAAAATCTTGATGTATTATATTGTATGGGATGTGTCAGCAGGCGTGTGTAGTGAGCCAGCAGTGAGCAACGCGAGCTTGCTGGTGGGGACGGTGGTGCCCGCGGCGGGCGCGGTGGCGGCGCCGGCGGCGGCGGCGGCGGCGGCGGGCGGCGCGGCGGCCACCGACAAGCCCGCGTCCGGGGGCTCCAGCCCCAGCCGCGAGGTGCAGCAGATCATGGAGCACAACGACCACTACTACAAGGATATCGTACGTCACCTGCACTGTTTATTCTTACAACATTATCTTACATCTTAATGTCATTCTTAACATTTCTTCAACGTTAATTTGTAAATTTTTATTTCTTTTTTTTTATGCAATTTAGACAACTCAGGTTGTCTGTAAAAGATTGCTTTTAGCGATAAGGCCGCCTTTTGTATATGTACATTATGTATATATATATATATATAGTTTAAAATTCTCGAGTCGCGGTGTTTGTTACCAAACTCTTCCGAAACGGCTATACATTTGGTGGGCTTTCAGTTTGTTTGCTATTTTAAATTGCATAAAAAAGAAAAAAAATTCGAAATCGGTTTGCAACTGACGAAACTATGAGGTAATATAAAAAATACGATTGAATTTAGAATCTACTTCTTGAAATTGATTGAAATATAACGGGCTGTGTCTGTGTGGAGGAGGGGGAGGAGTCGAGCCAGTCGCCGGCGGCGGAGGAGGCGGAGGAGGCGGAGGAGGCAGACGAGCCGGGGGAGGCGGCCGGCGCGGCACCCGCACCTGCAGCCGTGCCCGCACACACACCCTCGGCGCTCACGCATACTAGTAATTACATTTTTTTTTTATTAAAAATCAAGGCTTGTTTAATCTATACTTATAATATATGTATATATATAAAAAGGTAAAATTGTGTTTCGTGTGATGTTCTGAGTGATCTGAGTTCTCGGGTACTACCTAAGAACAAGGAATTACATAGAAGGAATGATAAAATAAAAACTTCACAGCAGGAGGCTAGTTATACGTTATATAAAAAATGTTATCGAGAGGTATGTGTATTTTTTATATAAACACGTGTAAATTATTGTACGCAGACAGCGACACGTCGTGGCCGCAGATCTCGCTGGCGCAGATCACGGAGGCGAACCAGAGGAAGGCGTCGAGCGAGAAGTCGAGCAACCAGTCGCTCAACAACTCGCTCGGGCCCGCCGCCGCGCCCTCGCCCGCCGACCGCGCCCGCCTCGACCGCCTCGAGCGGCTCGACCGGCTCGACCGGCTCGACCGGCTCGACCGGCTCGAGCAGATCGAGCACAAGATCGACAAGCTCACCGGTAACCATATTCACTTTACAACACACTTAAAAAAAAAAGGTGGTTTTCAGTTGGTTTTATTGCTTTTTCTTCTGCAAGAATATCCTTACAAATGGCTCCTATAGGAGTTAAAATTAGTTCAATAGTTCTTAAATCAAAGTTAGTGAGTAATACCATAAATTGGACTCTATATTCCGCGCTTAGTCTCTCATTTGGGCCATTGTGCCTATGAAAGTTTTGCCATAATTAAAGTCGGTTTTTTTTTATTATTAATAAATATATTAATTGAAGTCTTTTGTTGTATGATTTTGTAAGAGACGGGATTTTTTTGATTGGGTTACACCGGGTGTGGTAATGAGTAGGTGTGATGTGGTGTCATGTATCCGCTTCCACCGCAGAGCTGGTGGCATCGCAGTCCCGGGAGGTACGTGCACTGCGGAGCGCCGCCGGCAGCCCGCGCGCCATGCTGGACGCCGCGCTGCACGAGCACGCGCAGCGCACCGCCGCCGCCGTGCACGCCGCGCTCGCCGACGGGTCAGTAGCACGCCGCCACGCACAGCCATACAGCCATACAGCCATACAGCCATACAGCAGGGGCCGGCAGCCCGCGCGCCATGCTGGACGCCGCGCTGCACGAGCACGCGCAGCGCACCGCCGCCGCCGTGCACGCCGCGCTCGCCGACGGGTCAGTAGCACGCCGCCACGCACAGCCATACAGCCATACAGCCATACAGCCATACAGCAGGGGCCGGCAGCCCGCGCGCCATGCTGGACGCCGCGCTGCACGAGCACGCGCAGCGCACCGCCGCCGCCGTGCACGCCGCGCTCGCCGACGGGTCAGTAGCACGCCGCCACGCACAGCCATACAGCCATACAGCCATACAGCCATACAGCAGGGGCCGGCAGCCCGCGCGCCATGCTGGACGCCGCGCTGCACGAGCACGCGCAGCGCACCGCCGCCGCCGTGCACGCCGCGCTCGCCGACGGGTCAGTAGCACGCCGCCACGCACAGCCATACAGCCATACAGCCATACAGCCATACAGCCATACAGCAGGGGCCGGCAGCCCGCGCGCCATGCTGGACGCCGCGCTGCACGAGCACGCGCAGCGCACCGCCGCCGCCGTGCACGCTAGGGCTACAGTATAATAATTTTATTTTATTATTCAGATTTTTGTAGACATAATATAATGAAATATATATACGTATATGGGTATAGTATTGTAGGGTACTGTACCAAAAAATTGTATGGTTTACATATCATCATAGTCATATTACCCGTTAACTGTCCCGTGCTGAACGTA
This sequence comes from Galleria mellonella, assembly GCF_026898425.1. Taxonomy (NCBI): domain Eukaryota; kingdom Metazoa; phylum Arthropoda; class Insecta; order Lepidoptera; family Pyralidae; genus Galleria; species Galleria mellonella. Next base: position 6,135,392 of record NW_026442162.1, on the reverse strand, counting down.
GGTCTTTCAAACGTCACAAAAGTTTAGTTGCGTTCGCCAATTGGTGTGTGAAGCGTGGCAGTTGTTGTGGTACGGTCAGCAGTGTACATGGAGCCGTGTGTGGGCAGGTGGGAGCGCATCGCGCGTGCAGGCGAGGCGGCGGGCGGGCGCGCGGCGGCGGCGGCGGGCGCGGGCGCGGCGCGCGCGCTCGAGCCGCTGGCCGCCGCGCTGCAGCACGAGCTGGCCGCCAAGCTGGCCGCCACCGACCGCCTGCTGCGCGACAACATCGACAAGCTCGCCACCAGCAAGGTACGTCCTCGCGCCCACCGCGCACCACCGCGCCCCACCGCCCCCGACCGCACTCGACCGCTCCCGACTACTCCCGACCGCACTCGACCGCTCCCGACCGCACTCGACCGCTCCCGACACTCCCGACCGCACTCTACCCCACCCGACTGTGCCCGACCGCACTCGACCGCTCCCGACTACTCCCGACCGCACTCGACCGCTCCCGACTACTCCCGACCGCACTCGACCGCTCCCGACTACTCCCGACCGCACTCGACCGCTCCCGACTACTCCCGACCGCACTCTACCCCACCCGACTGTGCCCGACCGCACTCGACCGCTCCCGACTACTCCCGACCGCACTCGACCGCTCCCGACTACTCCCGACCGCACTCGACCGCTCCCGACTACTCCCGACCGCACTCGACCGCTCCCGACTACTCCCGACCGCACTCGACCGCTCCCGACTACTCCCGACCGCACTCGACCGCTCCCGACTACTCCCGACCGCACTCGACCGCTCCCGACTACTCCCGACCGCACTCGACCGCTCCCGACTACTCCCGACCGCACTCGACCGCTCCCGACTACTCCCGACCGCACTCGACCGCTCCCGACTACTCCCGACCGCACTCGACCGCTCCCGACTACTCCCGACCGCACTCGACCGCTCCCGACTACTCCCGACCGCACTCGACCGCTCCCGACTACTCCCGACCGCACTCGACCGCTCCCGACTGTGCCCGACCGCACTCGACCGCTCCCGACTACTCCCGACCGCACTCGACCGCTCCCGACTACTCCCGACCGCACTCGACCGCTCCCGACTACTCCCGACCGCACTCGACCGCTCCCGACTACTCCCGACCGCACTCGACCGCTCCCGACTACTCCCGACCGCGCTCTACCCCACCCGACTGTGCCCGACCGCTCCTAACCACACCCGACAGCACCCGATTGCGCTCGATCATAACCTGACTCTAACCAACCTCATCTGACCGCACCCGACCGCGCTGGATCGCATCCGACCCTAACCGACCGATTAGGAGGGAAAGGATTGTCAATAATGCAGACTACCAGTTCTATTGCTAGCAATATACTCTATCAAGTCGATCTCCACGTGGCCCCGCCTGGAAACCATCACGCTGAATTCCAAATGTATTTGTCACGATGGGCTAACTGACCTGCCTTTTCATTCTCACCTTTCATTTTTCAGTATTGCCTTGCCAGCCTATACACAGCGTATACTCAAATAAATGCATCGCAGAGAGCCAGTGAATGCAGGTAGTTTAAAATTGTTTCTTATGGCGGTCTATGGGGGAAATCTATGGCCAACAGTGCACGAATAATGGTTAAAATGATGATAATGAGTAAATGAGATGATTTTCTATACCATACCTATTTAATAAACACAATCGGCAATATTTAAAATTGTATTCCATCGATTATTTGATTGTATGTCCGCAGACTGTCATGGACCGGCTGAGCACAGCAGTGGCGACGTCACTAGCGGACATGGTTCGCGAGTCGTTCCGCACCGCTCTCTTCGACAGCGTCGTACCCGTCATGGAGAAGGCGCACGCGCAGATCTTCCGCCAGATCAACCAGGCCTTCCAGAACGGCACCAAAGAGTGTAAGCTCTTCATGTATCCACTGATATTGTTATACTGCTTCTTAGGCAGGCTTGGAGCTGGATTTATCCCCATTTTTAAGGATTTCTTACCTCCAAAGGAGAAAATGGAACCCTTATAGGATCAATTCGTTGCCCGTACCTCTGTCTGTCAAAACCCTTTTTTGTAGAAACGCGTGATGGTATCGAGTTGAAATTAATGTCATATACTCAGGTCTGCAATTTTTTAAGACAGTAAAAAAATTAAGCTTTTTAATTGTCGCAATCAAAAGATACGGCCGTTTATTATATCGCATTTATATCGCATATTTGGACATTCGCAAAGGGAATCAAAGCCTATAGGGTACTTCTCGTTGACCTAGAATCATGAAATTTGGCAAGAAACAATGTCATGTAGCATGAGTAAAGGTAAAAATTAAAAACTGTAAATTTGTAGTTTTTTCACATAACAAAATTTTACTTGATGATTTTGTACGGTGCCCTCGTTGTGTGAGCCCAATTTGAACTTGACCGCCTTTTTTTTTGTAATTGTAAACTTGTTACCGTGTAGTCGCAGCGAACACTGAGGCGGCAGCGCGTGCAGCCGCGGAGCGCGGCGGCGCTGCAGCGACAGCGTCGCTGCGCGCGGCGCTGGAGCGGCACGCCAGCGCGCTGGCGGCTGCGTCCGCGCAGCCTCCCATGCAGCAGCTGACCGCCGCGCTGCAGGAAACCGCGCACAGGTACGCACCGCCGCGGCCGCGGGCATCACCTCGGTCCAATACGGCTTTAGGTGCATTTGTTACACAGCTGAAGCGAATTTAACTGTAATGTTTAGCTTATAGAAGGATCATAATGAGCCGACAATGCATTTTTATTGCTGCAAATATTTTTTGTGATTTATATAAGCCCTGTATACGTCAGTAAAAATTCATGCATTGAAACGTTCGTGTAACCATTTGTCGTCTGATTATGTCGTGACGTCGAGTTGCCACTAAACCTATATCAAAGAAAATACCTGTATAATACTTGTTTAAGTGTTATGTACTAATTTTTATATATCGCAAAACAAGGGCACAACTGTACTTCGCGGTTTTACAGGACAGCCATGTAAAGTTTTTTTTTTTTTTTTTTACATTATATGTCGTGTTGTCGCCATATTCATCCAAAATGACAAAAACACTAATGCTGTTCGACTCTTTGTTTGACTAGAAAAAGGAATGTTTTTATAGTTCTTTTACATATTTAACTCATTTTGCGATTTCTAGTATGCTGTGCCCTTGTCTTACCAAAGGTGCGATATGTTGTGCTGTGATACACGTTTAATAATATACATTTTCTCAAACATGCTTGGAAATTTTTGCACGTTCGTCCATGAATGCCTCAGTTGCTGGTCGCTGCAGTAATGTACTATTTTTGTTGTGCATATTTAACAAGATGTGTGTCTGTTTACGTGTGATGCGGCGGCAGCGTGCTGGAGAAGGAGCTGTCGTGGTGGCGAGAACAGGCGCGCGGCGTGGCGCTGCACATGTCCCGCGCGCACACGCCCGCCGCGCCGCCCACGCCCTCTGCCGCCGCCGCCTCCGCCGCCGACAGGCAGGTCAGCGCACACGCACGCACGCACACGCATGCACACGCACGCACGCACACGCACGCACACCACATCTCTGACGCTGATACGCAGATAGTCACCCCCCACACTCACAAATATTACACCTCCAACAACGTGTTAATATCTACATACTCACGAACGCATACGTACTTAACACCTCTATAACCGATAAACAGTTTAAGTCAGTGTTTCCCAATCATTTTTATGTCATGCCCCACTTGAACATATCTAAAATTTTTATGCCCCCATACATATTTTTTCCCGACAAAGTTTACTTGACTACTCTAATCGCCCAATTGATATATTGGTAACGTCAAACGAAATTTTACCTAACAAATATTTTTTTTTACAAAATTTTTAATTTTTGTTACTTTTGGCACCGATATCTACTCGTAGCATTGCATTTAAGTGGTCCGGAGCAAGAGGATTAAAATCGCTTCGACTCCATTTTTTAATTGCCCCCTTAACTATCAAATTGCTCCCTTTTGGGGCGTGGGCCCCGCGTTTTAAAACACCGGTTTAGGCACTCCATACACATATACATCACATACATTATGCATTTCACCCCCACCACTCACATGCAGATACATTATACCACCGCAGGCAAGTCAGTTACCATGCACATATCCGAACACATAACATCAACAATACCACCGACAAGCAAATCCTGTACATACACGCTTTGCTAACTCTTCCTAAAATTGTTCAAAAATTAATATAGGTCACAAGCATAATAATATTATTAACTCGTGAAGGCCATTGTATCCACAACTTCTCATAGGCCACGGTTACTTCTTCCATCAACAGCACTGCCAATTGTCAGCTTTTGTCATTTTATTAATAAAAAACAATAATTACGTATTGATACATAGTTTTCTTCCAGAAACCATATCGTAATATAACGAGATTGTGTTCAAGAATCAATTCCTTTTCTCGTACAAGTACAATCATTTCCTTTTTGTTATATGAAGTAGTTGGTATAGTTTGAAGTAGTTGGTATTTTATCTGTTTATTTCCACATTAAATATGTTTGTAATATTATTATCGAAAATCATGTGACAATCAAATCAATTTATGTATCAATTTATAATATTAATTCCAGATGATTTTGGTCCTTCGATCCGGATCATTGATTAAATAATTCAATCGTTCCGAAGATTGTTTATTCCTCCTTCAGAGCGGCTAGACCTAACCATGATTTTCCGTTTTGTATATGCTTCGTGGCCATTGTACCGTATGTGTATGTGTGCTGTGTACAGATGCAAGTGGCGCAGATCCAGTCGCTGATGAGCGGCGGCGACGCGAACGGCGCGTTCCAGCTGGCGCTGTCGGCGTCGGACCTGACGCTGGTGGTGGCGGCGTGCCGCGCCGCCGACCCGGCCGCCGTGTTCGCGCCGCCGTGCCGCCTGCGCCAGCACGTGCTGCTGTCGCTCGTGCAGCAGCTGGCCGCCGACATGACGCGCGACACGCACCTCAAGCACAGGTACACCACCCACTTGTAATAACAAATATACCATGAGTACAGAGGGGAAAGCGAACAATGGAGTTTGACAGCCCCATTGCTAGTAATATTAGGTCGCATACGTCGTTCCACGTGGTTCCCCCTAAAAACCATTGTGAACAATTCTAGTTGAATTAGTCACGATGGGCTAACTGACCTGCTTCATCCTCACCTATCATCCTTCACTGGTGTCCCGCTGGTGTATTCGGTGCGAGTGCGGTTACTATTCCATTATTACCCATTAAAAAATATTAAAATAAAGCATGTGAAAAATCAGCGCTGCAGCGTACGTAGTCACGTTGCGGTGTAAAGCTAAGCGGGCGCCATTTTCACCGCCATGGCCACTGCGGCGTACATTAAATACTCCCTATTTATCTACTTACATTTAATAATATCGTGTACATATGTCGTACTCTCGATAAATGTCATTCAATATATAATACAATTTCTATTTCATAATGTTCAAACAGTTACTGTTTCTCAGTTGTTTTAGTAATCATAAATAAAATAATTTGAAACTCTTTTTTTTTTTTGTATACAACTTAGAATGGCAAACAAGCTGATGGAAAGTGGTAATCGTCGCCTATAAACATGACATGGGCATAACAGAGTATACTGTTTCGCCCATGATACGCCCCCATGCGTTGCTATTCCTAAGGATTCAGGTGTTATTCGTCTGTACTCTGTAAATTCACGCCATATCCCACCCTTCAAACCGAAACACAGTCATGCAAACACAACCGCTTCACGGTTGAAACACGAATGGGACAGAGGTACCCAAGAAAACGACTTTTGTACAAAATCTCCCTCTGGTCATAAATATTTGTTATTTGTATTTACTCAAAATTTTAAATGTTCCTGTCGAATCCAATTTGTAAGTCAGTCTTTTCAGCTATAACCATTTTTCAAACTAAGTGGTAAAACACAATTTATATTGTTAAAGACTCTGGATAAGTACATTATTTTTTTTTTTTTTTGCAAAATAATCAAACTTTTCAACCAATAAATATAATATGATCTGATAAAATTGACGTCTGATTAGTCTGAAAAGTTCCTTACAAATAAAATATTTACTCCCACAGGTACCTAGAAGAAGCGGTGATGAACCTCGACACGAACAACCCAGTGACCCGTGAGCACCTGCCCGCGGTAATACGCGAGCTGCAGAAGCAAATAATGGCATTCCTGAACGCAAACCCAGGGCACGCGCTCACGCGGCAGTTCAAAATGCTGCTGATGGCCACCGAGTCGCTGGTGAAGAGCGCGGTCTGACCGCGGTCGTGCTGCCACTGCGCCTGCGACCTATACAGGACCATGCACCGGCTGCACTGACCGCCCGCTCGCCGACGCAGCGGTGTCGTTGTGCTTGTGAATGCAAGTTGATACTCAGATATGTTTAAAGTGCCACGGAATGTGTTTAACAGTCGATTCTGAAAGCTTTGAGCTTTGTGACGGGAAAAGTAAAGGTAATATTTTATTATAGAGAGACTTATACAGTGAACGACAGATATCCTGAACTAAACTGTAGATAATGAAACCCTTATTTTTTAACCTAAACTTTGACTGTACAAGTCACGGGGTATTAAAAAGTTCTTGATACTTTATTCCCCTATCAATACCCCCCATACATGAAACGTCACTACTCAATAATCAATGACTTATTTGTCATTTAAAGTCAATATCCTATAAAAATATTATTATACATAATAATGTATCATTGAATAAATTTATTTAGTGTTAATAAGTGCGAGGTAAAGTGAGTTCAAATGTACAATTTACATAATTGTATATGTAACGAATTATACAAATTGAAACCGTCATAGGGACGATCAATCTGTCTGTTTTTTTTTTTCTAATTATGTATTTTATACTGCATATCCTATGATCAACAAAGCTTGTCAAATATATTGTAACATCACATCACATCACATTTTATTTTATAATATCACACAAGGTGTTACAAGAAGTGCTATTCATGAGGTAACAGAAACTGATTGTACTCTGTACCTGACCTTAGGGAGATATTTATGCTTTATTCTAGAAGAGGAGATTGTTTAATGCAGCAAACGACTTGGTGTAAATTTTGTTAGTAATATTGCATCAAAATATATATGTATATATGTTTTGTTTTGCAATATCACCCGCGTACATTACGTAAGAATTTATAAAAGTCAGTAGTTATAGTTTAAATTTCTTTGTTTATGATAATTTCCGTTTTACACTGACAACAATATTATGGTTAACTTATTCTCTGACATTTATAAAATAGTCGTAGAAACGTTTTTTATCTCCTTTTCTGTGTTCTATAGAGAAATAACTGTGACATCACATTGAGAATTGACATTAAACCAACCAATTTTTGGTTTAATTGTATTTTGTAATAATTTCAGAAACAATTTTTTCTGTCTCTTGCAAAACTTAAGCAGAAAACAGAATACATTATTTGATATTGTTAGGAGATATTCGCGGTTGACTGTCGAATGAGTGTTTTGTAATTTATCGTATCACGGTATGATATCGTATGATTTTATCGTCACGATATAATTGTGGAATCAAAATGCATGCTCACGTAGTCACTAATTTCCGCGCACTGTATCGTCGAGGAGAATTAATTAAAAACGAGTCTCAATACAATTGTACACTTTTTATGTTTTCTGTTTAGTGTTAATTTACACCATCATTTAGGTAACGCATGATAATTTACCCGGGTTATCTGGACATTACGATCAGGATACACATTGCTGTGGTCACGAGACTGATGTTACGTAAATGATCGTGTCAATTCTCGTGTTTTATAAACCATAAACTATGCAACGCGAAGGTAAAAGTCTATGCTCGTTTTGCTCTTCTATTATATCGTGACGATAAAATCGTACGATATCATACCGTCCCACGATAGACTACAAAAGCGCCCAATCAACCTTATGATTAACATGTAATGTGATATAATTGTATTAAAATGACATTATTAATAATATGTGTGACTCGGAAGTGATTACTGATTAGTGCTATGGTTTTTAAAAGACCACATTTTTATAGTCGTCTCTTTCGTGAGTAAGCGCTAGATACTCTATCTCGCTCTAAGTTAAGAATCTACAAGATTTCGCCAAGCATGTATATTTTATTGATAAGCTTACTGTTGCGGTATCAGACTGTTTAAAGTTTTTTGAAATGTATAAAGTTTCTAACTTTATGAATACATTACCTTATGCTTTAAAGTTTTCGTGAATTGCTTTAAACTTTTTTTGATTTCATAAATACGTATAAAGTTTATGATAATGATTATAAAAATCTTTTTTTTTTTAATATAATATACAAAAACAAACGAGTCTCATAAATGATTTAAAAAAAAAGTCGATTGCTACATAAATATAGTATGTTTTGTAAATTATTAATGTTAAATATAAGATTAAGAAGTTGCAAAGCAGTTATTTAACCGCGCCCGTCGCCATTGCGAGCTTGCATCGCAGAATAAAGACTGTAGGAAAATTTGACGGTGCTACTTTCGGCGCACAAGACACGATGTTTGGCAATAAATCGAGGCGAGCGGTTTGACTTGCTAATTGGCGATTGTGCATCGCCAATTTAAAAGTTGCCGCAACCTCGGCAGTTTAGTAGCCGAACAAAACTGTAGTTCGATGAGTTTTGAATTAAACTAAATTTCTGAACATAGGTCGGAATGCTTAAAAATTGCACCCTGTGAAATCTTGGTTCGATGAGGTAAATAAATAAACAATTAGTCAATTTTAACACGTTGACTGCCATGGCAATTTTAAAAAATCTGGCCTAACAAAATGACAATTCGATTTAATCACATTCAATCGACTCACTGAAACTGCGCATGTATGTTGCATCTCTGTGCATCTTCTACCGAATTTATCACCTGATTTTCACCACCGTACAACCCGCCACAAACTAAAATTTCATCCCAACCATCTGGACGAGCGGCGGTCCTCCACCGTGCGTTTTTCAAGGCACTTTCTCCCACGCACAACCATTCTTTGGAATCAACTTCCAGCAGCAGTATTTCCGAATCGATACGACATCATAACCTTTAAGAAGGGAGCATATTTCTTTTTAAAAGGCCGGCAGCACACCTGCAATGCCGTTGGTGTTGCGGATGACCATGGGCGGCTGTAGTCACTTACCATCAGGTGAGCCGCATGCTAGTTTGCCTCTGTGTTGTAAAAAAAATATCATTAAGAACTATAATTCTATTTATTTATTTAATACTTTATTGTACACACTAATTATACATAAAAATTATGACAGAGGTAAATCAAATGTACAAAGGCGAGCTTAACTCTAAAAGAGTTCTGTTCCAGCAAACACAAAGTGGAAAGGAGCATCAATGTCAACGGGTAGAGCGGTTTACAGTATTGTGAAAATTTTCAAACAAAAGATTAGAATTCTAATGCATAATTATCATCAAGAAGCATAAAAATACAACCAAACCCTAAAATATTTTTTAATTTCAATTAATTTTATATTTATATTTTTGGTTCGTTTTTTAATACATTTTCTTTTAATGCAAGCCAGTGTCAATTTTTTGTTCTTTCCCCAGAAGCCATCTATCGATATAAGCACTGATATCGTCATAGTCGTAGAATACTGACAGATCTATATATGTAATATTCGTCAGATCCGTCAGTATTCTACGACTATGACGATGTATTCCCAATTTAATCGTAGCTGCACAAACATGGCAAGTAAACATAGGACGAGATAACTCGTAGCTGGCGCTCTAGAAAAGAACCTACCTACACCTACTCGCAACCTACGAGTTATTTCTTAGTTGGCAGTCAACGTGTTATCGTAGTTGGCAGTCAACGTGTTATCTCGTAGTTGGCAGTCAACGTGTTATCTCGTAGTTGGCAGTCAACGTGTTATCTCGTAGTTGGCAATCAACGTGTTATCTCGTAGTTGGCAGTCAACGTGTTATCTCGTAGTTGGCAGTCAACATGTTATCTCGTAGTTGGCAATCAACATGTTATCTCGTAGTTGGCAGTCAACGCGTTAATTGTACCAAACGATGGCCGAAGCCGTACTACAGAATACACTGTAAGACTCTCTGTACAATGTTAAATCTTAGATAATTAGCAAATTGAGACTGCTACACTAATTGATATTATTTTCGCTTTTCTATGTGATTTTCGATGATTAACAAAATAATTATACGAACATATGATGCGTAGTTTTATCCGCTTTGTTTATATAACAAGTTAGATTGTTCTCTCAATGAGGAAACACCTACACGTATATAATTGAAGCGTTTTATATGTGTGTGTGTGTACAGTCGGCATCAGTTAAATATGAACGTGCAAGTTCTCGAACAATTTACATCGAGTTCAAGAAAGATGTTACTTAACTCTTAAGTTCTTGATATTTAAACAAGAAATTGGAAATAATATTAAATTCTCTCTGTAGTGTTGACTATTTCGTGTTATAATTAAGATTCCTGTATCCAAGCATGTTTTCATTAAAAAAAAAATATTTATTTTTGATGTTTAGTTAAATATGGCTCTTGAAATATATATTTGTATATTTATTTTTGCATATCCTTTATTATTCACGTCCACCATGGATGTCTATTGTCAGTATGTGCGTGTAATATGTACTCAAATTTATGAAATTTCTTCAATGTTAGGATTGTTTCTGATATTAATATACCATAAGCATTTCCAATGTATAAGTTAATACTAATACAACTTAAATAGTGTTACAATACAAATTCCTATAATAATAAATCCTTTCTTTCAATCAATAATGACTAAAAATGAATGGAGATATCGGTAGAGGTCGCCCTAGACGCACGTATGTCGACCAAATAGGCGACGTGCTGAAGAAGAGCCAAATTAAAAGTGCCCGTAACCGGCGAGTGTGTATGAAAAGATTGATGAATGTGGAGGAAGCGAAAGAGGTTTGTTTGAATCGAAGCATTTGGCGTTCTATTGTTTCTGCCTACCCTAATAGGAGACAGGCGTGACAGGCCTTCCTTTCACTTCGTTGTATTGACGTGTGATTAGAATCGACTTTTGCTTGTTTTTTTTTTTTTCTTTAAAAATACATATAGTGTTTTTTTTTTAAAAATACATAACTTACCCTGTTTATCCGATTATAGGACTTATTAAAACATTGATTCGTTTTGATTATTTATTATTTAATATTGAGGATTTTCTCAGAGATTTACAGCATTTGCTATTCTGATGGTGACTGTACAAGACGAGATATTTTATTTCTGCTAAAGTGAAATGTTGTGTTTATTTTGTAACGTATTTTCTAAACTTCAAATTAATGTAAGAAATGTATAAATAAAAACATTCATTTGTATTGCCTATTTATTTTATTTCTTGTAATTTATACTCAGTCTAGTGATTAATAATTGACAGCTAATATGACTGTCATCATCTTTTTTTTTTATACAACTTAGAATGGCAAACAAGCTGACGGCCCACCTGATGGAAAGTGGTAACCGTCGCCTATAGACATGAGCAGTACCATGGATATAACAGAGTACACTATTTCTCCCCTGATAGTTCAGTAAAACGTTAAAATTCTTATTTAGTGAACACCAAATTAAACGTAATTTATCTCAAATTCAAATTGATTTTGAATGGCTGGTGGTATCCATTAACTAAATCTTAGAGAGTTATCGAACTAAAGTAACATATAGTTGTGCAGATTTTCTTACTGGTGAAGTTAAAAACGCGGTAACAATTTTAACTGTGAAATGACTATCCAATTGTTACGTTTGATATTGCGGTCTTGGGGACATTTTATCTTTCAATCCTATAAGAAATACACTAGTGGAAAAAATTAAGGGAACAAAAGAATCAAAATTTTACGCGATTTTTCAAATGGCTGTATTTTTGACAAAAATGGCCATACTGGAGTAAAAAAAAAGCAATTTGAAGCTTGAAGACTAAAATTTTGGAACTTGTATTATTATTTATATTAGTCGTGCCACTCATGAATACAAAAAAAAAATTGTATGGATTCAGTAATACAAACATACCTACATTCGAAATATTAAAAAGTAAATATATGCATAACGCCAATTAATGACTAGGAAGTCCAGAAAAAGAAGTAACGTCTTTTGAAACTACAGAGAAAAAAAAATAACAATTTCAGTGCAAGCGAAATAACAAAAAATGTCTTCTAGTTGCGACATTCCTTTATTATAAGAACATGTTTTTAACCGACTTCAAAAAATGATGACACTTAATTCGGTGCTATTGTTTTTTTATATTTGTAACCTCATAACATCATCAGTTAAAAACCTATTTAAAAACTTCTTTTTTTATCTCTCAGAAAGTTATTTCAGTGTTTTAGTTTTTAAATCAATTGATTGTTTAAATCAATATAATCGATTATACCATGTTTGAAGTCAACTTTTTGTAGTACACAATCTTAAATAATTATTTTTGGGGGAAGGGGATTGTTAGTTGTGGGTTCTAATTGACCCATTGCTTGCAATACATCCTATCAGGTCGACCTCCACGCGGTTCCCCCTGGAAACCATCGTGGTTAATTCTAGTGTAATTTGTCACAATGGGCTAACTGACCTACCTTTTCATCCTCACTTATCATCCCTTACTGGTGCCCCGCCAGCGTATCCCGATAGCGCAGGGAGGGTAACCATTCCATCATCAACCATAAAAAAAAAAATTTTAGACATCCACCCTACATATCATTTGTGTTGAATAAAAATGTTAATACTAAATAAATGTGGGTAGATTAAAAATAACTTTCATTATTAACTCACTTGCCGCGGTGTTTCGCCAGTTACTTTAATCACAACCCAAAAGAATGGACAACAGATCGGTACAGAATGACGAACATTTTCTAGAAAGATCTAAATCGTTGAGTTCCTTGGACGAGACGAAGGAGAACACTTCTCCGAGCTGTAAAAATTATGGACGCCGAATAAGTGATTCTTCCGTGGAGATATATATCATAAATGACTACGAGTCGGATAGCTCATTGGGAGATCGGTGTAAACATATGCAGGACAGCGGTATCGGGGAGAAATTGGCGTTCCACAATGACAGGTATACAATTCTGGAGAAGAAACTTGAGCGCTTGAATGGTAAGCATAATATTTACTAGTTACTTTATGTACTTTGCTCGAAGTTTTTTTACGTAATAGAATCTGAAATGAGGATATCCGCAAAAGAACAAAAGTGACCGACATAGCCCGACGAATAAGCGAGCTGACGTGACAATGGACTTTTTTTAATGGGTGATAATGGTATGGTAACCCCATCTGCGCTATCGGTATACGCTGGCGGGGCACCAGTGATAGATGACTAATAAGGATGAAAGCAACTGACGAATTCAACTAGAATTAGCCACGATGGTTTCCAGGGGGAATCCCGTGTAGGTCGACCTGATAGGGTATATTGCTAGAAATTGGGGTTATTTAACCCCATTATTAACAATCCCTTTCCCCCCCCCCCCCCCGTGGCAATGGACTGGTTACATATTATAGCTCAAAGAACCGACAGCCGATGGAGAAGAAAGGTTCTTGAGTGGCGACACCGTACAGGCGAACCCAGTATAGGATATACACCTAATAGTGACAGGGAGTGAATGAAGGTGGCTTGGAGCCGTTCCTCATGGCAGTCTATGGGGAGGCCTATGTTCAATAGTGGACAGTTAAAGGCTGATTTAATGATACTCTACAGTTCCGTATTCCTACGATTTAGAATACGATGCGTCACAGCTCCTATTTATCTTTAAGACATCGTAAAGATTTTGTTTGGTGGATGAAAAAGGAATAATGTGTCACAGGCTCATGGGCTGCGGTGGCTGCTTACCATCAGCCTTATGCTTACCATATGCTTGATTATCATGCTCGTTGCATACATATATACTATTTTATTTATATATTGTCTTATGTTTTTGCTTCCTCAGATTTGTTTCAGAAACAATGCAGCTTACTGAACGCTATACAGGAGGGCATTCGGGACTTGATGTCCGCTATTGAAAAGTCTGGACAATTGAACAACCAGTTTGCAATAGATATAACAAATAAATTTTTTAATCAAAGGTATTTTAAGGAAATATCAATGTTTCAATTGTTTATAATTACTCCTCTCCATCCAAAGGTTGCCTGGAAGAGATCGCTCTTAGCGATAAGGTCGCCCATTGTTTTCTCATTGTGATTATTTCTTGTTAATTACAAGAAATAATCACAGCTTAGTGTACAGCTTAGTATACAGAATATATTAAGATCTTATTATGCAAGGGCATGGCAATATAGATTCAAGACCTGGCCACATGATTTAAAATATTTTAATTAATTATTATACTATAATTATATTTTAATTTATATAATAAGAGTAGTCGAGAAATGTATAGTATTTTCAACCAACTTCAAAAATAAGAAGATTCTTATTTCGGTTGTAATTTTTTTTTTTTCATATATTTGTTACCTATTAACTTTGTCAATTGTAAAACGATTTGGAAAAATTGTTTTTATCTGAAATATTATACTTACAGATTGGTTCCAAAAGATATTTAATGAATGAATGAATGAATGAATGAATGAGTATACTTTATTTGCATTATACAATATAGGAAATAAGCAAGGCAATTTACAAACATAACGGTACAATTGTATAAGTACAGTGAGGCGGTCTTATTGCTGAGAGCAATCTTTATCAAAATTGGTTCAGTAATTGAAGTCGATTTTTTTTAGAATACAATATTATTTTAATGTCTTCTACATGTCATGTTGTTTTTGATATTTTTTTTTTTATTCTTTAAAGAAATATAATTTCTATGTAAGCTTTTTATATTTTTGTTCTTATCAACAATTTACTTTCTAGCAAGCTAATAGAACAAGCAAATATCCAGAGATCGGACGGCATTGAAGAGAACACAAATATTCGGGCAAAGAGTCTCCTCGACGCTATAGAGTTCAAGCAAGGGCATTCCCTGGACCGCGAGATAAGGGACGCCATGACCCGATTCCTTCAGAGTGATGTGAGTTGCATTTGATGATATTTTATCGGCCATGTCCGGACAGACCAGAGGAAGACTTTGTACAAAAGTCGACTGCTTGGGTACCTCTGTCCCATTCGTGTTTCAACCGTGAAGCAGCTGTGTTTGCATGGCTTTGTTTCGGTTTGAAAGGTGGGATATGGCGTGAATTTACTGGGTACAGAGGAATAACATCCGAGTCCTCAGGAATGGCAACGCATGGGGGGTATCATGGACGAAACAGTATACTCTGTTATATTCACAGTACTGCTCATGTCTATAGGCGACGGTTACTACTTTCCATCAGGTGAGCCGTCAGCTTGTTTGCCATTCTAAGTTGTATAAAAAAAAAACATACTTGATTAGCCTTTACGACACAACTGCTTCACGGTTGAAACACAAATGGGACAGCGGTACCCATGCAATCGACTTTTGTACAAAGTCTCCCTCTGGTAAAGTGTCTAATAGCGAATACCGGTCGCTCTGCCATTAACGCAATCCACTATTTTAGTATTGTAGTTATCTGTGCTAAAACTAAGATTCTATTTATTTCACTAAGGATTTAAAGGAGAGGATATTGGCGGCGACTGCAAACTCCGTAAAAGCGGTCATAGAGAGTTGCATCACGAACGACATGTCGACACTGTACCTGCCGGTGCTGGAGAGGTCGCATCGGCGGCTCGTCGCGCACGTCACCAATCTTGTTGAGGGGGCCTTCGCTGAGAGTGAGTACACGATGAATTTAGCGGCGTAGGTGTGAGCTAGATGGAGACCTACCATAAAAATGTTAATAGCGCTACAACACTACTGGGGATCCAGAAACACCCAGAGGGAGACTTTTTACAAAAGTCGATTGCTTGAGTACCTCTGTCTCATTTGTGTTTCAACCGTGAAGCAGTTGTGTTTGCATGGTGGGCTTCGGTTTGAAGGGCGGGACATGGCGTGAATTTACTGGGTACAGAGGAATAACATCCGAGTCCTCAGGAATGGCAACGCATGGGGGTATCATGGGCGAAACAGTATACTCTGTTATGTCTATGATACTACTCATGTGTATAGGCGACGGTTACCACTTTCTATCAGGTGGGCCGTCAGCTTGTTTGCCATTGTTAGTTGTATAAAAAAAAAAACTATTAATCAACCAATCCGTGTCCACTTCTAGTGATGTCCCATATACTCTAGTGATGGATCTTACAACATTAACTTAACAGATATAATATGGGTTTATAGAACATGGGTGAAAAAAACATAAACCACTAGGCAACCACTCTCATATTGAATAATTGAGTATGTATTATGTTACAGTAGAAGAAAATACGGGCTCGTTGACGAAACACGCGCATAAGACATGGCGGGCGCTGCGCCGCGCACTTGATCAGCACCAACATCTGCTGAGGCATCATACGAACCGAGAAAACCTTCTTGACACTCTACAGCACACTGTCGAAGAGTATGAAATTTTTATATTCGTAGAAGGGGTAGGAACTTTTAATTCGTAAGGTGGTTAAGTCGGGGTCATTAACATACAACTTATTTTTGTAACACACGCTCTAAGTATAAGGCTTTTGCCTTGTCGTACCCTGAACTGTTTTTTTTTATACGACTTAGAATGGCAAATAAGCTGACGGCCCACCTGATGGAAAGTGGTAACCGTCGCCTATAGACATGAGCAGTACCATGGACATAACAGTACACACACATACTGATTCGCCCATGATACCCTCCATGCGTTGCCATTCCTGAGGACTCAGGTGTTATTCCTCTATACCCTGTAAATTTACGCCATATCCCACCCTTCAAACCGAAACACAGCCATGCAAACAAAACTACTTTTCGGTAGAAACACGAATGGGACAGAGGTAAACAAGCAATCGACTTTTGTACAAAGTCTCCCTCAGATTTCTCACATCATCTGCCTACTTATAGAAATAGAGATGTTATGTTCAAATATTTTTGATTTGGGTTCATCCATTCAGTCGTGTACAGAATTCGCTATCTATCCAGTGGGAACATGAAACTACTTTCAGATATTGATAATATTTTCACAGATTATTCAAAAACGAATTAAAGGAATGGCGCCAAAAAGTTCTGGATGTAATATCGACAAATGCATCTGATTGCGTCTTGAACGAAGAGAAGCCGCCCACCCCGCCCCTGGAGTGTGCACTCACAAGCCTGCCGCAGCCAGCTGACCCTGAGCTGTCTATTATTGACCAACTGGTAATTTTTTTTGTTTTTTTTAATGGGTGATAATGGAATGGTAACCCCACCCGCGCTATCGGAATACACCGGCGGGGTACCAGTGAAGGATGATAGATGAGGATGAAGCAGGTCAGTTAGCCCATCGTGACGAATTCAACAAGAATTGTTCACGATGGTTTCCAGGGGAGGTCGACCTATTAGGGCATATTGCTGGCAATGGGGCTGTCAAACTCCATTGACAACAATCCCTTTCCCCCCCTACCAACTGGTAATTGTAAACATTTTTGCCATTTAATGCAAAAACTCTGTAAACCGAAGGACTTTATAGTGTAGTCAAGTTTATAGTGTAATCTTGCTTCAGCGCTTATCAACCAGCACTATTACATGTTATAATGAGATTTTTTATGCAACTTAGAATGGCAAACAAATTGGAAACCCACCTGATCGAAAGTGGTAACCGTCGCCTATAGACATGAGCAGTGCCATGGATATAACAGAGTATACTGTTTCGCCCATGATACCCCCCATGCGTTGCTTTTCCTGAGGACTCAGGTGTTATTCCTCTGTACTCTGTAAATTTATTGCTATATCCCATCCTTTAAACCGAAACATAGACATAAGGCTAAAGATAGACATAAGATAAAGATAGAGATAAGACCTTAAAGCCACTTTTTCATTTCTATTTTTAACTATATTCTTTTATACTTACTTCCATCTTTAACCGACTTCGAAAAGAAGGAGATATTTTATTCGGGTGTATTTTTTATGTTTATTACGTCATAACTCTATCGATCGTAAACCGATTTGGAAAATACTTTTTTTATCTGAAAGAGTATACTTACAGATTGGGTCCATAGAAATTTTATTAAAATCGGTCCAGTAGTTTAGTTTTTAAATCAAATAAACTGGTTTTATTACAAATGAAGTCGACTTTTTTTGTGGAACACAAACTTAATTTTTATTTGTATCCTAAAATAGCTTGTATTTATTTATAACTAAATTGAATGACTTTCTCCAAACGCCTAAACCATTACTTATACCTTAACAATTTTTTTTATTTTTTATGATACTTAGAATAGCAAACAAATTAACGACCTGATAGAAAATGATCATAAATGCATAGTCTACTATAAATACTTTTTCTTTTTTTTTCCTCCTTCTTTGGCTTCGGCTTAAGTATTTAAAGTTCACAAAAATTATGTAAATTATGCCTTTTACATTTTTTTGTACGTTCATGTATAGATGCAGTCAGCAGAAATTACAAAACTAATAGAAGATGGAGACGTCAACGGCTCATTTGAGAAGGCGCTGTCTGCGTCGGACTTGTCGTTAGTGATGGTCGCGTGCCGCGCAGCTGACCCGGTGAAAGTGTTCGCAACACCCTGCAAACTCAAACAGTCGGTGCTGCTGTCGTTGATGCAGCAGCTAGCTACCGACATGGTACACGATACACAGTTGAAGTGCAGGTATCTGTCGTGAATTGTGATTAATTTTAAAAATGATCATGTACGAACGTTCACAAGCTTCGTAAACGATCTCGACTTTTGACATTTTTGACGCCTTTGTTTGTGACAGCTCTTGTTTTTACTTATAATATGCATCGGGGACCAAACAACTATCAGTATGGATACTGTTGCATAGTTGCAGGATTTCAAATCCTGTTAATATCATTCACTGTTAAGAAATACTTTAATCTCCAGCTCTCTCTATAACCGACTTAAAAAAAAGAAGTTAATAATTCGGTTATATTTCTTTTATGTTTATTATCTCATAAGTCCGTCAATTATAAACTGATTTGGAAAATTATTTATTTACCTAAAAAAATATACTTACATATTGAGCCCATAAAAAAATTAACAAAATTGATAAAGACTTTTTAAAAAAACTTATCAAAGTTGATGAAGAGTTTTTAATTGAAAATTACTGGTTTTGCTACTTTTAAAATCGACTTTTTTTTAGAACTCAATTTAAAATTATTGAATGTCGTTTAGTTTCTTTTTTTTTTTTTTTTTTAACGGAAGAAAATGGAATAAGAACGCAGTTACGAACGAAAAATATTAATTTTACGCGACCATGATGTAAGTGAAGGATGTATAATAAAAGTTAAGAGAAGATAGGTGACGAAGATCAAATGTCCTATCGTGATGATTTTTAGCGGGGTGCATTTATAGGTTTTTTTTTTTTACTATTTTGAATTGTGTCGCGATTGATTTCCATCTCACCTGATGGAAAGCGATGATGTGGTCTAAGATGGGGCTCGCAGGTCCACAAATAGACTATTTACATTTGCCTTAACTTGGTGAATATCATATTTGCATATAAAAACATAAGCAGGGAAAGAGTTCCACTCCTTAGTCGTACGCATAATAAAGGAAAACGCTAAGCGTCTCGTACATATAAATGATATGTCTACGACGTAAGAGTGGAAGCTCTTTCCCTATCTGGTCGTTCCGATGTCGAAAGTGTGAAGGACGAATTAGGTCATGCAATTCTTGAGCACACTTGAGTATATGTTTGGTATTTGATCTACCTATTTTTATTGTCTACAGATATCTGGAAGACGCAATTATTCATTTGAATACTGCAGACCCAGCTACCAGAGCTTATTTGCCGCTAGTCGTGGGTGAAGTGCGCAGGCATCTTAAGAAGTTCCTTAAATCCTATCCGAGTCATCTAGCTAGCCGAAGAGTAACATTAATTATAATGGCTTCAGACAATTTATTGCAATGATTTAAAAAAAAAAACTTGTTTGGTGGTGTTGATTTTTTAAATAAAACAGATATATTCATAGGTCTTTTATTTTTGCTTTGCACCTAATAAATATAAATATGTAAATTTATAATAAAAAATAATATCTTCTCTGTAAGTGCGGGTAATTCCGAGAAAAAAAAAACTAAATGTTATAGCGATCATTGATTTAAATTAAATTTTAAATCGCTTAGCCAAAAAACCCGAAATCAAGTTGGCAACATTACACTTAGCTGTCATTTGACATTTCATTCATCGCTATTGATGTCATTCTTTTAAATTTATTCTTATGATCCTATTTTTGAATAAAAACTATTTATAAAGGAATTAGCATAACAAAACTACGATCGTAGAATATTTTGAACTACCACAGCGGAGGAAGTGGCTTAAAATGTCTTTGCAATACTTATTATCCTTTATTCTTTTGTTGACACACAACATGGTATTGCATTGTGCATCAGCTGCAGTTCACAGCCACAGTGTTGATAATCTAGAGCGCGAATCTGATGGCAGCTTCCGTGCTAGGGACTTCGATCACTACAGCGACTCTGGACACAACTCGGAGTTCGACCACGAAGCCATATTAGGTGTTGTTTTGTTAGCAACCTTTTTGCTTTTATGACGTCGCGCGGCGCCGGTAGTTCTAGTTTCCCAAGCGTTAGTCGTTGATAAGAAATACAGCAGGTACGGCGCGCGATGTCAATAAAACACGCTTTAGTATTTCTAGTGCCGATCATGTTGTTTGTAACGTACTATTTTACAATAGGCAGTGTCAAAGAAGCTGAGGAGTTTGATAAACTAAAGCCCGAGGAGTCGAGGCGCCGGCTGGGCCTGCTGCTGACCAAGATGGACCTCAACGGGGACCAGTATATTGATAGGAAGGAACTTAAAAGTTGGATATTAAAGTCCTTTATGTGAGTATTTACAAAAATTTATACTGATTACTTTTGAAATGTTCTTATCACCAGCAGATTACTGATAACAGTATTGGTTTATTTGATTTTATGTATTTTCATATAAATGTGGGTGCATTAAATTAAATACTACTTGTGCAGTAGAAGAAAATAATAAGCTAACTTTGTGGATATTTAATTATTTATCAATTGATATATATAATAAGCTATATATATATATATATATATATATATATATATATATATATATATATATATATATATATATATATATATATATATATATATATATATATATATATATATATATATATATATATATATATATATACATACATATATTTGTATTTTAAAATGTATGAATATAAGGGGAAGGGAATATAAAAAAAATTAACTGTAAAAAAATATGGATGTCTATGATATGACAAGTGAGATGACAGATACCAACCTTAATAGAGACTAAACATAAAATATAAATAAACATTTATATTTCAAGGAGTGTGTCCATAAACAATAATACATAGTAACAACCTCTTAAGTAGTATTATATTTTGACGCAGTATTCCAACACATTGCAATCTGTGGAGATTACAACATTATTTAGGAATAATTTATTACATCACTAATAAAAATAATAAATACAGTAAATTTTAATGAGAAGTGATACAAAAGGTGGCCTTATTGTTAAGTAGTCTCTTCTAGACAACCTTTGAGTAGAGGACATTGTGAAAAAAGACAAAGGGTAGGTAGTACACTATTATATAATATAATGTATAGACATTGACTATACATATGTGTATATATAAATAAATATATACACACATATTTAATAGCACATATACAACAGGAGAGAATAAAGGGAAAGAACATTCTTAATATGCTGTATGTATGTATTATATGTATTATACTTTTAATTCTTCTATAAAGTAACTGGTGTGAATATATAAATAGACCAATATAAGTATATAATATGTAGTCTCTTCATTAATACTGGTTTATCTTGAGTAATAAGCAAGACAGTAATAAACTGTAAAAGTTTGTTAACAAATTATCTGCCTTATCTTTCCGTTATCATAATTTATGTAAACCAGTCCCTTTGTTCATGGTGACTGCTACTATGAAAATGCATTATGTCAACAATATGTAATATTTATTTTTTTTTATTAGAATTTAAATGGTAAATTATTAACAGTTTAATTATATTTAATTTTTTTAATAACAGTATTTATATTAATTTTTTAATTACAAAAATACTCAGTTATTTTTTAATTAAAAAGTCAATTTCATGGTCACTACTTACTAATTTTGTTAAAATTTTTGGTGTTTTTTTATATTAGTTTTTTTTATTATTATATACCTATTAGTTTTTATTAGTTAATTGCAATATTATAGTTAGTTGCAGTTTATAAGCAAAATATTTCAAATATATATATATATATATATATATATATACTATGAAACACTTGTATACAATTTAATTGTGGTATGCACATTATAAATGTGTACTTAAAGTCTTTATATATTTTTTTTTTTATTCTATTATTACCATTATCAAGTAAACAATATTGATTACTTACAGAAAGAATCTGTACTGGTAATAAAACATCACTTTGTTTCTTGATATAAAAAATTTCTGATCATTATTCAACATCGCACAATTGTATATCTTTTACTGACATTTTAATACATTACATATGTATATAAAAATAACTAAAAACACCCATATCACCTGACATGTGGGTCAACGACAGCTATTTCACGGTGATAAAATTTATTGACACTGCAGATAATACTATGCCCTCTCTCAAGCTATAAACTTTCGATAATATTGATAAGTATTTATGTTTGTTGGAAATATATTTGAGAATGGTGAATAAAATTATAAATGATAAAAACAAAAAAAAATGTATTTATTGGAACCATAAAAAATTACAAAAGTAGGGTAGTATATGATAACAGCCACAAGATTGAATTGTTCATTTGTGGCGTCTGTAAATTAATATTGTAAATATTCATCTCATAGCCATTTGTCAACATCATTACTTTCTTCTCCATCAAGTAGGTTAATTTAATTGTTCTTTTCTTTTTTTACATAGATGTTTCGACCTCTTTCTATCTTTCGCACTGGACATACAGACATGACAGGACATAACATTCATTTCTGCTGTCATTCTCTCATTATATGAAAATCAATAATATAATCAAGTTGGTTGTTACTTATTTCGTCCAAACAACTACACATTCAAAAATTCAAAATCATGAGCTTAAAATAGGCGAGAGAAGTGGAACAAAATGTAAATATATCTATAGATAGGTGGGGGAGAATTGTTTTCTTTTTGTATACTGTAATTTATTATTTCTTCTTCCATTTGCTCGTAAATTGATTTAATATAAAAAAAACTAAATTCTCAACAAAAAGTTGTGTGTATCAGCTATTATTTTGTATATGATTTTTTTTTATGCAACTTAGAAAAACAAGCTGACGGCCCACCTGATGGAAAGTGGTAACCGTCGCCTATAGATTCTATTCAGTACCATGGACATAACAGAGTATACTGTTTCGTCCATGATACCCCCATGTGTTGCCATACCTGAGGACTCGGGTGTTATTCCTCTGTACCCTGTAAATTCACGCCATATCCCACCTTTCAAACCGAAACACAGCAATGCAAACACAACGCCATATTCCACCTTTCAAACCAAAACACAGCAATGCAAGCACGGTTGAAACACGAATGGGACAGAGGTACCCATGCAGTCGATTTATTATAGATTCGATATATTATATTATATCACTTAAGTGATAAGGTGATAATTTAATTGTTACAGAAACTTGTCTAAAGAAGAAGCTGAGGAGCGCATGTCCGAGGTGGACAACAACCGTGACGGGCTGGTGACGTGGCCCGAGTACCTGCAGGACGCGTTCGGAGTGGACGCCGAGGAAGAGATCAGCCCCGAAGACACCGGGGACACTGGCATGGTAGGGGTGCGGCGGTCGTGATTTTTATTACTTTTTATGCAAATTAGAATGCCAAATAAAAACACTATATGTAATAATGTAATATATATACATGAGAAATATGTTTATAATACATAAACACTATAATATATATATATAAATTCCTCCGTACCCAGTTTCCTCCGGAATGGCAACGCATGGGGGGTATCATAGGCGAAACAGTACAGTCTGTTATGTCCACGGTACTGCTCATGTCTATAGGCGACGGTTACCACTTTCCATCAGGTGCGCCGTCAGCTTGTTTGCCATTCTAAGTTGTATAAAAAAAAAATATTTGCAGTTGCTGCGTGAGGAGAAGGCCATGTGGTCAGTGGCGGATGGCAATGGCGATGGCGCTTTGGAGTTTAACGAATTCAAAGTAAGTACGTAATAATGGATTGAGGTAATTAACATTTATTCTCACTGCCTGTACATACTCTTGAGACTGTGGTGTTTCTACAAAGAAAATTATCTTATGTTGGACGAGGTTGGTGGTGACATATATTTCCAGTGATTTGTGACTGACTCTCAAATGAGATATAACTGACAATATTAACAAGTAAAAATGATCCTTTAAGATAAATCTTATTTAAATATAGGGAATTGTGATAAAATGGTGGGCCGACCCATCAACCTAGTATGTACAGTGCTAAATTAACAATTATTAAACTTCTTAAACAATTTCTTTACCAATTCTGTAACTGTCATAAGAGGCAACTAAGAGAGGGCGAGGGATGAGCAGCTGTATCCCTCTTGAAACATCTTTAAAGTCTGACTGCGGTTGCCAATCATACCAACGCTTATATTTAGCAATGGACAGTTAAAGCCTGATATGACTGCATACGTGTGTGATGTGTGAGAAAGACTCTGCTTTCCGCGCTTAGCCTCTCATTTGGGCCGTTGTGCGTATGAGTCGTGGCTAGTACAGCCAACCTAGCTCCGCCCAGAAGCGCAGAAGCTTCCTGGGTTCTTCACAGGCCTCACGGAGCGACCTCACCATTTCGAGGATTTCTAAACGTTGATGGGCCACAGCCTCACATTCCAGGATTACGTGAGCAGCCGTTTCTTCGGCGTCGAAACAGCCTCGACATAGAAGGCTGTCTGTGGCTCCTATTGTGTATAAATGTTTGTTTAATGGACAATGGCCCGTTATTGTCCCTATCATTATTTTGAGGTTTTTTCTATCTAGATGTAATAAACGTTTTGATAGTCGTTGATTCAACATAGGTACGGCCAATTTTGATTGTCTGCAATCAGTAGACTGTATCCATCTTTGGTTTTGTATGTCAGCGGATCTTTGACGAATCCATATTCGAAATTGCGAGAACGGAAGAGGAAGAAGAGGATAGGGGCCTTCCACCCTCGTTCTTGAGCCTCTTCTAGCTAGTTCGTCTGCGGCATCGTTACCATAAGATCCACTGTGCCCTCTTATCCATTAGAGGATAACTCGGACTGCATACATAAACATAGATCTGACTCCATATCTTACATTACTGAATGCAGGTGTTCACCAACCCCGAGGAGCACGAAGTGATGTTCCCGTTCCTGGTGAACCAGACGCTCCGTGAGAAGGACACCAACAAGGATGGACGCATCGACTTCAACGAGTACATCGGTGAAAGGGGTGAGTGGATGTGTGAAAAAGAGGGCAGAAACTAATAACAAATACAATAGTATTTAGTAGTTTCTGTCCTATATTTCGTTCTTATTATATTATTGAAAAAGTATCCTATATTTCTACATTAATACTGTATGTAAGTATATAAATATTTATAAGGATTTGTTAAGGTATTAAAGCACTAAGGATCATAAAATAAACAAATTCACTTTTACATTTCTGATACTAAGATGATACTCAATAATTTATGAATTAGCCCCCTGTCAAGGTTTTTCCAAGAAACTACAGTATGGAGTTCTTCAAAAAAGGGGTCAAAAAGTATCTTCAGGCGTTCATTGCCTAGAGTAAGTGCTTACCATCAGATGGGTCGTATTGTTTGCCACTTCAGTGGTATAAAAAAAAACCTAAAATAGGCGAGCGGAATGATTTAACTACCTTTACTTTGCTCTCATCGACAGGGTCCAACGAAGACAAGGCGTGGATTATATCAGAGAAGGACAAGTTCGAACACGACCTGGACGTGAACGGCGACGGCGTGCTAGACCTCACCGAGATACGGCAGTGGGTCGTGCCCGACAACGAGTTAGTATTCATTGCTGTTAATACTAGTGCGAGAGTGGCGCCCTCTGCTGACAAGTCTCTAGGCCACTTTCATTATACACGAAGACCTCTGACAGCGTACTGGACAACTTTCGCTTGGTCTACACATATTTAAATACACGATCATGTGATAATATCGCATTCCTGTCCTGATCGTACATTTAAATAAGTGACGAACATTTTTGAGTGATTCAAATTTACGAATTCAGAGGTTTACACTGGAATTCCCTAGTATGTATGCAGTTGTTAGTTGAGGAAGGTGCAATCACACGTTCCCCCTTAGAATTTTAATATCTTCATCTCTAAAACTGTGTGTGTCCCGGCATAGAATAGGCCAGCCCTTCGTTTCGTCCTGGGTTAACAGTCGAGGGATAGGCAGCAGCGTTCCTTTTAAAACACTTTCTGAATAACCTCGAAATTACGTATTTAGGGACCTTTGTGAGCAGGCTCGTCAATATTACCATCCTAACTACAATTAACGGGGGGAAAGGGATTGTTAGTAATGGAGGCTGAGAATCCCATTGTTAGCAATATATTCAACCAGGCCGACCTCCTCGCGTTTCCCCCTGGAAACTGTCATGGTTAATTCCTGATGAATTCACCATGATGGGCTAACTGGCCTATTTTCATCCTCATCTATCACCCTGCACTGGTGCTCCGCCTGTGTATCCCGTTAGCGCAGACGGGGATACCATACCATTTTCACCCACCAAAAAAAAAAAACTACAATTCACGTCCGATACCGGCCTCAGGGCAGCGCTCGAGGACGCAGAGGACCAAAAGGGTCAAATTCAACTTTGGACTAAACAGCGCTGGTTTCTGATGACCTTATTTTTGTTTTTTCTCATCATCGAGAACATTTTACTCAGGGATACCTCGATATTTTGCATTTTGTTTCATTTCTTTTATGTATTTACTGTGTCTGACTTGCGCCATCTACCTTTCTCTTTGTACTTATCCATTCTTTATGCCTGGTTGTCTGTAAGAGATTGCTTTTAGCGGTAAGGCCGCCTTTTGTATATGCACATTCTGTATAAATACTCCTTGTATACATCTCTACTCTACTCTCATTTCTTCTTGGAGAGAAGAACTTGCACAAGGACTCGGGTAGGTTAAACTCATCCTTGTTAACGTCCCAAATATTGTTCTTACAGCGAGATAGCTGAAGAGGAGGTGGACCACCTGTTCGCGACCGCGGACGACGACCACGACGACCTGTTGTCCTTCGACGAGGTCCTCCGCCACCACGACGTGTTCGTAGGCAGCGAGGCGACCGACTACGGCGGCGACCTCTACGGGGAACATTTTGGCGACGAGCTGTGAACGTCGCTCACCTCACCAGGTTTTACTAGTGCTGAGGCATCAATCCTGTTGGCACAACTTATTTTATATGGCAAGTTTACATTAAGTTAGTTGTGGACTTCAAACTTGAAACAAATCAGTGCTTACCCAATGCTGTCTAACTCACAAATTTTAATAATATGATTGGCACATACATAAAAACACAATGACAACATACTGTCTTTCTGGCCATGTATGTGTCGGCTTGTCCTTGCAGAATGGGTAATTCCAAGTTTAATGAATACTTTTTTATACAACAATGGCAAACAAGCTGATGATCCATCTGATGGAAAGTGGTAACCGTCGCCTATAGACATGAACAGTACCGTGGACATAACAGAGTATACTGTTTCGCCCATGATACCCCCCATGCGTTGCCATTCCTGAGGAAACTGGATACGGAGGAATTTATATATATATATATATATATATATATATATATATATTTAATTTTTCAAATCTTACATTACATGTTGCTTACTTAAATATTAAAATATAGGTAGACAAGGACCTTGATTATTATTATTAACTTAGTCATTCGGCAGGTTCCTTTTCTTGACATTTTTTTGTATTCTATAAAGAGTAAATTATGTATGCACAATATTCATAATTTGTTCTTTTTTTTTTATTTGATGCACAAATTGTGTTATAAAATGCATACAAACAATATACCATACGTATTTAGAAATGCAGCTAACATATCTATTTAATATTTTATTACCTAAAAAATAAAAGCCACTCGAATATTAGGTGCTCATATTTTTTATATATTTATTTTAGTAATCTTTACTAAAATAAATATAATAAACACTGTGAACTAATTTAACTACAAGTATTGTTTTTTTTAAATACACAATCGGGATTTAAAGCAATGAAAAAGTAAGAAAGAAATGGCAATAAAGAAGCAGGTATGTAAATGGAGACATATTGCGAGGACCTCAATCGCGAAGGAGAGCCTCACCGACGATCCACCGTCATTGTGAAATCATGATGAATTCTCAGGAATTAACCATGATAGTTTCAGGAACCGCGAGGAGTCAACCTGGTTGGGTATATTGATAGCAATGGGATTCTGAAAAATACCACGACCACTCTGCCAAGAGTGTACGACTGAAGAGAGAGATGTAAATACTATTTACCTGTAAAAGCTTTTACATCGCGTTAAGTCCTGATTGTGTATTTAAAAAATATGTGTAAACAATGCGAAAGTTTAAAATTAATTGTTGTATTGTTAAAAAGAAACTTTACTAGTACTCTAATTACATAGTGCTTCTTAGCTCTCGAAAAAAAATAATTAGTGTCAGAACACTTCTCTATGGTTGACTGGGAGAGAATGCTTTTAGCATTAAGTTTGCCTTGTACACATATCGTCACAGTCGTAGAATACTGACGGATCTGACAAATATTACATATATAGATCCGTCAGTATTCTACGACTATGACGATATATGTACTGATGAATAAATAATTAAATAAATAATTCAAAGAACCGCTTTTCCAACAGACTTCAAAAAGAAAAAAGTTCTGAATTCGAATGTACTTTGTTTTGTTTTTTTTTTCTGACAGTTTGAGGTTTTATTTTATGACAGTTGAAGTTTTTTTTTTTTTTTAGAATTAAATAAATATATTTTGTGGCGAGTCACAAGTCAAACTGTTGATAATTTTTTTTTTTTTTATATTAAACAATGTAGTATATAATTTGTCATGCGAATTCAGAAATAATTAGTAATAATATAAATGATTATTAGAAAATATAAAATTATATTTGATTTAAAATGTGCATTGTATTAAATTGTATTTATATATATATATATTATTATAGTATTAAATTATTAATTAATACATAAATTTGATTAGCATGTGGCCTATTTTGATTGTAACAGTAATTTAATATTAAAACTACTAATTTTTGTACTTAGATATCATAGAATGTACTTAGATATATTACTATATTGTATGTTATCTAGCATATCTTTAGTTTTATTACTGCAAATAGTATATTTAAATAAGGCTATATACCTAAGAATTCGTCGCCCAGTTAAGGTTTTACCAGCCATCTATAAGCAATAACTAATTACCAACCAAACGATGTCTATATACATATATAACGGAAAATTAATGAATTTGCTGTGTTTTGCTGTTTCCAACAATTGTTTCAACTTTATCCTAGTCTTCAGAGGGTGTATGGCGCTTTGGATCACAGCGTCTTGTTACTCTGTCTCGTTATTTACGTATATAGTGTAAAAATGAACATGTTTTACAAATAACTTTGCTATTTTATTGTTCATAAATGTATTAGTATTCAAACACATACATAGATAGCGATTTGAGACGTGATCCCATAAGTGATACAGTACTTCGTGTTATCCACGTTTTTAGGCGGCGTTACATTTTTCTATTTTTTTTTTATATATAGGAGGGTCGATTCTGAGACGCCATTTCTCTCAACCTTCGACTAAAATTAAAATTTCAATTTGATATCACTGTAAAATTTATGTTTATTTATTTAACTTTATTAGGGAAATACATAAATAATAAATACAGCAATTATATATATATATATATATAATTAATTAAATTTATATATATAATGTAATATTTTGACTTTAATCCATTACAAATTTAAATTTCTCCTTACAATAAACTCTGCTCTCGTTCTCTATATATATATATATATATATGAAGTTTCCATAATAAACTTACACATTCAACGAACGAGAGCAGAGTTTATTGTAACGAGAAATGTGAATTAAATTTGTAATAAAGTCAATTTTATTATAAATGTAGTTTATAATAGCTCGTAAAACAGTAATTTTGCAAAATTATCAAATTGAAATTAAATTTACAGAAAGTTTAGAGAAATAGCTCCTCAGAATCGACCCCAATCTCTCTAACTACTAGGTTGGTTATTTACTTACTTTACTACTTTGACATCCACACCTCGTATTGTTAAAATCTTCCTGTATATATGCATATACTTGTTAAGTGCCATACCTATTATATATATTTAAATATATTGTATATGTCGCAGTCAAATCTTACAGATCGAAAGTACTCTTGACTGAAAAAACAGGTGTTTTTTGTCAGTAAAAAAAAAACTAGTCGCGAGATTTGACTGTGGAATAAATACAGTGACCAATATGTGAATTTGTCAATGTGTGTTGTTCGTAACTAATGAAATAAACTATTTATTGTAATATCTATGTTTATTTTTTAACATAAACTGCTCTTGTTCAATTATTTCGTCCCTTGTGTTCCGATTCTATAAAGGTTTTTTTTGATGGGTGAAAAGTGGTATGGTAACCCCGCCTGCGCTAACGGGATACGCTGGCGGGGCACCAGTGAAGGGTGATAGATGAGAATGAAAACAGGCCAGTTAGCCATCATGATGAATTCATCAGGAATTAACTATGATATTTTCCAGGAAAAAACCGCGAGGAGGTCGACCTGGTTGGATATATTGCTAGCAATGGGATTGTCTCCATTACTAACAATCCCTTTCCCCCTCTATAAAGGTATTTGCATGTTTAAGCTCACTAATTTACTGAACCGATTCTGAAAGTTTCTTTACTAATTGAAAGCATTATCCTCAAGTTACATTGAGCCAAGTTTTCCATGAGAACAGTAAATACCTATTGCATTCTCGCGGTCAGTCTCATTTCATTATTTCCTATACAGATATCAGAAGTACAAAAATAAAATGGTCAGAATTTGTTTTTCTAGATTTTTTTATTGAAATATTGCACAAAATAAATTTCCAAGTTGAAGACATTTTTTTTATTCATAAAGGTGCCGAACAAGTATGCAGTTCGTCTGATGGTAAACGGTTACTGTAGCCTATGGACGCGTGCAACACTAGGGCTGTCACGTGCGCGTTGCCAACCTTAAAGAATCTTAATATATCCTTTTTAAAAAACTCTAGGGAAAACCTCCGTAGAGAGATCATTTAGCTGGGGAGATGTTTTGTTTTAGATGAATTATGTATTATTTTCGTCTTAGTTGCCTTAAATACACATAAGGTGCTATGAATAATTTATTTTTTCCTCTTTATAAATATGCACAGAGCGTGATTTTTCCTAAGAATAAAACTAGAGACGGCTCTAAAATTGTCACAAGTAGGTACTAAGAAAACAACCGTGTTGGAGAGTTAACATTGTATAATTTTTTTTCTGCAGATTTTTTTTATAACAGGCAGCAAACGAGCATGCGGCTCACCTGATGGTAAGTGACTACCGCCGTCCATGATCACCCAAAACACCAGCGGCATTGCATACATATATCTGATACTTTCTCTATAATGTACTTTGAGAAGGCAAGCAAGAATTTCAAACAAATCAAAAAAATATTTCCTAGTTACCTTACTATAATCATGCGTACATCGAGTAGAAGGGTGTTAGGGTAAGGGAAATAAAAAAAAAACTAAACATCCATTTACAATATTTTTTTATTCAATATAATAATCTTAATAAATCCAAAATATTTACACAATACAAAAACATACAATGTTACCTTCACAGCGTCCCTTCGCTTGTCTGCTGTTGTGTTTGTATTTTTAAATAATAAACTGATTTAGTTCAAAAAAATCCCCGCTTCAGCGGCGCTGACTGCGACGCAACGCCACGGAAATATTCTAAGCATTACTGAAGCTGACATTATACATACCAACCACCTAGTCCATTTTATCTATACATATAAAAAGATTTGCTCTGACCGTCTGTATATATTATCAGAATCACCTCTACGTAATCACTTCCCGAATGGGAACAAGTTTTTTGGGTTCATGTCTGCCAAAATCATGGCAACAAAAGAGCTAAATGTGAAACTATATTTGATGTCTGAGGGCCTACCATGAAATGTTTTCCGAAATTTCGGAGCCAAACGAAACAGAAATTTGATGTTAAAATTACATAATACATGCCGTTTGGAAATATTAAAAATGTTAAAATATTGTTCCTTTGGACTTGTACGATAGGATGTATGACGAACGAAATGTTAAACTCCATTTATTGGTCCGATTTTGGTATAAACAAAAACACGAAATTGAGTCCGAAAGTTCGGCATTTCATTTCATGGTAGACCCGCTGATCTTGTTCAATTAGGTCACTGTTTACTTATAAAAGTTATTGCAAGACCTTAATATTGTTACAAGACTTAAAACGTGAAAATAATAAAACGGACGAGGCATAGATGCCGATGTTGGATTAGTTAATAACTAACAAACAGTTTGATATATAATTAAAAATATATTTTTCCAAAAACTGTATACATATTATGTATGTAAAATAAAACTTACGAGTCGCACGCCAGCAACAGTCGTAACAGTCTCAAACGAGCGTTCTGTACACTTGTCGGCAGCTCGAATGGTGAATAAAATCTCACTACATTATGAATGGGACATCTGTATACCAAATGCAATAACAATATTGCTCGTTTCAAAGCACAGGCATCGATTGACATAATATCACAAAACATTATTACGCAGTTTGTAGCGATTGCAAATAGTGAGGGCTCGTTTGCACTCATAGATGTCGCGTTCCACCTTAGTTCGGTTAAAAAAATCATTCCCCTAGTAGATATAATGCTACCAAATTATATTACGATGCAAGCCATTAAAAAAATATTATCTTTTAAGATGTTTATACTGGCGCCTCGCACACTACGCCGTTGTAACCGACCCGGGTAGGGTTGCCACTAATATATAAATTACAATTTATTTTTTTAACAAAACCTAACCACCAATAATACTTTATTTCGTTGGCTGAATGGATATTATCCAAAGCCGGTAGAATTATTAAATTAAAATTAAATTTTATTTCGACACATGTATCAAACATCAATATATTTGCACAATTAAGAACTGGCAACCCTCAGTTACGGGAAAAGAGTTACACGAACGCTTGCAGCGGAGTGTGCGAGTGAATATTTAATATAGATACCGAAACAGTGTGTTCCGGCGATTAGAATCAAACTGTAGGTCAAACCACGGTCTACTGAGCTGATTGTCTACATGTCATACGAGCTATTTCCCATCTGGAATGCGATTTTACAAACATGGAAAAGATAGAGCTACTATCAAAGCAAGACTCACTGAAATACACTTAATATATATATTTATATATAAAATTATACTTTTTTTTTTTGTAACATAATTGAAACAGTTTGTCCATCGAATAATTAGTGTTTAAAGTAACTATAACGACCTAAACTGAGACACGTAAATCTAATTTTAAATAACTATGCATTATTTATATGAACTAAATAAGAAATTGTTCAACCCTACACATTTCAATACAATAATGTATGTCGGATAATTGTCTATTACTTTAGTACATGTAGATATTATGTTTCTAAATTGAATATTGTATTTTATATGATTAAAAATGTTACAAGAGTTAAAAATATATATATATAAAAAAATTATATATTACAATATAGATAGAAACTAAAAATTTAAGGTACATATTAATTAAAATACTGAAATGTGTACACACAGGCCAAACAATGTGAAGGAGGGTGAAATACAAATTATACTAGGAGCTTGTGAATAAATGACGATTAAGGAAGCGATGAAACCCCGTCAGTGTTCGCGAAATATACCACTCGTTATTTCGATGTGTAAATTGAACCTTGCGCACAATGTAATACAGTTTATTGTTACTAACGGCAATTTGAATGAGTCCAGCTCCAATACAACGACCGGCTATTAAGGAAATGGGCAGCAGCGATACATAAAAAGATTTCATTCCGCGAGCGATTGTCGTGGACTAAAAATAAAATTATTTAGACCTAATGGCGTCGACATTAGGGTTCTATTTTTAAATATTAGTTTTTTTTTCTCTAATAAAATTTGAACTAGGCTGCATATGGTGGTTTCTTAGGCCAATTTTATGTTTCAGTCCACGGGAATCACGTTTGGGAACGCATTCACAACTTCATTCTAGATACAATTTACAACGATCGACACGTTTGTTACTTTAGTACTCGCAACCTGCACTAAATGTGTTATAAAAATTAAAAAAAAAAATAAAGTGATTATGAACGCGAATGTAAATGCACCTTCACCATAATTTTGATAGTAATGAAGCTTAGGCTTCTATGTGAAATACAAAACATACTTTAGTTGGACAAATTGAGTTTTTTTTTTTTTAAACTACCTTTTTTATATAAATTTACTTATTTTACTTCCCGCGTACGTAAGAAGAAATATAAACGAACATAAATTCGATTATATCGTATGGTGTAATTCATATTTAATAATTTCCAAGGTCCGCGAGCGACGCTACCAGCTCATCCAACTATAGCATCCACGGTATAACATATATATCAATATTGTAACGACACAATACGGCTAGGACCGATTCTGGTTAAGTAACCCTTAAACTACGCGGGAACAGTGCAACCGACTGCCTATAACATGATACAAACGAAATTAAATATATCTTTATTACATCTCATTAGAATTACAAATAGGTTAAATCTATGTATCATTTTATATTTAGCTTTTGTATAATATAATAACGCGGCCGCCGCCGCCGCACTGCCGCCCGGCACGACCCCCGCCAGGCGCACGGCACGCGGCCACCGACTAGAACACGACCTCGCACGTCCGCAATTGCTCTACGGACGCTTTTATAAGTAAACCTTAACGGGCACGCGACGTGGCGTTTACACAAATTATCTGTGAATTTCTAAGAACAAATGACAATCTTTCAATATTTACGAATGATTACTTGATGTGTTCTGATAGCGAACTAATACATTAATTATAGAATGAATTAAATATTTTGCACCTACTTCATAATTTACTTCGGAATTATTCAAATACCAAAATCATTTTTTTTTTTTAGCTTTTAAACATCTCATTGCACGTTTAACATTTTAGTTCGCCATGAGAGCAATTCCTAAGTAATTAATCAGAAATAACAATATTAATTCAATCGTTTATAAAATTCGACAGATAATTAAAACATCGGTGTACTTCGGTACAGGTCCCGTTGAAAGTCGTGCTCGAGTCACGGGCCGGTGTCTACGTTCGAGAATGTAATATTACAGTTCACGCGTGACAAAAACATAGGTGTGTGTGTGTGTTCAGCTAGAAGGTGTGAGTGTTACGTGCACGTTAGGCCTCCTAGCTGTCTCGGCGTGTGCGTGGGCCGGGGGGAGGGGAAGGGGCGGCGGCGGCGGCAGCGCTGCGTGTTTCAACCCCCGCTTGCGCCCTCACCTGCTAGCGAACTTATCTGGAACAAATAAGTATAATTTTTTACATAAAAGAAAAGAGAGACGCACTGATTTTTTTTAAAAAGGTTTAAAGGTTTTTAAAAACCAGAGGGAGACTTTTTACAAAAGTCGATTGCTTGGGTACCTCTGTCTCATTTGTGTTTCAACCGTGAAGCAGTTGTGTTTGCATGGCTGTGTTTCGGTTTGAAGGGTGGTATATGGCGTGAATTTACAGGGTACAGAGGAATAACACCTGAGTCCTCAGGAATGGCAACGCATGGGGGTATCATGGGCGAAACAGTATACTCTGTTATGTCCACGGTACTGCTCATGTGTATAAGCGACGGTTACCACTTTCCATCAGGTGGACCGTCAGCTTGTTTGCCATTCTAAGTTGTATAAAAAAAAATAGATTTATTAGTGGCGGTGTAGGGTACCTACGTGGGGGGGAGGAAAGGCATTGTTAGTAATGGAGACTGAGAATCCCATTGCTAGCAATATACCCAACCAGGTCGACCTCCCCGCGGTTCCCCCTGGAAACTATCATGGCTAATTCCTGATGAATTCATCATGATGGGCTAACTGGCCTGTTTTCATTCTCATCGATCACCCACCACTGGTGAGCGCAGGCGGGGTGAGCATACACTTCCGGCCACGACGACGTGCGTGGTTACCTGCGCGCGGCCGTATCACTTGCAGCAGGAGGAGGCGCGCGGCGCGTCGCCGTCGTTGAGCCGCCGCGCGCCCGCGCCCGCGCCGCCGCCGCCGCCGCCGCCGCCGCTCTCGCTCTTTGGTAACTTGTTCGCTGCGCACCGACACCGCAATCATTTTCATTACAACATTCCAAATTCACAAAAAAAAAATCAATCACATTTCTTTCCATCGGTCTCAGCTCAAATGGCTTCCCATTCATCGACGCAGAAACGGTAGAACTCTTTGTACCCTCT
Source organism: Galleria mellonella (assembly GCF_026898425.1). NCBI lineage: Eukaryota > Metazoa > Arthropoda > Insecta > Lepidoptera > Pyralidae > Galleria > Galleria mellonella. Next base: position 6,098,834 of record NW_026442162.1, on the reverse strand, counting down.
ACACTCTTCTTCGAAACCCCCAGTCTCCCTTACTACTTAAGCAGCAAATTCCAGTACCGTTTTGAAACTCACGAACATAACCTTCGTTCCAGTAGTACACTCCAACTATCTATCCCCTCTCACCGTACTGGTTTCGCTTCAAATTCTTTTCTCCTACATTCTTCACGACTCTGGAACGCGCTTCCTGATACCATTACAAGACTACCGACTAAACCGTCTTTCAACCGATATATCTACCCGTGTACCAAATTTCATTCAAATCCGTTTAGTAGTATTTACGTGAAATAATAACAAACGTCTATTTGTTTATTACATATGTATACATCTCGCATTAATTATATTAATACACCGCAGTGATACCTTGTTATATTTCATTACAGAGGATGTTTGGCCTTTAAAAAAGGAGCGATCCTCTTAGACATGTCATTCAGTCTCACACGCACTCGGGTGGGCATTGGACAATTCTAGAGTGGGCATCCCCCCCCCCCCCCCAAGACAAATATGCCTATGTGTAACAGCACCATAGACAATACGAATACTCTGCGACGCTACTGGCACCAATCATGGGAACTTTTAAATTGTCCAAAAAAAAGAAGGAAGACCAGGTGTGGTGCAATGCGTGCCGACTCACCGATAGCTAAGAATATATCGTTGACGTTCATGGCGGTCTTGGCGCTGGTCTCCATGAAGAGCAGCCCGTTCTCGTCCGCGTACGCCTGCGCCTCCTCGAACTCGACCATGCGCTTGGCGGCCAGGTCGCTCTTGTTGCCCGCCAGCGCGATCACGATCGACGGCGACGCCTGCCGCTGCAGCTCCTTCACCCAGTTCTTGGCGCGTCCGAATGTGTCCTGCAATAAATGCATGGGTCGCATATTAATATTGAATGCCACATTGAGAAATATATAAAAAAAACTGTTTTGGATAACATATTACAGATATATATATAATGGAATGATAACACCGCCTATGCTATCGGTATACACTGGCGGGGCACCAGTGAGGGATGACTGGTGAAGATGAAAAGGCAGGTCAGTTAGCCCATTGTGACGAATTCAACGATAAATTAGACACGATGGTTTCCAGGGAGAATTAAAACAGGGCAGTTAGCCCATCATGATGAATTCATCAGGAATTAACCATGATAGTTTCCAGGGAGAACCGCGAGGTGGTACACCTGGATATATTGCTAGCAATGGGAACTAACCTCCTCATTACTAACAATCCCTTCCCCCCACGCTAGTAGGGTAGGTTACGTCTTTTTATTATTACTTCAGTCCACTGCTGGACATAAGCCTCCCCATGGGAAGTGTTGTCAGTAGTCACGCTTGGCAGGCGGATTGGCTACCGCGGTTAAGTTTTTAGAGATGTTTTAAGAGGGACGCTGCTGCCCATCCCTCGCCCTCTCTTAGTCGATTAGTTCATTAATATAATTTCATTTAATTATACATGTGTTACTATACCGATGCTTTTCTGGGTGAATGTAAAGCTCTGTAAAGCTCACTCAGTTGATAAAATAAATAAATAAATAGTAAGCAGAATGCGGCTCCCCCAGCCACATAGCTAGCTCTATTACGTTACATACGCATTGATAATGAGTTATCAATGTCGGTCTGTCTGCGTGTCGACGAACTGTGCCCTTGAACTCCAAGTCCTGCTAGTTAATACCGTGGGCTGTTTGCGAAACTAGCTAGGGTAGAAACGTATCGATTTTATTTTTTGTATAGCAAATTGTGTGGTGTGTATGTGAATGCTGGGTGGTCCCGGTATAGAATGGGCCACAACTTTGCCTTTTAAAAAGCCTGTGTGTATTATTTATATGTAATTATTTATTCAGTATGTTTGCGTAGATATTGTATACATTTGTATTATACAATATCTACGCAAACACAGCTGCTTCACGGTGGAAACGCGAATGGAACAGAGGTGCCTAAGCAAATCACTTTTGTACAGTCTCCCTCTGATAGTATGTACAGAGCGTACACCAAATGCTTGGGAACTCAAATCCAAAACATAGCACAAAAAAAAAAAAATAATAATAAAATAAAAAAAAAGTATGTACAGATAAATAGAGAATAATCCTTTTTGTCGCTCAACACATATTGTCGCGATAAATCTACTATAAACATAATTCATACAAAGAGTTCAATAAGATAAGTATGATAACGAGGCGTTGTTAATTTAAATATCGCACTGCGGCTTTAAACTATCGTGAAAACATTACTCAGCATTCCGAGCTTGTTTTTGTTTTTTTTTTTCTACAATGTTTTTTTTTCTTTACCAAGAGACTACAGCATACTTCAAAAAATAGGATAGAGATTTCTTCAGGGTCGACAACGCTCGCGTAATACCCCTGGTATTGTAGGCGTTCATAACTACGGTAATAGCTTACCATCAGACAAGCCTTATGCTTGTTTGCCACCTCAGTGGTATAAAAAAAATATTAAATGGCAATAATAATGGTATTCCCAATTTGAAAGAAAGTGACAAAACAATATAATAGTTAAAGTAGATTTGTAATGACTCGACCGATTTTTATGAATTTTTATATATATTTGATAGGTATTCGTAAGTATATTTCGCACTGCTACGTGATTAGGGTGTCGCTACCCACATTTATGTGGCACAACAACGTCTGACGGCTTACAGTTTAATTATATTAATAAGATTGGATACTACTGTAGTACTGAAGATTTTTAAAAACATTGTTAACATGTATCACATGTCCATATTTAGAACTAGCAGAATTTTTCATCGTGCCTCCAACCAAATTGTTTATAATTACTCCTCTCCATCCAAAGGTTGCCTGGAAGAGATCGCTCTTAGCGATAAGGTCGCCCATTGTTTTCTCATTGTGATTATTTCTTGTAATTGTTTATTTCTAACTAGCAGCCCATCCCGACTTCGCATGAGTGGACATTTTTACATATCAAAAATCATGGCCATCAAGGCTGCACACGCAGCGGAAGTTTAAAAATGGAGTAACTTCTCCCGTTTTCCCAACATTTCCCTTCACTGCTCTGCTCCTATTGATCGTAACGTGATGAAAAGTATACTATAACCTGCCCAGGAGTATGAAGAATAATTGTACCAAGACACAAAACATATAGACAGACAAAAATTTTACTGATTGCAATTTTGGCATCAGTATCGATCACTAATCACCGCCTGATAGTTATTTTGGAAATATATTTCATGTACAGAATTTACCTCTCTACAGATTTATTATAAGTATAAATAGATAAATTTAATACTGTAATCTTTTGGAGGAAACAATAAAGAGTATCTAGCTATCTATTTTTCTAATCGGATTCTAGTGGTGTAATGACCGCGAAGCAGTACTAAACGGGCAAACAAATACGACCTCTGCAGCGCTGGCCACGCGACCCTGCCGCCTGGAGCCTTGGGTCGCTTTCCGTGACCGTAAGTCGTGTAAATTGTGCCTGTTAGCCAGTGGGCTGTGACGTCACATCGTGAATATTGCACGACGGAATTATTTTCATAACATATTATAAATATACCTAGTAAAACAATGTGGAAGTTTATAATAATGTAAACGTTTGTGTACACCAAAAAGTTGAGCTAATTTTAAATCTAGACCGATTCCAACCGAATTGAAAGGTAGTTGAAACCGCGAGATACAGCTAGTAATATTTTATAATCAAGTAGATATTGTGATTTTGTTTCTAATGTGAAACTATTTCTACCGTGAAGCAGTTGTGTTTGCATGGCTGTGTTTCGGTTTGAAGGGTGGGATATGGCGTGAATTTACTGGGTACGGAGGAATAACACCTGAGTCCTCAGGAATGGCAACGCATGGGGGGTATCATGGGCGAAACAGTATACTTTGTTATGTCCATGGTACTGCTCATGTCTATAGTCATATGTTTAATGACCCCTCCATTATAGAAACCGCTTTAAAACAGAAGCCTCGAATAATAAATCGAAATTTCGACCGGGATGAAAGTAGACTATGTCCTTATCTATGCTATTTCATACGTGTATACCTAAATTCCTATTAGATCCTGGCATAGAATAGGCCCTTCCGTTCCCGTGGGTGTTGTTATAGGCGACTAAGGGAGGGCGAGGGATGGATGGCAACGTCTCTCTAACACAAACTGCTGTTGCCAATCCGCCTGCCAAGCGTGACAGCTACTGGCAAAACCCCCCAAGGCCTCCCCCTTATCGGTATCCTCTCCCCCTATCCTCATATTTAGTAGATTTCATATTTCATAGTAATTAATTAAGCCATTAACATAGCCCTATAACATAATAAAAAAGACTCACTTTCACATTTATAACACGAGTATTAGTAAGGATTATCTTATTCATAAAAATTTAAATCCTCTTTTAACTGGAAACCATCATAGTTCGTCACGATGGGCTAACTGGCCTGCTTCATCCTCACCTATTATCCCTCACTGGTGCCCCGCCAGTGTATACCGATAGCGCAGGCAAGGCAGAGAGACTATTTCATTGTCCCATAAACCCATTAAAAAAAAACACTGTGTGAATGAAACAAAACAGTACGTACTCGATTTTTTTTTTATTGAATGATAATGGAATGGCAACCCCGCCCGCGCTAACAGTATACCCTGGCGGGGCACCAGCGAGGGATGATAGGTGAGAATGAAAAGACAGGTCAGTTAGCCCATCCTGACGAATATATCTGAGATTCAGCACGATGGTTTCCAGGGGGGACCACGTGGAGGTCTGACAGGGTATATTGTTAGCGTACGTACCTGATTAGTGATGTCGTAGACGACGATGGCGGCCTGAGCGCCCCTATAGTACATCGGCGCTAAGCTGTGATACCTGGAACAACATGAGTGTATTAATTAACCAATTTTTTTTTTATAGCACTGAGGTGGCATACAAAAATATGGCCCACCTAATGGTAAGCGGTTACTGTAACCTATGAACGCTTGCAATAGCAAGAGAATTACGCGCACGTTACCGACCCTGAGAAGACCACTTTACCTCTTGAAGAACCCCATGGTGTAGTGTCTTGGAAAAACTTCGACAGAAAGCTCATTCCATAACCTGAGCGTTCGTGGGAGTAAACATCTTTCAAACCGCGCTGTACGCGACTATCCAGGCTCTAAGGTATGGGGATGAACTCCTTGTCGATGGTAGGCTGTACGATGGTAGAAAGTGACCGTGGGCATCATGTAAAACAATTCCTCTAGGCACAATCCATTGTAAGTATAAAAATTAAAAAAGTGAAGGTACATTTAACGTATTAAGGAAGGAAAGAAAGAAAGAATTTATTAAAAGAATCATGCGACTTGTGAGTCACATAATTCTGTGTGCAGTAGAGCATTGAAAAACAAGAACAAAACAAACAAACAAAAAAAAAAATTATACAAATAAAAAGCGTCTATCGTTTTCTGCTCAATTGAAGTCTAAATTAAAAAATAAATATGGGTCGGTAAGTCTTGTCTCTAGACAAGTGGCAAGCGAAATTGTTGATGGAATCGACATCGCTAGCGAGCCCGTGAGTTGGAATGAGTCATCCGGTGTTGCTATCTCTTATCTATTATGTTACTTGCTGATAACGTAGCTTTTTACAGGTGAAAGTTTTTTTTTTAAATCTGTTGATTAATTTTTAAACTTACCCATTACATATAAACAATCAAATTTTCCCTTTTTATAATATTAGTATATACCAGAGGGAGACTTTGTACAAAAATCGTTTGCTTGGGTACCTCTGTCCCATTCGTGTTTCAACCGTAAAGTAGTTGTGTTTGCATGGCTGTGTTTCGGTTTGTAGGATGGGATATGGCGTGAATTTACAGGGTACAGAGGAATAACATCTGAGTCCTCAGGAATGGCAACGCACGGGGGGTATCATGGGTGGAACAGTACACTCTGTTATGTCTATGGTACTGCTCATGTCAAAAGGTGACGGTTACCACTTTACATCAGGTGGGCTGTCAGCTTGTTTGCCATTCTAATTTGTATATAAAAAAAAAGATAAAGTATGTCAACAAGAACCAAAAAGAAAAATATGACATTTCAAGAAGACTCATATAAAATTAAAAATAAAGATTGTACAATTAAACGAAATACACTTTCCGTTTTAAATCAAACAAATAACACACAGTTCTGCCATTTCCCATAAACGACAAAGTTTTCATGGAATTCATATGGAGCGCCATACATGAGTCATGTGCATTACTTGGGAGTGACGTCACGCGCACGTCACGAGTTCATTCAGTAGCGAGGTGAAGCCCGCACAGTGCAAAAATCATTGCGACTCAGTCATGTGTAAACAACTTCTAACTAATATACTGTAATAATATATAGGTATATCTCTAAATTGTATAGAACAAAGTCGCTGTCGGTATCTGTTTCTTTTACTTTTACTACGACATTTAAAGGATTTCGATATGGGTATTTGCTAGCAAAATGGCAAGCCAGCCTTTTTTATATATATATTCTTTTTATACAACTTAGAATGGCAAACAAGCTGACGGTCCACCTGATGAAAAGTGGTAACCGTCGCCTATAGACATGAGCAGTACCATGGACATAACAGAGTATACTGATTCGCCCATGATACCCTCCATGCTTTGCCATTCCTGAGGACTCAGGTGTTATTCCTCCGTACCCAGTAAATTCACGCCATATACCACCCTTCAAACCGAAACACAGCCATGCAAACACAACTGTTTCACGGTTGAAACACGAATGGGCCAGAGGTACCCAAGCAATCGACTTTTGTACAAAGTCTCCCTCTGGTAAATGGTTTTATATTCTATTCAACCATAGATTAAGAATAGTACTGCGAATGTTCTGACATTATGACATATGTTTTTCTGCACAATTTAATATATTATTCTTAATCTATAGTTGCCAAGACTTGCACAGGCTTAAACTTTTAAATAGATAAGTGCATCCGTGCGAAACCGGGATAGATTGCTAGTTCACGTACAAATATAACCATGAGCATTGCTACAGGAGAAGGGATGGGGGAAAATTTCCATGTTTATAGGATTACCAGGCCACCATTTCCCTTCACATGATGAAATGTTTAAATAATTATTTACTACTAACTGAAAGAATTGTGGTCTCGCAAAATAGGTATCTATATTTAAAGATAAAAAAAAAAGCATAATAATGTTTGGATCACTGACCTCTCCTGTCCCGCTGTATCCCAAATCTCGAATTTAACAGTGATGTCGTCGAGGCACACCGTCTGCGTGAGGAAGGCAGCACCAATCGTACTCTCCTGGTACTCGTGGAACTGGCCTTTGACGAATCGCAGTACGAGCGACGATTTCCCCACCGCTGACTCCCCTAGTAACACCAGTTTGAATTGGCACACCTTCGTCTGCGGAGCGCCGTTCGGCCGCTGTGCCGCCCCGCTCCTGTTTGTAGCCATGTCCTGGGGACAAGAGCGTACTATTACTTACTATTAATTAGGAATATTCTAGATAATTTTATTTTTATTAAGGTTTCATTTCATCTGAAGGCTAGCATAGTCATATATTTCAAAGACTTCAAAGGCGATGGTATGTAAGGTTGGTCAAGTCAGTTAATGAGGGACAATTTTATCCGCAAATATAAATATTTACTAATGGAACTACTTTTTTTTTATAAAACTTAGCAAACAAGCTGACGGCCCACCTGATGGAAAGTGGTAACCATCGGCTATAAACATGATCAGTACTATGGACATAACAGAGTATACTGTTCCGCCCATGATACCCCCCATGCGTTGCCATTCCTGAGGACTCAGGTGTTATTCCTCTGTACCCTGTAAATTCACGCCATATTCCACCCTTCAAACCGAAACAGTCATGCAAACACAATTGCTTCACGGTAGAAACACGAATGGGACAGAGGTATCCGAGCAATTGGCTGTTTCAAGATTGCATTCATAGTCAAAGACATATCAACCAGAATTCTAAGGTTGTAATTCATTCGTATTTCTGTTTAGAAGCAGGTGTGCTCATGTCTATGTTTCAATTTGAATTGTAGTGAAATTACAAAATATGGAGGCATTACACCATAGTCCCAGTGTGCTTTATGATGTGCACGGTGCTGTTCATGTCTACAGGAGGCGATTGAAGTAGGCCCTTAGCTTGTTCAGCCATTCTATTTTAAAGAACAATCCTGCTTGCAACATACTAGAAAATGTAAAGTATCCTCTATTTTAAATATTTAATTTACTTAAGTTGAATTCAAAGTTTTGAGACTGAATCACATTTTCTATCTTGGATGGTGTAATAATTTAAAACACCATGAGGTAATGTATTACTTAAATTTTACCTACCTGATTATTCTAGGTTTAAGTCCCATACAATACAAAGACTTGTATTAGTGAGTATGTTTGTTTGTATTAATCTAGACGTTTTACATATATACATATCTGTCACACTTATCTCCCATTAGAGTAAGAAACAATGGAACACCAAATGCTTCTATTCAAACAAAGCACTTTTGCTTCCTGTTCTCTATCTATGATATGTATGTAATTAAAAAAAAAAACTAAGTAAGTCTCAATATCAAGCTCCACTAAATTAGATACCTTTATATAAATGTGTAGATAAGATATTAAACCTTATCTTCGTCTATTATTCGTATTTTAAAAAGTCCTAACAATAAAGGCATTACTTTCTTTTCATGATAAACTTTACATACACTCATATACTTTTATCTTTTGTTTGTGAAAGAAATATAAACTAACTATCTATGTTACATTATGCCTTTTAATTTACATCTTAATTTATAGTCTTATCAATGACAAATAACAAATGTTTGCACCATTTCCATTATCATAAATGTATTGTAAAAGGTGACTAAAGGAACTTAATGTTCAAGGGGAGGAAGCACCAGCCCTATTAAAACATCACCAAAACATGTGGTTGCCAGCCGCATACCAAGTGTGGCTGGAAACCATTTACATCACCATGTGCTAACTGACCTACTCCATCATCACATATCAGCACTCACTGGTGCTCCGCCAGTGAGATATGGGGATGATGCCTATTTAATTTGAAATATATTTTTACTTTAATCAACTTTCACATGGCTTTTCTATTAAAGATAAAGATAATGGAATGGCAACCTCATCTATGCTGCTGGTATACACTGGTAGAGCACTAGTGAATGATGATAGGTGAAGATATCAAGTCAGATGGCCAATGGTGACAAATTTCATAAGAATTAACATTTATGGCTTCCAAAAGGAATTCCCCCTCCCCCCTTTCACATGGTATGAAGTTGTAATGCCACATTCTTCAGGAAACACAATACATGAGGGATACCATGAGCATTACTAGTTATCATTATTTAGTTTTTTTTATGACATTGTTTATAAATCTATAAATAGGAATAATCTTTTCCCACAAGTTGGTTATAATATAGCAAACATGACAAACATTTAGTACCTATAATTGAAGTACAATAATGCTCACTTGAAGCTTAATAATGGAGTGGCAAATAAGTTGAATATCCTGATAGAAAATAGTAAGTAGTACAGGAAACTCTATGTATTACCATATCTAAGATGTAGATGTTACTTCTGAATACCCAATAATTTTGCTGCCATAAAATTTTAATAAAAAGTAAAATTAAATGGGTCTAATACTTAGAATTTAGAAATTACGCACATGACATGACTAATAATACTTTATATTTACCAAAATCAACTTAGTTTACAGTAAGGGTAAGATTTATATATCAAATATATATATATAAATATATCAAATAGGTAGGTAGGCAGATATTTTGCTATTTTTTTTTTTATATTGTAGTGTGAAATAAAGCATTTTATTTTATTTTGGTTTTGCCTTAAGTGTGGCTTAAACCATTACATATTTCGGAAGATAATCACTTATTGGACACAATGAGGTTACTACATTCAATTAGGATGTAACCCCTTTAAAAAAATTATGATTAATAACAAGTTTAATTGTCAATATATCTTTATTTACATATAGATATTGATTTTTGTATTTTAATTAATATTTCAAGACAAGTTCCTAGTTCCTCTTTTAAATTAAACACATTTCACATTTAATTTATGCAATTGGAAGTATCTCATTATAAATATTTATCAATTTCCTGCACATTGAATGAAGTAATGGACTATCACTTTGTTTCATTACACTATCACATATTCAAACATGGACTATTTAATAATAATTTAAGCTGCACAAAACTCAACCAAATTAACTTAGAATGCTTTCTGATAGATTAAACAATACAAAAGAATAAGACATTCTATTTTACTTCCTACTATGTTCATGAACTAGTTGAGTATCACTGCCTTTTAGTGTCAATATCTAATCAGGAAATAGGCTATTTATTTGAGATGACATTGCACCCTGTAACTAGGAACTAACCTGTCAGTCGACCAACAAAACACAGCCCAACACCATTTATTTCCATAGGATGATGAACAAAGAATTTCACAAATTTCATACATAGCAATAAACTCAATTAACTATATACAAATTGAAGTAAGTTTTTTTTAATGCCACTAAAATCCAAACCAGTGAGGCCTAAGAACAATGGGTTTGATAGAGGACTCGATATAAACGGTAAACAAGACCATGTTATCTTAACTTGCGTACCGTCGCAAAATCACAAAGAAACAAAAGGCATTATGATGACACTAATTCAGTATTCGGCGGACAACTCGCCTGACCTACAATCACAGATTTTGATTTATCAGTTTCGTAGACGCGTAACGTATCTGTTATGATGACTAACTGCGTCTGTACCTATCACATAGTTTCCTTGCAGTATGACCACTCAAAATCACTCATAAAACGCCCTCCTCCGAATCAGCTGGAGGTCATAAAAACCGTGCAGAAAGAACATTTATATGAACGGATACTTCGTTCTATTAGTTTAGAATTTAACATCAAGATTGACATTACCGTTTTTACTTCAAGTACAACAATAATAATTAAAATGACGCATTTACTAGATTAAATTGGATATGAAAGACGTACCCTCCCTGTTATTATATCGCCGATGTGCACCTTTCCTCGGGCGAGAAATCCTCACGAGGTCGCCGTGATGCCGACAATATCATTAATTACACACTTAAAATGTTATTAACACAAATTTTTACACGACAAACTAGAAAATCTAACACAGAAATGCGAAATTACCCCGAACAAACATGGAAGCAAGAGAGCGAGCGAGCGAGACGTTTCACAAAAAAAAAATTGGCTATGGTAAAGAGTATACGTCATTGAGAAAATCTTACACTATGGTTGAATATGCTCCGTCAGCAACTCGAGCTAGAACTAAAAAAGACAATCATCAACGGTTCAATATTTGATTTGCTAAGATGTGTTGTACTTGAAAGATACGAGACACTATTATGTCTGTGTAAAAAGATCACCATCTTCTAAGCAATATTGAATTAAAAATGAATTAATACAAGATCGTAGAGTACCTTACGTACTAATTGCTTGCTCTGTGGTTTCTACTTTTAAAATATTTTTCTTTAACAAAGATTTCCGAATATGTTCTTAAACCTTCATAGATTAAAAATAGTAGTATTCACAACTTCATTATATAGATCTATATAGCTTTCTAATCTCTGCTTCAGACATTGTCTAATCTGTGGATTTAATTTTCATTCAAAATATCAGATTGGAAAAAAGGCGGGAAACTCGAATAAGAACAAGCGGGTTTTTTAAATTTTTTTTATTAATTTATTAAAACTATCTCTATCAATTCTTATTATTGAATAAAATATTATATTTTCACTAAATTCAGCGACAGTAATATAATTAGCATTCATGGGGAAGCGCAGTTGTAGAAAAAGGAAAAAAAAAGATGACGATTCAGGTGATGTAGACCATGAACCTTGTAATGACAAGGATATATATTCGGAAGATACTTCTACTGACTCAGAATCTGAAATTGATAAGGCCGATAAGTATAAACCTTACTACGTCACAGATTATATTAGAAGATATCCCGAGGAATCCCCTGGGACAGAATTTGTTGTCTTTGTAGAATCCTCAGATAGTCAGAAAACCATTGGATCCAGAGACTTGCTCTCACTCTCCTCCTGTTTAAAACGATTTAATAAAGGGGTAACTTATCTTAGATCTATAAATAAATTCAAAATCGGAGTATACTTTCAAAAGCCAGACTTAGCCAATGCTTTTTTAAATAATAAAACTTTTATAAATGACTACCATTTTAAGGCCAGTATTCCTGCTTCTTCAACAGAAGTTACAGGCGTTATTAGAAATGTACCTACAAATATATCTAATAAAAAAATATATACTATGATATCGAGTTCTAAGAAAATTATTGCTATTAAAAGAATTTTAAGAAAAAATACCTTGACTCATGGATATGTGTTACAGCCAACTCTAACCGTGACAATTACTTTTGCTGCATCTGTATTACCTGAATATCTGGATATTGGAGGTTGGCGCCACAATGTCACTCCATATATACCACCAGTTAAACAATGCTACCGGTGCTTGAGGTATGGACATTTAGCTAAATTCTGTAAGAATTCTGAGCGTTGCAGCATCTGCAAAGGTGAGCATAATTATAAAACTTGTACAACTGGAATGGAAAACGCTATTTGTGTACACTGCAATGGAAATCACACAAGTGTATCACCGCAATGCCCTGTTAAACAAAAGAAAATTGCTGAAAATAGATCTAAATTCAGACCTGCTTCTTTTGGAGATATACTTAGCACTGAAATATTTCCTAAACTGGGTAACAAACCTAAAAAAAATGTAGACCTAATTTCAATTCTAAATTCTGATAACAAGAGTTTATCACTTTTAATAGAAAGCATAATCAAACTTATTTCACTACATAACACAAAGAACACATCTATTAACACTAAAAGTGTTTTGAATGTGTTATATGATACTTTTGGTAATAGACCTATTTCACAAAATTCAATCGAGACCAATTAACTATCATACAGTGGAACGCTCAGAGCCTACTGAGCAATCGACATATTTTTACACAATTTTTAAATGAACATCATATTCACATTGCTCTCATCTCAGAAACTTGGCTAAAACCACATTACAAATTAAAAATTAAAGATTATTGTATAGAACGAAATGATTGTGGTAATAACCACAATGGAGTAGCGATTATTATACATAATAGTATTAGATATAAAAAACTTCACTCTTTTTTCGACAATTCTTTGCAAACTATAGCTATTAGTATTGAAGTTAATAATTCTTGGTATTCAGTTGCCAGTATTTACTGTCCTACCAATAGTACACCTAGTTTTACTAAAGCCAAATTTAAGTTCTTTTTGGAGTCTCTTCCTAAACCCACTATCATATCTGGAGATTTAAATGCACATCATACTATGTGGGGTTGTACCTCCACTAATACAAGAGGTAAAGACATTCTTGATTGTTTAGATGAATGTAATTTGGTACTATTAAATGATAAGCAAGTTACTACTGTTGGCTCTCATATTTGGAGACCCAATGGCCTTGATTTAACTATGGTATCCCCATCCATATCATTAAAATGCGAGTGGTCGGTTCATGATGATCCGTTAGGAAGTTATCACCTGCCGACTTTTACTAAAATAAACACAAAGAACTCTTCATCAACTCCGTCAGGTGAACAACATGCTCCTATAGATGAAGTTAATAAACTTTTGTTAAATCGTATAAACCTACGTCTCGTTAATTGGGATCTTTATTCTGAAACTGTTAATCAATTACTTTTGGATTTCGAGTATGATGTCAATGAACCCTTAAACAATTACAATAGGTTCTGTAAAATTATTTTGACAGCTGTGGAACGTTCCGTTCCACGTAGGAACTTATCAAATAGCGGTGCAAATACTTCAAAGAGGCACAAACATATTGCAGTACCTTGGTGGAATAACAGGTGTGCGACAGCTGTCAATGATAGTAAAGCGGCTTACCTTAGGTTTAAACAAAATCCAACTCTCGATAATTACATAAATTTTAAAAGAGTTCAAGCTGTTAAAAAGTTAGTAATTAAGCAAGTAAGACAACAGGGGTGGCAGGAATTTTGTTCCAAATTTAATAGATTAACACCAATTTCCACTGTTTGGCAAAATATGAGAAAACTAAATTCAAAACATCGTCAAAATCATTTTAAAGATATATCATGGGTCAATGATTTTTTACGCAAATATACTCCTGATTTTGTACACTCACCTTTTGATGACAAACAGTTTAATTCTGTTAATTCATGCCCAAAATTTCTCACTGACCCATTCTCAATTGATGAAATATCCAGTGCAGTAAAATCTAGAAAAGATACAGCTAGTGGCCTTGATCGCTTAACATACAATATGTTTCGATTGCTGAATAAAATAAACCTTACTAAACTCTTACAAATTTTTAACGATTTATGGAAGGACTGTATTATCCCACCAGAATGGAAAATGGATTGTTTGATTCCAGTAATTAAACCCGGTAAAGATCCTACAAATTTCGACTCCTATAGACCTATAACATTGACGTCCTGTGCAGGCAAATTATTCGAACAATTAATTAAACAGCGTTTAGAGTTCTTTATTGAAAGTAATAGTATATTACCATCGAATCAATTTGGTTTTCGCCGTGGATATTCAGCGCGCGAAAGTTTAGCGAACTTCTATGTCGACCTTAGTACTGCTTTGAATAACGATGAATATGTTCTATCTGTTTTTTTAGATGTCGTAGGAGCTTTTAACAATGTAAATTTAACAGTTCTATCTTCGATTTTATCCTCATTTCTTCCAATGAAACTTATCGAATGGATTTATAATTTTCTTAGTAATAGAGAAGTGTATGTTAAAGTAAATAGTAAATTAATAGGACCTAGGTTAAGCTCTAAAGGAGTATGTCAAGGTGGTATTCTAAGCCCGCTACTATATATTTTATATATCTATAAACTTAATTCAATTTTAGGAAACAGTGTGAACAACTTGCAATTTGCCGATGATTTATTAATTTATATAAAAGGAAAGAATATTATTGATATGCAATTAGTGTTAAATGAGTCATTAAAAAGACTTGAGAAATATTTTTCTCTTCTTTCCCTCGATATTAGTTTAACCAAAAGTAAAGTAGTTGTTTTTCATCAAGTTCATAAATATGTTCCATTAATGAATATTATATATAATAATCAAACTCTTCCAACAGACTGTAGCGTTAAATAATAATGGGGGTAATTTTTCATCAAAATTTAAAATGGGATCTATACGTTGATTGCTTAGTAGATCGTGCTTTAAGAGCCACTAATATAATAAGATCTGTAATTGGTCGTAACTGGGGAGCTGATCCTAAAATTATCCTTTTACTTTACAAATCTCTTGTTAGAAGTAATTTTGATTACGCTTTCTTTTGTTATGCCTCAGAACATAAATTAGTAGAAAAACTCGAAAAAATTCAAAATATGAATTTAAGACTTATTTTAGGTGCTATGTATACTTCTCCAATTATTTCAATGCAAGTAGAATGTAATTTGCCTCCTATCCTTCTTCGTTTCGAATACCTAAAACTCAAATTTCTCTTCAAAGTTTTTTCAGTTTCCAATAACCCACTCATACTCAAATTATTAAATTGCCCCATTTCTATGTTTTTGAATAAAACTATTGTCAATGATTTGAATTTACGAGATGAATATAACATCTATAGTAGTAAGATACTTCCTTGTTATAATGGCCTTTATGAGAGTAAGTTCTGTAAGATCAAAATTGTTATACGTAAAGACATAAAAGAAAAGCACGATATGTATGAGACTTTATCAGAATTTATTGACTACAGGCAGATATATACAGATGGTTCCAAAAATGCACTTAGCACTTCAGTGGCTTTTTACGATTTGTCAAATAGATTTGGTCACGGTTATAAAATTTCAACTTTGGCTAGTATTTACACAGCAGAAGCAAAAGCTATATTTTTAGCATTAGAATACATAGAAAAACAGGTACTATATTCGAAATGGATTATAATTACAGATAGTATGAGTGTTCTTATGGCATTAAAAAATAACACATTCATTTCATCATCAAACTACTTAATTCAAGAAATTCGTAATAAATATTATCATCTCTGTACTATATATGGAAAAGATATTATCTTCATCTGGACCCCTTCACATATTGGAGTGTTTGGGAATGAACAAGTAGACACTTTGGCTAAAATTATTAATTCAAGTGCTGCTCGTGTTCAAGATTTACCCCTTTGTTATTCAGATTGTAGTATTGGAATACATAAAATCGTTACAACTAAATGGGAGGAGCATTGGACTCAAATATTACAGACTAAAGGCAAATGGTACCGCAAAATTAATTGGCGTATTGGAAAACCGTGGTTCTGCAAAGGAAAGGACACAAACAGAAAATTTTACACCAATATTTGTAGATTACGAATCGGCCACGGACATTTCAACGAACACCTGCACCGAATGGGCATGATCGCTTCCCCATCATGCACATGGTGTAACTCAAATACAGCCCAATCTCTACATCACCTTTTTTTGATTGCTCTGAATTTGTCATTCAAAGACACATTATGTTTGACGAACTTAGGATTATCTTCAAAAAACCCGAAAATATCCCGCACTCAATCCCGCTTCTCTTAAGATTTCCTTCTTGTTTCAAAGCTATTTTCACTTATATTACTACAACATTCAAGGAGCTATAAGAATACTTTTATTGAATTGCAAGACAATGATTTTTTATAATTATTTATTTTTAATTTGATAAATCCACTGGTTTAAGAAAACTCAAGAAAAGATATTTATGAAAATGTACTTACCGGATTTGACAAATGAAATATTGAAGATTATGACAATAATTGAAGCGACATTAGAAAAATAAAATTCCAGACAATTTATCTTTTTGAAGACTAGGCAGCATGGTCTCCGACCTTAGCCTGTTCCAAACGGAACAAACGTACTAAAAAAAAAAAAAAATCAAAATATCAATTCTTCATTTATATTTTAACATTTCAATTTGATATTATAAAATCTTAATTATTATCACAGTTATTACAGGTTTGTACAAATTTAATTATAATCCAGAATGAAGATAACAAGGTACAAAAAAGTTCAAAGATACATGAAATTCTATTACAACAATTTTGGTTTCCACCAGCCTTACCAGATTTTGGTGGACGGCACATTTTGTTTTACTGCTTTCAAAGTGAGTCTGAGTTGTAATGTAGAGAATACATAGTTTTGATTACTGCTCCTAAATATTCATATAGTCACTAGAAATATTTCTAGGTTAAAAATAATAATTCGTGGTCTTATTGACATTCGCATACAGAATGGACAGCAAATTCTGTCGCATTGGTCGGCTAATCGATATAGTTGACGAGGAGTGGCGCGCGGAGCAGTTACCTTACGAGGATATCCAGGTGCCTCTGGAGGAGCTGCCCGACCCTGAAGCGGACAGCGTCGACTCGCACCTCACCCTCAAAGAGCAAAGCATGCGCTGGCAGGAGAACTTCCCTGAGCCAGCAAGCAGTAATCAGAACTAGGTATTCTTAACTGTTTATTCAATTTCTTTTTTAGCAATTAGAAAAAAATTATTGAATTTTTTCCATATAATTTAACATTTTGTACAACATTTTGCAAAACTTTGATTAAAAACTAAACCACTGAACACCTATTATTTTCATAAAATTTCTATGACACCAATCTAAAAGTATATTCTTTTAGATAAAGAATATTTAAATAAAAAAAAAAATTGATAAATCTGAAAAAATTACAGCTGAACTAAGAGCCTTTTTCTTTTTTTTATGTTAATTGAAAATATTCCATTATTATATACTGCATGACTTGATAGCATATTAGCAAAAATGAGAGGTGAAAAATTTTGCTGGGCTGCTGATTGATCCCATATGTATATTTGTAATACATATATTGTTGTAAAAGGGTTTTTTATTTATTAAGTATAACAAATAAATCACTGTTTGTTCAGAATGTTGAAATAGTTAGCTCTACCCATATATTATTATAACTAACATTATTTGCAGCACTAAGTCATTTTAAATGTTCTTTATATAAACCAGTTTTGTATACAAAATACAAAAATCTGTTAATGGTATCTATATTTTAACAACTTACAATTCTTAATCATTTCAGGAACAAATCAATATTAGAGAACAAATACCAAAATATCTCAATAGTCAAGTAAAGTTACTTACGACTAGATGTATTATTATTGAAACTGAAAAAATTGCCAAGAAAACACATGGAGCTCTAACAATATTAAAGCAGTATGGTATTCATGAATGTGGCCATACAGAGCCTGTCAGTGGTGCAAAATGCATTTTGTCTATGATCGGTAAGACCAATGAGAGACACTACATATTAGCATCTCAGGACAGAGATTTACAAGAAAAACTTCGAGCACGAGCTGGTGTTCCACTCCTTTATTTCCACAACAAGTCACCAACACTTGATAAACCCTCGCGAGCAAGCTACGACAATGCTGGCCAATCATTAGAGACGCAAAACATATTTATCAGTGAAACACAAAATGAGACATTGAAATGTATGAAAAAAGCACTAGGGGTTGAAGAAAAAGTGGAAGAAACTAAAATTCCAGTGAAAAAGAGAAAAGCTCATAACCCCAATCCCTTATCCTGTAAAAAGAAGAAGAAAAAGCCAGGGCAACATGTAGGTGTCAAGAAAGACAGCGACACTGGTAGTGGTAAAGTTAGAAAAAGAAACAAGAAGAAGTTACCTAAGCATATAAAGGAGCATTTAAAAATGTCAGCTTCATGTTAAGGATTTCTTGCAAATAAATTTTTTATTAAATACTATTAAAAGGTCTTTGATTCATAGAGAGTATCCGTGGAGTAAGCTGAAATCAGTACATATAAAGAAGACTTATAGACTTAACATTAACCTGAAATAGGAAATATTACTAAAAAACATGAGTTTGAAAGTGGATGGAGGGATACAGTTGAAGAGGACCTAAGATGAGATGGATGGACTGTGTGAAAGAAAATATGAATTATTATGAGCACAATTAAAATTAAACCTTAGGTAAATAACAGGACATATTTATCTTTTATTAGTTTCTACCTGCGATTTTGTCTGCTTAACTATATCTTTCTCCATCACATAGAGAATGTGTTTGCCAACTTTCATAATGATTAGTTAAGCTGTTAAAACAATATAAGGTAACAAATAATTACATTTATAATATTAATAAGTATTAACCTTGTAAAGTCTTCCGAAATACTTGTATGCTGTTTTCCTGACTGAAAAGTGAGATATGACAATAAAAGAATTGCAATGTATAAAAGATATCATGGAAGTGACTATATTATTTGACAACCATGGTGTTATGGTATGCCATCAGCTTGTTTGCCATTCCAAGTTGCATGAATTTATTAATTAATACATGTTGTTAAAGTATTTAAAGTATATTGTACATTGTTGTATTCAGCAAGTCTATGGTTCTACCTATGAGGCCTACAATACCTTGTGTATCCAATTTAATAATAATGTTAGGGTGCTGTTGTGGCTTTTTTTTTATGGGTGAAATTGCAATGGCAATCCTGCCTGCGCTAACGGTGTACGCTAGCAGGGCACCAGTGATTCTTAGTCTCCATTACTAACAATCCCTTTCTCCCCACTGTTGCGGCTTCCCAACTTCTGTTGCGCCTCAGCGATGTTTGTCGAAGCTCGTACTGATGGTTTTGACGCGGTCTGGCGTAAAAAGACAGCTTCGTTCTTATACAGAATACGCAGGAGTGGCAACAGTATCCTGAACATGTTTGTAAACAAGTAGTTGTGAGAATGCTCGCCGAGAGGACTAGTAGAGCATTATTAATAATTTAAGATACTTTTTAAGTACACTTACTAACAAAATAGACCCAAGTTGTCTAAAATAAATGAATAAAAATAAAATTATGAATTGAGGGTTACGTTGCTTAGAACAGGTAATATGTTGGAAATATCTGGCATTACAAGTATTTTTTTTTTTTTTTTTTTTTATTTATTTATTTATTTTCTCCACAAATCTTACAGAATGTTACATAAAAAAAAATACAACTATATATGTATGTATAATTAAAGTGGTCTGTAAAACTTGTGGGAGACTGGACCCTAAACTAGATCAGAGATCTGTATCTCAGGAATCCAGGCCCCCAACTCGGACACCATGTACAGCTTGCATTAAGCTAAAATTAAAATTTGTGAAAACGACTAGTAGACTAGTAGAGCATTATTAATAATTTAAGATACTTTTTAAGTACACTTACTAACAAAATAGACCCAAGTTGTCTAAAATAAATGAATAAAAATAAAATTATGAATTGAGGGTTACGTTGCTTAGAACAGGTAATATGTTGGAAATATCTGGCATTACAAGTATTAATTAGGTAATGGCCGCATACAATCGGGCGGGCCTTATAATTAAAAACACACTAACATAATAATAATTAATATTTAATTTTATTTTACGTAAAGTAATTCAGTTTATTTTCGGTTTATAAGGCCAAGTTATCTTCAGTCTGTATGCACCAAATGTCAGTATATGTATCAGCGGCAAATTGGACAGATATATTGTGTGGAAATGTGTTAAAATATCGTAGCATTCATCTGGCTCAAATACTTCTTGTCCATCAGGAGGGTCCTGAATAGAATAAGTGTTAATTCAACCTATTTATCTCTACCTTATATATGAATAAGAGAAACTTAAACTATTTGAATTTATATTTAGAAATTCGAATAGCAAATCAGTCAACCAAATCATAATTACTAAGTAGTTAGACTACTCACTACTTATAGTAGAAGATTTATGTATTTATGTACACTTTATTGCACCATTTATAAAATAGTAAACACATTTAACTGTAATAAGAAATGATACAAAAGGCCGGCCTTATCGCTAAGCAATCTCTTCCAGACAACCTTTGCGTAGAGAACATTGAGAAAAGAAAGAAAAACAAAGGGTAGGTGGCGCACTATTATATATAAACAAAGATATATACATATATATGTATATACATAAACAAATACATAAACATACACAAACTTTAAAGTACACATACAACAGGAGAGAGTGACACTGGAAGATGAAGATAGAACATGGGAAAAAATAGTTACTTAAAGGGAGAGATAATGGGCTTTAACAGGAGGTTTTTAAGATTGTAACTGTATAGACCGGTGTTTCCCAACATGGGGCCTTCGTCCCACAGGTGGGCAATTTAATAGTTAGGGGGGTCTCTCTCTTGCTCCGAGCCATTTAAATGCAATGCTACGAGTAGATATCGGTGCCAAATTTAACAAAAAAGTCAATAAAAAGAAATACTGTACATATTTATTAGGTATAATTTCGTTTGACGTTACCAAAATATCAACTGAACGATTGGAGTCGTCAAGTAAAACTTGTCGGTAAAAATTATGTATCAAGTGCATGGCACAAAAAAAATTGGAAATCACTGGCATAGAGAAGTGTGGGATACTATTTAGGACCTAACATAATATATGAGATTTACAAACAAGCAAATCTACATGCTTTGCAGGTTGACAATTGTTTATTTAATAGACATGTATAAAAGCTTGATATTTTATCCGGACGCGAAGTACCATTTATCGTAACGGTTCAATGTGACCAAGCACAAATAGTAACTGATTATTTAATTAGATCGACACCTAAATGTGTTGCAGAACGTGCGTGGTCGAAATGACAGTCGGAGGTTGATGGCTAATATGGAAGGTTGTAGAACTACTAATAATAATAGTAGTCAATCTTCAAGTGTAGTTGCACCCATACAAATGGTAGCCGAATTCAAATTAATCATATAACTAGTGATTTGGACTTCCGCAAAATGAAACCTAGTCGAGTAAAATATTTGCAAATAGTGATTGCCGATAGACTTGCTTTCCTCACCTCAACAGTATGTCGTATCATGGTTTCTTTGAAGTAGTCCCACAGAGCTATCGGCGGTAGCCAGTAATAGCTTTTGAAGTACAAATGTGTCTTGATGTAAATAGAAATTAGACATGCAAGTTTGGATACGTTGAAGTCATGCTGCGCGGCGTAGTCTATTGTCTCCATTAGAAAGCTTATCAGAAAGTTGGTTTCAGATATATTATAATTGGGTACTATGTTCTTTTTAACTAAAAAAGTACCTAAAATATAAATTCCCTTTTATAGATTGGCTCAATACTTAAAAGTAAAGTCTATCTACCTAACTTTTTTTTAGTTGGGGGAGGGGGGAGTATTGTTAGTAATGCGGACTACAAGTCGCATTTGCTAGCAACGTACCCTGTCAGTTCGACCTCCACGTGGTCTTTCCGGGAAACCATCGTGCTGAATTCCAAGTGTTTTCATCACGATGGGCTAACTGGCCTGTCTTTTAGGGGGAAAAGGATTGTTAGTAATGGGGTCTAATAACCCCATTATTAGCAATATACCCTCTCAGGTCGTCCTCCATGTGGTTCCCCCTGGAGACCATCATGATTCATTCTTGTCAAATTCATCATGGTGGGCCAACTGACTTGCATTCATTCTTACCTATCATCTTCCACTGGTGCCTCGTCGGTGTATACCGATAGCGCGGGCGGGGTTGCCATTCCATTTTCACCCATTAAAAAAAAGACCTGTCTTTTAATCCTCAGTGCCCCACCAGCGAATTCCGTTAACGCAGGCGGGGCCATTTCATTATCATCCATAAAAAAAAACAGTATTTTTGTAGGCATATAAATATTAAATAAAATATTCTTACGACTGTATTATTAAATGGAGTAATCGGAGGCATTTGTAAACTGCTGCCGTTGTGGTGGAAGTACCTAACACTCAAACTCGGGGGGAAAGGGATTGTTAATAATGAAGACTGAGAATCCCATTGCTAGCAATATACCCAACCAGGTCGTCCTCCTCGCGGTTCTCCCTGGAAACTATCATGGTCAATTCCTGATGAATTCATCATGATGAGCTAACTGGCCTGTTGTCATTCTCACCTATCAACCTTCACTGGTGCTCCGCCAGCGTATCCCGTTAGCGCAGGCGGGGTTACCATACCATTTTCACCCATTAAAAAAAAAACACTCAGACTTGACATACCACGTTACAAGTAAGTAGGTATATTAAAATTTTACGTGGCAAAGATAAAATCTACTGTTTTTATTCAGATTAATTTGTTTTATTATAAGTATCATTGTTTATAATCATCAGAACATTTAAAACACATAAATTTTTAATGTCGAACGTGTATACTAACGAAAAGTAACCTAAAATAATGAAAAACTAGTACAACCTAGATATTTCTGCAGTCCTTTATATCTGTCCGCGTCGGCGGCGCTAATCATCTCGACAGCTTCGACCTCGCTCATCACGGTACCTATTAACAACTTGGGTCTAAGTTCCTGTTCTGGTTTCACAAATGGTGGTGCATCATTCTCCTTCAAAGAATGGAAATACGAAGGTGCCGATATTTGGGGCTTTACCGGTACCTCTTCATGTTTCAAATGAACTATCGGTGCTGATGCAGCTTTTATTGCTGTATTCGAACCTTTACTACCTTTTGTATTTGTTTTGGAGTCTAATATTGTTTGCATGTTTAGTTTTAATAACCTACTGCTCAAGGTAGATACTTATTAATAGTAGATTTGACATTAGTAGGTACTTATGACAATTTATCTAAGCCAGAGAGTCTAAACATGTCATTATATTGAGTAGGTACCTACAAAGGATTGTAAAGCACAAGCAGTTTTTGAAATATGTACCTATTTTTTTTAATGGGTGATAATGGAATGGTAACCCCATCTGCGCTATCGGTATACGCTGGTGGGGCACCAGTGAGTGATGATAGATGAGGATGAAAGCAACTCAGTTAGCCCATCGTGACGAATTCCACTAGAATTAACCACGATGGTTTCCAGGGGGAACCGCGTGGAGGTCGACCTGATAGGTGTATATTACTAGCAATGGGTTTATTAGACCCCATTATTAACAATCCCTTCCCCCCTGAAATATGTATTATCGGGCTATAGATATAGGACAAAAAGCAGCTTGAAAGATTAAGTTAGTATATTTCACAAAGTACAATGTATGTATGAAGTTTTATTGATTGGAACACATAGTATTATATTATCTATGACAATACCTACAGTAAATATTCGGGTTGGTCTATAAAGATTAATACCTACAACTCCGTCTATTGCCCGATCATTTTTCCACCTTAAAGAATAAAGCATGTACTTTTAAGTCTTGCAATATAATGAGAGAACTATATTACTTGATTCGCTTAACATCAGTACATCGTAATCGTTGCATTATGACACAATAAAGCTGTATTCGTACATACGAGTATATCCTCGCTTGTAAAGCTGCTTATTTACAAAGATATGAAAGTTCTATAAATAAAAACTCTATAATATTTTTTTTAAGTATACTTTAATTCTTGCAGTCATCAGATATATGTAAAGTATACAAGATTATGAACTATTTACAGTGGTAGGTAAAGTTCTTTCTGGTAGGATACTACGCTTTCATTTCTGTTCCTGATTCCCAATAACGTTGACTAACATCTCTTGGTTTGTCTTTTCTTGATCTCCATGAATCATCATTGTCCCAGTATCTCCTTCTCTGGTCTCGATCCTCTTCTTTATTTATTCGTTTATCTTTATTACGCTTTCTTCTATCTCCATATGATTCAGTATCTGAATCACTTCTGTCTACTTCTTTGTTTGCTGAAAGGTCAGTAACATCTTTACTCTTTTCTTTACTTGAATATACACTCTCTTCTGTTTCACTACTATCTCTATTCCGTCTTCTGTCTTCCCTTTTATCTTTTTTGCTCTCCTTTTCTAATTTCCTATAAGCATCCTCTTTATCTGACTGATATCTATTTCTTTCCTTGTCTGTATGATCTTTATTTTTATCATCTTGTCTTCTGCTTCCTTTTTCTCGTTTCCTATCATCATTCTCATCATTTTCTTTTCTTTTTGAATGACTTTTTGATCTTGACTCTTCATCACTGTTTCTTCTATCTCTGTCATTATAGTCATGTGTACTTCTATGTTTATTATCCTCCTTCTCACGACGCCTGTCATCTTGCTGTTCACGAGTTTTCTCTTTGGCTCTTCTTCAGTCTGTCGCTTATCACTCCTTTCCCTTTCTGAATATCTTCGTGAATTGGAGTCGTCAATGTGTTCCCGACTGCGATCTCTGTATCGCTCATCATCTCTGCTTCTAGATCCATCTTGTCTACTACTATCTTTGTCTTTCCATCTATCATCTCTTTCATCACGATTCCTCCTTGAATCTTCTCTGTTATTTCTTTCATCTCTCTTTTTATATTTGTCTACATTTCTGTGTTCATAACTTCTTTCTCTATATCTTTCTTCATTTCGTCGAGCCACATCCCGAGGTCTTATAAAATTAGCATCATCTTTATCAGTAACTTCTGGCCTGTTCTCTTTTCTACGCGCATCTTTTCCATAGGTATCATAGAACCCATCGTGTCCCCATCTATCATTGTTTCTATTTTTATCAGATTCGTCATCATCAGGGGTTTTCGGCGATTTGCTTTTTTTCTTGTTTTTGCTTTTTTTCTTTTCTACGACCTCTTCTTCTGAATCTGAAAATTAACAGTTATCATTAAAAATTTTAGAAATTAAAACCATAAACTAGCGCCAACCGCAACTTAATTAGCCATATCCTATATTGAAATATAAAAAGATCATCAAACCCTTGTAAATTTTATATTTTTATAGATTAATGAAATTAAATTTGGTGCACTATGGATTTTATCCTATACTAACACCAGATATTTTAAAGTGTAAGTTATAAAACTCACCACTATCACTTGATGATGAATCTGAACTACTGCTGCTAGAACTTGAACTGGAATCTGAACTGGAATCCTCACTACCCAGGTTGATTTCTGTTATTGGAGCAGGCACGTTCTGCAATAAATGGTAAAGGATTTTATTAGTATGGTACAGCATAATCTTGAAATGTCACAAGATTTCAAACCTCTTATCAGGCAGGCTGTACACTGATAAAATAGTATAAAAGTTAATCTACAGATTGTCCCTTAAGTTTGTTAATATTTTTATTTATTATATAAAAAAAATATTTCTCAACAAAACTACAATCACTAATTTCCTTTGCTTAATACTTAAAAAAAGCTTAAAAATTCGGAATGTAACTATTTACCTTTGGCATTTGCTTCAAGTGTTCTCTCAACTCATCAGTTAAACCTCCCAAACCAATGGATGTGAAGAAATTAATAGAAAACCTTGTGTTCTTTGGATTGTCCCTCGGAAATATGCTTGAAAATGCGGTCTGCAAAGTCCTGAAAACAAAAAACAACAACATTAATTTCAAGATTTATAACAAAGTAATGAATGAAACAAAAAACAGAACTCACGGATCTTTGAGACGGTCATTTAACTTCTTCAATCCCATGTACTCGGCTAATTCTTGGAATAAAATCTTGATATAGATACGACTAGAGCTGGTTGTGTCCTCCTCATTAAGTTTTACACATTCTAAAACCTCCCAACTGATTGAATCCGTGAAAAGAAGGTGAGCAAAGAATTTGCTCACATTTCTCAATCTATTTGTGTCCAATCTGTGTGCAGTTGCATAGGAATCCTTGAATATCTCTTCAAATGGACCAATGTACATCCTGTTGATATTGCAGAACCTCTGTGCCAGCAGTCCATAGAATTTCTCATAGGTCCTCTGTTCAGCACAACAGTCCAGGAACATGTGACACAGCTCCACTTCTTGACCTGGCTTCAGCTCCATTTTAAGAAGTTTGTGGGCACATTCCTCAAAGTCTAAACTAGAATTTATGGTCAAATAAATTGTTCGTCTCAATGCCACAAGGTTGGTTTCCGTATTGTCTATAATGGTGACTCCTTTCTGTTCGCCTTCTGGCTGCTCCTCTTCCTCTGATTCTTCGCTGCCACTCTCCTCAGAGCCATCTTCTTCGCCGGATTCAGCATCAGAGCCCAAAATTTCCTTGCTCAATGTTTTGTACTTCTGTTCATTTTCTTCATATTTATCATCAAATTTGAATACATCTGTAATTTTAACATAATAATTGTACATACTGACAAAGATATATAGATAGATACTCTTTATTGTTTCTTCGTTGTGAATTAGTAAGTAGTATTGTTTAGTTATAATTATAATAGTAGATAACTTGTTTAGATTTTATGGGATTGACATGTTAAAAAACAAGAACCCAAATTAAACATAGATTAAAAAAAAAAGATTGCAATAGGAAACTTATTCAAAATGAAATACAAACAATTACAAGTAAAGATTACACTGAGAAAACAATGAGTAACCTTATTGCTAAGAGTGATCTTTATCAGGCAACCTTTTCATGGAGAAGAGTTAAATATAAATAATTTGACCAGCTAGATAGAGACAAATAGATTATTTTCATGATTTCAGCAGTTATCTGTCCACTACTGAACATAGGCCTCCTTCACAGACTGCCACCATCATAACTCACCAGGACCATAGAACATGTCATTTCATTAAAGCAGTTTACTATTGGGAAATTTTGCCAGTAGTTACCAGGCTTGGCAGGCAAATTAACATCACAATTTGGTTTTAGGTGATATTTTAAATTTGCTGCTGGTTTTTGCTCAACCATTAAGTTCCCTTAGTTGCTAACATGCAACACCCATGAGAAAGAAAGAGGTGGCACATTCTATACCGACACCACACAGCAATTTTTGTTTTTACTGTTATTTTATATAATGAAATCTTTTTATATGCTGCTTGTTATTTGTTAATAAAAAATAAAATGAAAAAGGTTTGTACATAAATTGTAACAAATATATTAGCCATTTTTTTAATTAATATCTGATGATGATTAATAACAGATAATAATTATCTGAAAATAAATAAGCAAGTTCATCCAAAAACTGGTGTATGATATATCTAGTTTGTTTAAACATGAGTTAATTATGAGAAATATAAATTTAAACACATATATTAGGATACCATATCTACTAATCCAGGACATGATGTATCTATGTACAAAATTTCATTTAAATCTCTGTAATATTTTCTGCATGATTGGATAACAAAGAACTAAATATCATTATAAAAACACATTCATAAACACATTTATAATATTAGTAGTGAGTACAATAATTCATGTAAATAGTTTATAACTTACTCAAAATATCCTGCGAGTCTGTAGCCTCGTCTAACATCAAGAGATGTGTGAACTGCTCTTCTTCTGGCACCAATTCCAGCTCCTCAATTAGAGCTGGATGATCTTTGAACCCATCTTTCCACACTTGAAACATCACTTCTATCATGTACTGAACCCTCTTATCCAACTGACCCTCATGTAAAATGTTTCTCAACATCTCAAATATAGCGCTGACACCTTTTGATGACACTTCAGTGAGTTTCTGACCACACTCCTTCAAAAATGCTATAGCAACCTCTACAGAGTCATCAGTGGGTGTCTCCACCAGCAAAGTCAGCAGTTCCAATGCAAGAATCTCATGTGCCACTCTCTGATTCACAAGGTGAGCTATAAATGAGGCAGATGATATACATGTAGGTTTGTCATTTCTCTTAAAACCTCTTTTGAATTGTATAACTAACCGTTTGAGCAAAAGTTCCCCAATATTGGGAAAGCGAGAGTTGACAGCCGCAACTAAAGCAGCATACACATTAGTGAAAGTCGGTGAAGCAGCTTGTGCCTGTATAACCGACCGACACAGCAGACCTCGACCACGCACAATATTCTCTTTCAGTAACTCTTTTATAATTATACCAATGTTTCCTACGTTGATTTTGTTAATGTGACCGTGTATGGACTTTTTGAGTGCCTCCCAAGCAAGTCTCTGGTACGCTACCGACGATTTATCAGTGATTTGAGCTTGCATCATGCGTAGCCGGGCTGGTGGTATGTAGGCGCCTCCAGTACGGGTGTTAAGCATGTCCGTCTCCTTCGCTTTTCTGGCAGGTGGCTCTTTTTGAGGTTCGTTTGGCACGTCATTTCCCTGCTTCTCCTGTTTGACTGGTCGCTCTTGTGATCTTGATTTAGATCTTCTGCGTTTCCGATTATCTTTCTCACGCTTTTCAGGTGGCGACCGCGATCTAGTGCGTGTTCTTTTTGATTTGCGTTCCCTCCGATATTCGTCATCGTATCTTCCATCTGGTTTTTTGTGTTTTTTACGATCCATATCTTTTTCATTCTCCATTTTAACAATTAAATAGTAAAGTTATAATTCACAAGATTATTACTTAAGACAGTTATCAGTTTCTTTAATAAAAATAAGAAGGAAATAAAAACTATATCGTTAAAAACAGATATTGTGACCATTAGCGGCCATTTTAGTATTGTAGTTTGGAATTTTGACGTTGACAACACAATGACAGTTGACAATTTTTTCTTTTTTATAGAAGTAACATAGTGGTGTACCAATTATCTGTAGTATTACAGTGAATTCGTAGATGGTCAAGAGTATTTTTAAATCAATATTTTTTTTAAACGCGTACTATATTTGCCGTGATCATTACATAATTAAATAGAACTACAATGTCAGTATAAATGTATTTTAGAAGATAAAGCGGTTGGGCCGTGGCCACCACCAGAACTATCTCGTGCCCATCACAAGGATGTGAACGGATCTTTCATGTCTATGAGTACATAATGTGTCTTTTAAGGAGCCAGGTCTCCCTAGAAAATATGTAGGATATGAGGATAAACTCCTTATCGATAGCGAGCCGTACGATAGTAGAAAGTAACCATGGGCATCATCTTGAACAATTCCTTTGAGCACAATCTTTTTTACAAGCGGTAGAAAGCGCAGATTGAGGCAAAATATCTCCTATGACTCAATACTGCTTGTAAGTTGTAATATTCCATGTTGGGAAGGGGGAAGGGATTGTTATGGGAACTACCAGTCTCATTGCTAGCAATATACTTTAAGAAGTCGACCTCCACGTGGTCACCCCTGGAAACCATCATGCTGAATTCGAGGTGTATTTATCACGATGGGCTAACTGACCTGCTCTTTCATTTTTATTTATCATCCCTCACTGGTGTATACCGATAGCGCGGGCAGGGTCAGGCCATTCCATTATCATCTATTAAAAAAAAATACTTCATGTGGGGCCGGATTTGCGATTTATAGAGCATTAATCGCTGATACGGCGCGTAGTAATGCTTTGCTCTATTCAGCACACCGAGTTTTTTCGATGCCAGCTTCACCTTATCTTCGAGGTGGCCACGGAACTGTACGTCACTAGAGATAACGGCACCAAGGATCCTAATAGTTTTAGAGATGTTAAGAGACGTGCCCTGGAACTGTGGAGCCATAGCAAATGGGGTTTTTTCGCGATGAATGAGCAAGTTTGTGTCTTAGCGGTTGTCTTAATATGTATTCAAAAATATCTTTCATGGTGTGTCCTTAAATATACGCGATATTTACTGTTACCTAATAAAATATTAATTTTGATATGATTAATATTAGTTTCATTGGTTAATAAATGACCGATGGTGCTGCCTTTCCTGAGCGATTTAAGAACTAAAATATAGTTATGAATTATGTTATTATTATCAAACATTTTAGAGAATTTTTACAACTTACCACTCACAAATGTTACTGTTTATTACGATTATATATACGATTTTCAACAATTAGCAATCGTTCGCGCGAAGTTAGTTGTTGTAGTGATTAAAGCGGCCGTCTATATATTTCAATAATTGAGGTCTATAAAATCAAAAACAGCTAAATCCAAGTCTGTCAAATGTTCAGGAAATTACAAAAACACAAAAACTAATATTTGTCATGGATATGGAACGAAATTCTATATTTTTAACCAAATTGAATTTTGATTATGTGCATTTTGTGTTTATTTTATGATTATAATTAATAAGTTACATCATGTAATGTAAGTTTTTTATGTTGTGTAGAATTATAGATACTTGTATCTCTATTTTAAATGTTTGAAGGAGTGTATATTACTCGCCAAACGATTTATGGCTGAGTGTAAATTCTAGGCTTACGTACACTGGAATTTATTATATTTGTAATCACTTATGATAAATAAAGAACTTTTGAAAACAAAAAACTACCAGATTGAAAAAAATTAGAATATTAGTAATAATTTGAATTTTAATTAATAGAACTGCCTCTATATTAGAATACAGAGTGAAAACGAAATCGATTTTATGGTGTTTAGCTACCTTTGATTTTATTAATGTAACTTTTTTTATAAAACCAGAATGGTAAACTGTAACTGGTAACTGGTAAGTGAAAACTGTAATGTTCATGTGTTGCTATTTCTAAGGATTATGGTATTATGCTTCCTGTAATTTCATAGCCACCCTTCAAAGACGGCTACCATGCATGCACAGCTGTTTAACGGTAAAAACACTGGTGAGACAGAGTTACCTACGAAGAGAATTTCTGTAGTCTTCTTGTAGTATGAATGAAAATTAAAAGGTAATCTGGCCTGTGCTAATTGTTTCCACTGGGGAGAAAGGGATTGTTAGTAATGGAGACTAAGAATCCCATTGCTAGCAATATACCCAACCAGGTCGACCTCCTCGCGGTTCTCCCAGTAAACTATCATGGTTAATTCCTGATAAATTTATCATGATGGACTAACTGGCCTGTTTTCATTCTCATCTATCACCCTTCACTGGTGCTCCGCCAGTGTATCCCGTTAGCGCAGGCGGGGTTACCATACCATTATCACCCATAAAAAAAAAAATGTTTCCACTGACAGGGTTTCAATGACGATGAATTTTGGTTAATTTTTTTACAATGGTATCAAATTCACTAGGAATTAACTAGATCAGTGTTTTTCAACGTGTGGGTTGCAATCCTCTGGGATCGCGAAAACTACCTTAGTAAAAAAAATTAAAGATAGATTTATTAAGAATAATGATAATTAAAACATTTGTATGTTTTAATTATCATTATTACCAAACAAACAAAACAAATTACCAAAAAAAAAAAAAAAAAAAAACTAACTCTTCCATGAACAGAAAAAAAAAAATAATTTAACCCAAGAAAGTTGTAAGGATTGAAGTGTTCAGTCTCAGTGCTGTTTCTACATCTTTACATTATAAAATACATGAAAAAAAAAGCCAAGAGTAGTGGTTCACGAAATATTTTTTCATACTGAGGGGTTCATGTCATGAAAAAGGTTAAAAAATCTTGAACTAGATGGTTTCCAAAGTGGACCGTAATGGAGTCTATATAACGTTGATTCACACGTGGTTTCCCCTGCAAAGCATTGTTGTTAATCCTTGTGGAATTTATCACGACGGGCCAACTGGATATGCTTCCATTCTCAGGTGCCAGGGTATACCGTTAGAGCAGGAAGGACATTTTTTTTTGACGGGTGAAAATGGTATGGTAACCCCGTCTGCGCTAACGGGATACGCTGGCGGAGCACCAGTGAAGGGTGATAGATGAGAATGAAAACAGGTCAGTTAGCCCATCATGATGAATTCATCAGGAATTAACCATGATAGTTTCCAGGGGGAACTGCGAGGAGGTCGGCCTGGTTGGGTATATTGCTAGCAATAGGATTCTCAGTCTCCATTACTAACAATCCCTTTCCCCCCGGAAGGACATATTCCATTTTCAGCCATAAAATATCCTTTTTACCACTAGTATACTATATTAACTGTGTGTACATTAATATAGTCGATTTTGGACTTAGTTTAAATACTTTCCAACTACTAGGAGTTACTGGGTACAATAAAAATACACAATTTAGTATTTATGACTTTATTCGTTACGACAATGAAACTACAAAAGTTGCCTGCACTTCAAACAGCAATTTTCATATACCTCACAAACTAAAGCACATTAATAATAATCATATAAAATATAAAATAAACGGTAATAACACTATAAGAGACAAGGAGAGTGACTAACGTTAGGTACGCACAACTTATATGTAAAACGAGGACAGTCAATAATCATAAAATATAATTACAATATGTAAGCTAAAACTTGCACCGCCATACATGATTTGTCTCGATTGTGAGATTCTATAAGGCTACACAATACCCAAGGCAAATTGGTCAGAGGTTTTCACGTCTTCACCGAGAAACAAGCTAGTAACTTACACCTAGTTCCCTTAGTCATATTATATAGCGTTAGTTAGAGAAGCAGGCAAGCAGCTCGCCCCGCCGCGCTCCGTCGCCCGCTACCTACTGCTCCACGCGCCAAGCGTCTCTTAATATTATATACAATTATTATCTTTGACGTTAAAACAGTTCGCTAAATGAATGGCAAAAATATACTATTAAATACATACAGGAATACTCTCACTTAACGCACGCGACTCGCGTGTCCACGCCCTTTGTGCCGGATGTATATCAGAAGAAATAACCCAACCTAACATAACAACAATACTCTTAAGGTTGAAATATGCAATTGTAAACCATTTAACCGGTGAATTCTGTTTAGTTTATAATACCTAATGAATCAAATGTGTAATGCACGATTATACTTAATATGGCGGCATTGTCATATTTAGTATAATACACACACAGTCACAGAGTTTGATCGACCTGAAGTTGTTTAAATTAGGTTCGACTGCGACTGGAGTGACTCTTGCGCCGTACAAAAGCTGACAACTTCAAGTGAATCATATATTTGATAATACATTCATTGTATGTTATAAACTTAACAACGAAATCAACAATTGGATGTAATGAAATTATTTCGACTTAAAGTGATTTGTAATTAGGTGAATTAAATTTGTCTTCTGAGACGCAACATTTGTGCATTGGCGGACGTGACGCGTCGCGTTACATATACATATCACTAGAGCAAAAACATCACAGAAGCGGTTTGTGTCCAACACACCATACCAGCGGCCCGGCGCCCGCCCACTACGTTTAAAAAAATATAAAACCCTATGAAAGGCAGTTTTATATGTTACTTATTTATTGATATTATTCAAGATCCGATATACGAATTATACTGAGGCACTTCCGATGTTGACTATCCTCCGACTATACTGTACCATTTGAGATCATTACGGGAAGATTACTACTAATACGGACGCCTTTAGTTTAAACGTGTAGACTAGACGATGCGGCGTGTGGCGTGACGCGTGACGCGTGACGCGTGTCGCAACACGCGACGCAACACGCCGTCGCCGAGCGCAACCACTTCACGATCCAGCGAACCCGCGACACGGCATCCCTCCTAAATAATCGACGACGTAACTCATAAAACATTATATTACAATGGACAGTCATAGCGAACGGCGATTTAATGAGACAAACTTAAATTTAGATTATACTTCCCTAAAATACTGTTACAGTTGCGTATGATAAACATTAAAAATAATGATATAAGTCTATAAACTAGCGACGGGGTCTGGTGCCTGGTCCCCGTCGGGCCTCCCCCCTCCCCCTCCCCCTCCCCTCCACACCCACCCGCTCGCGACCCGCCCGGCGCCCGTTCGTGCGTCACTACATTCATTTGCCGAGGGTTCCGTACCACATTTTTACTTAGCCTCCGCGACAACAACACTCGATTTACTGTAAACATTTAATATCCAGGCGAATGATTAGTCGTCTAACAGGTACCGAACCCTAAACTGGCCAACTTTTAGTAAACCAACCGTGACGCGATATATCTAAGGAACAAAATGTGGCCGGAATACTAAAAGTCGGTTCTCGTTGAGATCATCCCAAAAACATATACTTACATCAATAATATAGGCCTTTCATTTTAAAACGGCGACAATGTACCGGTGAAAATAAAGGTTGATAGTCGTAAGCATGATCACGTGGGGAATATTTGGTGGCGTGGTGTAAGCGCGTCCGGGTGTAACACAAGTATTGCGAGAATGCTGTCGTGCACAGAGGGTATGTATATCACAATAACCAACGTTACAACACCGACGCATCGGGTGGTAATAGTGCCTCCGCGCCTCGCGCACACAACAACGAAATGGACCGGCCAAGCTCAATACTGCGCTTAGATATGATACAATAAAGACAGATAACTTGTAAACAAGACATAA
This sequence comes from Galleria mellonella, assembly GCF_026898425.1. Classification (NCBI taxonomy): domain Eukaryota; kingdom Metazoa; phylum Arthropoda; class Insecta; order Lepidoptera; family Pyralidae; genus Galleria; species Galleria mellonella. The sequence continues at coordinate 6,063,862 of NW_026442162.1, read as the reverse complement.
CAGATCAGATAGTGGGGCCGATTATGAGGAGTCATTTCTCTAAACCTATGTTTGAAATTAGAATATGATATAGCAACAAAATCTTTATTCTAAGAATCTAGATTTGAACTAATTTTCAAAATTATTATAATTTTAGTTATTAATGGTATATAAAACAGGATTTTTGCGAAATAATCAAATTAAAATATTAGGTTTAGATAAATTGCGTTTCAGAATCGGTCCCAGTATATAACAATCTTAAAAGTGTTTCATGAAGCCAAACATCCAAGTAACATGGATAGAAATAGGACATTTTTTTCTCTTTTCCTTAGCCTGATTTAGTAAAATAACCTTCAAAATATAATCCTATATTGACCCATATTGCTGGATAAAAGATCAGATCCACGGAAATGTTTAAAATGTTTACAGGATGTTGGACATTACTATTTTATTTTCTGTTACACCTGTGTATATATCCACTGTGTAATACTATTAATACGTAATTTTATTCCATTAACAAATCACACAGGTCAATTTATTTGTCTTTTATGTATCATAGTGTAAATTAATTTAGAATAATTTATGACCCCAAATATAAGCATGCCAGTAATTTTTATATTATCCACTTATAGACTGTGAAGTGTATCATGTTGCAAATGTAAATGAGCCCGCTCTGAATATTTTTAAGTCTGTTATTGGCCATTTTTCCTCTTAATTTAGCCATAACTAGGGTTACCATTTGTTTGGAATATGTTTTATATTAGACTTAAATTACTCGCTCGTTTTCATTGTAAAAGATACGCTGCGTGTGGGACGTATTATTTTAGCACTATTGTCAGTTTGTTTTACTGTTTTTTTTTTTAAATTCGACATGTTGGCTGGAATTTTTTAGTTCCATAATGGTAACCCTAGCCGTAGTGCACAACGATAATTGTTATTCGAAGCCGCCATACGCAGCGTGCAATATATTTATTAGTACTGGAAAGGTCCGCACTTCACGTGTCACAGTAACTCTGTAATAACAAGTTTATAATGATTCGTGTAATTTCATAATTGATACAATCATGCCAACATCGTGCTTATGAACACGAAAAATGACGTTGCATTTATTATAAAGCATACTATAGTTTGAACGGCTATATTATACCGTTACGATAGCATTTTTTTAAGGATTTCTAACATCATTTTTTTTTTCGAAATTATTGACAGTTTATGGTGTGATTAAAAAAAAGTTAGTGTGGCACGTGTGGAGGGACTAGTCCAGCGTTACAATATTAAGTTTGGTTGAGTACGGAGTGTGAGTGTGTGTATGAGCGTGCAGAGTGCACCGGGCAGGCGGCGCGGCTGCGAGTGCGCGGAGGCGCGGCGTGCGCGGCCGCCTAGCCGGAGGACGCGGCGGCGGCGGCAGCAGCGCCGGGGACGGCGGTCCCCACGGTCTCGCTCTCGGCGCGCGCGCTCTTGTTCTGCCGCACCAGCTCCGCGCGTCGCTCCTGTCGATAGAAAATCAATTTATTACATCACATCCACGAACAAGAATAACATCTCTGTGGCTGTCTTTTTAAACTGTCATAGTACAGCATCGGCGATGTTCGCAACTAATTATTGTTGATACCTCCTTATTTTTTTTTTGTACAAGTGTAAAGTTATCGTTTAAATCTCACAAGAAAAATAAACTTCAATTGTGACAAAACCAATTATTTCGATCTAACACTAAAGTTCTAAATCGATTTTGATAAAATTTCTTCAGCACCAATCTGTAAGTATGTCTTTTCAAATAAAGAGTTTTCCAAATCGGTTAACAACTGACGGAGTTATGAAGTTACAAATATAAATCACCTTATTTTGGAAGTCGATTACTTATTATGTTTACAGATTAATTTCATTTAAAAAATATATACATATATATATATATATATATATATATATATATATATATATATATATATATATATATATATATATAAAACATGCAAAAGGTGATAAAATATTATTGCTATTATGTATGTATTATTATGATGAGATTATTTTTATATTTTTTTTATAATAAAATTTAATAAAACGCCTACAGTGTAACAAAATAAGATTGAACTAATTTCCTTCTTATGTTACACCTACTCTTATAAAAATATACCTTATTTGAGCAAATAAATAAATTCTAATGCATGTATATGCGACACAGACATCGCAGACTGAACACTGACCCCCTTACAAAAAAAAACCTATAAACCTATTAACTAATTAATTGTCTTATCCTTTTTCTTGCACTAATTTCTCAATTTGAATGACAGGGACAAAGCACTCTATTAATTTATTTATATTTCTACCACTTTCTACCATCGTACGGCTCGCCATCGACAGGGAGTTTATCCTCATGTCCTACAGCCTCAATGGTCGCGTACTGCGCGGTTTCAGAACCCACGAACACTCAGGTTGTGGAATGAGCTCCCTGCCGAGGTTTTCCCAAGAGACTACAGCATAGTGGGCCGTATGCTTGTTTGCCACCTTAGTGATATTATATATATATATATATATATATATATATATATATATATATATATATATATATATATATATATATATATATATATATATATATATATATATATATCTATAGTATATCAACAGATGACAAACGAAACTTTTACCAATAGTATAAATTATAGTTGTACTCAACATTCACAGAGGTGAAACAGAATAGGTTGATTTTTAATACAAAATTGAATGAATGATAAAATTTACATACAAAATAAGGATCAAAAACAAAACTACCAAATCATGCTTATAAACTATTAAGGGTTGAATAATGAAGTAGGTTCGTAGATCATTTTAGTTCTTATGAACGCTGCGTAACACTACCAACCTCCTTCTTAACAAAATCAAGTTTCTTCTGCATCTCTTTCTCCCTATTCTGTTCGGCGGCCGTCAGTTTGGTCTCGATGTCCTTCGTGATCTCCTCCATTTTGGCGGTGATTACCGAGCGCACTTCGGCGAGCTTATTGTTCTGTGTGTCGTGGATCGAACAAACAAAAAAAAAGGTGATAAAAACAAAAATATGATGCATGAGTTACAAATAAACCAACGTACAGAGAGCGATATTAAGAAGCACTTCGCTGGTGAACATAATTTCATTATTGATAATTGTATTTTTTTTTTATACAACTTAGAATGGCAAACAAGCTGACGGTCCACCTGATGGAAAGTGGTAACCGTCGCGTATAGACACGAGCAGTACCATGGACATAACAGAGTATACTGTTTCGCCCATGATACCCCCCCATGCGTTGCCATTCCTGAGGACTCAGGTGTTATTCCTCTGTACCCAGTAAATTCACACCATATCCCACCCTTCAAATCGAAACACAGCCATGCAAACACAACTGCTTCACGGTTGAAACACGAATGGGACAGAGGTACCCAAGCAATCGACTTTAAAAGTAAATTGGAAGAAAGACTATTTGCTTGTTATCTATACTTATAATAAATCTGTAGGGAGGTCAATTTTGTACATGAAATATATTTCCAAAATAACTATCAGGCGGTGATTAGTGATCGATACTGATGCCATAAATGCAATCAGTACAATTTTTGTCTGTCTGTGTGTATGTTCGTTATAGAAACAAAAACTACTCGACGTATTTTAACGAAACTTGGTACAATTATTCTTCATACTCTTGGGCTGGTTATAGTATACTTTTCATCACGCTACGATCAATAGGAGCAGAGCAGTGAAGGGAAATGTGTCTGTTACATCAAAACCACTGAACTGTGAGGAAGGACATAGGCTACTTATTTTACGAAAAACGACGAAAACGCGGACGAAGTCACGGGCAACAGCTAGTTTTTTAATATAAATTTATATACCATTCATGCGTTATGTTTCAAACACAAATGTTTTTTCTTATACCACGAAGGTGGCAAATAAAAATAGGTTCGTCTGATGGTAAATGGTATTTCTATAATATAAACTAATCAGGAGGGAAGGGATTGTTAGTAATGGGGAGATTAGTCCCCATTGCTATCAATATACCCTATCAGGTCGACCTCCACGCGGTTCACCTGGAAACTATCGTGACTAATTCAGAAAAAATATACTAATTATGAATATATAATAATTTATATAAATTTCAATATAAAAACGATTCTGACGTATTTTTTATTATATTAAATTTTATATCTTAATATTTTTACATATTTTATTATTTAATTTAAAACCAGCGAAGCGTTTTGTATTCACGTTTATTTATTTATATATTAAAAAAAAAAATAAGATGACCATGCGATGAGACATTATGAATGTTTTATATAATTGTAGCCATGACATTGTCGTTACGTATTACTATGACAAATGATTATGGAATATTTGGATGTAATATGTAAATGAAACGACAACGATGTGGGATGGGATGATTTACACACACACATAAGCACACTAACCTAGCGGATAGAGAGAGTGAACCCAACTAACAACAATGAATTACATAGAAGGAATGATAAAATAAAACTTGTCAATCAATTGTCAATAACAAATTTTACATTACTACATTATATACTCGACACGGTTTATACAGAAAGTATGCAAGCAGGTTGTATCTGAATTCGGTAGGGTTATACGGCCGTATAACATTTTCTATACACTAGCCTGCTATGAATTGACAAAAGTAGCAACTGATAATGTATCTTTTGTCCTCTTTTTACTAATCATATTTGCATAAGAAGAAAAGAAGGAACCATACGATTTACAGTTTTTATTATATCATTCCTTCTACGTAATTCCTTGTTCTTAGGAGCCCAACTACCGTGTACAATATCCAGTCGTGAATGACGGCTGGACGCGTTCTATAGTATGTTCCAGCTTCGTGTGACGCCAGCGTTATCTGTCCTGTGTGTATGGTGGTGGATACTCACGTGGTTGCGTAGTTTCTCCTTCTGCTCGGCCTCCAGCATGAGGCGGCGGTCGGCGGCCTGCTGCAGCTTGTCCTGGATAGCGCTCTCCAGCTGCTGGAACCGCTCCTGGTTGCCGGCGCGTACCTTGCGCACTTGCTCCTCCTATTCACAGTTTATATGGTTAACTAGGTTTTACCCGTTACTTCGTTCGCGTGGCTGCGATATGTTTACTAATAGGTATAAATGTAGTCTATATACTTTCTCCATTCCATATGGTATGTGTATACCAAATTTCTTATCGATTTGTTTAACCGTTAAAACGCTATAAGCTAACAAACAAGCTGCCTTGCCAGCGTATACCGTTAACGCAGGCAGGGTTACCATTCCATTATCATCCATTAAACAAAAAAATGTACTAACATGTTCGCGGAGGCGTTCCAGCATCTTCTTAATGTTCTCGTCGCGCTTGTCCGCGGCCGTTGCCATCTTGTCCTCGATCGCCTTGTACACCTCGGCCGTCTGCTGCTCCAGGGTCAGTCTGATGGCAGGCGATGCACAAAGTTACAAGAAAGAAAGAAGAAGGAAATATTAATTATTATTTGATATTATTTACATATATTTTAGCCAAAAGGTGCAAATTGCCAGTAGGCGCATTAACAGAATATCAAATTAACTGACGGATTACATGAAAACTGCAAGCGATAACCGTCGCGTATAAATATTTAAAAGTATTTCTCGTTTGTCACTATTCCTGAAGACTATGGTGTTATTTTCTTGAGTGGAGAAGAACGATGCACAAATCCGAACTAGTGTTTCTTCGTCTATCACCGATAGCTTATTTTGGATGTAAGACAACATCTCGTCGATCACATGTTACATTTCACAACCTCCATCATTGTTTTAGCGACACGAATTTAGCGCCTCGTTACTTTACAAACAACACACCCGCACGGAGGGATGCGCACGCGCGGCTGTTACGTCTTAGTACTCCAGTAATTTCACTGTAATCTTCTATGCCTCTCTTTAAACGTCACCAAAGCCTAACTGCGATCGCCAAGCGTGGCAACTACTGGTAAAAGGGGAGTTAACGGCTGATATGGTAGATTAAGAAACGCTCGAGGTAAGGCGCAAATGCAATTTAATTATGCACTATTATTGGTTGTTCAACGGCGGAATAGACAATCCTGCAACTCTCAGCCGTTGTTCTCTGTACGCGCCCCAACGCTGCATGCGATTGCGCGCGTGTCGACTACTATCGGCACCGCCGGTTCGCACCTGTACTGCTCAGTTCGCTCCCGCTTATCAGGCTATTTCTCTGCTCAATTCTCTGATTGCTCAGCAGCCAGATATTGACATATTTAATGATAAAATAGATATATTTTTAAAATGTTATTTAAAATATTTAAGTTTGTAAAATAAACCTATGGCTCACTACACGTTTTGGGATACTGTAAGTGTGGTGAGTAATTTATAAATAAATATTTATTTATTTATTAGAAACCAACGGCGTTACAGTTAATATTTACAGACTAGTATTTAAAATATTAAGGCTAATAACAGGTTTCTTATTTTTATAAAAGTACAAAATTGGTTTGCGCAAAAAAAGAAAAGTACAATACAGACATTCAATCACAATACACACAAATACAAATATTAAATACATGCATGTTACAGTGTATTCAGTACTACTATATTTATATTATACATAAATACAACAGATTTTGCATGAATACACTACCTTCTGTTACCATTATGACACATTAAAGCACACACACACTCACACCATGCAAATATGAGTCTACTCTTTAAATCCAAACGTAATATGTCTAGTATCTCTCCAGTCAAATGTTTTTTTTACAACTGTCGCCTATAGACATGAGCAGTACCATGGACATAACAGAGTATACTGTTTCGCCCATGACACCCCCCATGCGTTGCCATTCCTGAGGACTCAGGTGTTATTCCTCTGCACCCAGTAAATTCACGCCATATCCCACCCTTCAAACCGAAACACAGCCATGCAAACACAACTGCTTCACGGTTGAAACACGAATGGGACAGAGGTACCCAAGCAATTGACTTTTGTACAAAGTCTCCCTCTGGTAAATTTTGTTATGAAAATGTTATTTTCGGCGCTATTCTAAAAATATACGAAACTATTATGCATACGGTGATTGTTTGAATAATGTATATTTGTTATGACATGCTCTCATGTATATATGCAGGCAAATTATCTGTTGCGAACCAAAACTGTGAATTGTAGAATTTCCCATTAGGTGGGCCGTCAGATAGTTTGCCAATCTAAATTGCATAAAAAAAAAAAAACATTTTTGTTGATATATAATAATTCTATCAATATTTTTTACAGATTCAGTTATAGTTATTAGGTTATAACAAAAATGTACACAGGCGAACTTATCCCTTAAAGGGATTTATATCTTAACTTTATTGAGTATATCAATTAAATTGTAAAACTTGTATGCTTGTATATGGGCTGTATACATTGAACGCTTGCAATATTATGTGATACTGTATTTAGCAAATAAATGATTAGATATGATTTACACATTTACACACACACACACGCACGCTCGCATGCACGCACACACGCAAACATACACAAACAACATCGATGATTTTATTCTTGTTAATTTTCTTTTATGTTATTGTCATTAACATTTTGTATCCCATGTTATAGAGCGGGCGTTAATAGCTGCAACACAGGGGGGGAAAGGAATTGTTAGCAATGGAGTTTGACAGCCCCATTGCTAGTAATGTGCGTTATTAGGTCGACCTCCATGTGGTCCCCCCTGGAAACCATCGTGAACAATTCTTGTTGAATTCGTCACGATGTAGCCCATCTGACCTACCTATTGACCTATATACTGACCTACTTCATCCTCAGCTATCATCCTTTACTGGTGCCCCGCCGGTGTATACCGATAGCGCGGGTGGGGTTACCATTTCATTATCATCCATAAAAAAAAATAACTGCAACACAGTCTCTTTGTCATTAATGTAGTTATTCTCAATCCTAAAAAGAAAACTGTAAATTAAGCTAAGGTTCGCTAATAAACATTGTTTCATTTTATTTGCCCACCTGGTCTTCTCGACGCCCTCAAGGTGGTCCTTGAGCCGGGCGCGCAGCTCGTTGATGTACGCCTCGCGTTTCTCCTCGTGGTTCTCCATCTTGGCGTCGAGCGCCTCCTTCGTGGTCGAGATGAAGTTGTTGGTCTGCTCGCTGCGGATGCGCGACGCCTCCTCGATCTTGGCCATCTTTGACGCGATCGCCGCCATCTTGCTCGCCTCCAGGCTCTGTAAAGTTCCAGCATATGAAATGCTTTCAGTTACCTATTCCAATATTTTTATTGTAATAGATATTGCCGTGTTATTCTGGCATAGAATTGGCCACCCCTTCCTTTCCCGTGGCGGTTGTATGAGGCGGCTATATATTGCTAGCAATATACCCTGTCAGGGAGGAAAGAGATTGTTAGTAATGGGGTCCAACTGATCCATTGCCAGCAATACACCCTATCAGGTCGACCTCCACGTGGTCCCGCCTGGAACCATCATGTTGAATTCCAGGTGTATTCATAACGACGGGTTAACTGACCTGCCTTTTCATTCTCACCTATAATCCCTCACTGGTGCCCCGATTGCGTATGCCGTTAGTGCAGGCGGGGTTACCGTTCCATTATCATCCTTGAAAAAGACATGGTACATTAATATTGTTAATAATGGTGTCGCCAGATTCCGTTACTATCGATCCTCTTCCCCACACTATAATACTTCAACTATAAACAACTTACACGTCTCCTTTCCTCAGCCGCCTTCAGTTTCTCTTGAATCTCCTCGACAGAGGGCGTCTTCTCTGTTGGCGAGTCGGCGCGGCGCGGCACCGGCACGCCGATTGGCTCCGCGAGGATCACCTCGTACGCCAGCCCGCCCTTGGACATCTCTTGGCAACGGATTTCGGTAGCTGTGAACAAATATCAGCAATGATTTATTTGCGTATACATTATAGCAAAAACAGAGAGTAGGAGAGAGAAAGTAGAGAATGGGAGAGAGAAAGTGGAAAGTAGGAGAAAGACACTACTATAGCTGGAAAGAGTAAGACAGTACTCATAAATACAATCCTATTTAAAGAAAATTATATATATAATAATGAGTAGGCATAATATTTATATTATTATATGTATCACATCTCCCGTATTTAGAACTAACAGAATTTTTCATCGTGCCTCTCACCAAATTGTTTATAACTACTCCTCTCCACTCAAAGGTTGGCTGGAAGAGATCGCTCTTAGCAATAAGGTCGCCAAATATTTTCTCATTGTGATTATTTCTTGTAATTGTTTATATTTATAATAAGTTTACTATTGTAATCTTCTGGAGGAAACAATAAAGAGTATCTATCTATCTATTTAATTACACACGATATCAGAAAATTGTGTGGATTTTCACATTGAGACAAGTACATCCTAGATATACAATCAGAGATGGAGAAACAGCACTGAAAATAGAGCGTATTTAACCAAATTGTTCCTTTTACTTCTTTTAACCCTAAAACATTTATAGTCAAACGTGCAGCAATATTCTTAAAAAAAATTTTAATTAGCATTTAAGTACTTAGAGTGTTAAAACAAGAAGTTTCTAATTTATCATTAAGTAATTATTTCCACTCATGTTTTGTACTATGATAGGTATTTAGAATAAAATGTATTGAAGTGAAATTAAATTTTTAATGTAACATTATATGAGACTGTGAATCTTGAGGTCTTTTTTATATCAATGATGTTTTCGTTAACATTTTGCATTTTGCCATCAAGCATACGACCCGTTTGATAGTAAGCAGACATAGCCATGTAGGCCGGTGGTGCCTGCTTACCTGTGCCTCTGTGACTAACATTCACTATTATCTCCCCTAGAAACCATGGTGCTAAATCCCAAGTGTATTCATCACGATGGGCTAACTGACCTGCCTTTTCATTCTCACCTGTCACCCCTCCCTCAGCCCGCCAGTGTATACCGTTAGCGCAAGCGGGGTTACCATTCCATTATCATCCATTGAATATTCACCATTAGCGGTAACTAATCAAACGTAGACTTCTTTATACCCCCCGCATTCCCTACGGCGCTATCGTAATTACGCGTAAAGTCGTAAATTTGGCTACCTAATTATAATTCCTGGCGTATAATCAACTGCTTACAGCCGCTCAGACTACGTGTCGCAAACAATAATTAACACCCCGGTTATGGGTTCAGTTAAACGCTGTTTAATTAACCCCCAGTCATCGGCGTCGGAATTTTAAAAATGCAACGGGGCCCATTTTTCGCTCAAGGTCGGGGGCGTTAAACTCGCGGAAAGACGGGAGGAATTCACCATTGTTTATTAGGGAGTCGGGAGGGGGAGGCAACCCTCCCGGTGGATGAGTCACAAGGAAATCGTACAGTTACTGCGCATCAGGTTGTGATCGTCTCTGACTCGTCGTGACTAAGCCTGTATAGATAGATAGATAGATACTCTTTAGATTATAATAGTAAACTTATTATAAATACAAACAATTACAAGAAAATATTACATTGAGAAAACAGCGGACGACCTTATCGCTAAGAGCGATCTCTTCCAAGCCACCTTTGGATGGAAAAGAGTAATTATAAACAGTTCGACTGGAGGCACGAAACTCTGTTCATTTTTTAAATACAATACATATAGAGATATATATGTGATAAACAAACTATCGTTTCGCTCCGACTTAGCACGAGTAAATAGATTAAAAATTAAATTAGTATTTTACAATGGCTGTAGGCAAGTTTTTTTTTTTAATACATTATGGGTTATATTATTGTAATTTTCGTAGAAATGTCTTAAAGTTTTTGAAAATAATATATAACATATATTGCTCGCTGATAATTTAGCTTTCTATAGGTGGCAAATTTTTTAAAATCGAATAAGTACTTTTTTAAGTTTATCCATTACAAACACACGAAAAAATCAAAGTTTTCTTTTATATAATAGTATACATAGATGTGAAAGGAATTCGTTTATTAATTTGTCACTTCTTGACGCTTGAAGTTTCGCAGTCAAGCGGACGATAGCGCAGAAACTGCTAGCAATACAAAAGGACTGTAATAAAATAAACCAACAAGTGTTGGTTGAGAATAAAATAAGCCTGAAAGAGTACTGTAACGCGGAGACGTCTGTGAGTTACGACGCTCTTAATTAATAAATTTTTATTTTAATAAGCGAGAACATTTATCAGAGCAATTTTTATTTTTCTTTCACGTTTCTGTTGTTCGTATTCATGAACAATAAAATAAACCATACTGCGCATCTGTGTGTATATTTTTAAACCGATATTGCTGTATTCAATTGGACAATAAAAATTGTTATTGGATACTAGAAAAGTTTAAAATCATTAGCGTACTTTAAAGTATATTGTAGGAATGTGCACGCATTCCTACAATATACTTTAAAGTACGCTAATAAAAGTTTCCTTCAAAGATTGTTGTTATTTCTTTGAAGAAATTCTAAATCCGAATTGAAAAACGACAAATACTGATTCTCCCATACTAACCACTACGCGATCAGTTGTCGAGTAATTTAAATTCACCTTTGCTTATATTATTACTTATTGTTATTAATACTGTATGTTTTAGTGCAATAAAAATATAAAAAGGTGATTCTAAATTTGTTAGTCGTTTTTCAATCAAGTTTAATTTTTTTCTGGGAAAAAAATTCACTTGCATTTACTATTACACCCTGTAAATATAACATCAGCTAACATTGTATATATAAAAATGAATTCACGAGAAATGTATAAAGAAATAGCATCATTATATCGGTGCAGTGGGAAGCAGAAAACTTGAGTTTTTATGAAGACAGCTATTTCCTCACCATTCCTAACCTAGCGTCGAGGCCTCTTAACCTGTTTTTCGACACAATACCTAGAGGCTACAAAACATAAACCAGATGAGATTAAGAGCCGCAAATGCTGCAATGTATCTTTAGAAAATGGGTTAACAGGGACAAAACATTCACAGAACAATAAAGATAACATAAGTAGATATTTGCAGTATTTAGAATTTGAATGAAGGATGCAGTAAAAATGGACTTGAGATACTGTCTTCTTGGCATTACATACTTGCAGCTCAGGTAACACTAATACCGTCATCTTATGTGCTTTGCTGAGCAACATTATTTTTTGAGCATCTCGTAGATATGAACGAAAATGCGTTAGATCTTGAATTATTCCACCTTGGATGTATATTAGCTGTCATGGGCGACCTTCGAAAAGTGTCTTAATTAAGGCATTTAGTTCGTTGCTGGCGTTGGGTGGTTGGGAATTTGTTGTATCAAGTACTAGGCGACCCACTACGGCTTCGCACGGTTTTTTTTTTTTAACGAAATATAGTTCATGTTATTTGCAGATAATGTAGTTTTTCTATAGATAATGTAATTTGTTAATTATTTTTTAGTTTATCCATTACAAATGAAAAATTTAAATCTTTCCTCTTTATATCAGTTTAGATTAATTTAGAAAGCTATGTATTATGTTTATAAATTTTATATGAATGACCATTTTCTCATTTGTCTAGTGTTATTTAATCGACTTTTTACCAGCCTTATAGCTTTAAGAGGAAAAGTGGACCCTGGCAAACATTGCTTTCAGGATTTCTTTTAAATAAATTAAAAAGAAATAATCTATAAATACATGTACATACAATAATGCAAGTGCACGATTACAAAGATTGTTTAAATACAATTCAGTTGTTGCTATCGCATTTCTCTATTGTAAAACCTCTACAAGAAACAAATGGCTACGTTGACAATTCATAACGTACTTAACTATAAATTAACACTACTGTTTAGAGCCCAACTTACTTATGAATTTGACTTTCTTGGGTTGCTTAGTCCTAGGTTTGCCGACTGGTTTCTTGACTGGCGCCGACCGCCGGTGAGCTAAACAGAAACGGGACGTCAGCGGAGTCCGAAGTGACGGATGCCACCGCTGCCCGTTCGGAAGTATAACCTTTATTCCATCGTGTTGCCTTGATAAGGTATTTAAAAAGTAAATATGATATTTTAATTTACCACATACTACCAGGTACTAATACGTTTTTCTCCACAAAACAACGATTTCAAACGTGTATACAAAAACAGTGATGATCGACGAGAAGTTTGTTAGACGTTTCACTTCAGATTGTAAATAAGTCGATTTGGCTCAGAAACAAGCAGTGTTTTGCTCAAAAAAAAAAAAGGGAAATTATCAAAAAAAAAAAATAAACACGGGAAGCTACAACAATAGAAAGAACCCCCCATTAATTGAAAAAAAGAATTGAGAAAATTAAATCAGAATTAACGACAATATCGAATAACATTTTTAGTTATATAGACAAAAAAATATATGCAAGTTCAGAACGTGCTACCATTTGAATCCGTTTAAAAAAAGAACTAAATAGTAAACAAATGTACCCGTATTTTTTTTTTTGTAAAACGAAAACTTAAATGGTTATAACCAATACTAACGAAAGTAGTCAATATCAGAAATCGAAAAACGATTACGGGGGGTCACTTCGACCGGGCCCCACTAATGTTTATTTGAAGAGCGCGCCGAGTTACCTAATGAATCAACAGCAATCGATGACCGATGCTCGCGTGACCACCTGAATCGTTTGGAATCGATTTCGAATGATACTTTTGTTACCATGTTACTGGTACATATATATACGCCTGGCAATTGACGACAGAACTAACTGCTATAGAAAGTTGTTAATTACTTCTACATAAATTGTGTGGGGCGAAAAGTTAGTAAGTCGATAAAAGTTTTTTCGAGAAAATTAGCCAGACTGGATAGAAATAACCTACAGAATACAAATCAGTCATTTTTAGAATTCACATCTGTAGTCGGACTATAACGTTATAATGAGAAAAAAGCTGAAAAGGTCATGGAATGATAAAGAGATTGCTATTAGTTAGTTCAATTTTAACACTGGTTTAGGTTTTCAAATCCAAATCATCTTTATTTTTTTTTTTATTTAATACAAATATGTGTACATGGCGGACTTAATGCTAAAAGCATTCTCTCCCAGTCAAGCATAGGGAAGTGTCAGAATACTCGAATGTGGTACTAGTAATTATTGATATACATACATACTAAAATTACATATATAAACGAATAAATATATATGAATAACAAATATACTTACACATATATGATACATACTATATTATACACGAAATTGAGAATAATATAAAGCACTTACTGCTCGGATAAAGATAAATTCAAATACACATGTTTACAAGCATTTTTCGAAATCTACAACAGGGTTTGGAAAATTATCATCTGTCGAGAAGAGCCCGCAAAAAACTCATCTAATTTTATCTAATTAGAATCATCCGAGTAGAGCTTGAAATTTCAGCAATGAATGAATGAGTATACTTTATTTGCATTATACAATATAGGAAATAAACAAGACAATTTACAAACATAACGATACGATTGTATAAGTACAGTAAGGCGGTCTTATTGCTGAGAGCAGTCTTTTCAAGACAACCTTAAGGTAATGGACTAATTGTTGTACAAGTAGGTATAATAGTGCTTTATAATTAAAAAAAGCATCTTTTGCAAATTAAAAATATATAAAAATTATATACATATATACATACATATACACATACAAATATATACATACACATACACACGCATACATATACATACACATATATATATACATACACACATACATATACCTATCCCATGCATATATGTCAAATATGTACCCAATGCTAAGATACATATTAATAATTATAGGCACAAGGAAAACAAACTATCATAAAATAAATAATTATATAAATACATAAATAAAGAATGCCAATTTTTTAAATGAAGAAAAATCAGATAGAGAAAAGATAATCTTTCACTTGTCGTTTGAAAGAATCAATGGATTTTGTACTTCTAATAACAACAGGCAATGAATTCCATAACCTAATGCTAGAAACAGTGAAGGAATTGTGATAAAATTTAGTGGAATGAGCAGGTGTCATAAGGGAAAGGTTTTCGGAAGAACGTAATGTTAAAGTATGGGTAGAGGAGATGAATTTAAAACGTTCTTTAAGATAGGCAGGTGCACCAGGGTTAAAAAGAATATTATGTAACAAAGAGAGGGTATGTAAATCTCTTCGCCGGCGTATGGGAAGCCACTTAAGCTGAGAGCGATAGTGCGATACATGATCAAATTTGCGCAGACCAAAAACAAATCGTATGCAGAGGTTTTGAAATCGTTCTAATTTATTTAGCATATCAATATTTAGATCTGGATAAGCGACATCTGCATAGTCAAGGATAGGGAGTAGGAGGGATTGAGCTAGGGAAATTTTAGTGGCTGTAGGTAGAAAGTTTCTAAGTCTTCGAAGCGACGCAGAAGCAGCGAACATCTTCCTGCTAACCTCGGTCACTTGGTACCTCCAAGATAGAGTGGAATCAAAGTAAATACCAAGATTCTTGACAGATTCACTAAAAGGGACACAAACACCATTACACTCCACTGAAGGTAATTTAGATATATCTAACTTGGATATGTAAGCGGGGCTACCAATAATAATCGTTTGCGTTTTATCTGGATTAATCCGAATGCCAAAGCACCTACTCCATTCCAGAATCCGCCTCAAGTCATGGTTAGTTTGGTTTATAGCTTGAGCAAGGTTATCAAAAGCAGTCTGTGAATATATTTGCAAATCATCTGCATACATGTGGTAGAAAGAAGATATTTCTAGAGTTATCGAGCTGATGAAGATGGCAAATAAAAGAGGTGACAGCACACCACCCTGCGGTACGCCGGCCATAGTGTCACACCACGATGAAGTGTTTTGTTCAATCTTAATACGTTGCCGACGTCCATACAGGTAATTGTGAAACCAATCAATTACCGCTGGAGATATGTTAAGAGAGCTGAGGACTCCAAGCAGGACATCAAAATCGACAGTATTAAAAGCATTACTGAAGTCCAATAATGTTAGCACAGTAAGTTGCCGATTTTCCATACCAAATCTGATGTCATCAGAAATCTTGACTAGAGCTGTAGCCGTGCTATGACCAGGACGAAAACCAGATTGAAGGATGTTATGAAGGCTGTTTACTGAAATAAAAGAACTCAATTGCCAATGAATTAATCGTTCAAGTACTTTAGATAGGAAAGGGAGTAATGAAATAGGTCGATAATCACTAAAGGAAGATGGGTTAGCTTTTTTTGGTATGGGGACGATGTGGGCATCTTTCCAACATTGAGGGAAAGAACCAGAAGAAATGGAAAAATTAAGGATACTGGATATAATGGGAATAAGGAGATCTAACAAAGGAATGATCATTTTACGGCTAATACCGTCAGCTCCGATAGCATTAGAGGTAATGGATAATGTAGCTCTCTTAACATCACAGTCGGTAAATCGATTAAAGACAAAAGGAGTGTGACTGGGAGTGGATAAAGAAGAAAGATAATTTATAGTATTAGTTTTGACTTCATTGTCAAGACAGGAGGAAGAAGAAAAATGACTGTTGATCATGTCAAGATCAAGATCATTAGAAATGTTTGTATTTCGAGATTTGCCAACTCCCATTGAATTAAGAAATTTCCAAACTTTAGCTTGGTCTTCATTTTCAACGGACTGATGAATATGGTGCCGCCGTGCATCTCTACACATCATGTTGCAATGATTCCTCACACGATGATATCTATCCCGTTTTCTTGAATTGGCAGGGTCATTTTTATAACATGCCTTGGCTCGGTTCTTTTTTTCTCGAAGCTGGCGAATATCATCAGTGAGCCAAGGAGCAGGAAGATGCTTGAGTCTGACTCGACGAACTGGTGCATGAACATCATAAAGTTGTATGAGAAGAGATATAAAGACGCAATATAATATAAAGACGCGTAGAACGTAGAGGTCTTTGTTAATTCGATATCTAGAAACAGTAAAATTATTGCCATTGTTTACCATTATGATAATTATGTCTTACAAATTTAGTCTCGATTACCACGTAGATACCCGTAAAGTTACGCACACAGCTATCATAAATCTTAATACAAATGAAAAAAGAATTTATGATACCCTCTCCTTTCCTAAATATATCATTATTGCGGATCGAGTGTACGGGGTAACTGTCGGCGGGGCAATAGTTGCGAGGTAATAACGTGACGGCACGACAGTGCGAGATGAGAGGCCGCTACGTGAGCGGAATGCCGGCGCGCCGAGGATATTTCCCGCAAATACGGATAATCTCTCACGGCGAGCCTAAGCCCCAGTTTACACGGCAGACGATGCGGAGACGCAATTGACATTGCGCTAGCCCATATTAAAGGAATTACAAGTAGATTTTTACGAGCGCTGTGACACAGCGGTAGGCATATTGCTTTGCGTGATGAGGTTCCGGGTTCGTATCTTGGTCGGGCTAATTTAGGTGACGAATTTTTCTAAATTAGCTCTGGGTTGTGCCCGATGTGTATGTTAGCTCAAGAACCAGGCAAATAGTGTGATTGTGTGATACTGTATTAGTTTGCTTCGCAAAATACAGCGACTGCGACGAACGATAAGATGTTTGGTAGACATATTCGTCGTTTGAAAATATTTGAAATTGGAACACAGAATCGTGTAATGTTGACTCGCAATAAGCAGTTAAATTACAAAAAAAAAAAAAAAAACTAGCCTTCATCGTCACACAAATAATATGAGATGAACACAAGAGATATAAATAGATAAGAAAAGAAAAATAAAAATAAAAAATTAATATAAAAAAATTAATATATATATTATATTTATATATTATTTTCTATTAATTGTAAAAGATTTATGAAAACTGATTCAGAATAGGTAAAATAGTTGCGTAACAAAGAAGAAACAGTAATAATACATACAAATTAAAATTGAGAAGCTTTAAATTCCCATCGGTAGTAAAATTCTAGAAGATTAGTACTGCTCTTGACCTAAGGTTAAGACCTTGAACATATATTATGGGATTACGAAAAAGCTATACGGCTATAATATCGATTTCGTATTAGCGTCCGGTCAGTCATAATAGTAGATAATCGTTTTCAAATCCAATAATTTCATTACTATACAAAGTCTTTCAATGTCGTGTAATCACCTTTATTCAAGACCCAGCCGTTTACATAACCGCAGACGTCAACCGCAAACGACGTTATTTTAACTTAATGAGAGAAATTTCTAACTTAGAATTGAATAGATAAGAATTTATGTTTTAAATATCTATTTCAAAGACAACTTTAAAAAATGATTGTTTTTTATTAACTAAATCTAAACAAAATGATATAATTTCGGAAGAAATTGTAGAAGGGAACTGGACAATAGTTGCAGTTTAGATTTTACTGGAAAATACAACTTTAAACAGATTAAAGCATATAACAGCTCGAAGAGGTGCAATGGTTAGCCATGTAGCTTCACACATACTTATGATTCCAACTTCTATTCTCAGAGAAATCAGTAAAAAAATCAAATTCTCTAATTTAGATTGGGCCTGAACTGATATACTGTCTCCACAGTCGTCGCTTCTCCCATATCAGTAACCCGGTGTATTAAACTGACGTAAAGCTAAATGAAATTAATGTTTGGGAAAACAATGAAGTTAAACATAAAATATTCAAGTGAAAAAGCTTTTCACGGAAAATCGAATATAAACATATCAACGACGCAATTACAACTGTAGGGCGGGCGACAGTCCCTACGGCGCCACACGATACGACAGGAAAACTGATAAAATATTTAAAGTCTGGCTTTAAAACCGCGAGGGGAGAGCAGAAAGCAAATTTACTACCGTTGGGAGTACTGCACGTAACGTAACGAGGTAAGAGTTTTTTAAAAGTAAATACGGTGGTGTGCTGATGCAGAAATACGGGGCCATTCAACACGGCATCTAGATATACCTATCTATCTATCTAGATATATAGTAGCTTTGACGTCCTCTTTACGAGCTGCACTCATTAGTGAGATAGCTGTGTGCCGTATCTTATTTATGATATCTTTCCAGAGAATATATTTGAGCTCAGTTTATTTAGGTACCGTTTATTAAGTCCGCTTCTACAAAACATTCTGAACATGATTAATCTTTGTACAATTTGCGTTCCGCCATAATCCTCGTGAATTCCTAAGCTCTCATCAACGTTCGTGAAACAACACAACAGGCGAAGTTTGTTCGTGTTTGCAATGCATCACCGTCATATTTTTGCTACTAAGCTTGTTTAGCATATATTTTATAGCTCTGTATAATACAGTACTTGAATGTAGATAAATTACAAAATCATATTATATAGTTATAACAATGTCTATTATAAAGTGATGATAATCCCAAAACGTGAATAAACATAGCCTATTGGCGAGCGATGAAAAGGGGAATGGAGGATATGTTAACTGAAAATGTAACCGGATACGTCCTCATTCCGACCCGTGCGGTTCTGTTGCTCTCGCAGAAGCGAAGGGCTTCTAACTTGTTGAGCCTAATTTAATTCGAGTGTTATAATCACTCCCCTTACAATTATGTAATCTGTAACCCCTCGATGTCACCCAAATGGCGTACTGGCTTGACCCGAATACACTTGATTTATGAAGCGTTTGCGTCATTTAGTCACATTATTAAGGGAAAAGCGAGGGTTATCAATGGACCACGAGAGTGAAGAACCAATAGTGTTTTAGAGGGATAATTGCTTCATTTGGTAGGGTGTTAACCTGTATTATTATTGTTTAATTTGTTCTACAGTATACTCAAATATTACGATATTGGATATTGTGAATTTAACGGGCGTATTATGTATTTGGGTTTCGACAATTACAGTATCATATATTTAAAATGAACATACATTTTAAAAATAATAGTTAAATATTAAGTACAAATACAAGACAACAATGTTATACTAAAAGCATATTTTGTAAATTAATTAAATTAAAAATGACTAATGTGTAAAAGTAGTTTTCATTAAAATATTTTGTTATCAAATTAAGCAAAGATGTTTTGCAGAATAAGAAAATATACGTTTAGATACAACGCCAACCCAGAATAATAAGACGAATTCAAAGCAATGATGATGTAAAAGGAACATTTATAAAAATTATCACAAAACGTTTACATTGTAAAAAAAAAACAACACGAATAGATAGGTATCACATAAAATACAGAAATACTTTATGTTAAATAACTACTTGCAGATAGTGGTTAAGTCGCTTTTGCGTGTTTCAACCCAATCAGACTTATGTAAAACAGTTTTTAAAAGGATCCTTTATATGACAAACGTCTCTTCGTTCAAAACTAGCATGGCAAAGAAGAACGAGAATATTTCGTAATATTCCGTTGCACAATAGTTTAGTTAAGATTATTTAGGATCCGGTACATAGCACTACGCCCTTCAAAGACCAGACAGGCAGTCAAAACATGACTGCGCAAAATGGTGGACGCATGTAGTGGTATCGCGACAAACAAAATGGTCGACATAATGCAGTATAATGTTTAATCAATAGCCAGCCAGGTAAGATGGACACCAGAGCATACATGGTAAATTGGATAAATCCTGCGGCCAACGAAGAGCGAGATTTCTGAAAGGCCAAAGCAACGTACAATCAATTTTCGATACTATTTTGCTGGAAAATTAAGACAAGTTATTATATAAACTAATTTTTTTCTTTTTTAGAATAGATAAGAAATAGAAGAATGCCAATTAGTCCTAATATAGCATACGTTATTGCTTTCTTTGCAACTTATTGGCTTAGCCTTTTCAGGTAATCTCTAATTTCATTCATGTATATTATATTAGGATGAGTAACTCACTCAGCTTCTATACAGATTTGCTCATACAGTTAAGAAATAGAGAAGATTAATAAATGCATGAACATAAAATGTAAAAACAATCTCAATAAAATTGTAAAAAGTGACCTTTAATAAGGTGGATTCAATAGTTACAAAGCGCAGTTCAATTAAGGAATTATTATATTTTACAGAAAATAAACTTTACTAACCAGATCAACATTAATATTATTAAATCTAGTGATTTAAGACGTAGTTAATAATGATAAAATAGAAGAACTAGAAGCAGTTAATTAAACAGATAATCAAAATGATCCACTTGAAAGATCTGATATTATCTATAAATCTTAGTATAGATAAATAGAAAATGTATTTTTTTTTATAGAACTCAGCATCTCTGGACTTCAAACTTGAGTAAAGTTAGTAGACCACGTGGTAAATCAATCATATTTTAAAACAGTTACACCGGCCGGCCGGCCGGCTTTCTGCATCTACTTGGTTGATTAGTGTACGATAATTTTATTCTATTCGTATGTACCTGGAAATCTCACTGTGGATGAAACAATGAACTGTATTATATAAAAATATAAATTTGCTTTCACATAGCAGAAACAGTACCAGGATATCTATTTTTTTACAGATTTCAAGATTACCCTTAGACAAAAAATGTGAAATAATAAGCATAAAGATTATTTGATTAGAAACCAATACAATAACAGTTTACAAAGATCCTGATCAGGCAACACGTCTGTGAAAGATTATCTCCGCAACGAGTGGCAGCGGCGTCACCGGTCAGATTTTATGGTTTTGCGTGTAGAATTCAGGGTCCACTGGTGCAGCTGTCCCAACCTGCTGGTAGTACGGGCGCGCGGCATGAGTGGCAGAAGCACTGCATCACCGAGTCCCGAACGAGCCCTATCAGCATGATGACAGATTCAAATTGACTATCTAACGGTGTGACGGAGTCGCGTCGCGGCGCCGGCGGACTGCGCGACTCTCGCCCGGAAACTGAGCCACGCCGGGGGGAGGGTACCGGTCGATAGCCGCACCCCGCACCCCCCGCCCTGCGGACCCACCCCCGCTTCCACCCCTTGCGCGCTACCGTCCCTAACTTGATAACCCGCACAAGAAAATAAGCCTACCAAATGGAAAAATAATGTCATCCACGACATCTATTACTTTACGTCGAGTCCCCCCTATGACGATGCAGTGTTATCATAAAACCCAAATAGTCCCTTATTATCTTACAAAAGGAACAAGTATGTTCAGGGATATGTAATGTCATTGAGACGTGCTGAAGTGGAATATTAAGCATATTCCACTGAAGTAAGAGAAAAATCACTTCTCAGGTGTAAAAGACGAAGAAGGTTAAATCGCACATAGCAACTACGAGGGTTCTAGGTCTGGCAAGAAAAAGTAATTTAAGAGCCGTCCAGACTCGTTCGGGTCTCGACGGGCTTCTCGCTCATAAAAACGTCGAGCAGTGGAGGGGTGTACGGGAGGCTACATGGAGGGGGCGCAGTGGGGGGTACCATGCGGCGGTTCCGCCGCCGTCTAGGCGCCGCCACCCGCAGCCAATTAACAGTCGGCAACGCCACGTTGAATTTGTTTCGCCACTCGAATTGCTTCCGATTGATTTCCTATTTTGAAAAACTATGCAAGATAAAGTCGATGAGATCATTAATACTTTCAATACTCAAGTGAAAACAACTGGCAGAAATATATTCGAAAAAGCAACTGCAGATAACACCACTATTGCAGGGTAATCCTCTGAAGTTAGGAAAAAATTGATGTCTTATAAATTAATGTGGATCTATTTTGAAATAGGTAACATTGAGAGAGAATAATAGGTTTGTCGACTGCAGTGATCATGGTGTCCTAACCCCGTGCACCGGTAACACCGGCGTCCGTGGTGCGCCGGTGGATCGATTCCGGCCAACAACCTCGAGAACACGTCGCCCTGCGGTAATAACTGGGAATTCCAGCACTAAGCCTCAACTGATGCATACAAACTGAAATTGACGTGGAAATACCAAGACATGGCGTCAGTCTGCCTCTCAATAATATACATAATAGATATAGTTTCGATAAAACTTACATTAACTAACTAATAGGACTAATATAATTCTAGGATATCAATGATTGCCTATAATATGTCTATAAAAAGTACAAGAGAATTTTATGTATGTTTATGTGAAACCCTCAAAGCTGCCAAACACAAGAGTTGCCAAAACACCGGGTGTTTCCCTCAGATGTTTACGCTATAGATCATACCGCCACTGTGATAAATCAGTTTCCTCAATAAAAGTTTGTTAGCGAATTGACTCACCAATAAAACTTTGTCAAAAGTTGTCATTTGTCTTAGAAGCAAGACTTTTAATGAACTTAAAAACAATATTTATGTTAAGTATATGGCGTTTTGCCAAAATATAAGGTGAACGCATACAATTTAATTTCACGTAGTTCTGTGAAATAATAAAAATCTCTATATTACATTACAATTTATTTATTTCTTATATATAGTCTTATAATGTAAACCTATACCTGTAGTTCAATTAAATTACTTTGAACTGTAATAATACATTTCAAGAAATATAGTTTATTTCAATAAATAGCATATTATATTATCATTTTATTATATTAATGAAATGGCGATACGCCGCCAACAGTTGCATTCTCGTCGGACTGGCGCCCAACGTGGGGCATATAATTTAATAACTTGTTCGACGTGTTTGTTATACTTGTTAATTTTATTACTCGAATTCGTGTTATACCTTTAGAGAGTGATTTTAGATCAATTATGTTTTGAAAGAAATAACAGAATAATAGACGATTTATGTGTGCTCACTTGAAAACATTCAAATAAAAGAAGTTAACGTAATAACATCAATTAATTATTTATTAAAATTAAAATAAAATAATTAAAATTAATTAATAATAGGATTTTAATTAGTTGAAAAAGTAAATGCTAAGCTAGTAACTAACTTGCAATCTTCTATATTATTAAAATACCTACTAATATTGTGTGAAAGAGTAAAAAAACAGCTCAGTTGAAAAATGAGTTAGAAACTCATATATTCAATTATTTAACTGTATTTCATCACAAACAAAACTGCGCTTTATTTTTTACAAATTAAGATTAAAGTCACATCGAATATAGTATAGTTTTAGATCACTTTGTAGTCAGAGGGTGAGCATATTAGAGTTGTTTTAGGTCGTAAAATGGTAAATAAAAACGATCAATGTAAGCAATAATGCAGTAAATTAAAATTCTAATGATACAAAACAAACTCCAGTTTTACGGTAGATTAGCTAGCATTTGTAATATGTACTGTTAGCCCTAAACAAGTCTTCCCGAGAATTGTTGACATCACTCACAGCAGCTTAGTATTAACGTTATTTGACTCTGATTTTCTGAAAAAAATTCATTCCTGGTGCAGAAGTGCCTACACTGTGAATAAAGCAGGCCCTGATTACAATCAAGTTAGTCCGCTAAAAGTTAATATTTAAGGCTTTAGGGATATAAAAGTGGACATTTCAGCTTGCAACCTTAGCTGTTTTCTCAAGTGTCTTGACGGACCCACCCTAGGATGTACACGAAGCTTTTAACTACCCGCAAAAACATATCTGAGAATAAAAATGTGCCTTTTTTAAGGAGATAGGAAGATAATCTTAGTAGGCCAATGCGGATAGACTTTATATTAAAAGTTACGGAACCTTAAAAACCTGTGCCAATTACAGCAACAAAATAGTATAGCTTTGTCTTTCACAGTGGCAACAAGTTGAGTCACGTGCCGGTCGGATTTAGCTGAGAATATAATTTGGTGGTAGCGGCGGCGCGCGTCCGCCTGCTACGGCAGCCATATCGATTTTGCGTTGTTTCTGGCTTAGTTTAAACATTGCCAAGCGGTGTTCTGACGAGGACATTGCCTGATCCTCGCACAAACGCGATATAGATATACATATCTGCACTGTAATACGTATACAACAGTGGAAGATATGTACTTTTACGATAATGTCTTAGTTTGTTATATATATATTACATTGTATTAAAATACAATGTAATATTTGTTTTAATAAAAGGACGTCGAATAACAGATGAAAGTGGTAGTGAGTGATAACACTATCGAACCATGGCGTTGGTAGGGTTGCGTAGGCGACAAGTACCTTACAATCCCTTCGTTCACGTTACAACTAGTCGGCTATATTATAACCGAATTAGAGTTACCCGAGGTAAAATATCACTTGTTTTCCGTTTTAGTTTTCTCTTATTTGTGAACTTATTTAAAGAGTGGGATTTAGCAGTCATATTACAGAGTACAGATAACATCTTAGGCTTCTAGCGTATACTGTTAGCGCAAATAGGGATATCTTTCTATATTTATCCCATTAAAAAATAGGTTTTTTTTTATACAACTTAGAATGGCAAACAAGCTGACGGCCCACCTAATGGAAAGTGGTAACCGTCGCCTATAAACATGAGCAGTACCATGGACATAACAGAGTATACTGTTTCGCCCATGATACCCCCATGCGTTGCCATTCCTCAGGACTCAGATGTTATTCCTCTGTACCCAGTAAATTCACGCCATATCCCACCCTTCAAACTGAAACACAGCCATGCAAACACAACTGCTTTACGGTTGAAACACGAATGGGACAGAGGTAGCCAAGCAATCGACTTTTGTACAACAAAAGATTCTATGGGCATCAGACGTCACCATATTTGTAAGTATAAGTACGATTACGATGGTACTGTTCGTGTTTATAGGCAACGACATCAACTGCTTTTTTTTAAGTTGAAAAGAAAAATAATTATAGAAAATATTTCGATCTGATCTGAGTGTTCTGGGATGTGTAAGGTGTCTTAGTATAAGGACAAAGTGATTAATGTGACTGTATGGTTTTATTATTATATATTTAAATGGTGAATTGAACACTTTGCTATTAGTATTCTACGTGTTCCTGAGAAGCAACATGATATCCGCAGTCTTCAATCTCATCAAAACGCCGGCGGTGGAAAAATAAATTTATAATACAAGAAACAAAATTATTCTGGATTACTTTATCACAACTTACGGCATAAGATACAGATGAATGGGGTCGGGTAGAAACACACTTAAAACGTTTATTACAAATTATTTCATTTCTTGAGTTTGCCATTTTTATAAAAAATAAAAAAGTTGTATGATTACTCATTGGATACATTATTTTAAACGTCACTTATACAGCAATATACGTAGGTAATTAACTTTATATTTAGTAACATAATGCGAATAAATCATGAAGTAAAACGTCACGTTTGTATTCAAGTATCTTATGAGTATCGTGATGTACGAAGGGCTTGGTTAGTTGTAGGTAGAAATAAATAACTGTTCTATCTCCAAAGTAAGTGTAAGCAAAAATAATAGAATGTCAAATGCTTCGATTCAAACAGACGTCTTACGTTGTCTTCACATTCATCAATCTACTCACACACACTGGGTTAGGATACTTTTTATTTTATTTTATAATTTAACCCTTTTTCAGCACGTCGCCTATTTGGTCGACATACATCCATCTAGGCTGGCCCCTACCAACATCTCCATTCATTCGTGCTTGATAAATCTTTTCTGTATTTTTTCTTTCATCCATCCAATCGAAATGGCCAAATCAACGTAACATTCCCTTTTCGATCTTTGTCACTACATCGTCTTTCTGTCCATATTTTTCTCTAATGACACCATTTGTCTTTTAATGTAAATAATCATCATCCTCTTCATTACAACCGTTAACTGTCCACTGCTGGAGATAAGTCTTCCCCAGAAGAGTTTTGCCAGCAGTTGCCACGTTTGGCAGGAAAGTTGGCAATCGCAGATAGGTTTTTAGTGATGTTTTAAGAGGGACGCTGCTGCTCATCCCTCGACCTTTAAGTTCCCTTAGTCGCCTCTTACGACACCCACGGGAAAGGAAGGGTAGCCTATTCTATGTCAGGACCAGACGGCGGAATATAAATATTATTTCTGAAAAAGTATCTGCCGAAAATTGTTAATTATGAAAAACACGTTCACAGACAAGTAATCAGGGTTCAAAAGTTGTGTCATTAATATTGACTAGGGAGATAAATTATTCATGAAATACGCGTAATATTCGTTCCTGGTAGACGTATTGACGCGTATCTCTATATTTTTTGTGTTAATCTGTATTATTTTCATTAATAGGACTTCTTAAAGAAGCAACTTCTCAATTCGTCCTTTTAGTTAGTTACGCGATTACGTCACCAGTTCTGAATCAAATTTGATAAATATTTTATGTAAACAGTAAATATGTACCTTAAAATACGTATATAGGAAGTTCTGAAAAGAATGAACGAGAAAAGAACTTTAATTCAAACAATAGAGAATAGAAGAGGCAAAATGTTCGGCCACCTTATACGACCTGACGATGTTTTAAGAGCATAGTAGAAGGAAAAATAGAGGCCAAAAGAGGAAGAGGAAGACCGAGGAATAACTACATGGGACAGATAAAGGAAACACTAGGCGTCATGTCGTATAGGGAGGTCAAGGATATGGCCTGGGATAAGACTGGATGGAAGAAGATGCATGAATTAGTTGCACCGACAAGACGAAACTCTTAATTGAAAAGCTTGAGTACCTCTGTCCCATTCGTGTTTCAACCGTGAAGCAGTTGTGTTTGCATGGCTGTGTTTCGGTTTGAAGGGTGGGGATATGGCGTGAATTTACTGGGTACAGAGGAATAACACATGAGTCCTCAGGAATGGCAACGCATGGGGGGTATCATGGGCGAAACAGTATACTCTGTTATGTTCATGGTACTGCTCATGTCTATAGGCGACGGTTACCACTTTCCATCAGGTGGGCCGTCAGCTTGTATGCCATTTAAAGTTGTATAAAAAAAAAAACATAACTACCAATAAATCTTTTCATGTGTATATAATACCAATTTATGGCCGCATCTATACACAATACATATGTACGACCTAATACCAAATGAATATTAAAATCTAATCCATATATTCATGTATCGATACTGTAAAGGGCCCGAACATCAAATGGTGGACGCATTCCAGATCGCAAGGGAGAAAGGGAATATTCTAATTAGTTTCGAGGTAACATCTTTACGACTCTGAACCCTCGGTGCAATGTAATTAAGAATGCAATAATATATTAAATATGTGTAACAATGTAATATTTCTTTTTTTATTATATTAATGTAAATTATGTTTTTTTTTAATACAACTTAGAATGGCAAATAAGCAGACGGCCCGCCTGATGGAAAGTGGTAACCATTCCAGATCGCAAGGGAGAAAGGGAATATTCTAATTAGTTTCGAGGTAACATCTTTACGACTCTGAACCCTCGGTGCAATGTAATTAAGAATGCAATAATATATTAAATATGTGTAACAATGCAATATTTCTTTTTTTATTATATTAATGTAAATTATGTTTTTTTTTTTTTAATACAACTTAGAATGGCAAACAAGCAGACGGCCCGCCTGATGGAAAGTGGTAACCGTCGCCTATAGACACTAGCAGTACCATTAACATAACAGAGTATACTGTTTCGCCCATGATACCCCCCGTGCGTTGCCATTCCTGAGGACTCAGATGTTATTCCTCTGTACCCAGTAAATTCACGGCATATCCCACCCTTCAAACCGAAACACAGCCATGGAAACACAACTACTTCACGGTTGAAACACGAATGGGACAGAAGTACCCAAGCAATCGACTTTAATACAAAGTCTCCCTCTGGTGATTTATCTTAATTACTTAAATAATAATATTAATAATGGACTATTAAAATTTTAAATAGCTACTGATGCTAATTATTTATTTATGACATACCTATATTATGTACTAAATGACTAAGCTAGGATATATTATTATACAGTTATTAAATACCAGAGGGAGACTTTGTACAAAAGTCGATTGCTTGGGTACTTCTGTCCCTATCGTGTTTCTACCGTGAAGTAGTTGTGTTTGCATGGCTGTGTTTCGGTTTGAAGGGTGGAATATGGCGTGAATTTACTGGGTACAGAGGAATAACATCTGAGTCCTCAGTAATGGCAACGCATGGGGGGTATCATGGGCGAAACGGTATACTTTGTTATGTCCATGGTACTGCTCATGTCTGTAGGCGACGGTTACCACTTTCCATCAGGTGGGCCGTCAGCTTGTTTGCCATTCTAAGTAGTATAAAAAAAAATATTATAAACATCATTGATGTTTTTAGTAGAAACCTGTCAAAGATATTATATTAGAAGCGGCTCAGAAATATCTGGAGTCGGTTTAAATACGTTTATTATAATTCTGTATGTAAGCACAGTAGGTTTATACCAGAGGGAGACTTTGTACAAAAGTCGATTGCTTGGGTACCTCTGTCCCATTTGTGTTTCAACCGTGAAGCAGTTGTACAAAGTCTCCCTCTGGTATTTTTATAAGGATTACAAGAAGAATTCACGAAATAAAACATAACACAGCCATTTGTGTACGATCCGATTCACCCCGAAAACTGGGGCGATTCGGATATTTTTCTTTTTATAGTTTTTAATAGCTAATTAAGAGAATATAAGTATGATTTATGTTTTCAAATGTTTATTTAATAGCTGATTGTTACTTCTTATGTTTTTATTAATAAAGTAACATTATATAACACTTTAGTATGATTTGCTCAACCTCAAAGAAAAAGTGATCCGATTCGCCTCCATCTACCCTATGTACACAATACACACAGTGGTATCTGAAATACGAAAATTGAAAAGTATTGTTGAGTTTCTTACGGGTTCTTCTCAGCAGATAACATCTCGAATCCAGCAGTAGAATCATGAAAAATTGACAGCTTGTAAAGACTTACTTGACAGCAAGTCTAACTGAATAAAAATTACCTCTTTTCTATTCTAAAATAAAATGTAATTTACTTCTATATAATATAACATTACGGTAATAGAGCGTATGATAAAGGTCACAGTATTAGTGATTACAAAGATCCGAGATCATATTTGCTGATCCCAATTCTAGCACGGCTAATTTAGCAATTTTTGCGAGGATAAGATAGGGCCTACGCAGGACCGCCGCCGCCGTCTGTACAGGGATCGATCAAGGCCAGACGCCTACGTTGGCACCATTGTCTGGCTCGCACATGTGTTGTACATAGGCTGTAACGGAATAAGTATAATAATAGAAAACGCAACGATTTATTCATGAAACTAAGCTTATTTTTGAGCAAGTTCCAATCGATGGGGGTTCTCGATTCGTCTGAATCTTTTTGTGACTACGTCACGTGGTTTTTTTTTTTGATGGGTGAAAATGGTATGCTAGCCCCGTCTGCACTAAAGGGACACGCTGGCGGAGCACCAGTGAAGGGTGACAGATGAGAATGAAAACAGGCCAGTTAGCCCATCATGATGAATTCATCAGGAATTAACCATGATAATATTCAGGGAGAACCGCGAGGAGGTCGACCTGGTTGGGTACATTGCTAGCAATGGGATTCTCAGTCTCCATTACTAACAACCCCTTTCCCCCTCCCCCTACGTCACGTGGTTAGGATACCAATTCTAAACATATTTCTAAAATCATTTAATATGGAAGTAAACTCTATCGATTGTAAAAAAAAAATTGAAAATCGAATCCGAGTTGACGATAGATAATTCTGCAATGTGTAATACACAAATAAATAAGATTGTGTTCAACAAAAAAAAACAACGATTTCAATTGTACTAAACAAGTGAAACAATTTAGATAATATTTCTATGCGTCCAATCTTACAGATACAGCATATCTTTTCAACAAAAAAAAAGACTTCCAAATCGATTTACAATTTAAAAAAAATCAAACTGAGACCCTGTTCCTTATTGAAGTCGGTTGAATAAGGATAGACAACTTATACGTACAAAAAAACTTCAAAAACAGAATACCTATACAATTTACTGGGTACAGAGGAATAACACCTGAGTCCTCAGGAATGGCAACGCATGGGGCGTATAATGGGTGAAACGGTATACTCTGTTATGTCCATGGTACTGCTCATGTCTATAGGCGACGGTTACCACTTTCCATCAGGTGGCCCGTCAGCTTGTTTGCCATTCTAAGTTGCATAAAAAAAAATTTAAAAAAAAATATCAGTTTTCTTTGCCACTATATTGTAGTAGTTTTAAGTTTCATTTTTCATTTTATACTATTACCGGCAGTTTTAAATATTCAAGGCTCAAGCCATAAGGAGCCCTGGTAAAACTTGTTTCAACTTCCGGCTCTGATATCCTCAAGGTGAGCATGAAAGATGGGACCGTAAAAGTTTATTAAATATTAACTTTCAGACTTTAGCGTTGCATGGTCTATGGTTTATAAGAAATGGGAATTAACACGATCATTTTTTTTTAATGGATGATAATGGAATGGTTACCTCGCCTGTACTAACGTATATATATACGTATAACGTGGCGGGACGCCAGTGAGGGATGTCAGGTGAGAATGAAGCAGATCAGTTGGCCTATCGTGACTAACAATAAATCAACCACAATAGTTTCCAGGGGGAACCGCGTGGAGGTCGACCTAATAGGGTATATTGCTAGCAATGAGATTGTTAATTCCCATTACTATCAATCCCCTCTTTTCCTAACGCTTACCATTAGGTGGGCCGTATACTTCTTTGACACCTAAATGGTATAAAACAAAACATGTATTAAACATTCACCTTCTTAATGTTAGTAGGATTACCACATATTAGAACTTACAAACAGTATGGCTTCATTCAAGTGTCATCTTACATCAATAGATAGGTGGACAAGATACAAGGTGACTGCGGTTTTCGACTCCTAATCGAACGCCTGCGGTGATATTAATAAATAATATAGTCTAATAAATAATATATAATTGATTTTATACCCTGTCAGGTCAAATTCCACGTGGTTCGCCTAAATTCCTGGTGTATTCATCACGATGGGCTAAAACTGGTGCCCCGCCAGCATATACCGATAGTGCAGGCGAGGTTACTATTCCATTATCATCCGTAAAAAAATAAAATAGTAAGCGGTTATATATATATATACTTGTACAACAATTAGTCCACTACCCTAAGGTTGTCTTGAAAAGATTGCTCTCAGCAATAAGACTGCCTTACTGTACTTATACAACTGTATCGTTGTGTTTGTAAATTGTCTTGTTTATTTCCTATATTGTATATAATATTTAGATATTAGTTACAAAATCAACACGTTTCAACAGTATTATATATTCAAAGGTTCACCTTAGGGCTGTACAGATTAAAATATATTTTGTACACAAAGGGATTATAGTTCATTTAGTTATAGTTCGTTTACGGAAAAATCTTAATATAAAGATATCGTTTTGGATCCCTACGATTTTATTATGTAGTGTAAAGTATGTCGAGTTAATTAAACACGAGAAGTGTGTATTTTGTCTATAGGTTCAATATAGTAATTGGTTGTTTTTGATACAATCTACGCGATTGCTTAATACTTTTTCTATTGAAGTTGTTACATAAGGTTGCCTATAAAAAAAATTACCGTAAGCAAGGCTCGTCATTTGACCACCTTAAGTAGCAACTGAGTGCTGGCAACCCTAATATATTCTACTCGTGTTACATTTTTATTTAAAATAATTTTTTTTTTCATTACTAAGTTTGAAACTTGAATACACACAGAAATTAGCAACTAGTTCTTAGACTATTATACCCAGAGCGATTTTAGAATTACATTCCTTAGATAAATATATATTATATATATATATATATATATATATATATATATATATATATATATATATATATATATATATATATATATATATATATATATATATATATATATATATATATTTAAAATATATATATATAAAAAATTTAAAAAAGTCTCGACACAAACAAACCTCGATCACGTCAGCTATCAAACGAAAATAAAAACGCATCATAATCGGTCAATTCGTGTGAGAGCTACGATGCCACAGACAGACACATAGACACATTTTTTTTGGAGTCAGGGTTTTTAAACACGGTAAATAAGTTTTTATCTATTCTTAAATGCTTCTTTAAAATCTACATAGATATCATTTAAAACAGTACCTAGCCTACTAACCTAAACAGTTAACCGGTGGCTTGTCCCAGGAGATAGGAAGTTTAAACCGTGTTTTACTTTGTAATTGTAAACAGTCCTTATCGGTCAATGTATCCTTTATTATTTTCCTCTTTATTGTACAATAAACTCTCACGATATAATTGTTAATAGCTATATATCCATATTTATTTGCAAGAAACTGCAGGTATGTAAATGTTATTAACAGGTATAAATGCATATATATATATATATATATATATATATATATATATATATATATATATATATATATATATATATATATATATATATATAGGTAAAATTTATATAATATAATAGGTATAAATGTCGATTGAATTAATTATTTTAATAAATAATTTTATCTTGTATTTTATATAATTTTAATAAAAAAATATATAAAATAAAAGATAAACGTCAATTACGATTCTTTCATTGGAAAATTTAGCTTAAAAACATTTTTATGATAGTTTGATAGGTATGGATTTTTTTTACTTTTTTAATGGGTGATAA
Source organism: Galleria mellonella (assembly GCF_026898425.1). Lineage (NCBI taxonomy): Eukaryota > Metazoa > Arthropoda > Insecta > Lepidoptera > Pyralidae > Galleria > Galleria mellonella. Next base: position 6,030,590 of record NW_026442162.1, on the reverse strand, counting down.
TGGAATTATAACCCCCCCTGCGTTATCGGTATACACTGGAGGGGCACCAGTGAGGGACGACAGGTGAGAATGAACAGACAGCTCAGTTAGTCCATCGTGATAAACACACTTGGAATTCAACACGATGGTTTCCAGGGGGGACCACGTGGAGATCGACCTGATAGGGTATATTGCTAGCAATGGGTCTGGTAGTTGGCATTACTAACAATCCTTTCCTCCCGACTCTTAATGGTTAGGAATAAACTTGTCTATGTTGCAGTCAAAACTCTTAACCAGTCAAAAGCACTATTGACTAGCAAAATCAGTGAAAAGTACTTTTGACTGAACAGGTTGGTCAAAAGTGGTTTTCACTGATTTTATTGGTTTTTAGTACTTTTGACTGCAAATTTGCGGTTAGGTTAGGTACTTTTAACTGTTATTTTAGTCTAAACTATTATTGACTAAAGCATACGGTCTTTTTTACATAAAGTACTTTTGACTGATTTTGCTAGACAATACTACTTTTGGCTGGTTAAGAGTTTTGACTGCGACATCTATACTTTAAAATGAAAGCAATAAGAACAAGTGTGCACAGGGCGCGGACACGGCGCGGCGGGCGAGCGGAATGAAACAAAGCAGATGTTCACAATATCTGCAAATGGCAACGGATGTGCAAATGCGTTAGTTACGACGGCTGAGGAACAGAGATTACATTTTGAAATTATTTCAGTATAAGGCTATAAGGTTACTGACATTAGACAGGACTCGGTGCGGTTTCAGAGATGTTTGAATGATGAATGAGCTCCCTGTCGAGGTTTTTCCAGGAGACTACAGCATTGGGTTCTTAAAATAAGGGACAAAGATGTTTCTTCAGAGTCTTCCCTTCAGGGCAAAGCGCGCGTAATTCCCCTGCTATTGCAAGCGTTCCGTTTACAATCAGGTGGGCCGTATGCTTTTTTGCCACCTCAGTGTTATAAAAAAAAAAATTAAATCGAAGTCTTAAGTAGTACGTAAAACTATAAAAACTAAACCCCTAATTTATAAAAATTAAAAATACATTTATACTTATTTTTAAACGACTTCAAAAAGCAGGTTTTTAATTCGCTTGTATTATTTTAACGTTTGTTACCTCATAACTCCGTCAGTTCTAAATCGATTTAGAAAATTCTTTATTTGAAAGGATATATTTACATATAGGCCCAATACTGTACTGTACTGTATACTATGCCTTACTAATGGCATTTGTAAATTAATTGTGATGTAATGTAATTTTTGACAATTATTATTGGTTTTTTTTTAATACAACTTAGAATGGTAAACAAGCTGACGGCCCGTCTGATGGAAAGTGGTAACCGTCGCTTATAGACATGAGCAGTACCATGGACATAACAAAGTATACTGATTCGCCCATGATACCCCCCATGCGTTGCCATTCCTGGGGACTCAGGTGTTATTCCTCTGTACCCTGAAAATTCACGGCATATCACACCCTTCAAACCGAAACACAGCCATACAAACACAACTGCTTCACGGTTGGAACACCAATGAGACAGAGGTACCCAAGCAATCGACTTTTGTACAAAGTCTCCCTCTGGTAAACTTAGTTATGAGGTTAAAAACGTAAAAAAAAAAACAAACTGAGGCCCTACTTCAAGGAGAAATAGGTTGAAAATAGATTAGTCATTTCAACAAGTAATTAATCAAATAGACGATTCGCTCTAGATATAATACGTATGCTATAGTTGTTGGCAGACAATATTTGCAAATTTAACTCCAAAACGGGTACATGACTAATCATGTCAATTTGTACCGCACTGTTCTCGTCGCATACGAAGGCGTTTGTCTTGTTTATTTTTAGTATTTCTTTTCTTTTCTACAATTGAACTGCAATAATACAGGCTAAAGATATTTATTTCAATATGTACACATTACTGTTAATTAGCAATATTATTTTAAACAGTGCCCTCTACCCAAACCCTTGTCTGGAAGAGATTGCTTAGCGATAAGGTCGCCTTTTGTATCATTTCTTGTTACAGTTAAATGTATTTACTATTTTATAAATGGTGCAATAAAGTGTAAATAAATAAATAAATCTATACTGTAGGTAATATCGACTACGGGGGGAAAAGAGTAAGGTTAGTAATGCCGACTACCAGTCCCATTGCTAGCAATATACTTCATCAGGTCGACCTCCACGCGGTCCCCCTTGGAAACCATTCTGCTGAATGCTAGGTGTATTCGTCATGATAGACTAATTGTCCTGTCTTTTCCGTCTCACTTATCATCCCTCATTGGTGCCCCGCTAGCGTATCCCGTTAGCGCAGGGTCACATTTCATTATCATTCATTAAAATAAATATTGGCGTTTTAGATCATATAAATAGCGTCTTCATATGTTTCGAGAAAAACGGGTCAAATTTTTCATACAATTTTGCGTGATAAATAGTTATGAGTGATTCCTTTATAACTTCTATATTTATTTTATTTTATAATTTCTGCATCTTTTTAATGAGTAAACACTCATTTTATTTATTACAAAATACGTCAAAATATGGTACATTTTATGCGTAAGTCTATACAATACTGATAAAAAAAAAACGAGTTAGCTAAATAGGATATTAGCTGACAAAAAGTTGACGCGTTTTTGAGGCTCGGTGTGCTCTATTTATATAATTTAGAATTGGCGTATTTAAAAAAGGAACATTATTTATTCATAGACATTCCTAGCGCATAGTTAACAGTTCCGCTTACATCCTGGGGTGGGCAACAGAGATATAGGGGTGGGCAAAAAGATAATGTACAACCATCAGAAACTTCTCTACTTCAGGTCGGATGTTCACACGATGATTTCTTTGTCATGGTTGTAATGTAACATATTGTTCGACTCGGTACCGTTGTGTATACGAGCATCCGTGCGCCGGCAATCGTGCACGCTGTAGGGATGTCAACATTCATCTATGTTTTAATTTGATTCGATTATTAATAGTGTATATTCTGTTATGTCCATGGTACTGCTCATGTCTAGGTGACGGTTACCACTTTCCATTGGGTGGGCCGTCAGTTTGTTTGCCATTCTAAGTTGTTTAAAAAAAAAAGTGTAGATGACTTGAACTAATTAGAAACCTAAATTTTCAGCCGACTTCAAATAATTTATAATTGTGTTGCATAAAATAAAAATAGACTTAAATTAAGACAAAACCGATTTTGATAAAATTTCAATGGGATCAATTCGCAAGTGTAGTATTCCTTTAGGATAAAAAAGAAATATCGAAATTTGTTTTGATGGATATATCAGTGAGCCTACCATGAAATGTTTTCCGATATTTCGGGGTCGAACGAAACTCAAACTTCATGTTGAAATTACATAATACATACCGCTTAAAATTATTTAGAATGTTAAAATATCGTTCTTTTAAACTTTTATGATGAGATTTAAGCCGAATGGAATGTTAATCTTCATTAACTGGATCGATTTCGGTATAAACAAAAATAAGAAATTGAGTCCGAGAATTCGGAATTTTATTTCCAGGTGGCCTTGGCTTGATTATATATTTAGAGTTACAGTCGATTATTTATCAAATGAAGCCAAGTTTACAATAAATAATTATATTCCAACAAAATAAATAAAAAATTAAAATTAAGATAGAATTCACAACAGCAAACAATTCAAAATTAGTCGTGTGGTCCCGGCACAAAATTGGCTACCCCCGGGGGAAAGGGATTGTTAGTAATGGAGACTGAGAATCCTATTGCTAGCAATATACTCAACCAGGTCGACCTCCTCGCGGTTCTCCCTGGAAACTATCATGGGTAATTCTAGAAAAATTCATCATGATGGGCTAACTGGCCTGTTTTCATCCTCATCTATCACCCTTCACTGGTGCTCCGCCAGCGTATTCCGTTAGCGCACGCGAGGTTACCATATCATTTTCACCCATCAAAAAAAAAAATTGGCCACCCCCTTCCTTTCCTGTGAATGTCAAGGGACTTACTCGTAATGATAGAGGGATGGACAGCAGCGTCCCTCTTAAAACATCACAAAAGCCTAACTGCGGTTCCAAACCGCCTGCCAAACGTAGCATATACTGGCAAAACCCCCCTTATGGAGGGACAATAATGGCGACATTAACTTTCAAGAAATGGTCCAACATTACGAAGTCCTTGAAATTATATAAATGATATAGCTAATATTATCGATGGTTGAGGCGATTTCATCTTCTATAAGTAGGAACAATGAGTTTGAAAGTTTCTAGGGCTACCACGAATGTAATATATTATTTTTTGAATACTTATTTGTTTGTTCAATGTTTTAAATCAGGAATGGATAACAAAAAAAAAAAAAAAACTGGAAGGTAATAAATGTTAATAATTGCAAGTTTACATCAGGGTTATCAGGCTTCATTTTAGTTAATATTAATATGTAAGCCGTGTGGTCCCGGCATAGGCCACTAGTTTCTTTCTCGTGGGTATAGGAAAAATAGGCAAGGGTAGACATTTTTACAACATTTTAAGTATTTATTGTGACATAACGGTAATAGTTGGACATATAGTATCGCAAAGTTTTTTATAGTTATTGTTATTTCCTTCAATATTGTAGAACATACTTTTGTTCTATCACCAATAGTTTCCGCAGCGCACGCGACGAAAGATATTTTATAGCATTTTTTTAGACCTTAAGTTACGTTACTAAAGTTTTAAAGTTTTAGTAAGATCCCTAATCTTTTCTAGCAATAAATATAGCCTATGTTACTCAGGGTGAATGTAGCTTTCTAATGGTAAAAGAATTTTTGCAATCAGCAAAGTAGTTTTTGATATTATTCATTACAAACATATACACAAAAATACAAATCTTTCCTCTTTATAATATTAGTGTAGATACACCATAAAAGTTATTCAGGGAATCCATATGGCGATCTATGGGGGAGATCTATGTTCAGCAGTGGACAGATAATGGCTGAGATGATGATAATTATATACGTATAAGCACAGAACAGAAAATTTGTTTTTTTTTTTCTTTTCTATGTTCCAGTCAATTCAATGTTGCAGTTATTAAATCGCGAACGCTCAAAGAGTAAGCCTAAAAAAATTAGGTATTAATTTAAGTAAATACATTGTAATATTACAAAGCATATGCATTGAAACTGGCAATAATCTTTCTTTTAAATTATTATACATATTATTATATGTTTGATGTGTGTGTGTGTGTGTGTGTTTGTGCGCGTGCGTGTGTGTGTATTTAAATAAAATTTTACGTTCAAACGTTTTAATTGTTGACTTTAATTAAACTGCATATCATTCATGTGTTAACATGTTTTAGGGTATCGGTCTTGTCTGGTGTCATCTGTAATTGGCTACGTACATTTTTTATTGTTACCTGTTGTGTTTTCCAAATAAAATAAAAATAAAACAGTGGCAACCCTACGTGTGTAGGCTTCGTGCAAACTATAGATTATTCACCCCGGCACAACTGGCGTTCAGGTCATGCGCGATGAACCAAAGATTTTTGGGCTCTATCCAAAAACAGAATACCATGTCGATCGATGTAATAACTGAAATGCGCATTATCTTAATACTAGCTTTTACCTATGACTTCGTCCTTACATGCCCTACTATTATATCATATATACCATCCCATACTGAACTTGTATTTAAAATTTCATTGCGATTGGTTAAGCCTTTAAGGCGTTGAGAGGTAACAAACACACTTTTCATTTATGAAATTAGTAAGAAAGTAAGGATTTATCATATAACCGTATCTCTCCCCCCCCCTCCTAAGGGGGAGACTTATGTTCAGCGGCGGACAGTTAATTGCTGATAGAATATGAAAGGATTTGTGATTTCGAGCATAGTGTCAAGCTATTTTCGTTGTGGCTGTATCAGGACTAGTGTATTTTATTAGAAATATTTTAAATCCAGTTCTTTAGTCTATGGCACATGACGTTTACAGTTGTTTTTTATATAGTTTGAAATAATAATAATGCAATTATAAGCCAATGTTGTTAATAAATATAAGTTAATAATAATACTAGCAAATCCCCCCCCCCCCCCCCCCCCAATAAAGATAGGCCTATGTTTAGCAATAGATAATTAACAGCTGAAATGACGATGATGATTGTTAATTAAATTTTATATATATTTTTATAGCATTTGTAAATTACATAAATAAAACATTTATAAATATTGTTAGCAAGGGTGGACTTATCTCTGAAAGGGATTCCTTCTAGCCAACCCAATACAGTGGAAAAGAATGTATTTAGCGAACAGCTAACTGTTGACTGGTAGAGAATGCATTAAGTCCGCCCTGTAGACATTTTCCAATGTGTGCAAAAGTATATAAATTGCACAAGTGTAAATAAAGTGCACAAGTGCTGCAAGAATGACATCGATACTAATTAATAAAGTATACAAATAAATAGCAAAATCAAATATTAATATATATTAGAATATTACATAGATATATAAATATAATATCTATGTACTTATACAATTAAATCTAAAGATATAAATATTTTACCTACATAATAAATTTAGTTTGATGATTGAAACTGGTATTTCATTTTCAATACAAATAAGTCTCAATGTAAGAGAAATATTAGGTTCAAGATTAAAACAATCCTGAAGTTGTAATTCAATGATCTTGCTGGAGGTAAGGTCAGACTGCGAGACAGCGAATCCCCTTATGTAGATAATAAAACCTACTAAAAGCTACCATGGCGGATTTATGGCGGTAATAAAGTACAAATTAATGACTCCAAGCTATACGAAATACGTATTTCAACTTTGAAAATAGTAGATTTGAGCTCTTTCTAAACTTTTCAGTTTTAAGACAAGTATGAAATATTTACGGCTTCTTCTTATAGGAGTGTAAAGGTTCACCATTTATTTATTAAAGGTTTTTCTTGTTAGATTGTAAAAACGAAAGAGAACTCTTTGTTGTTCTCATTAAAAAACAACATATATACTTAATAATTAAAGTAGTAACCGTCGCTTATAGAGAATATAGTCTGACGGCCATGGTATAACACATGCGTTGGCAATCCTGAGAACTGCATGATGACGGAGCAGAGAGACAAGACAGAGATATCAATGCTATCACAGAACATACTCTGACGTCAATAGTATATGCGTTGGCATACCTGGCCATCGAGACATGCGGCAAGCGAATCTTCGATGCAATCTTTGCTAGCGAGTCAAGACAAAAAGAGACAGGAATGTCCAATGTTTCAACTCATAGACATACTAGAGATAACGATCCCATCAATGGATCAGTTTGCCATTCGTCTAAGAGGGCTGAGAACTGAATGACGGAGCAGAGATACGAGGAGATTTCAACGGAAACGACTTCGTCTTTATCTTAATTATCGAATGACGTTCAAAAGATTCTCCATCGGCTTGAAATTTTTCAACGGATTTCAAAAAGAACGAAGAAGTTAACTAGTTAACCAAAATCGGTTAACTAGTTTAATTTTTAGACCAAAATAACTGGGTTTGTTACAATTGAAGATGTTTTTTTTTTTTTGTGGGACACAATCTTACTTATACTTTGCACACTGTTCTCTATCCTCAATGATCCTTCCTCTCCTACTTATTTGAAAGATAGATTTCAGTATCTCAAAGACTCCCATACCCTTAATCTTCGGTCATCTCATAATCTACTCCTCATCACCCCGTCACATCATTCCGGATTTATGTCCAATTCTTTTACTGTCACCGCTATCAGCCTTTGGAATAAAATCCCTGTAGATCTACGCAGAGCATCAAGTAAAGATATTTTTAAAAGAAGACTTTAATTATTTGTTGAGTCAACAAAACCAGCTCTAGTTACAGGTTACTCAATAGTTATTATATCTCATAATGCTTATCGTTGTTTTAATTTATGTATATGTATGTATATATATATATATGTATATATTTCATATGTATTAGTGTATCCATATATATATTAAAAGTAATGTTTATGTATTATATGTGCATTTCTTATGTGTATATTATATTTATATTGTGTATTACCTTAATGTGTTACTATAATTGTCACATATTTTTCACCACATCTGCCCTTCATACGCTTTCTGTTTTTACCCAATGGTTAGCTGGTAGAGAATGCCATATGGCATTAAGCTCGCCATTTGTACAAAATTTTATTGTGCAATAAAGAATAAATAAATAAATAAATAAATCTTTGATTGTATGTATGTTATAAGATATTTTTTCCAATTCTGAACAATAGGGTACTCCTCTGTTTACTATAAATTTTGCAAAAATTGAAGGCGCTATTTCTATGTGGAGCGAAATCTACGTGTAAATATGTTTCAGTAGACACGACACGATTCAGCAATATAAATCCATATATTTTAAAATCTGCTCATAACTAAATATACATTACACACCCATGTATGACAACTATACGAGTAAGGCAAGGCCAACGCTCGTTCGCCTGTAATTATAGCATACACATAGGTATTCCCCCCATTTCTTCAAATTGTTGTTGCGTCGGCGTCAGCGTTGGGTGTATCGCGGAGTATGATGACCCGCGAGTGCATTGTCTGTACAATGGCTTGATACAACAAATAGTCCATGAAAGTGAAGCTTACATGATGCTTGGGTCATCACACCGTACCGTAAATCACAGATATTTTCATAGCTAAAAGAGAGATATAACAATTTTTTTTTTAAATACATCGGAAGTTTTCAATAAAATTAAGTCTGACTCAATAATATGTACACAGATAGAAATTTGTTTAGTTATTTCCATATTTTGTGTGAGAATTGTTTATAAACAATTAGATACCTCTTTCATATTGTATGGTTGCTTTATGAAGTGATTTTGACAAGACAAAGAATTAATTAACTGAAAAATTTTAACAAATCTTACAGTATTATAAATCCAGCGATATAACTATAGTTCAAACTACTCCTTCAGCGTTAGACGAACTATTAACCTCGAGTGGTTACAAAAGGAGAATCGCTCGTATTACGAATCTAATGTAGTATCTATTTTAATCCTACAAATGCATAGTTATGTTGCTTTTAAGTTTAGAACACGTCACCAGAGTGCCTGAATTCCAAGTTGCTCGTAATTGCAAAGCGAAAAAGACATGCGCCGTGTGGGCGCGCAACCAACCCGCCCACGGCCCATTGCCTTTTCTGGACGCAGTCGAACAAGCTTTCATTGCAGCCACGAGCCGGTAGTGAATCGCGAAATGGGAACCCATAGAAAGCCGTGTAGGAGGACAGGTTCAGTTATTTTGATTGCACGCGACTTCGCATGAATAGCCGTTTCAATGCGTAATTAGAATGATCGATTGGCATAGACGAAAGTTTTGTGTCGGCTGTTAGTCATCTGCACTGTAACGGTAAACACGTCGATAAACAAGTTTTGTGTTTTGAATTGACAGAGAAATCGTTAAATGCGGTCCAATTATCCAATTTGTCCGATTATTTTGCCGTTCTCATAGTAAAAGTTAAAATGCAAACGAAAAACATAGACACAGTCGCGCCAAACATTCTGAGAGATGCGGCAAACTGAGCAATCGAGTTTGATTAAACCTCGTGACCTGATGACCCGGCTCCCTCTTTTAATCAAGCAAAAAGTATTGCAACGAACTTCGTCAATTCGTGTGATTGTGCGCGTACAATATTTCGTCGTTTTAATCAAGGCAAATTGTATATGTTACTCGAATAGATGCCTATCAAGCGTATAGATAGATGTCTTAATTTCCGTTCATTTGTGGAATAAATGCTTTTGTTTACGGCCGTAAAAGGACAATGGTCAAATATTTACATTGCCACGCCGCACAGACCTATATTGTGGGCTGGTTTTCTTTTGTGATATAATCGCCGAATGCCTTCCCGGTGAGAGAGAATAGATCGCGATATGTATTCTGGTTCTTTTACAAATAAATGAGAGTTATTAACGTTAAGAGAAAGAAAGGAGCCAAGCTGCTCGAGGTAACGGCCCATTAGGATGCGCAGTACGAGATTCCATTACCCTGTTTGATTATACTATATTTACGGGAAGCACTTAAGGCGATCGCCGTTACCGCCTCTTGTACTTTTAATCAAGGTATCCCTTTGTGGATTGGGAGCTATTAGAGGCAATTTAATATTCCTAACACTTAATTGGGTATTAAACTTGAACAGATTGGAGACGGTGTCTTGCATAATTTAATATTATTTTCGGATGTCGCGAGTAAATTGAGAATATGTCGCCGTGTAGTCCCGGTATAGGATAAGCTACCCATTCCTTTTCGGTGGGGGTCGTAGGAAAAGACCAAGGGGATTTAAAGGTCGAGGGATGGGCAGCAGGATCTCTCTCAAAACATCGCCAAAGTCTAACTGCGGTTGCCAACCCGCCTGCCAAGCGTGACAACTATTAGCAAAACCCCCCAATTTATGGGGTAAGCCTATCAGATATGATCAGTAGTGGATAAATAATTGTTGCTATTGTGAGTTCATTGTCATACCCTGGATAGTAAATAATCGCACATAGTGAGAATCAGCGAAATCTGTCGTTCGGTCTGCAGTATGGGGTTCTTTATAAAAGTTATGAAAAGGTTTTTCAAAGTGGCCAATAAAAGAGTTATTTAGCGTTCCAAGGGTCCAAACATTTTATAGTTCATATCCTTTTTTTTTATTATCATATTGTAAACATTATAAATATATAAAATATAATACACATACTGTATATACATAATACACACTTATAAATACATAATACATAAGTAAGGATACGTTAGCAAAACAACTGGAAACAGATGTATTGATCATCCAACGAAAGGTCATGGTCATAAAAAAGTGATCGATCTCTTAGCAATACGTACCTACTTAGCTAGGTATAAAGGTATCAGGGAGCACGGCAGTGCCCCGCCGACTCGAGCATAACCGTACCATCATTTTCGCACCACAATTATACAATAATCAGATACAAAATCTACTATTTCTATTACTATGTAAATGAAAGAAAGAAAGAAAGAAAACATTTATTGCCAACAGCAAAAAATTTAGATAAACTTATCAAATAAAATAAAAAACTTTACATTTGTTATTGCCAACGTGGCCACCACTCAGCATGTGCTGCAGCAATTTAATTGCTACAGCGCTGATATTCTGTGGTGCCCATACGTGACATCACGAACGATGACAGCAAATATGCACTGAAGAATAAAGTATTTTATTTATTTTTTATGTTGTCGTGCAATTTTCATGTCATTATTTATTTATTTATTTAATACTTTATTGTACGCACTAATAATACATAAAAATATGACAGAGGCAAATCAAATGTACAAAGGCGAGCTTAACTCTAAAAGAGTTCTGTTCCAGCAAACACAAAGTGGAAAGGAGCATCAATATCAGCGAGTAGAGCGGTGTACAGTATTGTGAAAATTTTTCATTATAATTATTATAGAAATAAAGTGTGTCGCACCAACAAAGTGTGCTCCAGGACAGAATAAGCCACCCCTTCCTCTCCCATGGCTGTCGTAAGAGGCAATTAAGGGAGCTTGATAATCGAGTGATAGGCAGCAACGTCTCTATTAAAACAACACCAAAAGACTAACTGTAATTGTCAATCTACCTGCCAAGCGTGGCAACAACTGGCAAAATCCCCCTTACGGGGGAGCCTATATTCAGCAGTGGACAGTTAACGGCTGATATTATGATGACGTTGTTTTTGATGGGATTAGAATATATAACTTCAGGGGGGAAAGGGATTGTCAGTAATGAGGTCTAATAGCCCCGTTGCTAGCAATTGACCCTATCAGGTCGACCTCCACGCGGTTCCCCTTGTAAACCATCATGGTTAATTCTTGTCGAATTCATCATGGCCAACTGACATGCATTCATTCTCACCTATCATCCTTCACTGGTGCCCCGCCGGTGTATACCGATAGCGTGGGTGGGGATACCATTCCATTTACATCTATTAAAAAAAAATAACTTCATATATATACGATATGTTATTGTGAACATTATCTCAAGACAATAAATAAACATGTACAGTGATAACTTGATAATAAAATGCTCTATTAAGCACAAACAAAGGATAGATGGATTGGTAATATTATTGCTGTTATCATCCAAGTGTGACGTATCTAGGCATTATGTTACCGCTTATAAAATGTATACAATGTTTTTTTTTTTTTTGATAGGTGAAAATGGTATGGTAACCCCGCCTGCGCTAACGGGATACGCTGGCGGAGCACCAGTGAAGGGTGATAGATGAGAATGAAAACAGGCCAGTTGAATGATGATGAATTCATTAGGAATTAACCATGATAGTTTCCAGGGAGAACCGCGAGGAGGTCGACCTGGTTGGGTATTTGAAAAATTATTTTTGCGTTTGAACTCATCTTCTTGAGGAAGATGATAGTCTATATTCTACATTATAATACGACCGCGGGCGAAGACGTGGGATACAGTTAGTAAATGATAATAAAAGGTAAACAAATCAGATTAATATTAGCGCTGTATACGATTTTCAGATTCGTACCAAATAAATGATGAAATTAATAAAAGAAGCATTACATTAGATCCAATATCACTGAGACCAAGTAAAACTCTTACTAAGAGAAATCTTAATATTTTCATAATGTTACTGCACTGGTATGCTTTTTTCCCGTAGCCTAGTCACCTCTCGCGACATTGTAGTGATAAAAAAAATTATAACAAACTCTTAGTCTATTATCACACGGAAATAACATTACCTACACATATTCGTGTATACAACGTTACGTATTTTAAAATATATACAGGTATATAGATATTGCATGACTCAAAATGAGTATTAAATACACAATAGACTTAATAACACGTCATAATTTACCCGCCAAAACCTTGTTAATACTTTTCGCGGCCGTTGAAAACAAAGAGTAAACAATAGCCACAGATAATCCATAAATGGCGCATTATTTTTTAAAAGTTCAAATATAGAACAGTAGCGCGGAAGGAGTGAGTCACCGTGCCGCCGCTAGCATCGTCTTCGTGAGTTCCAACCGTCGTTTAAGATGACACAAGCCTCCACAAAAAAATAAGTACTTTCTCATGGCAATGGCGGTTAAAAATTGGAACTCGTTTAACGGTCATTTTGATGATACATAAATAAATATCGTGCCTATAAGTAGGTAGTCACTTCAGTGACCTTTTCTTATTTTGTTTTACAAGTCTTCCCCCCCCCCCCCCCCCCCCTTTTGTTTCTATTTTTGAATTGACTTGCCATTATGAAGTTATGTGCAAAATTAATGATGTGGCAGATCTTAAAGGAAATCTGTAATATATTTATTTAGTAATTACATCATGCATATTTATAATGTGTGTAACTGTGTAAACACTAGATCAGACTTTGATAACAATTAGATATTATTTCGAAACAATCAAAAGAATTACTTTAAAATAATGTTAAAATATCTCTCTAACTAAAGGACTCAGTATAAAAATAGCATACAGTATTACTGCATTTTGGTACAATAGTTTAAAACTAATTAAATTCACACAATTTTTACATTATATTTTTTTTAAAAGCTTTTTTAGCAAGGAGACATAATTTCCCTTGACTGCCTACTCTTGAATAAAATCTAGTTTATGGTTATGAGACTCAGATGGCCCTGCCATTGTAGATACTCTATAAAAGAGGTTTATGTTCATCACTGAACAGTGAATGAATGAAACAATGAAGATAGCATTGAATAAGTTTTATAAAGGTAACTTCCATGGTGCTGAAGTAGCTATACTACTTTGTGTAAATGAGGTTCCAGATTCGATTCTCAATTGTGCCAATTTAAGACTTGAACTTTTTTAAATTTGCTGTGCTGGGTTGTAATTGTAACCCTCTAATGTTTATAGGTTTCTCATAACATTATTCTAGCTTATCTTAGATTGAGGACCTGTTAATTATTGTTGTTATTTAGTTTCTTTTTAATATATTTTTTTTTAATATTTTTTTATTTGTTTTAATAAATTTCAACTTAATTAAGCACTCATCTATATCCACAGATGTATTTTTGCAATCATTGGCTGAGTGGTTAAATTGTGGCTTGAGAATGAGTGTAAAAATATAAATACTTTTTTAATTTTTTTTTTTGTATAATATCATAACCCGAATATGCCAATAGACCAAGAACACAAAGAATATCTAAATGTTGAAGGGAAAACAAGGAGGTTCTTTGTAACAGTTTATGAGGGAATCCTGTCCAGAGGTGAACAAAGACCAAGGCACTTTAGACAGATTATTTTTCAATTACATTTAAAAAAAAAAAAGAAATTTTTACATATATGTATCATATTATATTGTACATTAAAATAAATGATGGGGTTTAAAAATTTTAAATAGCTTTGTTAAAATCTACATTTGTAAGTTTTTTTTTTTATTTATTCACAGAATAAAAATAAAAACAAAATTAGAACACATTTGTTAAGTTTAAACCAATTTAATAGTTTTAATACAGTACACATAACAATGTATACTGAACATTACACTGTTATATTAATAAATTAATATTGTATAAAAATATTGGTAAAATGCTATCAATGTATTGCACTACAACTGAAATATAAATAAAAAAGGTAAGTAGTTATATTAATATGTAAAAAAATTATATTAATTTCCATAAAATTTAGATAGATAAATATTATTTGTAGAAAATACAAATAAATTTAGTAAATATTAATTTTTTGGCATCCTATTTGACTAGCAATTTACGTAAATAATAATAACAAAATGTTTTATAATAAAAAAAATATATAAACATATAATAAATACCTAACAAATGTTGTTTTTAAAATTAAAATAAGAAATCACGTTTATTTTATGATAATTAATGTACTTATTGTACGTAACAAATAGGCACAAAGTTTTCTTATTTGAACATTTTGAACGAAGTTTGTTGATTTGGATATTTGTGTTAAACAAACGGAAAACTGCGGTTTTGAATTTAAAATAAAAACAAATATCTACTGAGATTACAGGATTTAACGAAGTTGCACAATTTGGTATCTTATTAATTATGGAAAATATACTTACATTTGTTTGCGACTTCCATGGCTTCGTAACGGAATGCACCGATGCACCACACAAAGAACTTTGAACAAAAGTTTTATTTCGGTCGCTTTGGACGTCTGTTGCACACAGTTGACTGATGAATTTTAAATATATTTCAGCAGACGCAATCACTTTTTAAGTTTTCTCAACGAGTTTCACCGTTGAAACTGTTATTTCAAATAGTTTTAAAACGAAGGAGGACAGGATATGAAGTAAATGATATTTATTTTGACAGAAGTTCATAGTAAATATTTTGACAATGAATTGAATGCCGGTACGCGATTGGTGGCATTCATAATTGCCGCTCTTTTGTTTGATTACAATCGATCCATGATCTAGGGAGTTGTTGTCGTTCGTTCCGAAATAAAAATATAGGTAAATAAATACTTTCACTTGTTCTTTATTTTCATTATTATACTATCAAAATTTATTTTATTTATTAATAAAAGAATCAAATATTACAATATAAAATTAATTATATTTTATAGAGTCTTGTCATCTTAGAATTGTTAGTAGATGAAATACTTTTGTACACGCAATGCCATCTAGCGGCGCGAAGGCAAAATAATTTGAGACCGGGAATTTTAAAAAAATTGGTGTAACTACGATATCTTGAACATATATACATAAATTATATACATATATAGAGACACTACCGCATCTAATATAAAATGTATTCTTTAATAAGTAGTAGAGTGGCAGGTATTTAAGGTAATGACACAAAATATGGCCAATAAATATAGAAGATGGACAAAAGAAATGAGAAATCATTTATGTTATGACTTTTATTTTATAATAACTAGAGGATACATAATATTGACTTAAGAGATTACTATAATAGACTATAAAATTAAGTAGGTGATTAAAGCCACGGTCACAATGTAATGTATACATTTTCTGTTAAAAAAAATGTAGAAGTGACACGTAATATTAAGTGCAAGTAGTTTGCGAGAGAGTGGCTTAGGTAATCTTATATTTGATATCTGTGTTACCAAGCAAGCCGTATGGTACCTTTGTAAATATATATATATATTACTAGTAATAAAGCAGTGGCAATTATATTTGTCCTTACCGATATTTTTGCACTGGTGGACTCTATGGAGAACTGGTCAGGCAAATGTATAGAGCGCCAAAATGGTTTCACCACGAGTTGACATGATCATTCATAAATGATCGTAAAGGGTAGCAAATCTTTTTGCATTTCGTTTAAAAACTACAAGTAATATTGATATAGTAACATTGACGTATTTAAGGCTAGTGATTCAACCCGGCTTCACACGGGTAGATAAAATTTTCGTAAATAATCTATAGCCTATGTTACTTAGGGAAATGTAGCATTCTAATAGTGAAAGAATTTTATAAGTCGGTCCAGTAGTTTTGAGTTATTTCATATACAAATCTTCCCTCTTTATTATATTAGTATAGATTATTTTATAGGGGAGGCTTGGTCTTTTAAAAAAGATATATAATGTACTGTAAGATATATCTTTGCTCATAGTTAAAAACTTTGTTCGCATCTGTGGTGGGCACCTAATAATTAAAGGTAGTCAAGGAGTGGACAAGGCGTACTCAGTCCATTCTTAAAAATACATACGAGTAGCTAGCACTATGTTATTGTACAATTCAGGATGGCAAACAAGCCACCATCTGATGTAAAGTAGTAACAGACTTCTCTAGACATCAACAGCACCATGGGTATCACAGAATATACTGTGATGTTTTCACGAGAGTAATGTAACAAAATTTACAATACTACCACAATTAAGAAATGAGGGGTATTGCAAAGTATGAGGGAGTGAGGGAGTTCATTAAACACAGGCATTGGTTTTTGTTGGATCTCGAAAAAGGGCGGGAAACGTAAAATTTGGCTGTCGAGTTTTTCTGAATTATTTATTTATTTATATTATAATATCGATCAGATAAGTTACAAATAGCATTTATATTAGTTTAAATTTGTATATATTAGTTTTGTGTAATAGTAGCTGTAAACTAGGTAAGTTTCTGTATATATTTCTTTTTAATATATGGACCCCTCGGATGATCCCGGGGGTACGGTTACTTCATGTAATTATTAGTAATAATGAGGATTCTATGGACACAGATTGCTCTGTTAATATTTCTGATAATTCTGGAACAAAACGAAAACGTAAATCAATAGCCGGCAATGTTTGTAGGCATTGCAATAAAAAACGTAGGAGGAATCGAGGAGGTGAAAACAATAAGAATAAATTTTCATGTGAATGTACTCAATTCAACGAGGAAAAGCAGCAACAATCTTCTAACAATAATTTAATAAATAAACAGGAGAATGACTCATCTCGTCCACATAACTTTATTAGTAGAGTTTATTATGAACCTCATAATTCTGCTCCATTCACCGTTCACATACAAAAAGTTTTATCATCCCCGGATGATAATTCTACACTTCACCCAATAGCCTTTGGACGTTTCCTTCAGAAAAATCCTTTTAAAAATGTAATTGATGGTAGTCTGAAAAAGATAGGGCGAAATAGATTATCATTAGCTTTCTCTAATTATACAGATGCTAATTCTTTTATAAATAGTATGGATTTAAAATCTCATAATTATAAAGCCTTTATACCAACATTCAATTTAACAAGGATGGGAATAATAAGGGGCATCCCAACTGCCTGGTCTGATGAGGAAATTATAGAAAATGTTTCAGTTCCATTAGGTTGTGGCAAAATTTTGAAAGTTAGGCGTTTAAAGAGAAAATCTCTTGTTAACGGTAAATCTGAATTTGTAATGACTGAATCCGTTGTTATAACTTTTGATGGTCAAGTGTTACCTAAGCGAGTTTTCATATGTTATAATTCATTGCCTGTTGATTTGTACATATACCCTACCATTCAGTGTTATAATTGCTGTAGGTATGGCCATATTAAAAATCAATGTAGATCTGTTCCACGTTGTTATAAGTGTGGTCAGGGCCACTCTAGAGAATCTTGTTCTGTTCATGAAGAAGATTTTTACTGCTGTTTATGCCAAGGTGCTCACCAGGCAAACAGTAAAAAATGTCCAGAATTTTCAAGGCAAAAGGCAATTAAAGAAACAATGGCTAAAAGTTGTATCTCTTATGCTGAAGCAAGCAAATTGCATGCTCCTTCTATTAAATCATATGCTGACACTCTAAGATCTAATCCAGTTATTGTAAATAGTACAGTAAACTCAAACCAGAATGGGATTCATAATGTAATTTCTCCTCATTCTAATAAATCTTATAAAAAAACTGTCATAGAAAAAATTCGTCGTCCTCCAAAACCTTCCTATGGGTTTGATCGTAATGAATATATCACTTTAACAAAAGACTACAATCCTCCTGCTCCTGCAGATGGATGTGGTTATAAACAGCAAGATGAATCTAAACAATCTATTTCTGAAATAGTAATAGCTCTTTTAAATTTATTAACACAATTTAATATCATTCCACCGTCCAACGTTGCTTCTCTTTCAAATGCATTCATTAATATTTTAAATAATAAAAAGAACGGACAACCAAGCCAAAGTTCTGCAGTGGAACTGCCGTAGTGCAGTTAGTAAAAAAACAGATTTAATCTATTTAATAAACATGTACAAACCTTTGTTTGACATGTTTATTAAATAGATATAATAGATAATAGAATGAGTCCTCAGATATGGGTGATTTGAATATCCTAAATTGTCTTCTCTATGACCATTCTGTTCTTTTCAATTCCCTCCTTTCCCTCCGTATTCCCTTTCCTACATCAGTTCCAGTATTATTGTTTCTTGATAATTTAGAAGTATATTATTTGGTTTCCTCTTTTATTCTTATCAATAATAGTAAGTTGCAAATTTTCTTATTTTATGTACTTTACATATATATGTATATTTTTAATGTTAAATATATTGTAATATCTATTTAGGTATCTGTCCTTTTCCTTGTATTATTCACTATTCAACTTTTCTGATCCTTATCCTAATCTCCGTCGTCCAAAACTCTTTTACTAAAATGCTGTTTCCCAAACTTTGTTTTTGGCGGATGCACTTTGTGCCGTGCCATAAGAAAGAAAAAAAAAAAAAAAAAACACAGGCATTGTACATTACATTTATTGCTATTGTTTTATGGTGAGGGTGATAGTTGTCATGGTGATTATTACAAGTCACATCTATAGATATATTTAATAATTTAATAAATTAATAACAAATTGTCTATAAGACAACATCACATATTATTATTATTAGTCACATAAAAAATAAATACATATTTCGTATAGAACTTTTCCTTTTTCCTTAGGTATCATCACTGTAATATAGAAAAAGTATAATTTTATCTATGGTATCTACTGGCAGGAAAAAACTATTATATCAGATCAATTCGGTCAAGGGGGAAAGCAATAATAATCGTAAATACATATAAATCGGACGGCCTTAATAGGCTTTATTACTTTCCTAAAAGTTATGACTACCATAGATAGATATATATACCATTATGAATTTAGCTTCCGACTTGCTAATAATACAAACATTAAATAAAAAAGGAAAGAACATTTTTTATTTTTAAATAAGTTATTTTAAAACGGTGGCAGAGTACTGGCACATCGCGTAACTGAGGTCTCGGATTTGATTTTGATTTGGCCAAATTAAGAATAAAACGGGCACAGGTCTTGGCGTTTCGGGTTGAACACGCCAATGTTTTATGTTCAATTTTTAAAATTAGTACTAATTCATAGTTATACTACTTTAAGTAGTATACCTACAATTAAATATACGAGAACATCGAGGCTATAGAATTTATCTTCGGAATTTACTATCCCGCATCGATCAGTTCTGACAACAGTTCGAATATGGAAATTAGAATACGTGCCATTAAAAAAAACTTTTTTTTTTACATTTTTATACGTTACAATAAAGTCGCAAATACTTCTTCATGGCCTGTAACAAGTTTCGGTTAAATATCAAATTAAAATATTAATTTTACGGAATGGTACCTTAAAACCGGCTCCAATTAAATTGTGTGTATACATATAATTATTTATTACATTAATTGTGATGACATAATATAATCAATGAATAATAATGCTAGAGTATATAAATAATTCTGCTAAAATTAATTAATTTAATGTATCGGTTTAGATACCTATCTACTAATATAAATAATGGTATATACATATAAATAAAAGAGGAAAATTTATTCAGATTTACACAGAATAATAATTCATTTAAGTGTCTAATGAAATAATTGAATAGCGAGATATTTTTTTCAGCAGCTTTTAAATTGTTTATATATTAAGCAATGATAAACAAAATCTTGTTTTAGTTACGGTTAAATCAGGAAAGTCCAATCCAATTATTAATATATTTATTATGCAGTTGTATTGACATATTTAAGATTATTTTCCAGGGCGGCTTGTCCCTTTAAAAATAGGCATATGCACTCTCGAGTTATCTTTTCTAATAGCTAAATGCTTAATTCCTCATTCTGGCTGGTCTCCTCTCAAATATGCTTATATACATATGTATTGCCAATTTTTTTAAACATGTTATGCTCGTCTTAAGAATAGTAAATAGGTACCTAACTTACACAAATCATATTATATTATACTACACAAATATATTATAACGTAAGTCACAAAATATTTACTGACGTAGATAGGTACATGTGTTGAAGATTAATATGAAATTAAGATGAGATTAATTATATTATCATTGTAAAGTCCTTCAAGTGTGTTTGCCTATATGCAGGTATAAATAACTGGCACGCCGGGCCAAGGGCACATACACACGCACAATGTTATATTTTAACTCCGTTTTAAATTATTATATATTCACCACTAACCATTTTTTTTTTATTTTAATACCATTTTCGTTACGATCACGATTATTTTAGTTATGAGTACATTAGTGAATACGTACAATGTAACATGCCACAGATAGGTACTCCTTCGTACGTCGTATCAACGACAAGAAAGTATGTACTGAGATTTAAGTACAATATAGTGCGTTTCAATAGAAGTTAATACAAGATGTACACAAACGAATAATCCATCCGACTAGAAGACTGCTATTGTTCAATGGTAGTACAAATCAATAATTGTTTAATAGTTTATTTAAAAAATATTTACATGGCGGTAAGTAATATTAATTTTACACGATGAACATTCAATATAATTATCCAGAAATACCCTCAATTGGGGGGAAAGGGATTGTTAGTAATGGAGACTGAGAATTCCATTGCTAACAATATACCTAACCAGGTCGACCTCCACGCGGTTCCCCCTGGAAACTATCATGGTTAATTCCTGATGAATTCATCATGATGGGCTAACTGGCCTGTTTTCATTCTCATCTATCACCCTTCACTGGTGCTCCGCCAGCTTATCCCGTTCGCGCAGGCGGGGTTACCATACCATTTTCACTCATCAAAAAAAAAAACCCTCAATTGATATTATTGTATAAGGTATTAGTACCTATCGGCGAATACGCAATGTACAGAAGTTGTAGATTTAGTTTATGTTATATTCCAAGAACATTGTTTTATAAGATTCTATTTGTAAATGAATGAATGGTTTATTTTCTCTTCACAAAAGGTAGTATAAAGTGACAACTTGAGGTACAATTTAATATGAAGACCAATTTTGTGAGAGACTGGTGCTTGCGGTAGGTTTTGAAGAACCTGTGTTACAAGTCACCTGTGCCCCATCTCCATGGACTACACAAACACAAGGCAACTAATTAGTGTTATAATACACAGATAATAATAATGAGATATAATGTGCAAGAATATGTATAATAAATAAACAAAACTAATTTTATGTTTTGATTTGTTATTTATTTAATTTAGTGTTTTTGTGATAATTGCAATCAAACTTGTATATAAAAATTTCATAAAATTTTACTGAATCAGACTATGGAATACGGAAACCCCCACTACACCATGGATGGGACCCTGATCGTTTTTCTATACTTAACATAGGAATCAATCTTAGTATGTCTTTTTATCGAATTTTGTCATATAAAAATAAATTAGAAAAGTACTAATTAATATAAGAACTTTTTTAACCAACTAATTATTTTATATACTGTTATTTCAATAAAAATATATTCAATTGTCTATAATTTATGCCAAGTATAGAAAACTAATATAATTAGAAGACAAAGTCATGGCAGTACAATTAGAAATTCCAATTTCAATAAAAAAATTACAAAGTCTATGATTTTATTACCTTAGACATATGTAGACAATTATCTATGGACAATTTCAATAGAACTTAATAAAAAATTAAAAAATCAAATTTTTGATTCTACCATAAGTGGCCATTAATAATATAAAAAAAATATTACTTTTTTTTTTTAATAATACAGGGGGTAAACGACTAAGTAGCTCTCCTGATGTTACGTGACTACTACCGCCCATGATGTCCCACAACATTGATTGATTGAATGTATAGATTTGTTACCGATTTCACTTTGAGAGTGTATCTGTGACATTTAAAATTGTCTGTGGTTATAAAAAATGGGAATTAATACGATCATTTAGGTAAACTATGAGAATTTATTTTTAAATTCTCATAGTTTGCCTATTTTTTTTAATATCTCGACATTTCGACCAGGTTACACCAGCCATGGTCACGTGTAGACTAATTTACTTCATGATAATTCCTATTTCTTATAAATTGCAAAATATACAAAGAGAATGACTAAAAATTAACTGAAATCAGTTAGACAATATTAATAACTGTGAAAATTCACTGTTTATTACATTCTATTGAATTAGACTATACATATGAATATTATAAATGTATGTTCTATTATTGTAATAGTGTGATTGTTTTATGGCAAACCAGATTTGGCATGCTTTAGCAAAAACATTGGTTTCCGCACGCAATATATAATACAAAACATCATAAAATTTCTATATGATTATTAAATCACATCTAAAATTTACATACACAGACAGGTAGGGGCTAAAAATATTTATATTATTAAAGCTACAGTTAATATAAAAAAAATATATATATTTTATATTAGGTACTAAAACCCCCAATTATCTATTCAACTAGGTTTTATATTGGGGTTATATTCATTAGAATTATGTTTTTTTATGTTGTTACTAATGGAGAAATAACCTTAGGAAATAACATTAACTAAAAAATCATACAATATTTAATATAGTATGTACAAATTAGACAATTAAGGATCAGTCAAGTTTTATTTTGTGTTCACACTAGAAGTGTGGCGATGTCAGAATTATAATGGTCCATTTTCAGAAAATAATTAGGTATTTATCAATATTTCCAGATTGATTACACTTAATTGAGTTAACGACGACCTTGGAAATGGGTAAATGAGAACACACAAGTCCTATCTCTAACGTCAATATAGAGAATTAAGTGTGAACACGCATTTAGAAGTAGCCATTAAAAATTTAATATTAAACTTTAATAAGTTTGACATGTCTTGATGGATTTCAATATAACAAAACAGATAGATATACCCAGATATTCTTTAACATTCCCTCCAAAAGATTTACAGTAGTACTCAGTAATTTATAGTACATGCACTGTGTCACTATAAAAAACAAAGATTATATCAAGATATGAATTGAAATATATAAAATTGTCGAGAAAAATATTCATCAATGTAAAAGTAATTTAAATATGAGCTAAAAGGAAACATACAAAACTGTAAATCTATCTTAAAAAAAAATCTTATGTGACTGATCCTCATTGTTATAACACTCTTGTGATCATGGCATTAAAAATAAATAAAACATAATTTTAATACTAATGGAAAAGTATTGAGTATTTGGATTAATAAATTAAAATATTAGCTTAGCTATTAAATTAGCTAATTAATTAGAAGAAATAGATTATCTAGTAAAAATTAAGTCACTGTGATCATTAACTAAAAAGTGATGTACAAACTGGGCTTTTTTCTTGTCTATCACCTGCTTGTTGATTCGAGATTGGGGCTCTTGGATTTGATTTGGATTATCTCTAAGGAAAATTTCACCGAAAAGTGTGGACAACGTCTTGGCATCCAATCCATTTTCAGCGCTATGTTGCAACGCTTCTTGCAAAAATTCACACAAGTATAAAAATACATTTTTCCTAAATTCCGGTAATTCCATCACAATTTGTTTGCATTGTAAATAATTTGCAGATGCTTTTAAACATATGGACTGAAGATTGTATGGTATAATTGGGTCTGCGGTGCTTTCTAATAACAGTAAGAGAGCTTCAGCGACTGAATGAATACTGCCTGGGATTGGATCCACAGAGCCAGAGTCTAGCCAGTCCCTAATCTGTAAAACTTCAGAATGCAGTCCAGGTTGTTCAAATAAGTTTGGCTCCTTGAGCCCATGTAAATATATATGGTCAACCAGGAACCAAATCTCCTTGGGTATAGAGTATGTGGACTGATTTGACACACACTGGTCCCTCTTATTTTCTAATTCGATTAGTTTTCCAACAGGTACATCTTTTATAGGCTTGTTGAGGTTCACTAGAACCTCTATTGAACATCCAAAACAACTCCTTTGGTATGTCCCAGTTACAGTTATGAAGATATCCTTTCCTCCATATAAATGCAATACTAATATGTCATACAATTTATCTGTTCCTGCATTGATTTTGCAAGCAGAAGTCTTATTAATAAGTACTTTAAGTTGGATTTCACATGATTCATCAGCACAAATACATTTTTTGTAAGGCTCCACAATAAGCCATTCCTTACAAAAACTTGTTTCATCTAATTTCTTAATGAATTCAAACTCTACGGGCAACTTCCCAATATTCTTTATTGTGATCGTCCGCACTTGCAGTTCAAGGTACTTCACTGTACCAAAATCAATTTCGGTCAAATCAACTTTGACTTGTGGTATTAGTTCATTCTCAAGTTTATCAAGTTGTTTTATAACATCTTCATAAACCTTTCTATATTTTTCCTCATCTATTACTTTGATTGATGAGCTAAATGTAGCAGACACTGGCTTGTGATCACTAATGTTCAAAGCAGGGTGGCTTCTATATGCTAACTGAGAAATAGCCTCCCCTTTCCAAAATATTCTATCACACCAAGCTGGGGCACGATTTTTCTCACTTGAATCCCAATTGTCAGTGCCTGGGTCATATTTATAAGTTGGTTTAAATGTAATGGGACCTTCTGTGTAGCCAGCAAACACGTTGTTATTTTTATGCTGTTGTTTAAGTTGGTCCCATTCTAAAATTTTCTCAAAATTGTTGTCTTTGATGAGTTGCTTTACAGTGTTTGGATCCAAGTCTGTAATACGGTAGTTCAGATCCCCTATCCAATATATTTGGTCATGGTCTTTTATTGCTTTGGCTTGCTGATTTGGTTGTAAGAACCTTGTCCTATTGCAAATGTCTCTGAAGTCCTGATTTCTTCTCTCATACTCTTCTACATGGGCAGCCAGGTGTGAATTTACAAAACACATAGATGTATTGTGAAGGTCAAATCTTATGGACACCCCTCCTTTGTTTCCCATTTTCCCCATAATTCCTGTACCCACTGTGTCACAAACTACGTTACGGACATGAGATATATATTTCTGCTTGATAAGTACTATCAGTAGCATACCAACTAGTCTTACTTTCTCCAACTTCACATATTTTGCCCGTCTATCCACATAATTTATAACAGCATTGTACCATTCATCTTCTCTGAATGTTTGATCAAAGAGAAATGTCTCCTTGGACAAGTCAAGTTCCTGAAAACCAACTGCATATATATCAGGTGGTTCTCTATCTACACTGAGCCAGCCTTCGAGTGGTATAACTGGTGATTTATCATTGACATTCCATGTACCACAGAAAACAGTGAATTTCTTAGTAAAAGTGTATTCAAGTTCCTTGTCATACATTTTTCGTTTAATAAGACTCTCTCTA
Organism: Galleria mellonella; assembly: GCF_026898425.1. Lineage (NCBI taxonomy): Eukaryota > Metazoa > Arthropoda > Insecta > Lepidoptera > Pyralidae > Galleria > Galleria mellonella. Next base: position 6,004,689 of record NW_026442162.1, on the reverse strand, counting down.
ATGGCCACAGGTGCAGAGTTCTGTGCGTGAGCGACGCCACTTCTAGGTATAACTGAGAACTGAGTAATAATATCATCTTCATCTTTACCATGATACTTTTTTAGCCAGACAAATTCAGGCTGTGTTGGCACTTTACTTACAGCTTCAATACCTCTGAAAAGATCATCCACGAAGTTGTCCACACGCGGTGTCATTTGAATTTCGAATTTAAACTTATTATTACGTGACTGCAAATTCAGGTATAACACCGCTTCAGGATCTGATGGTTTGTTATCAATTTCACATTTGAAGGTGTTGTCGATGGGAAGCACTATTTCGATAGACAAATCCGTGAAGGATTTAGGTGGGTAACTAGATGTGAATAAACAAAACACGGCCTTCTCGTCTCCATATTCTACAATGCACAGCAATCTATCCTTCTTTACCCATTCGGGATGGAGTACTTTCGCATCACAAAGAAACGCTGTTACTCTTTCACTTGAAAGAAATTTCTCTTGTACCACTGATTTCGTTTCCTCGTAATTCATTTTGTTTGGAAAGCCTTTTAATTAATGATACAATTAGTTTTAACATAATTTCAACATTGTTCACATAAAAATACGTCAATTTAATTTGACAGTTTGCTTGACATTAAAAAAATAGACTACTATCAGATGGTGTTTTTGTATAGTAGTTAAATAATCAAATAATAACAAAATATTACTAGTTTTCAATGATAATAAAAAACCGTTAACTAGATAGATATCAATACATTTCGTTCGATCATTGTTAATTGAATAATCTAAACATAATAAATATACGAATTTAGTTTTAAATTTTTTAACTTCAAACACATTTAGTAACTTTATAAATTTACAAAGACAGTTTGCCTACTTTTCTAATTCATTAAATCATTAAAAATGTAGGTAGCGTTAATTAAAATTAATGTTTTATCCTACTATAAATAATCTATTTTATATTTTTACTGTATTTTGTTTTAACTTTACTGCATTTATATTTTAAATTTATAATTTTTTTATGTATATCAATCTCGATAAACTGTTCAAGGTCAAAGTTATGTCATTTGTCACAGTCAGTCAGTACGTCAATCAATTTTATTTTTGTCAAGGAACGTTTGTAGTAGGACTGTTATTGTTATTGTTTATTTTTATCTTTTGTCGGGGATCAGTATAGGTACCTTAAAATTAGTACCTGCTTAAATAGGTTTTATATTAAATTCTTTAGTGAAAATGGCAGGAGTGCCTAACGATTGGCAGTTAGGATGCGTGGAGATGAAACAGCGAGGTGCTAATCTTCTCCAGACAGGTCAATGGTCTGATTGCACGTTCCTAGTGGGCACGGAGCCCAACCAAGTAACCATTGCAGGCCATAAGCTTATCCTAGCGATGGCATCGCCTGTATTCGAAGCAATGTTCTACGGTGGCATGGCAGAAAGGAATGATCCCATACCTATTTTGGATGTGCAGCCAGACGCTTTTAAAGCTCTTCTAGAGTAAGTTGAATAATAAATCTTATCCTACCCTACTAATGTTATAATATACAATTAAGCCATGTACTAACGTCTGTAGGCATTAGTTACTACTTTCCATCAGGTGGACTTTTAGCTTGTTTGCTATTCTAAATTGCATAAAAAAAAGATAGATTGGGTTAATGCATAGGATATTATTAATCAAAATGTAGGATATACAGGCCTCAGGATATAGATAGCTGGTTATTTATATAATATAAAATAACTTCAGTCTATTGTATACATTGTTCTCTTTCAGATACATATATACAGAAAATATAAATATAAGCTCATTTGACAAGGCATGTGAGCTTTGTTATGGGGCAAAAAAATATATGTTGCCCCATCTAGTCAAGGAATGTACAACATATCTGTGGTCTGACCTGTACCCAAAGAATGCCTGCCGTGCTTATGAGTTTGCTCGTCTCTTTGAGGAGAATGTTCTAATGGAAAAGTGTATACAGGTTTGTGCAAATTTATTATATTAAATATTCTTTATTGCTAATTATTTATTACATTTTTTCCCTTCTGTCCTCAATAGTTCTTATAATTTGTCTCTTTTCCTTAACCCTAAGCAGGACCTCCTCATTACTAATTCGATTTATTATCTATTTATATTAATAAAATTGTAATTAAAGTAAGGCTGTGTAGGCATCATATACAAAATGCTAGATGAAATTTTAGATATAGCAATAACTTATGCTGAGTCTGCAGACCCAAAATATTGTAAACTTTTTATTGCAGTAAAATAACTCATTCTATTGAGATATAGTAATTTGTTATGTGAACATACATTAGTATAGGCTAGTATAGTTAGTTATTATTATTTTATACCATTACAATTCTATATTTTCCTCTGCTACATTTTAGCTTCATTTCATTTGTTTATTTGTATTCCATAATGTTACAATAGATGTCTGCTATATATACATAATATTATTACAGTGAGCCTGAGTGAGTTAAGTTACATAACTTATGTCAGAGACATCAAAAAAACATATATTAAACATAGATTTGTCAAATGTCAAGGTACTAGTGATAATTGGGACTAATTATGCGGAAAAAAGCTATCTCTTGTATATGTCCCAAATAATGTTACTATTTCCTGCATAACTAGCTCCAATTATAACATAGAAGAAGGAAAATAATTCAGAAATAAAGACTTTATATTTATAAATGCATTCCAAATTTCAGATAATCAGCACCAACACTAAAGAGGTACTTAAAGATAGTAGTTTCGAGGAGGTGGACCTGAGCACAGTGGTTACACTGTTTTCACTTGACCACCTCAATGTGGATAGTGAGTTAGACTTGTTTGAGGCAGCAGTACGCTATGCTAAGGCACAGAAACGGAACATGGAAAGAAATACAGCCTCTCCTGACTATGGTCCACCATCAGAGAAGAGGTCAAAGAGTCCTGTCCCCTCAACTTCTGCTGAGAAAGTATCAGATGTTGACAAGGTACAGACTGCCATTTTAGGCTCATGAAGCGAAATTAGCCAATTTAAAAATAATAAAAGAAAATCCTTTATATTGTATTTTTTTAATACAATTTAGAATGGCAAACAAGCTGACGGCCCACCTGATGGAAAGTGGTAACCGTCGCCTATAGACATGAGCAGTACCATGGACATAACAGAGTATACTGTTTTGCCCATGATACTCCCCATGCTTTGCCATTTCTGAGGACTCAGGTTTTATTCCTCTGTACCCTGTAAATTCACACCATATCCCACCCTTCAAACCAAAACACAACTATGCAAACACAACTGTTTTACAGTTGAAACACGAATGGGACAGAGATACCCAAGCAAACAACTTTTGTACAAAGTCTCCCTCTGGTAAACTTACTAACTACTTACTGTATACTAAAAAAATTTTTTTTTTTTATGCAACTTAGGTTGGCATTCAAGTTGAGGGCACATCTGATGTAAATTTCTCACTTTAGTACACAACACTTCAGAATATAAACATATTTGATTGCATAAAAAAAAAAAAAAAAAATTTGTTCACTCTTAATTAAAAAAAAATTTATGTAGTAATAATTATTACATTTGATTATCTTTGAAATTAATTAATTTCACTAAGAATGTAGTTCTAATATCAGCAATAATGAATTTATTTAGTCACGATTTTTAGGTGGTAAATGTTGAGAGCAGTGCAGAAAATAGCCCGGAGGCAGTTACAGAATCATGCAAGTCCAGTGATACACCTGTGTCCAGTGTATCATCGGATATTCCTGATGATAATAAGAAGAATAGAGAAGGTATGCTTTTTAAACTTATCTCTACTCAGAACCTAGTGCTAGTACTGTTCAGTGCTCAAATTGCAAATGATGCATTGTCGAATACAACAATGCAGCAGACATATGAATTAGATCTAAAAGTGTTAGTGGTTAATATTGGAAGTAGACTTTTTTTTTTATACAACTTAGAATGACAAACAAGCTGACGGCCCACCTGATGAAAAGTGGTAACCGTCGCCTATAGACATGAGCAGCACCATAGACATAACAGAGTATACTGTTTCACCCATGATATCCCCCATGCGTTGCCATTCCTGAGGACTCAGGTGTTATTCCTCTGTACCCAGTAAATTCACGCCATATCCCACTCTTCAAACCGAAACACAGCCATGCAAACACAACTGCTTCACAGTTGAAACACGAATGGGACAGAGGTACCCAAGCAATCGACTTTTGTACAAAGTCTCCCTCTGGTAGACATTCCTTTATGAAGACATATTTATTTATTGTAATTTATAATTTTTGTAATTTCAGTGAATAAAGACAAGCTAACAATACGCAACGCAGTGGAGAAGATTCGTTTCTTGACGCTGACTCCGCAGCAGTTCGCCGAGGGCCCTGCGCGGTCTTCGCTCCTCACTGACTCCGAGTCCTTCGCCGTCCTAATGAACATTCTCTCTAGCAACTGCGACATCCCTATGCCACAGGGCTTCTCCACCTGCAGAGTTCCAAGGAAACAGCTGATCGGCGGAGGATCTACTACTAGCGTGAGTCAATTCATCATCATCATCATCATATCAGCCGTTAACTGTCCAATGCTGAACATAGGCTTACCCCATAAAGGTGGAGTTTGTTAGTTGATGCCACACTTGGCAACCGCAGTAAGGCTTTGGTGATGTTTTAAGAGATGCTGCTGCCCATCCATCGACCGTCAAGTTCTCTTAGACGCCTCTTACGATACTCACGGGAAAGGAAGGGATGGCCCATTCTATGTCGGTACCACTTAGTCATGCCGAAATCCTAACAAACATTTGAGAAAATTTCAATTGTTTTATGTCAAAAACAAAAATAACTGATGTTGCCATAGTTAACGTCTATCGTAGCAATGGCCACGACAGATTATTAGTGTTTTGCTCTTTCTAGGGCTAAGTAATAAATTGAGTTGTGACCATTTTGTGTTACTGTGGCACACGCGTGAAGGGGGAAAATTGTTACTTATTTTATGCATTATGTTTTTATTTTTTGTATATGTATTTTTTTTAACTTTTTTCACTGTGCATTTATGTCTATTGCTGTTAGTGTGCTGTAAGTAATCTATTTATCTATCAATGGGCTGAATCTCTTCTTTCCTATATAATAAATATTGCTATATTTACAACAAGACTATGAAATATTTGTTAATATATTTACGTACGGGCAGCGCGAGGAGTCGCTGGCGGCAGGGTGTCGCATGCAACCGTTCAGCGTGGACACGCCGAGCCCTGTGCCGCTCGACCTGGTGTTCGACGTATCGCGGCCCGTGCTGCCCTTCGGCGGCCCGGCCGCCCCCGCCGTCCTCTCCGGGCCCGGCCTGCAGCACTACCCTAGACCTACGCGCCACGAAGGTCAGCTCTTTACACTGTATATAATGGCGGGGGGAAAGGGATTGTTAGCAATGGAGTTTGACAGCCCCATTGCTAGCAATATGCCCTATTAGGTTGACCACTCTATGTGGTTCCCCCTGGAAACCATCGTGAACAATTCTTGTTGAATTCGTCACGATAGGCTAACTGACCTGCTTCATCCTCACCTATCATCCTTTATTGGTGCCCCGCTGGTGTGTACCATTAGCGCTGGTGGAGTTATCATTTTATTATCACCCATTAAAGAAATTATATATGATGGCAGTCGCATACTAAAAAACGAGATAAAAAAAACTTAAACACGACAGTTTAATATTTAACAAGATACTTTTTTCTAAAAAAAAAACTTAATTATATACCCTTTGACAGAATGACATCTATCAGTTTTTTTTAATGGGTGATAATGGAATAATGATTTCGTCCGTCTTAACGTCTATACGCTGGGGCGAAAGGGATTGTTAGTAATGGAGACTGAGAATCCCATTGCTAGCAATATACCCAACCAGGTCGACCTCCTCGCGGTTCCCCCTGGAAACTATCATGGTTAATTATTAATATATAATAATTGCTACTAATTCCCCCAATCAATAACATTATAAATATTTATATAAAGATAACAAGTTGAACTAGATTGAGACCCAGACACGTGTACACACAGCATGGTTAAAGCAGTCGGCAAACAATGTTAAATTATATAGAGAAAGCATATGAATGTGGTAAATGACAATGAAGTACATGCAAATAATAAAAATTCGAGGGAGTTTGTTGGTATATGAATGACAGAGGTTTGAACGCATGGCAGGACCTCGTGCAGGCGCAGCGGGCGCGGCGGAGGCGGCGCGGCTGGAGATCAGCAAGCTGTACTGCACGCGCGCCATCATCCAGCATACCGACTGCTACAACACCAGCGTGCTCGACTGCTGCGTCACCTTCATGGTCGACCGCAACATCTGCCTGCTCGGCGTCCAGGTACCGCTGCGGCCCGCATACATATGTACAGCTTAATATATATATACTATATTGCCATTGTGTAAAATAATGTACATAATTTAGTTTCTGTTTATATTTTTTTTTAATGTAAAATTATGTATACTGCCTTTTTTTTTATACAACTTAGAATGGCAAATAAGCTGACGGCCCACCTGATGGAAAGTGGTAGCCGTCACCTATAGACATGAGCAGTACTATGAACATAACAGAATATACTGTTTCGCCCATGATACCCGCCCATGCGTTATATATATATATATATATATATATATATATATATATATATATATATATCTATCTTCAGTATGAACGCTGTGTTTTTTTTAATGGGTGAAAATGGAATGGTAACCCCGCCCGCGCTATATGATAGGTGAGAATGAATGCAGGTCAGTTGGCCCACCATGATGAATTCGACAAGAATTAATCATGATGGTTTCCAGAGGAAACCGCGTGGAGGTCGACCTGAGAGGGTATATTGCTAGCAATGGGGCTATCTGACCTCATTACTAACGATCTCTTTCCCCCTTAAACGGCATGATGGCATTGTATTTATAATGGACAGGTTCCAACGCAAGCGCCAAGCATGGAAAGCGCGCTGCCGCTGGGCCCGTCGGGCGGGGCGAGTGGTCCGGGCGGGGTGGGCGGGGCGGGGCCGGTGGGCGCGGGGGCGAGCGCGGACGGCTACAGCGAGCTGCTGTACGCGCACCTGCTGGACGCGGACGGGGCGCGGCTCACCTACACCCACTATACCAGCCGCGTACCCTACCGCCACCTGCTCGACATCATGTTCAACAGGCCCGTCTACATACAGAGGAACAAGGTATGCGCCGCGCCGCCGCACCTCACACCGCGCCCTGCAGTCTAGGTGGAGAGAATGACTAAAAAAGATAATGTGATCTTATTATAATAATTAAATATATATATATATATATATATATATATATATATATACCTAGTACAGGCACCAGCTCCTACAAATAATATTGTTAAAATGTTCTGCAGGTTGCATATTAAGTTGCATATTATTAATATTAATCCTTAATTGTTTGTGATGAGAAATAATAAATAAATAAAGGATCGTATCCCACAAACAAAAACAGTTTTCAATTGTGAAAAAAAAAACAGTTATTTTTTATTTAAAAACTGAACTATTAATTTTGATAAAATTTCTATGGGACCAATCTTATATTTTTTTCAGATAAAAACAAAAACGTTTTCCAAATCGGTTTAGAGATGATGGAGTTATGAGGTAATATAGGTATGAGGTAAACATAAAAAAAAAATATAACCAAGTTGGGAACTACCATTTTGAAGTCGATTAAATACCAACTAAACAATGCTTAATGATAGAGAGGGATGATAGATAGATGAGGATAATACCAAGTCAGTTAACCCATCGTGGAATGAAGGTAGACCTAATAGGGTATCTTGTCAGCAATGTGTAGTTATATAGTAAAAACTCAATTTATATGTATGTTATATGTGACAGGTATACAAAGTGGGCATAGTATTCAACAAAGCAGGGTGGTACCCGACCGGCATATGCGCGCTGCAGGTAGAGACCGACGGCGTGTACTTCAACTTCGGCATCGGACAGAGCAGCGACTCCGTACGCGACGCGCTCATACGGTCCATCATATTCACATACTAGTGCCAGTGATACGGCTATTACAGGGAACAGGTGCGTAACTATGAACAAGGAATTACATAGAAGGAATGATAAAATAAAAACTTCACAGCAAGCTAGTGTATAGAAAATGTTACACGGCCGTATAACCCTACCAAATTCAGATACAACCTGCTTACATACGTTCTACATAAACTGTATCTAATATATAATCTAGTAATATAAAATTTGTCATTGACAAATAATTGACATATCAAACATTTTTTGTATACACTAGTCCGCTATGAATTGAGAAAAATAGCAATTGATGGTGTATCTTTCGTCCTCTTTTTTCTAATTATATTTGCATAAGAAGAAAGGAGGGAACCATATGATTTACAGTTTTATTATTCCTTCTATGTAATGCCTTGTTCTTAGGGTACGTAATACCATAGTGTTGAATGACAATACATGAGATGTGTTTTGGTTATCACAGTGCATTCTGTGATGACTCCACAGTGCTGTTTATGTCTATAGATGACAGTTACCACTTTCCATGAGGTGGGCTGTCATTTTATTTACTATTCTATCATAAAAAATGTCACAGTATAAGGAGCAACAGTTGTCCAATGACTATAATATCTTGCTGCGTTCATTGCAGGGTTGCCATATTTATTTTCAGTAGACTTGAAAAAGTTCCTGTTTTTGATTAATTTGTATGAATTTCAAATGTTAAAACGATGTATAATTTCAAAAGACTAGTATTTAATTTTTATAAAAAAGTTTTGGATGTAATTTTTGTTTTTGTTTTTAAAGATATCGTTTTGGCTAATTTGTAATTACTGATTTTAAAATTTATATTAAATATTTAGGGGTATTTATACCAAATATTGTCATTTGGCAATGTCCAGATTAGGTTTTATGTGATTCTTGTTTTAGATACTTTGTTTCCTAATATTTTGGATTTTTAAATAAATGACAGTTTGATTGACTGATTGATATAATATAACCCAAAATAAAAAAATAAAAAGCATTGTATTTATTAATTTGGTTTGTGAGTGTTCTTATTAGTATACATTTTGTTACAATGTTTTACATAAAATTATACATTAAAAAGCAATTGATATCCCATAAACTGATTGTATTAAGTATTATGTAAATATTTATGTATTTTGTACACGGTGGATAAAATACCTCACTTCACAATGGACTTAGCGGAAAGATAGACATGTAAATAATTATTTTAATATATGTAAAATCGTTAATTCTGTTTGAAAAGTGGCAGAAAATGCAGACGTTGGTATTTTTACTAAAAATATGTATAATTTTTTAATATGATAATATAATTTTTAATACGACATTACATGTATGATACGTGTGTATGTGTTTCGAGAGTTTTTCCAAAGCGACCAATTTTGTTGTTTCAAGTAATGGACAAAATGTATTTAATTAAACACACGCTGTTTAAAATAACTTGTGGTTTTACTGATACCTAACATTTATTGTGGAGTGTATACCTATAATAATATTCAAGAAGCAAAGGTAGGTAATAATTGAGTTATGGAATCGTGTCGAAAACAAGAGTAATTTAAAAAAAATACCGAAGTATAGGATTTAATAAAGAAAATACAACTTTTTAAATACACAATCCAGAGAGAGACTGTACAAAAGTCGATTGCTTGGGTACCTCCGTCCCATTCGGGTTTCAACTGTGAAGCAGTTGTGTTTGCATGCTGTGTTTCGGTTTGAAGGGTGGGATATGGCGTGAATTTACTGGGTACAGAGTAATAACACCTGAGTCCTCAGGAATGGAAACCCATGGGGGTATCATGGGCGAAACAGTATACTCTGTTATGTCCATGCTACTGCGCATGTCTATAGGCGACGGTCACCACGTTTTGAGCTGACAGCTTATTTGCCATTCTAAGTTGTATAAAAAAAAAAAACTAAACGCGATGAAAAAGCTTTTACAGGTAAATAGTACCTACTTCAGTCCTGTCGTGTCTACGACGTGGTGCAATCCATGTCGAAACGTCGGCAATAAAGAAGCAGGTATGTAAATATTATTTACCTGTAAAAGCTTTTACATCGTGTTAAGTCCTGATTGTGTATTTAAAAATATGTGTAAATAACACGAAAGTTTAAAATTAACTAAAATACAAGTTGTTAGACCTAACATTATAAAGTATATAGTATGTTATACTATGTTTTAGTCAAATTTCTAATCTGTGAATACGGTGAGGGGGGGGGGGGGGAGGGATTGTTAGTAATGCGAACTATTAGTCCCATTGCTAGCAATATACCCTATCAGGTCGACCTTCACGTAATCCCCCCATGGAAACTATCGTACTGAATTTCAAGTGTATTCATGATGATGGGCTAACTAACTTGCTTCATCCTCACCTATCATCCTTCACTGGTGCCCCGCCAGTGTATACCGATAGCGCAGACGGGGTTACCATTCCATTATCACCCATTAAAAAAACCTCTCACTGGTGCCCCGCCAGCGTATACCGTTAGCGTAGGCGAGGTTGCCATTCCATTGTCATCCATTGAAATTCCCCCCTTCATCCCTTACTGATGCCTCGTTAGCGTATACCGTTGGCACAGACGGGGTTATCGTTCCATTATCATCCATTAAAAAATCTATGAATATAGTCTGGAGTCTATTAGATTATTTAAATTATTTTCTATATATATTAACCAAACAAGGACAAGTACCTATATAGGTAATGGGGTCGGTTCTGTAGTGACAATTTGTAGTAAGTTCTAATACACTTGTATGGCGTGGTCGAAGGTGACCTTTGTCGCCTTTTGTATAAAAGAACTAGATTAAATATTACGTGTTAACTAGTATTAGTCGGATTTTAATATTTTATTAATATCTATTAGCATAATCGAGGGTTGTTGACGCATCCTTGATTAACAATTCGCAGTTGGCACGTCACTATGCACTTGACAACAGCTGTCAAGTTGACTTTTGTCATGTTGGAACTAGGAGAATTCCTTCAAATTCATACAAAGTTTAATGTGTGAAATTGTTATAATTATTCAATAATAAAACATATTTTTGTTACCTAGTATATTAAGATGAACTCATGTGGTCTAATGAAGTAGCTAGTTAGTGTTTCAAGTGTGCTGGCTAGGGAAATTAAATGTTATAGGCCAAAATGTCCCGCAACAGATGCGACGGGCTTTTAGCTCGAGTGGATTTCCCTTTGTACACACTACAAACTCTCACGAATCGTCATGTGCTCGTGGCCGGAGGCGGTGGAGCTTCTAATACGGGAGTCGCGAATGGTTTTGTGAGTGTTAAACCAAGTAACTGTTTGTTTACAATTCTTAAATTCAAGTTATACCGTATACGTGTCATTCGAATTACACTGAAAGTAGAGCTGAATAAATTAAGTTTTCACGGTCGGCGTACAACAAAGGCTTTACTTATTTATTTAGTTGTTTGTTTTTAGGAGATATTTGAGATTTCGCACAATGGAAGCAGGTTTGTTGCGGAAGAGGTGATGCGGCATGAGACTGGCCCGAACGTAGTGATGACTTGCTCTGTGAATAGCGCCCAGAACCGGACGTACCTGGCCGCTGGACAGGAGAGTCATTGTCAGCTTTACAAAGTGAATATCCGGATGGTGGACGCGGCGGAAATGCGACGAGGCAGTTTCCGTGCCGAAAACGGCCTCGTGCGCCGTCGGCGACGCACTGTCTCCGAGAATGACAACATATCAAAGAAAGACAGCAACAGTAACACTACAGAGAAACGAATATCCTTTGAAATACGGCCTATAGACAGTGTGCAGACTGATTTTGGGTAAGCGCATGCAATTAATATAAGCTAGTAGGTATATTCAGAGAGCTTGTATTGGGTCAATTCCGAGTAACAATTTCCATAAATTGATCTTTAAAATTTTAATTTTAATTTGATGTTACAGTGAAATCCTTATTGTAATATGAATAATTATCTAATATGTTTATGTCAAAATTATTATATTTTTAATTTATGTTTCATGAAACAGTAATTTTGTGAAATTATCAAAATATTAGGTAAAGAGATCAATTTTGAGAAATGGCTTCTCAGAATGTGACCTGATGGCTGTTTTCTAACTTCAGTCACAATTTAATCTAGAATTTATGTTAGTTTTGTATAGTGAGAGAATTACAGTATCTTTTGGATTATTTTATTGCACAGATATGAATTATTTCTGTCTTACATTCTTTCTCATAAAATGGTTAAGTGAGTCTATTTTATCTGTTAAGGAAAGAAAGAAATATTTTTACTCAAGTAAACTTAAGCATTTTTTATAGTAATTTTTTTTTCATTACCACCCATATGGAACACAATTTCAGAAAGAAACTCAGCTGTTGCTTTTTTCAAAACATAAATTATATAAATAATGAATTTGTGTAACTACAAAAAATTACAGTTGTTCTATCATTCTTTGAATTTGAATATCATAAAAGTATTAGTTTGCCTTTTAAAGTTTATTGTAAAAATAGAAACACATTATTTATTACCTATTAAACATAATATTAAACGATAATTTTGACAGTGCATGTTTGTTTGAAATGAATGTAAGTGTAGATCAAGTGAGAGATGTGTGTTTAACAGACAAATATCACTTGATTCTCTCTGGCTATCCTTTGGTGGTGTTGATTGGCAGATATTTATTCATGTAATTTAGAAATTTTACTAAATCATAGAATATTTATGTTTCTTTAGGGTTTTATTTTGAAATCTTCTAAATTTCCACATTGGATTTAAGTACTAAGTACTTTTTTCTGCATTTTTAACTTTTTTTTTTTTATTGTTATATATATTGTCTTGTTATATTTATTGCCTTGTGTAGTTTTTTTTTTAAATATTTATAAAGGCTATGTGATTTTTGATCTCTTACACTCTTGTACACAAGTTCTTTGGTAAATGAAAAATAATATTTGAAACTATAAAAATTTGTTGACAGTGATGATCCCCTCCAGCGAGTAGTGAGGGTCAGTCACAATGGCAAATTAATGGCCACGGGTGGCATGGATGGGAGGGTGAGGGTCTGGAGCTTTCCCAAGATGCAGCTGTTGTTTATATTGGATGCACACACTAAAGAGGTATTTATTAGCTGTTTTATTAAAAAAAATATGAAAAATGATTATTCACTGTGCCATTTATAAAGTAAAAGAATGATGTAGAATTAATAGTATCTATTAGTAGAGTTAAATATATGTAATCATACAAGTTGAAATTATTTAATAGAATGTTCTAACGGTAAAATAAACATTTTCAAGCAACTTAAAAAAAAAAAGGGGCTGTGGTTCTCAATTAATTGTATTTATTTGTACTTACTTATCTCAAAACATGATTTTTTCTGTAGAAATGTGTTGAGAAATTATTGTTATTTTTTTAGGACTAATGTTTAGTTTCGCTAGAAAAGGACTGACTCTTAAGAATATGCCAATTATTTGGATTTCATATTGTTCTATTTAAAATTTGTAAAGGAAAATGGAAGTCTTTTAATGCACAATAATTTCTCTTTGGTACGCATGTATGACTGTAACTACTAATGAACTGTCAGTTTTCTCATATTGGGTTTGTTGGAAGAAATCTCTATTAGAGATAAGCTCGCCTTTGTGCACTACTATGTTTGTTTTTACATTTTAATAACCTTTTGTGTATAATAAAGAATGTATGGTCTTATAATACCTATATGATTAATTAACTTATGATGAACAGTTTACAACTAAAATAACATGTTATTGTTTTATTAAAGAATCCTAAGTCATTGAAATCCACATGGTTTTTACAAACAAACATTTTTAATATTTGTGATGGTTAAAACAAATTTTATTATAATAAAAAAAAAGTGTATTTTTTGTGTGTATGTACACAATATTTATAAAACATTTGGATAGTTATATATATGTGTGTTTAGTCAGATTTAGATTCTTTATTTGCATTAAACATGGTTATATTAGATGTTCAGTTGTGTACACTACGAGGTACATGTTTCACCAAAATACTGGTGTGCAAAATTTATTAAAATACTATAACCAAGTCATTTTATACATAATATAGGTTTGTTAATATTGAATAATTATTATCTGATTGAATTAAATGATCATTATTAATATTTTATATATTAATAGTTCATTATTATTTAGGTCGACATAATTTAATAAACTAAATATTTACAGAATATTGAGTGTTACATTTGATCAATTCATCTGATTGTTCTATTACTAATTATATTTGTGAGCACATACATTATTTTCTTGAAAGAAAAAATTCGTTCACTATATTCAACAATATTTTTTGTCATATATTTAAGCAGAATAAATTCTGAACTTGTAAAAAAATGTAAAAGAAAAGTAAAATGATATCAAAAGTAGAATATTGTCAACAATTACGATTTATAATTGATGGCAAACTAATTTTATATCAAAAATATTTCATTTTTTAATGTGCTAATGTGAATCTTTTATTCTATTTTTATTTATTTCTTATATATTAGACTAGACTAAATTAGTATGTGACAATATTTTTGTTTTTATTATTACAAATTATTATAACAATTTAATATTAATTTTATATTGTTACATACATTTATATGTTGCATGCCATTTTGGTAGAATGCGGAATAATCGTCATGTAAAAAATATTTCCGTTTTTTAAATGATTTGAATATTTTTTTCTCAAATATATTCTTGCCTATTTATATCTTCAAAATGTTTGTTTAAATTTCAGTTAGACGACTTGGACTTCAGTCCGTGCGACACACAGCTAGTGAGTATAGCGAAGGACGGCTTCGCGTATGTGTGGTCCACGGCCAGTAAGAAGGCGCCCCTACTGAAACTCACGTGTCAACCCCCCAACGGCAACAAATATTTATTTAGGAGGTGCAGGTTTGTAATACCTATTGTATTTTTTTCTTATACCACTCGGATGGTAAACAAGTTTCCACTTGAGGGTAACTGATGATAATTGAGACATTGTGAATATGCTGTAACTTCACTGCTATATTTAATCTTATATAATCCAGTATATAACATACCATGCATATGAGTTTTCGGATGCAAAGGATTTTTTTTATACCACTGAGGTGGCAAACAAGCATACGGTCCACCTGATGGTAAGCGGTTACAGCCTATGAACGCCTGCAATATATTTTTAAAGAACCCCATGCTTATATAGTTCCACAACCTGAGTGTTCTTGGGATTGGTATATAGCCACTCAGGTTGACCTCCTCACCTCCAATTAACCATTATGGTTTCCTACTGTCAAATTCATCATTGTGAGCCAACTGACATGCATTCATTCTCACCTATCATCTTCCACTGGTGCATCGTCGGTGTATACCGATAGCGCGGGTGGGGTTACCAATCTATTTTCACCCATGAAAAAACCCCTTCTTTATCGGCTTCCGTTATAGGTATACGCTGGCGGGGCAGCAGTTAAAGATGATAAATGAAGATGAAATAAAAGGTAACCATATTGGTTTCCAGAGGAAATCATATGGAGGTCGACCTGATAGGGTATACTGCGAGCAACGGGGCTGTTAGACACCATTACTGACGAACCCTTTCCCCTATGTATATTTTTCCTTTAATAAAGCCTCATATACTCTCAGATATGTCTGTGTGAAGCTTCTATTACATCTTATATTCCATTCCATTCTGCAGTGGAAATGGTGTGTTCATAAGTGTATTCCAGGAGAAGTGGGGGGGACTCACTTACTCTAGATTACACTTATAAATTTACCATTGTAAATGTTCAATTCCAGATTCGGCTTAATAGAAGATGAAAAGGACGCCTATAGAATGTTCACGATCGCCAACCCGCTGGCGCGGTCGGGCGCGGCGCGTGGGCTGCTGCAGCTGTGGCGCGACGGCTCGCTGCAGCGCAGCGTGCTGCTGCCCGAGTCGCTGGCCTCGCTGGCCGTGCGCGACGATGGCCGCTTTGTCGGCGTCGGCACCATGTTTAGCGGCTCCGTCGACATATATGTCGCGTTCAGTCTGCAGGTCGGTCATGCTGGTAGCTCACACAGTCTCCATGGTACATTGCTTTACTTAAATATGTTCCTGGGTTTGTTCTAAATTGGCTGAGATCTAGGTGTCCTAAATTGTGCTCTCAGATGTTCACTGCTAGCTTTATTCAAGGCTCACCCAGTGGATGTAATAAATAAATAAATATCAGTGTAGCGTGAAGACTAGGCGATTAGTGTGATTGTATGACACTTTTTATTTTATTGTGTTTTCCTGTGTATGTCTAGATTTTTAAAACTGACGAACATAATTTCTAATTTTCACTTTAGTTATAATAAAACACACACATATAACTTTGGGAAATTTGACTGTAGAAAGCGGGTTTGTAATAATTGGTCCTTCGAGTCGGATTTGTACATATGAATTTACAGTTTATTAACAAAAACCTAGTTTTTCGTATATATATATATATATATATATATATATATATATATATATATATATATATTAGGAAATAAACTTAAAAGAGGTAGAAGGAAAAATAGAGGACAAAAGAGCAAGAAATATTATATATATAGCACTTTGGCAAGAAAATAATTCTTGCCAAAGTGATAGAAAGGACTTATTATTATCTAGTATCCATAAAGCTCTGCTTAGTTTGTTTATAAGATGACGCTGTGTATTAATCAATGGTGTTTATTCATCTTTCACATTGCGTACAGCGGGTGCTGCACGTGCAGAACGCGCACATGATGTTCGTGACGGGGCTGGAGTTCCTGCCGGTGCGCGGCTACGGGCCGCCCATCGCCAGCCGCAGCGAGGCCGCCCTGCTCTCCATTTCCGTCGACAACTGCCTCTGCGTGCACAGCTTGCCTTGCAGGAGTCAGTATTTACCGCCTTATAGTTTTTTTTAATGGATGATATTTTTTTTAATGGGTGATAATGGAATGGTAACCCCCACCCGCGCTATCGGTATACACCGGAGGGACACCAGTGAAGGATGATAGGTGAGGATGAAGCAGGTCAGTTGGCCCAATGGACAAATTCAACAAGAATTGTTCACGATGGTTTTCAGGGGGAACCACGTGTAGGTCGACTTAATAGGGCATATTGCTAGCAATGTGGTTGTCAAACTCCATTGCTAACAATCCCTTTTCCCTCAATGGATGATATTGGAATGATGACCCTGTCTGCGTTGTCGGTATATACTGGTGGAGCATAAATGAGGGATGATTGGTGAAGATGAAAAGGCAGGTTAGTTAGCCAATGATAAATTAGTCACAATGGTCTCCAGGGGGAACCGCGAGGAGGTCGTGATATATATTGATAACAAAGGGGACTAACTTCCCCATTACTAACAATCCCTTCCCCTCTACCTCCTTATAGTGTAAATTTTTGACCTTCATTGATTATGGTACACTTCCACAAGAATATGTTGAGAATTTGGGTTTCATATCAAGAACCAGAGGGCGATTTTGTACGAAAGTCATCACCTGACATGGGTACCACTGTTCCACCTGTGTATCTTTTTTTTCAATCGATGATAATGGAATGGTAACCCTGCCAGTGCTATTGAAATACGAATGCAACAAGTTCTGATACCTGATACCTGATAAGGCTTGCTAACAATGGTGTTATGATTTGAAGTTGTTGTGGCAGAGAAATTACGGGGTATAGAGAGGTAACGTCATTGCTCCTAGGAATGGAAATGTATGTGTAGGAAGGGGAGGAGATTGGCTTTTTAAAAGCAGTCCATCGGTAAAAGACGATACTTCGTCGCTCCCCTCTTGCGGGCTTGGAGTGCCATCTGCACACGTATCCTGTGAAGCTGTAAAGGCCATCTTTGACCAACAGCAAGTACAGATCGAAAATAAGGCGTATATGTACTTTTAGACATGTCTTTGGCTGGCAGTCCCTCTCCTGATCTTGAGATGGGCACTAGATAATTTTGGGGAGGGTACGACGATAAAATAATATACGGCCATATAACTCTACCAAATTCAGATACAACCTGCTTGCATACTTTCTACATAAACTGTGTCTAATATATAATCTAGTAATGTAAAATTTGTCATCGACAAATAATTGACATATCAAACATTTTTTATACACTAGCCTACTATGAATTGAGAAAAAAAGCAATTGATGGTGTATTTTTCGTCCTCTTTTTACTATATATATTTGCATAAGAAGAAAGGAGGCAACTGTATGATTTTTTTTACAGTTTTTATTTTATCTTTCCTTCTATGTAATTCCTTGTTCTTAGGTTATGAGCGCTATTAAACGATTATTTTTTATTTTAACAGTGATATATTTTGTCCACAGGTACAGTACCTGCCTGGGTTGCCATTCTACTTATCGTATTTGTACTGTTTTGTACATTCACCCTGTGTTCGTACCTGGGCATTTAACGACGTATATCGAATTAAAAATAAATTGGCATAGACAAGCGCGCGGTGAGAATAGGTACCTATCAAACTGGACTATTTTAGTTGGACTATTGGTCCGTTAAAATGGCGCGCTTTATGTATAAATTAATATATTTGTCAATAAGTGGTGTTTAATGAAAAGTACCTTGGGATTACTTTAGGATAAATTATGTTAATAGTTAATTATGCTCACTGTATGTATAAATAGAATCAATTGATTAAAATAATGTGCAATGTTGTTATTGTTTTTCTCAATAACCTTTCATAATTTTATTAAAATTTATTATTATTTATATAATATGTAATTTTTTTTCGGGTATGTATACAGGTTGGATAGTATATATATTTTCTATTATATATTAATTATATATAAAGTAATTACACTAGTAGGGAATTAAAATAACTACAAAAATTCTTTTAACTTTATTATGGTAATTGAGAGGTCTTCTAAAATAAATATGGCAGTATCTCTAATTTGTGTATTAAACTGCGATAATTTGGGAATTTAAACAATCAGGTTTTTAATAACTTACTCTCACTTGTATTAAAACTATGGCTTTTAACAACAACAAAAAAAAAAACTACTTTTTTTTTCATAACATTTAATCAATTACATTAAAACAAATAACATACACATGCTCTTCGTAACCTCGGCAAGTTGCATTGGATGTAGACCGACTAGAGATCTATACTATATAATAGTACGTATAATATAAAATATTACAATGTAAGGCCTGCGTACACTGGGGCCGATTCCGAGGTGTCATTTCTCTATACATATCTTTTAATCTAATATTTTATGATGATAATTTCACGAAATTACTATTTTATGGACCATCGTAAACAAAAATTTTAATAATTTAAACTTAAATTTATAAGAAAATTAGTTGATACTGGTCCTTACAATAAAGATTTCGTTATGATATTAAATTCAAATTTTGAAGATAAATTTAGAGAGCTGACACCTCTGAATCGACCCCACTGTCACTTGTAGCGATATAGTGCGTCTTTGTACCACCCATAAAACAAAGTCCCCGGATAACAATGACTCGTACACAGACACAAAACAAATAACAATAATCATAATTTATAAAAATATATGTACAATTTAGATTACATTTATTTTAAAATTTTCATTAATGCTTCATGGACACATGTTATAGGTACCATATAATACAGCTCGTTGTATTATTTTAGATCAAAATGTGTCATTTATAAAATCAAATGAGTATATAAAAATATATATACATTTAAAAAGACTTGTAATTAATTAAAACATATAATTTAGTTGTATTATTTTATATATAAGTATGACCATTATTAATGCAATAAAATTGAAAGTTTGAATTGAATTTGTATCTGGAAGCACCGTGCGCACTTGCAATATGGAATTTGATTCAAATTAAATATATTTTTATATTTTAAACGGAAGACTGATGTTTAATTATTCACTGTAACGTATTAACTGGTATTTTATTATGACTTTGTATTTAATTAACAATATATACAGGAATCTTTAATAAATACATTTTTTATATTAAAATTGTTCATAAAAGTATAAAATTATAATTATATATTTTTCTACAAAATAGTTACCGTTCTGAAATCTACATCTGAAATATTGAGCGAGTAATTGCTGTTTTATTTGAAACAACAGGATCGTTAAATGATCATGTAATAATTGTTAACATGATAATGTAAGTCTATGGTAAATGATTTCGCTCCAAATACGTTTATGTATTTAGAGAGAACAAGAGAACTAAACATCCGTTCCTTGCCTACCACGCGGATAAGTTTCCTTTGTTGCTCTTAAAAAAAAGTCTTAAAAAATAATTTTATTGTAGCTAAAGCGCGCGAACTTATTTAGAAATAGTTTCTATTTGTGTACAGGTACAGTTCTGACCTCCTATGAGGTTTATATATTTAATCTACATAATAAACATAACCATAACTATATATTTTTATTAATAGTGCCTAAATTATTATTTCTTTTTACAAATGTTGATCCAAGTTAGCCAAAATGTCATATCAAGAGGTTACTTTTTTTTTTTTCATGTCTATGGTATGTACATAATTTATAATTATTTTTTATAAGCGAACGATTCGACTTTTTCTATCAAGTCACAAGATTCACTATCCTTAATGCGAAATCGAATTCTTTAAAGCGAGGAATGATATTTTAAATACACGTAAATGGATTTCAACACATCGACACTACGAAGGCAAACAGACGCCGGGGACATTTTTCTACAGTGAATTAGATAAAAAAAAAAATCGGCAAGCTTACGTAACGACACCTATTCACCAAAACTAAGCAAAGGAAAAGTTCTACGACGGAATTATGTTTATTATTTTTAATGATAATTCTTGAGTTTATGCCTTCTGGCACTCCTTATATTAAAATTGTAGATATAGGTATTTCGATGTCATAACAAGTATATATATATATTTTTTTAAAATGCTTTTATTTACTCTATATTCGATGCTGCAACGGTAAAAATAGCACCCAATAATTTGACGTGCGATAATTTGAGATAAACTATTTCTTTACACTTATGTATAATTTTAATTTTAGATTTATGCAGATTTTGGCTCGTTTTTCATACAAGTCATTCATTTAACATCTTAATAATTAAACTTATTATTATTCTATGAAATTACATATATATCAATCCAAGAAATTTTTAAAAAGCTTAGAAAATATGTTTTCATAATTTATTTTTACTCGTGTAAGAGCGTGTAAAACGCTACAAAATTTTAAATCGAAATATTTTGATTTTTTAATTGTATCGTTTCCCTTTGTATAAGTTAATAATCTCGGTGTATTTTTTATTTTATTTTATTAGCTAAATTTTCAATAGATTTTTGGTATTTTGTATTATTCATAATCGTATTGTTTTGTTAAAATGGTCCCTGAGTGTAATATAATAAATGATGTAGGATTCGATGCACTACAGAGATTTTATTGAAATGTCTTCTTTGAAGTTAAAATTCAATAGAAAGTCAATTAAGTAATGACAGAGTAGCAGTAAGTTATTATTTGGCGTTTAATAGTAAATTGTTATTTACTAAATAGGTACATATGGTCGAATGTAAACAATGTTTTGAGTATTCTAAAGTGTTTTCACGAATTAGTTTGAAAAAAAAATGTCTACGCGCTTGTCCTTATCTAACTTCTATAATACTGTACCGTCGATTACGGACTCACACTGGAGGGTTATTTCAAGTTGCAAATTTTTTATTTATTGCATGTATATCGTACGTGCATCGACAGTCTACAACACTATGGTCCGTTTTTTTTTTTTAATTTGTCCCATTCAATAAACAAACTTGTCATGTTTTCTTTGATACAAAAAAAAAAAAAATTATAGAATAAAAAGATTTTGGTATCAAATAATAATTTATTGTTATTTAAATAATTTAATGTTAATTAAATAGTTTACTGTGCCCATTTTTTTTTCACTGTTGTAGGGTCTCGCGATTGATCAATCATGATATCAACAGGTGTGGTCTCATGTCCACATCTGTTGAAAAGTGATGGTATGGTCTAAGATGGTGTTCGAGGGTCCACGAATAAATATATACTCACATTTGCCTTCAATTGGTCTAGGTTAAAATTAATTTAATTATTCGTAGTAAGAAAAACATGATCAGGGATATCGTTAAAAGTCATCAAGATTGTTTATCAAATGGGACATAAAAACAGAGTATACATCCATATAAGAGACACATACATAAACATATATATATATACATATACATATATATATCTACCTACCATGGTCAGGGCTTGTGTTTGCCGCCACAAGGCACGACATGTGTAAGCATCTCTCTAACGAAGAACATTCCATACGATATGATACAATAACCCTAATCTAAGATTACATATAAATGGCACATTTAAATATGTTTATTTCCACTGCAATATGCAACTATAAAAATGAACTCTACGTTATATTGTTTAACATAGTTTTTTTCTTTATATAAATCTTTGCTCTAGCATCACATCAGTACAGGTTTCCTTACACATGTAAAAATTAGCTACTATTTTGGCGTAACGTACGGGTGTTGCAGAGACTGGGGCCTCGCTTAGTGTAAATACGTACAATGTTTGATTCAAATAACAAAATATATTTATAGGGAACCACAGGTGTGTTACAGTAAAAAGATTGAAAAGAATTTATAGTTCGAGAATAGAGAATGGAGTTCGGAAAGTTATAATCACAGTGTGAATAAAGTTGTCTTAACACATTGTGTCTGGACTTACTGGATTGAGACTAAATATAACAAAACATAAATAAAATCTCTGCTATAATAGACTACAAATGGGAGGGAAAATTGTTAGTAATGGAGACTGAGAATCCCATTGCTAGCAATATACCCAACCAGGTCGACCTACTCGCGGTTCCCCCTGGAAACTATCATGGTTAATTCCTGATGAATTCATCACGATGGGCTAATTGGCCTGTTTTCATTCTCATCTATCACCCTTCACTGGTGCCTCGCCAGCGTATCCCGTTAGCGCAGGCGGGGTTACCACACCATTTTCACCCATCAAAAAAAAAATAGACTACAAATATCATAGAGACCTATATATACCTATATATAGACCTCATCTGCAGCCCACAAAGATTGGCTGCCTATTTATTTTTGTTTTGTTATATTTTGTATATTCTATACTATAAATTAATATAATAAGAACGTATGTAAATGCCACACCCCTATTGAGGAGTCCATTCTAAAATGCGAATCCCGATCCGAAGTGGCAAACAAGCATACGGCCCACCTGATGGTAAGCGGTTACCGTAGCCTATGAACGTCTGTAATTCCAGGGGTATTACGCGCGCGTTGCCGACCCTGAAGGAACCTCTTTACCCCTCTTTTGAAGAACCCCATGCTGTAGTCTCTTGGGAAAACCTCGGCAGGGAGCTCATTCCATAACCTGAGTGTTCGTGGGAGAAAACATCTCTGAAAGCGCGTTGTACGCGACTGTAGGGTAGACTGTAGGCTGTAGGGTATGAGGGTGAACTCCCTGTCGATGGCGAGCCGTACGATGCTTGAAAGTGGTCGTAGATTAGCCACGACCACTTTCAAGCAAGTTAAATATGTCCAACTGTTGGTTTAAGGACCAGTATAAACTTAGAATTAAATCAAAACTACAATTAGTTCTTTATATTACTACGTCTTACTATATTTTTGCTAAATTATTAATTTTTAAGTTTAGAGTTTATAGAATGGCTCCCATGATGGAAAAAAGGTTATCCAAAAGTTTTCGTTCACTGTAAGTAAATGGGATACATTTGTAGCTTATTTGTTTCGAATGTAAGCATTTATAAAATGTCACTGATCGGTAAACCTTGCCGATTTCCATGGAACCATCTTGAACTAAAATAGGATTTTTGTTCGTCTTTACACTATGCGCCGAATGTTTCGCTTATCTGCTATACTGTAGTTACGCCAAGTGAATAATATAACAGTTCCTTATATCACAATTATATTAATTATAAACACACGCAAAATACTTTTACTACTCAATAAACGAGCGCCATTGTTAATTCAGGTGTCACGTGTTTGGATTCTAGCCTTTTGTGATGACAATGAGAATTTTTCACTCCATGATCTTTTATTGTATACATTTATTTACACATATAAATAAAAGTTGAAGTATATTTTGTCAATTAATATATATTTACATTAATACAAACAGATCTCTCATTAGTATATATTGTTTTCAGCCGACTTTAAAGAAGGATGTTGTAATTTTTTTTTTTTTTATATTTTATTAAAGTCTTTGAGCAGTAAAGGTATTTTAGCATAAATTAGGCGCGGGGACCGTTGGAACGTTTCTTATATAACATGATATAAAAATATAAAAGGTAGGTACACACCTTCTGTTATATAGTTCTTGTATTGAAGCCATACGTCATCTTGTCCTTAACCGACTTCAATAAGAAGGCTCCCGATTACTACATATTTTGTATGCGGAATTTACGTGACAACTTTTATATTTTATTTATTTATTACTTTATATCATAATTTCGGAAATGATCTTTTCTAAGTGTTTATACTTCAAGGATGGTTCTATACTAACTATATCAAAATTGAAGTCGGTTTTTTTTTTCTAATATTAAATTATGTAGGTACACAACTATACAGCCATATTTATTTTTATTTTTACTAACATTTTTAAGAGTAGGAAGAAGTTCCGTATCGCCGAACGGCATCTAGTATTGAACAGTTTTTAAAACTTTTAACATTTCAATTAAACACAGCGTGTTGTGCTCAAATATAATTGAAACCTGAATTCAGTATCAGCTAGTAATATATGAACACGGGATACTGCTGCAGGTGACACGCGAACCCAACATAGGTACTAGTGAAGACACCATTTGACGGCAATACACTGCTTTACTTAAGATTAAAATATTTTTATATTTAAATATTTATAGTAATAATTATTACATGTAATCTTTCAAATGCAATTGTTGATTTTCCAAACATTTTTAATAGGAAATATGTAAATTTGAGACTATATATGTATATCAAGTATTGCTTTATTTCCCCTCTATTCAATAATGCATCGCCTACTTATTTCTCTGTTTGCCCCAATGCTTGACTGGTAGAGAACACCGTCCGGTGTCAAGTCCGCCAAATGTACATAGAATTTTACTGTGCGTTAAAGTTAAGTTATCAGACAAAAAGTCGTCCTACGACACCGGACAGCAACATTTTTTTTTTACGTGTTATTACATTTTTAGCGGGAAACTAGTTGAGACAATGCGATGACGATTTTTTATAACAAAGCATTACAAATTCTAAATTAGCTTAAATAGTACACAATTCAGCCTCAGAAGATGAGAATGTGGGTACATTCTTTTTTATAGAGTCTATCACAACAGTTTTTTAGACTTGGAATAGCAAACAAGCTGACGGTCCACCTGATGGAAAGTGGTAACCGTCGCCTATAGACATGAGCAGTACCATGGACATAACAGAGTATACTGTTATGTTAGTTATAAACTATTGACTAGCTATCATTTAAATACTGTCTAGATAATGCATAAATTGTCGCCATTGTTCAAAAGAGAAAATACGAAAAAAGTAAATTTTTACAGAATGTGCATATACAAAAGGCAGCCTTATCGCTAAAAGCAATCTCTTACAGACAACCTGGCATAAAGAATGGATAAGTACAGAGAGCAAGGTAGATGGCGCAAGTCATCTACCTTTCTCTCTACCTTCAAAGGATCTCGTGCTGCGCAATGTACGACCCTGAAAATCGACATGAAACTCAAAGCACATTTTGAGGTAATCGGGAGTTGAAGGATGGAAAAGAATAGTGTAAAGAAGAGATAGGAACAGTAAGGAACTAAAATGAAATAGAAAAGAAATTTACCACATATAGGCAAGGAGTTACTTGTGTGGTGTGATTTGAAGTCCATGCTAAAGACTGAATAGAGAGCGCAAGCTGTCACAGTTTCGCTCATGAAGTATATACAAACATCAGGGGATTGATCAGATACCTATATTTGCAGTAGATGTATAATAATTTAGAAATATCCGGCGTTTGGAATACGAAGATAAGTCTGGCAAGTAACAATTCAAAATTTTCTTACCTAATATTTATTAAATATTTTATAAAAAATGTTTATACAGAATTTGTCCATTGTTTTTACCCTTCTGTCCATTTATTTTGATTATAAACTTTGTTGACTTGTTTTCATAAATAAAGTAAAATATTTCGAAAAAGGTTTTTTATTATTTTCTTAAAATTTTATGTGTCCGCTACTAGGGGACTTCCTCTTACGTTTTTAGATCAATATCACCTAGATTATAAATGTCAAGACACTTTTACGAAACGGTAAAAATTATACGGTTCTGTAATTTTTTATAGTTTGTATATTTGATTTGAAAATCATTGGATAAAATTATATAGTTTTGTGGTAGAAACATATCCAATGTTTCGACCACAAAATTATATAATTTTATCCCCATAGCATCAATTATCGGATATTAAAAAATATCGAGACGCATATCCAACGATTTCCCGCCAAATTGTCACACAAGTACATAGATAACGACAGATTAATTAATATGATTTTATAGACTTGACATTTGACATGTGCCGTATGTGATTGGTGCCTTTTAGTAGCGAGAGCAATAGCAAACACTGATATAAACAAAACGTATATATTTCTAAGTGCGCAATTTCAATTTTTTAAACTGTTATTATTACTGCCAAATATTATGAAATAGAGCAATAGTAGTCAATAATAATAATAATAATGTCTTTTAAATATGGCTGTATAGTGAATATCTATATAATTTAGGGTTTTCAAACTCCATTTTATTATTTATATCTCAAATATTTCATTCATACATTTAAATGTACTTAAAATAGTCAATCGGATATTAATCGCTGGAATTAATAATTTATAAAAATAGACATATTGTGTCAGATTCGCTAAATACATATTAAAGTACCTATTACTTATTGTAACACGATCATACTATCATGGTATAATCTCACCGCACTATTTCTACAATATAACAACATAAATACAATGTCTAACGCTATTTACATTGTATAATTCGATATACAAATCACACGTCCACGTTTGATTTATAAGAGTTCATAAGACTTCAAAAATACATACATCTGATCAGAGCGAGACGATCGGGAACGAATGGGAGCCCCTTGGCATACACTTTGTGACTTAAAATTCCTATGTTGTCTATTTTATGTTATATTAGTATTATGACTACATAACTAATGAATATTTGATTAAAACGATAATTGGATGGAATAAAATAAATAAGTTAGTGTGACAACACTGCATTTTTTGTATGCAGGCAACCCCACGGACCTCTTGCATTCGTTCCTCGGCCTCTCGACACACTTGTATAAAATTTCCCCTGTAATACTGACTCACATGACGATTTAATTGACGTCCATAACATACCGTCAATATACAACAAAATTAATAGGTATGAGAATCATAAAAGAACTTAATTGTACACAGTCACGTCACTTCGCGCTTCTCAAACTTAAACGGAGATTACTCAATGTCTGACAGTGTTACCACTATATTAATTAATCACTATACGTATATATAGTGACATAAAAATTCACATAAAAACTGCTTTTGAGCCCTTGACACATCACTAAAATGCATTGAATGTAGGCGTAATACATATTAGAACGACACACAGCAACGGTGCGGCGACGCGTCGGCCTAGCTACGAGGCGAACTTACACTGCAACAAATTATATAATTGCATTATAGTTATAGTAAACGTCTTCCATACAATTCTGGAGTCGTCACTACCATCAAAGAAATTTATTTTATTTCCATTAGTATTGATCAGCTTATATAGTACATTACTGCAGCGGCCAGCAACTGAGGCATTGATGGACGGACGTGCAAATGTGGGCCGAGGCGTAGCCGAGGCACACATACGTAAGTCCATCAATGCCTAGTTGTGGCCAAGGCTTGTATAGTACTTTTCTCAAACAATGCGCGTAAATCAAAAACACAATTTTACTTTTTAAGTTCAATGACGAATAACGAACAATAATAATTTTTCACGCGCCAAGGAACATTATTCCTTTGTTTTTAAACAGCTTTCTTTTTGTAAGCCAGTTCGAAATTTAAATAAAACCTTTTACTAGTTACCTTGGCAGCCATGTTTTGAAGTAAAAGGTTTTTTAAATTACAGGACAGATATGAGCTTACATAGTAATTTATCTGGCCGCAAACACGACAGATATGGATTTTTATACAACTTTTGCCGGCCGCTGCTCGCATGTATCTGGCCATTGCGGCAATTTTGATTTATCTCTAAGAAGATTGTCAAAATAATGCTCACATTTCCAAGCATGTTTGAGAAAAAACTTTTTACATTACAAATTATTCGTAGACGACGTAAGATACAATTTTCTTTAATCAAAGTGCAAGTGCATGAAAATTAAGCTCAATGGAAATGTAATTTATATTACACATGCAACAAGTGTGATATTTTTAAAAGAAAACATCAAAGTGAACTGGCAGTTTTATTAGAATGATTAACAAATGAAACATTATGTGTTACCAACTTTTAAGCGAACGCCACCTCTTATTTCCAGATGATAAATAAATGTAGTAATTTATCCAATTACTAAATAATGGGTAAAAATCATTAGTCAGTAGAGGGATTGTGCAGGCATATGAATAGTCCAGACATGGATTTAAGTTAATAACGTAATGTAAAGAAGTTAATATTTTGTCCAATGGCACTGGTTTGAAAGGGTACTTGGTAAATAATAGGCGTCTATATACTCACCCTGGTCGAACGTACTGGGATTTATATAGGAGAGTAGGTCTTGGTCACTCATGTCGGTGAGTCCCTGTACGGGCGCTGTCATCTCCTGTGAGACCGCTTGGGAGACAGCCTGCGAGACGGCTTGGGACACAGCTTGCGTGACGGCCTGCGACACGGCCTGCGACATGGCCGCCAGCGGCGCCTCTCCCGCCGGTTCCGCGGGCTCCTGTGTCGCCACCGTCTGCAACCCCGTGCTGCCACTCGCGCTTTCCGTTGTCAAAATGTTGGCCGTGTTGATAGCGGACGTGACTAGCGCGTTCATCGTCGAGTCCGACGTCAGGATCTCGGCGGCCGCGTTCAAGATCATCGACTTGACCGCGGCGGGCGGTGTCTTCACCGACGTGAGCTGCACCTGGTCGGGGAGCATCATGAGCTCGTCCTGCGCGGGACCGGCCGGCATCACTATGCGCTGCGTGTTGTCGCAGAGCAAGCTAGGTGACACTTGCGGGTTTAGAATCACGTCGGGCGAGATCGCGGACGTCGGCATTGCGGGCAGCAGTTCTGCAGGCGGGTTACGCGATACGACGGCGGCGTTGGGGCTAAGCAGCACGTCGGACGCGTGGGACGCGCTCGACGGGGACGTGGACGGGCCCGACAGGTGGTCCTCTGCCCGCGAATTGACGAACTCGTTTAATTTGGCATCATCCGACTGCATCATCATGCCCGACTTCATAGCGTCGTCCACTAGTGCCTCCATGTGTGCGCTCTGCTGCGCTAGCCGGTGCTCGATTTGTGTTCCTATTCCGATCTCCATTTTTGTCATCGTATCAAACGGGTTGAAGGTGTCATCCGGCCTGTTTTGCGGCATTTGGTTGTACACGATCATCCTCTGCTCGGTGGTGGATTGTAGCACCGTGGACTGCATCGTCGTGTCGTTTATCATCATTTCTGGGTTCAACACCTTCATGTCTGTTTCGAGAGGGTCCATTGGACTTTTGGAGGAGATCAGTTGTCGCATGGAGTCCATAGTGGGCATGGGCATTATAGGAGGATATATTTGACCGGCGTTGTCGTCCGAATTGAATATAGCAGCGGTGACGGATTCGACCATCTTGTCGGTCTGTACCTGGTTCTGTATAGCTTGCAGTTGTTGTGTAAAAGAGGCAAGAGGGGAGGGCGGCTCGCTTTGGGTCGGGGTCGTGGGAGACAGCTTCATGGAGTCATATCCGCTGACGAAGCCAACCTGCTTAAAAGTAAATGAGTATATTTAGTATGAATTGATAAGGATATTTAATATGTAACAGACTTTTGTCGCGGCTAATAAAAGAAATAAAATATTAAATATTAAACATTTAATTTTAATTGATGTCCTGATTTTTCCTTTGTGCTACTACTTAAATAATCGATTATATATATATATATATATATATATATATATATATATATATATACATATATATATATATATATATATATATATATATATATACTATATATATATATATATATATATATATATATATATATATATATATATATATATATATATATATATATATATATATATATATATATATATATATTAACATTAAAGTCCACATCATAAAGTTACATACTTGGGTTTGGCCTTCTCTAGTGATAGTTTCAGACTTGAGTCTCAAGTCGACGACCTTCAGCTCGTCGGCAAGCATTGACTGTGAAGGAGCTGCTTCTGGGCCATCTGGCCCACACGATGTTTCCGTGTGGTCTGCTAAGGAATGCTGGCTTGACTCATCCGTCACCTATGGGTTGACACGTAATTAAAGTTAAAGGTACAGAAATTTCTTTATGAAGTTATTTTCGCTAAATTGTTATAGTGCTTTGTAAATCAATTTTAACACCAAAGTTACTGTGTTCGCTACCAAGTTTAGGTACAGTAGAACTGGTTACTGGGGTTAGTTTTTATACTCATTACTTTTACAAGGAAGGTCTAGCGATAGTTGCTAAGTTTGGCGCTAATGTTTATAGAGAACATTACTGCCTGTTCATTTTTTAACCAATTGAATCCCTTAATCGCTTTTTACGATACTCACAGGAGGAAACATATTTATGAGTATATTGCTGGTTACTTATTAGAATTATTTTGTTTAATTCCGTTTTAGATTTTTTTGTTATCTTAAAGGCTTAGCTGAAAGGACACGTTTACAGATTGGTCTTATAATTTTTTTATCAATATTGGTTTAGTTGTTTAGTTCTAAAATTAAAATAAATGGTTCTGCTACAGTTAAAGTAGTTTTTTGGGGTACAGAATTTAATAATTACACCATATACACAGGTCTAAACAAAACATGTCACGGAATAAGTTACCTCGCTCTTGAGTCCCAGCGGCGAGTGCGGGTCGGGCACGATGATGGAGGGCCGGCGCACGGGCAGCGTCGGCGGCGGCATGAGCGAGTTGCCGCCCCACAGCAGCACGGGCCGCGCCTCGTCGCCCGCCGCGCCACCTGCGGCACGCGCGCGTGAGCGGCCGGCGGCGGGATCCGCCCGCGGGCTCGCCCGCCCCCCACGGACAATGTGCACACTAACACTACCACGCGCCCTACCCCTGGCCCCCGGGCCCCCGCGCCCCCGGGCCCCCGGGCCCCCGGGCCCTCGGCCATGTCCTTTACAAAACCTCCACGCTCTGTCTCTGTTCGAGTCGATTGTGCGACGACCTTCCCTGGAGTAGTTTTCGATAGTTTCAATGCACCTTTTAAAATTACCCCACAGAGCGTAAATTCAGATTTTTTTTTTCAATTCACTGGCAATACTTCGTATACTGTGCCATTATTTCAAATTAGCGTGGTAATCTTAGTTTATTTAACATAACATTCTCCGTTGAGAGCGGTCGAGCTATAGATTTGAACCATTCTGACTGACTCGAGATAGAACTTTTCATTATATTTTATTTTTAAATATTTTAGCAGCAAAATTTTGATATTCTTGTGATTAGGAAAAGAATCAAACTTAGCGCTTCGATGCAAAGTTCATATTTCGAGAGAAATCAAAATAAAGTTCTTCTATGGGTATTATAGCAGTTGTTGCGGTGAATGTATCAGGGTTTCAGGCACTCTTAAATTATCTATGGTGTGGAGGGATAGGGGAAATCTGTGGAGTCTGTGCCTACTCTACGTGTCAGTGTCACTGAGAAGTGAACTTTGTATCAGTAGGTATATAGTCTAAATCTTTATCAGCATACCCAAACTGATTACGCCCAAAATTTTATTCCAGTTTTTTTTTTTCCTATAACCGTGTTAATCTGGACTGTGTTACGCAGTACTAGTGTATGTTAGATGAGTATGTGTGCTCCTATTATTTATGATTTACATTCGACGAGAATTCCATCCGGTCACTAAACAAAATGGCTGCCAGCGTAGCATTCCTTGACCGAGTAGGTCTACGCTGTGAATTCATATCCTGGATATTCTTTCGATAGTAAATGTGTGGAAAGAGTCGGGAATCGTATGTGTGCAGGCATGTGGTTGCCTCATGTATATTTTTTGTAACTGTACATGTTTAAATTATGTAGTTCGATTGTTATGGTTAATAATAACAAATGATATAAAATCGTTTCAAACTAACAACAATATACCTATGAGTCGAAATACTTATTTAAAACTTCTAATCATTAACTTTACTTATTTCTAAACGGTTAGTGAAGCAATCAAAAAGTTTAATTTTATTATTAAATATTCTGTAAGTACACATTATATTTTACTTTATTTTGATTTTCAAACTTTTAATTTTATTTATTATATACATATGTATTAACTATGATGGATAAAAAAAGTTGAAACTTGAAACCACGTTTATACCAATCTACTTTAAAAATACAATTTGAATAAAACATTCTTAAGGTGCTTTTTGTAAAATATTAATAATTTTAAGATATATTATTACCAGCCCGATTACCTGCGTAGAATAGCTGTTGTAGACAAGTAGTTGTGAGAGAATAATTACAAAGTTTCGGCGCTTGTAAAATACATAGTGGATGATCTATCTAAAGTTGGTGGTTTCAGTGAAACACTACTTAAGTCTGCTAAATTTGACTTTGAGCGGATCAAAGTCCATGGCAATAAATTCAAGTGTGGCTACTTAGTAATTTTAGTGCATCGTTAATTAGGTACATTATATTATAAAGTTCAAGCAATTTTGTATTTTAAGGTTAGGTCATTTTTCAAATTTCGACCATAGGTGTTGTTATTAGGTCAGACAATTGTATGCCTTTTGATTGGCAACCAATGTAATATTATTGCATATGTGTGCTTGTGCGTGTGCGTGTGGGTGTGTGTGGGTGTGTGTGCGTAAGTACCGTGCCGACGAGACTCAGCAGGCGGCTGGGGGCTGCGGCCGTTGTCTCTACCTAGACAGACCTAGCTTGAACAGAAGGGAAAAAAAGAAAGAGTACGCCATTTACGCATCAGTCATTTCTTCCAAAATTGTTTCTCATATTCATATATCTAAACTTAATTAACACATTTAACCTAACCGCACATTGAATAGAATAATTTCATGCATATAAATATATTATTGTTAGGTTAGATTTATTATTTATTGAAATACACATGGAAAGCGTAACTAGTAATAATCATGCGGTTATTTGAATATTGAAAGCAACATTTTTTAATATAAGTGGGTACACTACGAGCACAAAAAATTGCATTCAATATTATTCAAACTGAACAAACTCCCCGGACTTGAAAAAACTGACTCATTTGTTATATTATGTTAAATGCGTATTGTAAACTATATTTAAGATTATTTAGCGACCCAATAAATTAATTTTATGATTATTAACAATGACAATAGTGTGGTAAATTGGTTGAATCACTGACCTAGAATAATATTGTTTTCGTGGTCGTATGTACCAACATGTAAAGCGATTATCAATTAAAAAAAAATCTTTCGTAATACACTTTTTTTTGTATGCTTTATGCAACATATATAACAACTAACATCTAATAAATGTATAAGCAACATTCACAAATTGTGTTATGTGGATTTATTTACGTTATTAAATATATAATATATAAACATTTATATACTTCTTAAGCATCTGCTATCTACTAATTACAGAACAAAAAGAACAACAGCGAATGCAATTCAAATTAGTAATGGAATGTCGTTAATTATTAATTAATTAATTTTAATTAATTGCTTAATATTTGGTTAAGAAAATTTAAGATCAGCTAGCTATATGGTAGGTTTTACTTTAATGACTTAGAAATCAGCAGCAGATGTTGAAAGATGTTTTAGAAATGTATGAAGATTGGGATCAGTCGATGTACACTATTTTAGAAAAAAAAAGCGAATCCAAAACATATTCGAATTTAACAGATCGTTTTTAAATTTTTGGCACAACACATGGAATTTCTTGGGTCTTGTTTAGAAAATTCAAACTCTACTTAGCGACAAGTATTACGTTTTTTGTTCTGTACTTGTAGTGGATGTATTTTGAAAATTAATTGCTACGTTTATTTATAAATATAAAAAACTATTATATTTAAACATAATGAAAATCCACAGGTTGATAATATGTAGGTATTTATCATAAGCAATTTTGAAAATAGACCATTTAAAGCGGTGTCAATTCGAATATTTCACTTTAAATATATTCATCTACCCGCAACCACAGTAAATGTATTTGATAATTATGCGTGGCTAACATGACGAATGGCATGTTTATTACAACAGTCTAAATCAAATAAAGATTGAAGGTATACTATTTGAAAAGTTTTAAAACTGAAATACGGGCGAACTACATCTGTTATTTAAAGCAATTTTTATACTAATATGGTAGCAAACAAGCGTACGACCCGTCTGATGTTAAACGGAGTTACCATAACCTATCGACGTCTGTAACACCAAGGAAGTTACGTGCGCGTGATTTTAACGATCTTGATCGAAAACCGAGTGACGAGTATTATCAATATTTATTTGATTTTCACCCCCTTACTTATAAAAATCACGTTACTCGGTAATCAACGGTTATTTGACATAAAAAAAAATCCACAGAGACATTTATGTATATGTATTTATGAGAAGTCATTAGTTTCAGTAAAATTTTGACTTCTGTTTAGGTCAGTCTAGCTATAATCCAATGTGGAATTTAATCTCAGAATTGGAATGGTAAAGGAATAACGTAAAGCCAGCAAGGCGAACCGCACCGCATCGCAACGTGCTGTAATCTGTTTTCATACATTTTATATGAATCATTTACGAAACCATACGACGTGCCGCAGCGCATATAAAATGTACATAAATGATTTTATAACAGCTTACGCTGCGGTGTGATCCGTCATAGTGGACGCGAGTATTTATATTTACAATTTTTTTATCGATCCAACACTACAATTTCGAGTTTATAAGGCTGGGGGAGTGGTCGCGATTTGGCATGATATATAGAACATGAAGCATGGGATGCGGCATGTGGCAAAGAGGAGGTTATACCTGCGGCAGGCGAGGGCGCGAGATGGCGCGTACAGTGCAATGGCCCGGTGTCGAGATGCGGCGGCGTGTAGTAGAACGCGTGCGGTTCAGATGTACGACCCGCCGACCGTACGAACAGTTGCACCGCTACTGCTTCCGTGACGTCGGTCCGCGCGAATGGCGGCACGCTGCACACTAGGT
The DNA here is from genome assembly GCF_026898425.1 of Galleria mellonella. Classification (NCBI taxonomy): domain Eukaryota; kingdom Metazoa; phylum Arthropoda; class Insecta; order Lepidoptera; family Pyralidae; genus Galleria; species Galleria mellonella. Next base: position 5,969,359 of record NW_026442162.1, on the reverse strand, counting down.
GCGTCTGTGGATAAACAAAACATATACATTAAAAGCTCCTTATTCACGCTTCCTTTATTCGCGGATTAAAAATTTGTGACTCAATTCCTAAATTCGCGGCTAAAGATTTCATTATTCACGGATCTAATCGGTGCATATTAATAAAAAGGATTCGGTGTCCGTCGTAAACGCGTCGGCAAAAGGAGTAATAAAAAAGTAAAACAGACCTTATTACAACTACGCCTAAAGTATGTTGTCAAATGTTATTGCCGCTGTATAAGTGGTTCAGTTTTCTATATTCACGGTTTCACGCGAATATATCGCGGCATATTCACAGAACGTATAGTCCGCGAATAAAGAACTTTTACTGTATTACATTTTATATTTTGACACGACGGGACACGGGCACATCGACGATCCTAAATGCATCGTCTGTTGCACAGAATCGACGATCATGGTTAATTCCATCAAATGTTTTTCATTCTCATCTGTCGTCAGCGTAGCAAAATTTTCACCCATCAAAAAAAAAATGCAGTCGTCAAGCAAAATCACAGATAATATAATTGAGGTTAGAAGTGATAAAATTCCGTTTAATCGTAATTATCGTAACTCAGCGTTGGTGTAATAATAATAATAATTTATTTTACAGTTTGATTTTTTAATGTTCAGTATGTTTCGTCATATTTAATAGCATGCAAATGTTTATAAGTCCATCAAACATATCGAATCCGTTACATTATAATTTTAATATAATCAACATTGATTAACATTCTAATATCAAATTATTCCAAATTAATATTTATACAAATACTTGTGTCAATATATTTAAATCCAGAACAAGTCCAAAATTAAAATCCCTAAATATAATAAATGGTATACAATATACATACATTTCATTATTTTAAAAAGTCATTTACTGAATAAAAATTGTATTCCAGTAACCATTTTTTTAACCGCAGTTTAAACTGTATTAATACCATTCGCAATGTCTTTTTATGATGCTGAAGAGATCTGTGGACTCTTGTTGTCGCTACTCGCGATCATATGTGCAACGTCTAATGCTTTTGTGTGCGTCCTATAGCCTCCAAGGTATGGGGGTTAATTCCCTGTCGGTGGTGAGCTGTACGATGGTAGAAATTGGCTGTAGGTAGCATGTTAAACAATTTCTCTGAGCACAGTTCATTGTACAAGATGTAGAACAGGCAGAGAGAGGCAGTCTCTTCTAAAACTTAAGGGTTCGATACCTTTTGTAAGCCTGTCTAAGGATAATCCAATCCATTGTGGCAAAGATTGAGTTTATAATGCTTTTAATGATCAAAGGTGAGTTTGCAACTTCTGGTAAAATCACCTTAAGCTGCTTTGGTCATCGCGTAGTACACATTTACTCATGATTCCTGAGCTACTATATGATTTATAATAGCATATGTAAACCTACTTGTTGCAAGAACTCCTTGTCAGGTATCACCTCCTCTTCCCAAACGTTGCGGCCGTCCTGCCGTTGGCAGAAGACCACGCGTGTTTCCTTGAGGAAGTTCTTCCCGAGGAGGTACAGCTCCAGACCCCCGGTGGCAGGGCACGATACTAATGACTTGCGGCATACTTCTGGGACGCCGGGAGGTTGCGCTGAAAACAGAAAGCGGGTAGTTTTAGAAGTTGTTATTTTGTATCAGTTATTTTGAGGGAATGTTCTAAATTGTTTTTGTATTAACAACTGCGTTTTTGCATGCTCTCAGATGTAGTATAAAAAGTACGAAAGTTTTTAATTTGGAGATATCTGGAACTTAAATTGTCACTTTGGTGATTCATAATGACTTTTTATGTTAATAGTAATTTAGAATTTAGAACAAGTTAATTGACAATCACTTTGTAGAGCAAACAAATTAACTAACTGAATAGTAATGTAGCATCAATTGGCAAAGGATTTGTTGGCAAAATACCCTAATATCGGGGTGAACGCCACAAAAGAAGAAAAAAAAGGATTTGTCAAACAGCATTTTTACATTTCTAAAAAATTTTAATTGAGTAACTTCACTAACAGGATTCCTTCACTTAGACTTCGCAATTTAATTTTTCGAAGCTCTAGACCGAACTCGAAATGATCCTTCAAGCCGGATTATTAAGTATGGATTATTGTGATTTGTGAAATATCTCCTTGGTCATATAAATAATTACAAATACTCGAAGAAGGATACTCACTGCATATAATTTGCGTGGAGCACACCTGCAGCGTCTCCCTGTGTCCGGCGGCGGTGATGATGTCGGTGCGAAACACCATACGACAACGTGTCGATTTTTTCTTGCCGCGCGAAACATGTGCTGAGGCCCCGCCGCCGCCAACACCCGCTGCTCCCCCGCCGGTGCCACCACTACCAAGTGTCTCTCCGAATCGATGCTCCACGTCCACGTTGCGCTCCTAGTAATTGAAATTTTTATTTAATACAAATCTTTACCCGCAACTTCGTTTGTTCTCTGTAAAAATTAAAAAAAAAACTAGCCATACCTTTCTTTAGAATTCAACGTACCCTTTAAATTAATACAAAATAAAGATTCAAATGTTAAGTCGTAGTTACGTAGGTGAATTAAAATTTTAATCAATGGGTTAGCTTTTCCCTTGTAGTTTAAAAAAATGAAGCGTTATTTAATGGGAGTAAACCAGAGAGAGATTTTGTACAAAAGTCGTTTGCTTGGGTACCTGTGTTCCATTCGTGTTTCTATTGTGAAGCAGTTATGTTTGTATGGCTGTTTCGGTTTGAAGGAAGGGATATGGCAGTGAATTTATAGGGTACAGAGGAATAACACCTGAGGCGAAACAGTATACTCTGTTATATCCATGGTACTGCTCATGTCTATAGGAGATGGTTACCAGTTTCCATCTGGTGGGCCGTCAGTTTGTTTGCCATTCTAAGTTGCATAAAAAAGAAACATAAAAATTATCACTTCCTCTTTTCTATTATAAGATAATGATACTTCGATTCTGATTTTATGTTCTTACAACATGTATTTATTGCTCAGTCACTTCAGATAAGAACACTATCACAGGCTGAGTTATTTAACAAGTTAATATAATACAGCTTGTTTGTCTGATGCGTTTGCGCAGCCCGCATCGGCGTAGCTAATCATAATTTATTGCAGAGCGAGCGCGTTGACCGCTGATAAAGGGCGGTTGAGCGCCGCGAAGTCGGGCTCAATAAATGCACATAATGTACAATGCCTCTCGTAACAAAGTTGATAGTATTTCAATTTTATGTGCTCTGAATCTTTATATTAAGACAGTGAGGAGAGTAATTGTAAAGACATTGACGATTAAGACATTGGCGATCAATCGAAGATCAATACCGTGTTTATCATCAATATTTATTCATCATTTTAGCCTAGTGTTTTACTCTCCACTGCAAAAGGCCTTACTTAGGTTGCTACAAGGAGTAGTTTTTAGCAGTTTGCAGTATATTTGAGGTTTTTTTCAAAGTTAAGATTGCTTGTCACTTTGTTACTAGGAAACATTTCTTATCTTTTTATCGGTTCTTCGATTTATGTGACTGGCCTTTTGCCACAGTCGAAGGATCAGCAAGCTGTTGATCCTTCGAACTATTCTATCACTTTGGTTCTTATACGAATATCCTCATCTCGGATGCTATCATGTAGCACAACTTTAACGATAGTCTCCAAGCACTAACCTTGAGTATTCCTACACAATCGCAGGTGACCTGCCAGTTCTTCGCTGGCTCCAGATCGATCTCGATGACTACTGTACCATCTTCTTTTCGTTCTTTACACGGCGTCGAGTTCTTTCCTGAGACTCTACACGCCTGGTAGAACATGTGTGGCGCCACACGGCCGGTATCCGTACCTATAAATACCTGGAAAACAATACGCAAATTTAAGAAAATGCTGTGGATTGAGAGATTTTATCATTATTTGGCAAAAAGCAGTTCTGCGCTACACCTTCATAAAACTTGATGAATTTTTGATAAATAAGCGGAATGCGTTCCCTAGAATTTGTTTGACATCAAAATTTTTTCATGACGTCCCCCGTTATAGAATCAAGCGAATTTTACCCTATATAGGATTCTGCGCCAGAATGCCACGTATCCTTAGCATTCCGGCTTGAACATAAGGCATGCTTGTTTTCCACGATTGTTATTGCACAAAAAAAGTATAAATAAATTGTACACACCTGTAAAACAGCTGGTTTATCGTACCCAACCAGTTTTACTATAGGGAACCCATTGCCCGAGTTGTCTTTGACAGCACCTCGGCTCCCTTCAGTCTGATATCTGAAATGCATGGACAGTGTTAACTTAAATAACCGAATATAAAATTTAACTACAGGACAGGAGTGCTTGGTTTTATCTGTCCTCGATTGCACAATGCGAATTTTTTATAAGATTTATTATCATTAACGTAAGTTGGTATTTGTAGTCCTGCGCGGATGTAATGCGGTGCACATCTCATCATCAAAGCAAATTATTATCATAAATCACCAGAGGGAGACTGTATAAAAGTCGATTGCTTGGGTACCTCTGTCTCATTCGTGTTTCTACCTTGAAGCAGTTGTGTTTGCATGGCTGTGTTTCGGTTTGAAGGGTGGGATATGGCGTGAATTTACAGGGTACAGAGGAATAACACCTAAGTCCTCAGGAATGGCAACGCATGGGGGGTATCATGGGCGAAACAGTATACTCTGTTATGTCCCTGGTACTGCTCATGTCTATAGGCGACGGTTATCACTTTCCATCAGGTTGGCCGTCAGCTTGTTTGCCATTCTAAGATGAATAAAAAAAAATCGATCTGGCTTATGCTATAAGTCACTCTAATCTATAAAATCGTGTAGCATTGAAGTAAGAGTTCGATGTCTCCATTCCTTTACGTACTAAGGAACTTTGATTTTTTGGCCCCCCTCATGGAAAGTGGTAACCGCCACCTATAGACATGAACAGTACCGTGGACTTAACAGAATATACTGTAATATCCATGGTACTTATGCGTTGCCAGTCTTTAGGATTATGGTGTTATATTATGTTGTATAGCCGTGTGTGCCCAATATAGAAATTGCCATCCCTTCCTTTCCCGTGGGTGTTGTAAGAGGCAATTAAGGGAACTTAATATTCGAGTAATAGGCAGCAACGTTCCTATTAAAACATTTCTAAAATTATAACTGTGGTTGCCAATTTGCCTACCAAGCGTGGCAACTACTGACAAAACCCCCTCAATAGAGAGAAGCCTATGTTCAGCAGTGGACAATTAGGGGCTGATATGATATGGTATAATGTTATATTAAATTCATGATAATGGAATGGCAACCCTACCTGCGCTAACGGTATACACTTGCGGGGCACCAGTGAGGAGTTATAGGTGAGAATGAAAAGACAAGTCAGTGAGGTGATGGTGATGAATTCACTTAGGACTGAGCACGACTGTTTCCAGGGAAAAAATAATATATTTTGTTTATGTATTCTAGCGCAAGGACTAGTCAAACCCGAAATAAAAACATCAAACATCACCAATAGTAATCATCATCATCATCATCATAACTGTCCACTGCTGAACATAAGCTTCCCCCTTGGGGGTTTTTCCAGTAGCTGCCACGCTTAGCAGCCAGATTGGCAACCGCAGTTAGGCTTTGGAGATGTTTCAAGAGGGACGCTGCTGCCCATCCCTCGCTTTCCCTTACTCTTACGACATCCACGAGAAAGAAAGGGGTGCCTTTTCTATGCCGGGACCACACGGGAATAGAAGGAAATTAGCCTTCCTTCTTTTTACCGGGACAGATTACTAAGTAGCTGGATGTTTATGGGTTATGAAAGAGTCAATAAGAAACTCACCTCGCTCTGTGCTGGGACTCCGGTTGACAGAGTATCTGTAACTCCACTGTCCCGTCTCTCGATCTGTTGCTTAGCGGCGCTGATAATCCTGGAGGTCCAGACTGCGACATGGCGGCGAGCGCTCTCCGCCGTGCCAGTACTTGAACAAGTTTACCCCCATATTTACCGCCTTTGCCCCCCATTTTGCCGCCCGTGCCGGTTAGCTTGCCTCCGCTCACATATTTGCTTGCGAGCTTCCCACTGCCTCCAAGTTTGCCGCACGATCTGTACGGGTCCTGGAACCGTTTGCCCTGGCTCTCGCTGATACTTGGACTAGATATACTGCAGCCTGCTCTTATTCTGTAAATAGACAATTATGTGCATTTTAATTTATTTATCTTTTGAGTCTATCGGTTATTGTCAATGTATGTAAATCTAATAAAATTAGTAGAAATTATAATTAAAAAAAAAAATAAATAGGTCGTATTTTCATAATATTTTTGAAATTAAATTTATTGTCAAACGAAATTTTCAAACCAAACTTAATATAGGAAGTTTGAGTTAGAAGTACTATGACGAATTATTCACTTTATTAAAATTATAAAATTTCATATATTGTTTATATATATATTTTAATTTTAAATATATTTCTAAAGAAATATTACTACATTAAATAGTAATAATGAAATATTTTTTATTAAAATTTAATATTTACTTATAAGCATAAGTTTTAGCAAAAATAAGTACATTTATATTTACGGCACGATATAATATTTAGCACTTAAGTGTATGTAACTACTTTGGTGAACGAGCTGAGAAAGAGCAAACGTTTTATTTATAGATTGACTACAAAATAAAGAGACCACATGCGAAGCTATTAATGACGTTTATTTTATCAGATGGCACTTTGTTATAAAACAGCAATGCGATTACTTGTTCGGCGAACATGGCAGGAGAATGTACGCTGTGCGTGCGGCTCAGTGAAAATTCAGCTTTATACATTATTTTGTTTGCGTATAAATATATATGAACACAAACCAACATGGTGACATGTGTATTGACTCACTACAACATTGTCATAAAGTTTATTAACAGTACGGGGCTAGTTTTCAATTTTTTTGGTGTAAGACTAGCCAATCTACAAGTAAATCAATGTTTACTGCCCATATTGAACTTAGACTTAATTTATTATAAGAAAAAATGATAGTGTAGCTATTTTAGAACGACAATGTTAAGTGATCAGCTAATATTTGAGGCATTAAGTCCGCCCTGTAGACATTTTTCAATGTGTGCAAAAGTATAAATAAATAAAAAAAAAATATTAGGGATACGTTTATGTGATTCTAAATTCAAATTAAAAAAATATATATACGATAGGTACGCCATACGTTTGGATGGAGTAAGGGAGTTGACTTCAAAAAAAATATTGACAAGAAAGGAGGAACAACTAAATTTAAACGAAACAATTCGATTTGAGAGTAAAAGTGCATTAACATACACAGGATGGGGCAGGATCGGAGTAGGCGCGAGTGTCAGCGGGCCATCGAGTGTGTGTGGAGCGCACGCGGGGGCGGTGACGGGCGCGGACGGCGTCGGCAACGCGTACGCATCGTTAGCGTCGTCGCACTCTATCTTTACTGCCGTCTCGCTCTCGCCATACCTCCGTTTCGTATCTGGGCGCTCCCATTCCTCCACCGAGTCCGACAATCTGTACACATGCCATAGATGAGTTTTAATATGTTCATATGCATAATTATTTATGCATATACATGTATTAATTTTGAATGTAATAACAGTTTAACGATAATAATAACAGCTTTATACAGAGTTAATCGGAAAGGGTGTATCGGCCAGAAAATAATTTTCTTATTTGTCGAATTAAACAATATCTCCCATGTTACAGTCGTATGATGACCCTTCATATATTAACCAGAATTTTAAATATAATAGTATATACTAAAAATATAAATTAAATGAATGTAAAATAGAATATAAAATTAGATATTTTAAAAATGGCAAAATCTTCACGTCTTATCGTCAGGACAATGGTTTAAAGATAACCTTTGATTAAAGGAGAACAGATAGGAGAGGGCGGGTGGTAAAGATGTGATTTCAACAGAATGACAAGACAATTAGGACAAAAATATATTTACATATGAAAAATGCATAAATACTATATAAAAGTAAACGAATAAATATATAATTAAACTACACAATGTAATTTTTAATGACTGTTAAATTTAAATTAAAAGTAAAAAAAAAATATTTTATATTTTGACTGAAAGAAGTATCTTGATGAATTATCATTTTGTTTTATTTAATATGTATTTTATAATGTACCCTTTATAGTTGCTTTAATATTTGGACACACTCTCCTCTCCTTTGAATGTATAGAGAAAGCCATGAATGAAGTGCTAACGTTGTACAATGACAGCGTTTTAATCTACTCTAACACTAGAGACTTAGCTTTAACAATTGCTATGTAAAGAACAATAAACAGTCGGGCCCGACGGCTCAGCGGCCGAGACTGACGGGCGCCAAATATGGACGTTGGAATTCAGACATTTTGTTTGTACAATTCAACTGTATGTTTACGTAAATTACTTTAAATATTGCCCCCTCCTGGGTATGTTTAAAAAAAAATTATCGATAGTACATTTCAATGTGTTAATTATGTCGTGACAATTTATATAAAAAATGTGTTAGAATAAATATGAAATATGTAAAAATATCAAAGCAAATCTTTAAGTGACATTCAATGACTAGGTACAATTTATAATGAACTTCATAAATGTTCCAGTCATCGAAGTTTTTCATAAAACTGGTGATGTCTGTATTACATACTACATGTTAAAGTTCAATCAAAAGTGTTCGATTTTTAAATATTTTTTAATGTTTTTATAATTCCAAAGTTGGCCCTATTTCAAAATAGTATATTTTCTTTTTTACGACGTAACTCAGACATTGCTAGTCTTATGGTATGCGTGCTCTTGCCCTTGGCGGTTTCACACAACGATGATCAAATAAGTAAATTAAAAGTATCTTGTATTTTATGTGATATTTTGTAAATAATTAAAGAATAATAAATTAGACGTGGACTAAAACCACAATACTGTTTGTGATTGTGGTCATTAAAATTCTGAAATTAATCCACGAGTATCGTTACAAATTTGAAAATTTAGACAACTATAATAACAAAGGTAGATAGATACCTATTGCTGTCATCAATAGAGGTCGTCAATTGGCAATTATATAAATACACAATGATAATACTTCGACAGAAAAACATTGGGAACATGACAATATCATCAACAAAACTATTGAATGAAAATGGCTATATTTCAAATATATCTTCTCCAGCACAGACTTACTATGACGAAAACTACATAATAATAAGAAAACCACAAAGAATTTAATTATTTCCTAACTCTTTAGATATAGATAAAGAATTTCATTTCATTTCATTTCAATAAATCAGAATTAGATAGTTCAGTCTACCAGATATATCAATGCGATTCGAACAATTAAAAATTCAGGAATTACAATTTGTGAATTCGAAATTAAAAGAAAAATTACTATGTTCTGACAACGAAATAGAAAATGTACATAGTGAAAACTATAAATTACAAAAAAATAATTAAATAGAAATGGAATCAAAGATGGGCCGTTATAAACATCTATGTATTGAGGCATTGATTATTCCGAAAAAAGTTAAAGTTCAATCCCACCACTCATCTAAGAACGTACAATCATTTGATTGTACGTTCTTTTCAGTCCTTCCTGTCACATTATTAATTTTACATTTTTGCAAGGTATTTTTCCGAATCGTCTCAAGAAATCTATTGTTAAACCGCTTTACTAGATATTAATGATTATAGACCCATAACTCTTGGCCCTGTCATTTCTAAAATATTTGAAATATTTATGTCAGATAGAATAAATAGTTGTGTTAATAAATTCGATTTACTATCTAATTACCAATTTGGATTCAGAAAAGGTAATTTTATAACATTAGCTTGTTTTAATCTTATTGAAAGCATAACTGAAATTAATGCTGGTAAGAAAATAGTATCCATATTTTTAGATATGAGTAAAGCATTTGACTGTGTATCCCATAAAATATTATTTAAAAAATTACAAAGCTACGGAATTCGAGGAAAAGCCCGTGACTGGATTTCTAGCTATCTCTGTAACCGTAAGCAATGCGTTGAAATATTCAATATTAACAAGTTTAATCTCAACAAAATTTATCACTCTCGATATTGCTGGAATGTTTCGGGAGTACCGCAGGGGAGTGTCTTAGGTCCATTGTTATTTTTGTTATACATAAATGACTTGCCTACAGTCATTAATCAGAATTGTATTTTAGTTGCTGATGACATTACTGTTATAGTGAAAGATGCCAATAAAAACAAATCTAAATTTGAAAATGAACTTAATAATATGCTTTTAACTGTGGTAAAATGGCTAGATGAGAATAATTTAAAGGTGAAAGTAACAGGTAACAGTAACAGACATAAAAATAAATTATGTGTACCTATACAACTACTAAATGTATTGAGTACTAACGCTTACTGCATGGTAATACGGATATATTTATAAATCTGCCTGAAAGTATCAGGAAATGTAATAATTTATTCTATTTAAAAAAAAAATGCTCTTTAAGCTATTTCTGGTTAAATGAGTAAATGAGTTCTTACTCATAAATGATAAAAAAATATATAAATGATAATTAGATATGTCTTTACTTTGTTGCAGCCTTTATAATTGTATATATTTTAATGAATTTATATTATAATGAATTGACATGACTAGATAAGTTGTATATAAATGTACAAAAAGTGACAAAAATTATAGTAATATGTATGTGTTATTATGATGAAATAATTTTTGTATAATAAGTTTTAATATTTGCACGCCTATAGTGTGGCAATACTTATGAAAATGTACCTTATTCCAGCAAATAAATGAATTCAAATTCAAATTCACCTTTCAAACCGAAACATAACTGTTTCACGGTAGAAACACGAACGGGACAGAGGTGCCTGAGTAAACGACTTTTGTCCAGCCTCTGGTATGTTTACAATTAGCATCAAGAAATAGTACAGTAGTAGTCATGAGGTCCTATCCGAACTTATTTTTCTTCATAATTCATAATCTTTCACAGATCCATCTTTTTTTAGTAATACAACACTTCATAAAAAATTGCTGCGATTCGTGCTTATCACAATTACAGAAACAATTAACTTCTATACATGTGAATAATGTGAATATGTGTGCGTCGATTAGCGCGGGAAAATAGTTTGGGTGCTGACGCGTGTTTGAGAGGGGGTGAGGTCAGATCACAGCGAGCGGCAGGGAGTGTCCATACTGTACTTATTTAAAAAAATCTCGCCTTTTATGAACGAATGATTAATTCAGAATGAACTCTTTTCGTTGCGGTTTCCGGGCGTTTGCTCAGCTGGCGCCCCCCTTGATCCCTAATGTTGTAATGGTGAATGACTACCTACAAGAGATGAACATTACTCGTATGGAGTGGCTAGCACGCAGCCCGGATAACAACCTGATCGAGCATGCATGGGCAGAGCTAGAGAGATGCGTAAAACAACGAAACCCTTCCCCCAATCACGCTTCGTGACCTCAAAATTGCTCTCACAGAGAAATGGGAGGGTATTTACCAAAATCGTATAAGAATCTTTGTATACTGCATGCCAAACCGCGTAACCGCAGGAATGGAAGCACGAGGAAGTAATACAAACTATTAAATCCCCTAGCTTCATAAAAATCAATGTCCTTAAGCTTCAAGGACATACTTTCTATCTAACTACTATGTCTTATACTATACATTAGCGAAGTAAAGCCGTTAGTTCCGAGAGCACTCATTAAATATTTGCAAATGACGTTGTTTATAACGCGTGTACGCGCACGCGCAGGTTCGAAGATCGGCCAGATTGTAAGTCACTCACAACATAAGCAGTGGCTGCGTAATGCGCTTACAGTAAAGTAAACAAACGCGAAGGTCGCACCAACGAGACTATATAGTATACAGACGCTGCAAAAGCAAAATGTATTAAGTACCATTTAGCAGTTTTTACAGGAGAGCATAAAAACGAAACAAAAAGAAAAAAAAACAGTGTTAATAGGTATTTTAGTAAATATATAGTACGGTATGTTATATTTTTATAGTCTTTTAATAATAGATGGTTTATTTAATTATTGCAGATCATTTATTCATTACTTAGACAGCCATTATTACACACTTCTAGTGTCCACCTCTAGTGTTGTCCCATATACACTAGTGATGTGATCTTACAACACGATAAAACAGTTAATATCACATCTTTGTATTTTTGTCAAGTTTTAATATCAATACAAAATAGGAAACAAGCAAAAGTTGTAGAGTTACTAAAGAAATTTCTATGTTTAGCCATTGTGTGATTTGACTTAATCGTGATTAACTGCCCTGATTAATTTATTTAACACTAGATTCCCCTGTTTATTAATCATTGTGCTTGCTGGCTACTGAACTATATAATTTCATATGAATAATTGTGTCTGTGTATAGTAGTTAGTCGGGATCCCGGTTTCGGGATCCCGAGATCGAATCCTCTAATAGTAGTATTACAATAATTGAGTACACATTTATTAAATATACTGGTATAATTCAACACTGATAAACTGAATTCAATGGTATATTTAACTCAATATCGAGCAATATGGTGCTTAATACAGTCTTGTTTTTCCAGCATAGATATTTAGCTACACTCTCATGGTAGAATGTTTATTTATTTATGATAAAAAGTAAATTAAAACACATAAACAATAACTAGTAATTCCTAATTCGTATAGAATCATAGTTGTGTGTTAATTGATACAAATAATATACAGGCAGCTTTGACGGCACGTGTAACATGACGTGGGAGAGGAATGATGCTGGTGACGTCCAAGATACGAGCGCGGAGCATGCGCGTGCGCACCTTGCGATCATGTGCACATTAGCAATTACAATAATCATAGATTATAATACTATTGCGATTGTGAAATAACAAGCTTCGGGAATATTTTTTGATTCGCCATCAAAATACCTATTGTTTTGTATTGTTGGAAAATCCAAATTTTGTAAGGTTTAAATGCGGCTGAATCGTATTAAAATGATATTAAAGCCATAAAAAAAAAATACAAGTTTTACAGATTTGAAGACGAATCAGTACATTTTTTTTTTTTTAATGGGTGAAAATGGTATGGTAACCCCACCTGCGCTAACGGGATACGCTGGCGGAGCACCAGTGAAGGGTGATAGATGAGAATGAAAACAGGCCAGTTAGCCCATCATGATGAATTCATCAGGAATTAACCATGATAGTTTCCAGGGAGAACCGCGAGGAGGTCGACCTGGTTGGGTATATTGCTAGCAATGGGTTTCTGTCTCCATTACTAACAATCCCTTTCCCCCCTAATCAGTACATTTGTACAGCACAAATCTGACGATTATAAACATAATTGGTAATTATATTTTTTGTAGAAATAAATATTAGCGAGATTATGGCTTTGATTACGCCATTAAGGATTAAAATTAAGAGCATATGAATGTGTATGTATGTAACAGGCAAAAATTATTACAAGATAAATAAATAATTGTCCATGTTATTGACGGCGGTTACCACTTTTTATCAGTTGAGCCATCTGTTCGGTTGTCAAGATGTAACAATTTTTATTTAACAGTAAAGCGTAAAGCGTTAAAATTGCAGCAGTTTTCTGCGGTGTTCATTTTATTACATTTAATAAACTATTATATACAGGCTGTAGAGTGATTACAATCAAAAAAATTATGTGAAAAAAATGGTTAATGAAACTTAAAAACATATAGATACGTCAAGTTACGTTTAAAAAAAATAATAAGCGTGAAGTAAAAGTAAAAATAACAATCTATTGGATGAAAAAGCGTATTTTGGTTACAGGGTACAGAGGAGTAACATCTGTGTCCTCAGGAATGGCAACGCATGGTGGGTATCATGGGCGAAACAGTATACTCTGTTATGTCCATAGTACTGCTCATGTGTATAGGCGACGGTTACCACTTTCCATCAGGTGGGCCGTCAGCTTGTTTGCCATTCTAAGTTGTATAAAAAAAAAAAAAAAACAGAAAATTATGAGGGCATAACTAATCATTGTTTTAGTGTTATTAGATTAGATTTATGATTAATAAATTATTTAACAATGTTACACATAATATTTGTTTTTTTTTTTATTTTAATATTGGAATTCTTTGAAAAACCATTATGGTTATTCATTGTGTTAATTTTTTTTCTAATAATCAAGGAAAAAAAATGTTATCTTATAAATATTACGATCCTTTTGTATAATACAAACGTCTAAACCCGGATGAACAAGTTAAATTGGTTTATGATTAATGAACAAATTAAAAACTTAAGTTATATTAAAAAGTAATTAGAGATTTTTTTCTTAATCACCCATAATGGAATGGTAATCCCTCCGCCTGTGTTAACGGTATACTCTGGCGGGGGACCAGCGCGGGATGATAGGTGAGAATGAAAAGGCAGGTCAGTTAGCCCATCGTGATGAATACACGTGAAATTCAACACGATGGTTTCTGGAGGGGACCATGGGGAGGTTGACCTAACAGGGTATTTTTTGTCTTTTTCTCAATGTCCTCTACCCAAAGGTCGTCTGGAAGAGATTGCTTAGCGATAAGGCCGCCTTTTGAATCACTTCTCATTAATATTTACTGCATTTGTTATTTCTCTTTCTACTTGGTGCAATAAAGTGTAAATAAATAAATATATTGGGGGGAGAAGGGATTGTTTGTAATGGGGATTAGTAGCTCCATTGCTAGCAATATCAGGTCGACCTCCTCGAGGTTCGCCCTGGAAACCATCGTGATTGATTTATCGTTAGATTCGTCAGTGTGGGCTAACTGACCTGCTTCATCCTCACCTATCACCCTCACTGGTGCCATTTCAGTGTATACCGATAGCGCAAGCGGGGTTACCATTCCATTATCGTTCTTTAAAAAAAACAGGATATACTACCTACCTACTACCTACCAGTCTCATTGCTACATATTGGTAGCAATGAGACTGGTAGCCCATCATGATGAATTCATCAGGAATTAACCACGATGGTTTCCAGGGGGAACTGCGTGGAGGTCGACCTGGTAGGGTACATTGCTAGTAATGGGTCTGTTGGATCTCAACCCCTGTCCCCCCAATGACGGATGTCCGTTAAGTTCATGCATTTGCTTACCTGTTTATGGGGTCTGGGCCCAGTCCACTGTCATTACTGTTCTCGCAAGGCTCGGGCGGTCGCAGCGGGTGTGTCTGTGTGTAGTGGGTCAGTTTGCCGAATTTGCCTAATTGTGCAATTTTGCCGGAGTGAACGAGCTTGCCCGGGTGATGCATTTTGCCCGGATGGTGCATTTTGCCTGTGTGCACCATTTTGCCGGGGTGCTCCGTTTTGCCGGGGTGCGCGCGTTTATGCGGCGCCCTCATCACTTTCCTGTGGACACGGGCCGTCATGGTAGCCGTTGTGGATATAGTCATTTTCATGCCTGTCAACAAACAGAGAATAAAAATTAGTCATCAAATTTTATAGTCCACGTGAAGGTCGACCATTTTTTTTCAAATGTTTATCTATGTTACACCGTGTTTTGTGTACCTATTACACCAGAGGGAGACTTTGTACAAAAGTCGATTGCTTGGATACCTCTGTCCCATTCGTGTTTCTATCGTGAAGTAATTGTGTTTGCATGGCTGTGTTTCGGTTTGAAGGGTGAGATATGGCAGTGAATTTACAGGGTACAGAGGCATAACACCTGAGTTCTCAGGAAATGCCATTCGAATGCGCATGAACAAACAATGAAACAGTATACTCTGTTATGTCCACGGTACTATTCATGTCTATAGGCGATCAGGTGGTTAGGTGATACCATCAAGTGAGCCGTCAGCTTGTTTGCCATTCTATGTTGCATAAAATAAGACTTCATACGACACCCATGGAAAGGGAAGGTTGACGTGTGGTCCCGGCATACACCCCATTCTATGCCGGGACCACACGTCAAATTATATATTGTTCAGAATTAATTAACACTACAATTCGTTCATACATTATACAATATATTTTATATAAAAATAAAATTGTCGAATAGAACAGGTGTTTTCATAATAATTATAATAAAATATAACCTTCGGTTGGCTATATGTTTTATATTATTATTTATTAAGTATAATTATGGTTTATTGTAATATAAATAATAAAAGCATGTCTGCATATTATCATGACTCTCAAATGACAGGCGTGTGTACCTCATTAGGTAAGCAGTAAAAAATAATAAAATAATTTAAGAATAAAAAAAAAAAATTAAATTATTATTTGTTATTCTTGTTATTTATACATATCTATTTGTTTATATATGTAAATTTTAGTATATATGTATATTAATAATTACTAGTATCGCATTCGAGTATTCTGACACTTCTTCCCAATGGTTGACTGGGAGAGAATGCTTTTAGCATTAAGTATATATATATATATATATATATATATATATATAAATAAATAAAGACAAACAGATATCTCAGGCCAGCCACACAGAAGGGGCGCCAGAAACAATCGAACCCTATAACCGATATATATATCTATATATATATATATAGAAAACAATGGGCAGCCTTGTTGCTAAAAACCATCCACCAACCATCTCTTCCACGCAATCAGGACAACGCAGAAGGACAAATAGAGGGCAAAAGAGGAAGAGGAAGACCGAGGAATAACTACATGGGACAGATAAAGGAAACACTAGGCGTCATGTCGTATAGGGAGATAAAGGATATGGCCTGGGATAGGACTGGATGGAAGAAGATGCATGAATTAGTTGCACAGACAAGAGGAAACTCTTAAATGAAAAGAAGATATCTTCTGTAACAGTAAGCTTAATTGATGGGTACGGTAGAAAATCAATTCAACGCGTACAACTTGACAGCAATCTATACAATTGTGATGATGTGTGATGCAACGTCCAATAAGGAAGCGGCCGGTATCAATTGTGATTCTCTAGGTCAGAAATGCTTGACTCACGGGCCGCGAGCTCACGAGGCGGCGGCGTTGAGATCGCAATCTCTCTGTTTTATAGTCAGCGGCTATAAAACTACTACAATCGTAAAATGGAACGCGACTGAATACATAAACAGATAAACGCCCTACCAATCACAGTCCGCATAAACAAAACAGCTTCGTAATACACGACTTTACATATTATTTTTGTTTTCATTTTCATTGATTAATTACTGCATTTGTAACTCGTTTAAGGCCTAAACGAACTTGCTTACGCCCTTGTCGTTTAAGGATATGTAGGGTATTTAAACGGTCATATTAGTTTATAATACGTCTATAGTTACCTTTGTCTCTTATTTGCTATTCTAAGTTTAAAAAAAAAAACAATGACATCTTATTGAGTGTTTTTTTTTTTTATTTTAATCCACAAGATGGAATGCTTTTGTTGAGAATTAATGTAGCAATAATAATTTGACACAATAAGCAAGTAATGGGAGTTCGGTAGTTAGATAAAATTAAGTTAATATTCGATTACTGCTCAGACGTGATTTTTTTTATGATATGAGATGATATTATTAGACTGTTTGTCCAGATAAGTGATATTAATACCTGCAGAGTCCCTGCCGAGGTTTTTCCAAGAGATTACAGTATGGGGATCTTTAGAAAAGATATAAAGAGGTTTCTTCAAGGTCGGCAACGCGCGCGTAATGCCCCTGGTATTGCAGGCGTTCATAGGTTACGGTAATCGCTTACCATTAGGTGGGCTGTATATTTTTTTGCCGCTTTAGTAGTATATAAAAAAATACCTACAGTTTAAAATCTACGATAACAGATGCCATCCAGGGGCGCAACCTCGCTCTCACATGCACGCCATCAAAATAATATTTCCTTAAAAAAAAAAACTAATCTTAAACTACCTTCTTATGTAACACATTGCCTAAGTCCATATAATATTTTTTTTTTATTTTAACAATTACCGACTCATTGCGTTAATTACAATTGCATAATTCACATTAGTTGGAGATTAGACAACTTTCGCTCAGGGCCCGATCTAGGGGACCAAGGGCAAATGTAGAGCGGTAATATTGAGAGCGTTAGAAAGGGCAGCGAATATGATTCATGCCCGGAGCAGAAAAGTTGCTAAATGCGGTCCTGAGTACACTAATTGCTTTGCCATTTTTATGTCAAATACAATAATATCTTCATAATGAGATTGGGCCTACATCACCACGAATGTTGAGTCTTGAACTTCAAAGGGTGACAAAATTTATCACAAGCTAACAGCATACTCTGTTATGTACATGGTACTGTTTATGTCTATAGGCGACGGTTACCACTTTCCATCAAGTGGACCGTCAGCTTGGTTGCTATTCTAAGTTGCATAAAATATTGAATCAAAAATCAAAGGGAATATTGAAGTACTTAGTGTTAATGACCATCTCTGACGCGGAAAGTAAACTGCGGCCGTCCACGACGCTGAAGGAGCCAAAGATCATAAAATAATTTTATTCCATGCAATAAATCCGCTCGGATTGATGATAAATTTAATATCGTCGGTCTCCAATATGTTATTGACCATGTAAACGTACTTGGCAACAACAAATGTTAAATTATTTGACAAATTATTATCTTTCAATGCATGTATTATGTCCTAGACAAATATGCTATGATGATTTTTTTTCATGCAACTTAGCATGGTAATTATAGAGTTTACTGTGTCACCCATGATACCGCTCATTCATTACCATTTCTGACGACTCAGGTGTTGTGTCTCTGTACCTTGTAATTTTAATGACATATCCCACTCTTTAAACTGAAACATGCTAACTACTTTACGGCAGAAATACGAATGGGACAGTGGTACTTAAGCAGGCAACAGTCTCCTTCTGGTAGACGAAATATTTGAGACGAACTCTGTTCTAATCACAATTATATAGTAATAAAGATTTTTTATACTTTTTTTTTACTTTGTTTAGAGAGGCTGATTAGAGTTCTCTTTATTTATATCGTAATGTATGAAATCTAGCGTGAAGATATACATAGAATTTTTTTTTGAAGTCATAAACAATTAGGCTTGCTCGATATTAATGGGTGGATGCCATATTTTTTCCAAATGTTATATCTTTTTCAAACTCTCACGATCGTAACGTAAATTCCTATAGTACACTTGCAAGTCTCTATCTTCTCTCACCGTACTGATTTTGTATCAGACTATTTTGTTTTACAGTTTTCAAGGCTCTGGAACGCGCTCCTTGATACCATTAAGAGATTTTCGTCTAAACTGTCATTTAAAGAAAAGTTTATGTTTACTTTTATACCAAGCAGTATAAAAGTGAGCAGTTTAATATTGCATTCGAACATTTTAACACGTCCCTAAGGTTGACTGGGACAGAATAACTATAGCATTAAGTTCGCTTTGTACAAATACTAAAATAAATAAAAAGTACTTTTCATGTTCAGACAGTTTATATGGATGGGTACTGTCATAAATTAAACATACACGATAAATTGATAACCTTCTTGATTTTTTTAATGTCGGTAAAAAATTATCAAGTTCCACACTTTGCAAGTCTGAATCTCGTAAAGATTACTACTTACTAGTTATATAGTTACAGTGTTAAGATAAAGCTTCGGGAAGTAATAAATTTGGCAGTAAAACACGGCCTTGACAATTTAATGCCGTCGCTTCAGTAAGCCTATCATGTAATGGGTGCTGAATCATAGATGGCTACTGCCTGCTGAATAATTTTGATAAATTAGAGCTTGTACAGTGAAAACTAAACATTATTCTATTTTAAAAACAACAACTGAAAGGATTGTAATTGTTTAATAATTATTCAAAATTTAAATATATAAATGCGGGTACATAATTATGGGAAATGTAACAACTAAAGGTATTCTCTATCAGTTAACATTAGGATAAATAAAAAAAATAAGGAGGCGGTGCATTTATAAAGAAAATATAATACAATAAATACTATTACAATAGTATATGATATCATATAATATCTTCGCCATTTCTGTAACGATTTTAATTTTTTTTTTTAAAGGTAGAGTTTAGTTTTATCTGATATATATATATATATATTTTTAAATGTTAGGGTCTCATCTTATTTTATTTATTTCGAATTATGCACTCCAACAGTATACATATTATATATAAATTAAATAACATTTTTTTGTGTAGCGTGCTGATATGCATACCTATAGCAGACATTGACTACAGATTACATGCATATAAATGTCATAATGTAACTAATATAATAAATTAAATTTATTACAAAATTCAATTAAATATAAAAACAAAACTGGGCAATACCATCAAATTTACATGGTCTTCAGTCTTATCTTACTAATATTATAAAATTGTAACTAGATAAAGTCTGTACATGGGATATCCTTAAGAAAAAAATAATTATAAGAACGGTCTTAATAAGAGCAATGGAAGCCAAAATAATAATATTTAGAGATTTTGTCTGTCTGTCTGTCCATGTTTATTCTGGCATCACACAAAAACTGCAGCATGAAATTGAATGCAACTTTCACAGTCGTGTTCAGTAAAGATCTAATTTAAAAACTGATGCGTGTTTTATCTTTAAACGGGACCTAGAAGTGGTCAAATACATTAGTTTTCCTACATCTGAACAAGCTATTATTTATTATACATAATTACCGGGCACTTATCACGATTATGTACTTGTTTTGAACGCGATGATATTGAGATAATTCCGTAAGTCGATATTTATTTATTTAACACTTTATTGCGCTAATATTACAGGGCTTGTTGAAGAATTTTTAATATGTATAGTGTAGTACAAGAGCCGGTCTTATTGCTAAGAAATCTTATCCGGATAAACTTTGGGTCTATCTATCTATCCATTTAAGAGCTGTGCTCTTGTCGGTGAAGCTCTTGCCACTCACTACGATTTTCAGCGAGCCTCTTCACCTCTTGATACGACACGACACCAACTCCTTCCTTGATCTGCCTGATGTAACTATGTCTCGGTCTCCCTCTCCCCCTTCTTCCTTCTATCTTACCTTCTATTATAATGTTCATAAGTTCGTCGTGTCGTATCAAGTGTCCTAACATTTTTCCCCTTCTGTCCTCAATAGTTCTAATAATTTGTCGTTTTTCCTTAACCCTAAGCAGGACCTCCTCATTGCTAATTCGAAACTTTGGGTAGAAGGGATTAATAAATGAATGGTGCGTTTTTTTCTAAATGGGTGAAAATGGAATGGTAACCCCTCCCGCACTATCAGTGTACACCGACGTGGCACCAGTGGAAGATGATAGGTGAGAATGAATGCATGTCAGTCGGCCCATGATGATGAATTCGACAAGAATTAACCATGATGGTTTCCACGGGGAACCGCGTGGAGGTCGACCTGAGAGGGTATATTGCTAGCAATGGGGCTATTTGACCTCATTACTGACAATCTCTTTTACCCTTGAATGGTGGGATAAAAAAATTGTTATATTTATATGCCTATATATATATATATACCACAGCATATGCTTAGTATGGAGTTTATTCTTCATGCGCTGCCATAGATAGGTAAAAGAAGCGACGAGCTGAACTTTATGCCCTATAGCGATGAGATACAAATAATAAGAGGTTACAACGCAGTAATTAAAAGTTGATCAATATAAACAACGCATGTTACGGACGTACTTATTTGAGCTAAGATCAAGGAGACAGCATCATTATGGACTGATGACTGTCCACGATCATACGTACTACCAGCATACGGACAGTAATTACGTATAAATGCCTTCATTATAATATTTATAGAGGTTTTGTTTTCCGCTAAAATTTTATATCTTGATAAATATGAGTATGTTCTTATTATTTAGAATTCATATGTTTTGGATACTTTGTTTTTTTCTAATGCCGGTGTTACCTTTGTATCGGAGTAGATTTACGTTTGATATTATTTATTATTATATAATAAATATACAGGGCCGTAGCTAGATCCATGTTTGAGGTCTTTTTTGGTAGGGCAGAAGCCATAATTAAGTGACTTTGTAAATGTGAATCTGTCTAATTTTCTTGGAGCTTTTCACTTTAAGATAGGGCATTGCCTCTCAGTGCCCTACCTTAAGAGTTTAGAGCTCGTGTCATGGACTTAAATATTAATAAAGAGAGATAACAATGCGAACTAATTCATTTACTAAGCTTGAAACTGAAATAGAATAAGTTAAAGAAAACATTGAGAGACATAAATTTATAGCGATTAATTTGTATACTAGATTTAAATGCAAAATAGACTGCCTTGAACGTTGTATTTAATTTCAAAATGCAATGTGAGCGGCTTAAGATTACTATAAAAGAAACTTTAATTTTTCCCGCCTTAATTATCCTGTTTGAAACAAAACATAAGAGTAAGGAATTATATAGGAATGATAAAATAAAAACTGTAAATCATATGATTATCTCTTTTTCTCTTATGAAAATATAATTAGTAAAAAGAGTACGAAAGATACACCATCAGTTGTTATTTTTCTCAATTCATAGCGGACTAGTGTATAGAAAATGTTATAGGCCGTATAACCCTATCAAATTCAGATACAACCTTCTTGCATACTTTCTACATAAACTGTGTCGAATATATAATTTAGTAATGTAAATAAACAAAAAATTTATATACACATTTTTTTTCTATTTTCGATGTCATTTTCATTTTATATTTTGTGTAATTCCTTGTTCTTAGACAAGAACGAAACTTAGTCTGATTATATTTTTATTAACGGTTTTTACGGCTCTGAGTAGGTACTAATTCTTTAGAGTTTTTTTTTATTGAATGAAAATGGAGTGGTAACCCCGCCTGCGCTAATGGGATACGCTGGCGGAGCACCAGTGAAGGGTGATCGATGAGGATGAAAACAGGCCAGTTAGCCCATCATGATGAATTCATCAGGAATGAATCATGATAGTTTCCAGGGAGAACCGCGAGGAGGTCGACCTGGTTGGGTATATTGCTAGCAATGGGATTCTTAGTCTCCATTACGAACAATCCCTTTTCCCCCCAATTCTTTAGAGTTATGAAAGAATATCATGAACAATAATTGTTAATTAGCAACCACTCAGCAGTTGACAATAATTGCCTCGTTAATTTGACATGTGACACTAATAATATTAAATAGGAATATGACATTACATTCGATAACGTCATCACATTAATATATATTTTAATTAGGATGCCATTCGATAACTATAGTCTCAATAATTTTGATTTATCATATATATTTTCCTTCTATTTTATTTAGTCCTGTGTCGTTTTGGCAAAGAATATGACAATTTAATTCAATATATAAGTATAAATACAAAATTATAACCCAGCGTCTAACCGATTGGAAATAGATCAAATAACAAATAAGAGGAAGTGAATGATAATTGACCATAGTTGTAGAATGAATATTATTGACAGTTTGTAGAGTCTAGTTATTCTGTTCCCGTTAATTACTCTTTGTATAAGTAAATCTAATTTGCATATAAATGCAAGTAATTAATTAAAGTCATTGAGGTTCGGTCACGTCTACCACAGACGATATAATACCAGCTACACTTACGTCTATACTTCCTTCCTAGTTATGAGACTTTTAATTTTTTTTTATGGATATAATGTAATAGTAATCCTGCTTGTGTTTATTATTTATAGGCTTAACAGGACTTGTATCCAGAGCCGTTAAATACACATTAAAAAAAAGAATATATTAGTTTACAATGGCGGGCTAATAGTGATCTATGATATTTTTTTTTAATGGGTGATAATGAAATGGTAACCTCACCCGCGTTATCGGTATACACCGGTGGGGCATCAATGAAGGATGATAGGTGAGGATGAAGCAGGTCAGTTAGCCCATCGTGACGAATTCAACAAAATATGTTCTCGATGGTTTCCAGGGAGAACCACGTTAGGTCGACCTAATAAGGCATATTGCTACCAATGGGGCTGTCAAACTCCATTGCTAACAATCCCTTTCCTCCCTGTGATCAATGATACGTAAGTATGAAATCAGGTTAACAAATTATAGTGACGAATTAACCAGGATTTAATCAAGATATTTTCTAGGGGACCTAATAGGTTATATTATTGGCAAAGAGTTCTTAATCTACACAGAAGAACGTTTATAATGTAGGTAAGCATTCTGTGAGCGTTTTAATCTATACTTTTTCCTCGCGCTAATAAATTTTTGCGTCACATCGTACGAGCAAAAAAAAAAAAGAAGTAACTGAAAATAGAACGCCCTTGCAGAGCCGAACTAGTTTCAGCCGGTTCCACGTCGGCAGACACACCGATGTACTTAGTGATGACGATTTATTCCAGTTACTGGAACAAAGTTTTGTTAGTATCACATATTACGCGTAAGTTGTTAATCTATACGTTGTGAAAGCATTAGGGCCCTATCTGATCATTCTCTGACATGACTTGCATTTTTAGCACCACGAAGAATCTTTAGGCAACTATTTTAGATTTTTTTTTCTTTTAAAATAAATTATCTATACATAGTGTAATACAAAGTCGCTTCCCGCCGTCTGTACGCTTAGATCTTTTAAACTACGCAACGGATTTTGTGGGATATAGCGTGAATTTACTGGGTACAGAGGAATAACACCTGAATCCTCAGGAATGGCAACGCATGGGGAGTATCATGGGCGAAACAGTGTACTCTGTTATGGCCATGGTACTGCTCATGTCTATAGGCGACGGTTACCACTTTCCATCAGGTGGGGCCGTCAGCTTGTTGGCCGTTCTAAGTTGTATAAAAAAAAAAGTTCAATTCTTTGCATCAAACAACGATCTGCATTCATAAACTCGACATGTTCACTGTTTATATTCATCTACTTATATAACATCATAGTTTAGAATATCTAAAATGAAAGGCCATTTGCAAGTTACACATTTTATTTATAATAAATATTTATAATTCACACAGTAGATATGGTCAAGTAATTAAGTTATTATAATGCTTCGTTGCAGATGCTTCGTTTTAATTATTCTTTCGCAACCTCTTTCCTGGTTGTTTGAAAACGAGAGAAAGTGTATAAAATTATCGTTATTAAACAGAATCACCACGTTACACCGCTTATAAATATCTTCAACTCTTTATAGATGCAAATGACTGTCTATTTTTAGAACAGACAACATTCAAACTTCAATCTCAATTTAAGTCAACGAACTTTGTAGAAATTCTATTACTTACGTTATGTTGCTTTTATAAATAAATAGACAGCGCAGTGTAATAAGTAAATTTGTACATATATGTGTACGTAATTATTATTGAATATTTATATATATATTATATATATTGAATCTGATTAATCCTGAATAAGGATCTTGAGGAACTACTCGGTTTATTTAATTAATTTTGTGATAAATAAAAAAGGATGTCCTGTTATACAAATATTTTTAATGAGAATTAACTTTTTCTGTTATTTGCGGTCACCATGGCAACGCATGCGTTTCTCAGTTGCCAGTATTATTATCTGTTTATTTATCTGAATAAGTGAACTAAACAAACCTCTATATATATATAGTAGATGAAAACATGTTTGTATGTATACAATGAACATATAACAGTGGGATATTTAACAGAATCCTTACCTAATTTTAAACTTATTTACTTTGAACTAATTTTTATATTTGTTTTTGCAATCACCAGGATTTGCTTCTGTGTTGATTCCACTTTAATCTTGTGACGAATAAAGCTGCTGTATCTCTTATATTGCTTTGTAAGGAGCACCTTTTTGCTCCATAAAGAGAATATGTGTGTGTGTGTGTGTATAAATATAAATCTGCACTATTTACAATGTAGGGTATCTACAAAACAAATCGTGGTAGAGTATCTACGACA
Organism: Galleria mellonella; assembly: GCF_026898425.1. Taxonomy (NCBI): domain Eukaryota; kingdom Metazoa; phylum Arthropoda; class Insecta; order Lepidoptera; family Pyralidae; genus Galleria; species Galleria mellonella. The sequence continues at coordinate 5,943,652 of NW_026442162.1, read as the reverse complement.
TATCTCGTTGTATATCGCTGCCTTCACGATGGAAGTAGTTTTTTTTATTACATAATAATCGTTACGTGAAAAAGCAAATAAACAAAAATTATGTCATATCCTTCATTTATTATTGCAGAGACATTTAGATATAATTATTATCTCAGCTGGAGGCCGGTGCACGTGATGGATTTTATGCAAATAACTTGGCTCTTTTAAAACGTACAATTACTTATATAACACATAATACTGTCTTGTTATATGTACATATATGCAGTTTTGAGTATTTTAATTATTTTTTTTATACAACTTAGAATGGCAAACAAGCTGACGGCTCATCTGATGGAAAGTGGTAATCGTCGCCTATAGACATGAGCAGTACCATGGACATAACAGCGTATACTGTTTCGCCCATGATACCCCCCATGCGTTGCCATTCCTGAGGACTCGGATGTTATTCCTCTATACCCTGTAAATTCACGCCATATCCCACCCTTCAAACCGAAACACAGCCATACAAACACAACTGCTTCACGGTTGAAACACGAATGGGACAGAGGTACCCAAGCAATTGATTTTTGTACAAAGTCTCCCTCTGGTAAAATTCAATCAGTTTAAAGAATATATGAAGTATAGGTGTGGCTACAGATCACACAGGGTATCCTAGCATGACGGCAACGCTTAAATTATATAGGTAGAGTATCTCCATACAAATGCTTCGAAAAAAGCGGCTCAACATTTTCATACAATTTTGCGTGATAAATAGTTATGAGTGTTTCCTTTATAACTTATATTGTTTTATAATTTTTGCATCTTTTGAATGCGTAAAAGCTCATTTTTTTTTATTAAATAATTAAATATAGATACGTCCAGATATATTATGTGTGAAGTACCTATATAGAATACAGATAAAAGAATAAGTCCGCATTTTTTTTTTGATGGGTGAAAATGGTATGGTAACCCCGTCTGCGCTAACGGGATACGCTGGCGGAGCACCAGTGAAGGGTGATAGACGAGAATGAAAACAGGCCAGTTAGCCCATCATGATGAATTCACCAGGAATTAACCATGATAGTTTCCAGGGGGAACCGCGAGGAGGTCGACCTGGTTGGGTATATTGCTAGCAATGGGATTTTTAGTCTCCATTACTAACAATCCCTTTCCCCCCAAGTCAGCATATTTGACAATTAGCAGACAAAAAGTTGACCCGTTTTTGAGACTCTATCATCTATATCGATCGATCTATATAATCTAAGAGGCCAGGCTATTGGTATGGTCATGTTAAATTTTGTCCGCCGACAATATGTCTCCTCTGCACGTGTTATAAAGACAAAAATAGCATCGCGACGACAGTTTGATAGTGTCGAGTGTGGCTGGTCAAGTAGGTACCTACTTGCAGTCGGTATCGTTGCATTCAGCCGCGACGAGTACCTACGTACATCGTAGGGTATTGACCCCATCCCGACTTATCGACCGCTATCGGCCATCGCGGTGAAAGTCCGCGCCACCTGACGGACTGTCATTAACGATGCAAAAACTACGAGATCACACAGTCACGTAGTCATTATTCTGTGATTTCGTAGCAGGCACTATTCTTAATTTGATAAAAATGAAATTGGATATTAAATCTATGTACTCATTTAGTAACAACAAAAAAAAATCATAATGTTATACGACTATTTATAATATACCTCTGTCCTAAAATAACGACACCAATAGGTAATTTTTTTTTATACAACTTAGAATGGCAAACAAGCTGACGGCCCACCTGATGGAAAGTGGTGACCGTCGCCTATAGACATGAGCAGTACCATGGTCATAACAGAGTATACTATTTCGTCCATGATACCCCCCATGCGTTGCCATTCCTGAGGACTCAGATGTTATTCCTCCGTACCCAGTAAATTCACGCCATATCCCACCCTTCAAACCGAAACACAGCCATGCAAACACAACTGCTTTACGGTTGAAACACGAATGGGACAGAGGTACCCAAGCAATCGACTTTTGTACAATGTCTTCCTCTAGTAATATGAAATATCTAGCTACTTAATAGTGTGACATTATAAAATTTAAAGAAATAGTTGCATAGAATTCAAACTAGTTTTTTTTTTATTTGAAAAAACGCTAGTATAGTTCATATCTGATAGGTATCTATATCTATATTGATATATCTAATTTCAAAATAAAGTTAACTCCTATACAAACAGTTGGACGTAGATTAGTTATCAAGTGTAGCTTCTTTATTTTATTACTATGGTGGAAAACAAAGATACGGCCCTTTAGATTGTAAACGGGGTTACCTTAAGCCAGCCCTTCTCAAAGTGGGCGATAACGCCCCCTTGTTGGCTCTGCAGGCCTAAAGGGAGGCGGTAAGAGACCCAGAAAAAAAATGGTTTTTAAGTAGGTGAAAAAATGGGGGCGCTAAAAAATAATTTATTCTAAAAGTGGGCAGTAAACAAAAGTTTGAAAACTCCTGCCCTATATGTATGCCTGTAACACCAAGTATTTCACGCGCGCGTTGCCAACCCTTAAGAAACCTTAATACACCTTTTTAGAAAAACCTCATGCTTTAGTCTCTAGGGAAAACCTCGGCAGGAAGATCATTTTATACCTTGAACGTTCACGGGAAGAAGTTCCTCTGAAACCGCATTGTACGTGACCATTTCGGTTCTTGGGTGTGAGCTGTATCTCTACAGTTCACACCCAAGAATTTTGAGGAATTCTCGTTAAAATTGTAATTTTTTTTTTAATAGAGTAATAAATAGAGTATTTTTGACAAGGTTTATTTGCAGGCGTTAATCGACCACTAGGAATGTAGACAGGTTCGTATTCGAAATCGCTATCTAACACTTAAAGGAGTTTTCTGTTATGTATCATTGGATTAGACGGAAAAACCTGCTGTACCTAAACCTAGAGACGAACAATACGTTATCAGTTATATATTACTGAAGATTGTCTAGATAAATACGTATACACTTAGGTATTTGTTTGTTCATCGCTTACTTCTCTCACAAAAAGATGGTATGCTTCGCTATATCCTTGATAATTGTGGACTGATTCCGATTATTCTTTTTGCCATTTATGGGGTCTACTCGTTTGTTGGTGTTATTATTAATTTTGTGACGATTGTTTCGTAGAATTATAACAGAATTGTTTTACGTTATTAATTTTAATAAAATTTTAATTAGTTGCATTTATTTTATATAATATGAGGAGTCAGAGGGAGACTTTGTACAAAATGTCGATTGCTTGTTGTTTTTCATTCATTTTTATCCTCTGTCCTATTCGTGTTTCTACCGTGAAGCAGTTGTGTTTGCATGGCTGTGTTTCGGTTTGAAGGGTGGGATATGGCGTGAATTTACAGGGTACAGAGGAATAACATATGAGTCCTCAAGAATGGCAACGCATGGGGGGTATCATGGGCGAAACAGTATACGCTGTTATGTCCATGGTACTGCTCATGTCTATAGGCGACGGTTACCACTTTCCATCAGGTGGCCCACCTGCTTGTTTGCCATTCTAAGTTGTATAAAAAAAAAATGTTTGTATTGTAATTTGAGTGCTGTAAGTAATGCAAATAAATTATCTATCTATACAATTAAAAAATTGGTGCGTTTTACCTTGATACACCATCTAGAGGGGAGTACCTATTTCTAAAATGTACGCGTCCAAAATGGTCGGTAATGAGCTACTACGTTTTGAAATAAGAATACTTGCCACAATTGAAATCGAAGATAAAGTGAAGCTGGCATCCAAAAAACTCGGTGTGCTTAATAGAGCGAAGCATTATTTCACGCCGGATCAACGATTAATGCTCTATAAATCTCAAATCCGGCCCCACATGGAGTACTTGAACTTGAAACAGCTTGAACCCTTCGACTCAGTGCAACGACGAGTTATGAGAATTGTCGAAGATCCCAGGCTTACAATCGGTATCAAACGTTCAAGTATTAGGAGAGATTTTGCTTCGCTCTGCGTGTTCTATCGCTTATACAATGGATTGTGCTCAGAGGAATTGTTCAATATGATGCCCATGGCCATTTTCTACTATCCTACGGCTTGCCATCGACAAGGAGTCCACTCTCATATTCTAGAGCTTAGATGGTCGCGTACAACGCACTTTGAGAGATGTTTTTTCCCATGAACACTTCATGTTCATTCAGAGAGTTAATTCCATAAACTGTTATGGAATGAATTCCCTGCTGAGGCTTTTCCAAAAGACTACAGCATAGGATTCTTCAAAAGGATTAAAAATCGGGGGTTAAAGAGGCTTCTTCAGGGTCAGCAACGCGTGCGTAATATCTCTGGTATAGGAGGCGTTCATAAGCTACGTTAACCGCTGTTTGCCACCTCAGTGGTATAAAAAAATAGATTTATTTTAAAACTTTAAAAAACGAATGTTTAAATTATTATTGATAGAAATTATAATTACATGATTCTGTCTACAAATACTAGCGGCAAGTCGTATGGTAGGTTCACAAGCATAGTTGATATGCTACAGCGGTCGGTGTAACAATCAATGTAATTTATGTCCATACATAATACCGCTACTCATAACCACCGTTACTAACTTAACTTTATGAAAGTAATGTTATTTAATTATATATACAGTAACGTGAAAAGTATTTGTACCCAAAACACAATATTCATCGTCATTATTTTAAACTTTCTTCAATCAAAATTTTCAATACAATTCTAGTAGATTCAACGCCATTATTGGCGCCAAAAAAGATTGTTTGGACTGGTATTTATTAAAACTTGACTTGAGTTTTTTCATAATAATACAAAAATATAGTTAACTTTCAAATATTTGTATTAGGTAATAGATAAAATCTGTTTAATATGAATTTAAAGAAAAGATAATCAAGATTTGTTCAAATTATCACAGAAATAGTAGAATATAAATCGAAACAGTTAATGCAAAATTCAATCTAAGAACAAGCCAATGTTTTGGTTGTTTTAGAATTCGTCTAAATTGGTAAGGCAAAGAGCACTGTCCATACAGCCTACTTATAAGTTTCTATTTGTTCTTCATAAATGGGGAGGGAGACTTTTTTTCCTATTTTATATAAATCTTTATTATTTCATTCGTATTTTACATACATCTCCGCAAGAGTTGTAAGTATCAAGCGTCAAATTTCACTGTTGTACACTTGTGTATGTAATGTACATATTTCTACTTGTTTTATAACAAATTTTATCAATTAATCGTTTTTGATTTGTACTACTATTGGTTTTTACTCGTGACATCGTCCGTGACTAGTGGGTTTTCCATGAAAAATTTTCCGAAATTTCGAGGCCGACGAAACACATATTTGATGTTAAAATTACATAATACATACCGTTTAAAAATATTAAAAATATTAAAATATCATTCCTTCGGACTTTTATCGTAGGATTTATGACAAATAAAATGTTAAAATCTATTTACTGGGTCGATGTCGGTATGAATGAAAGTATGAAATTAAGTCCGAATATTGGGAATTTCATTTCATTTCATTAAATGAAATGAATAAAAAAAAAAGGGACTCCCTGGATATGTTTACTGACCGCGTTAAAAAGTAGCTTATAATTTTCTCCATCCCATAACTATATGGGTATACGTACTAACGTGCATACCAAATACCACAGTGACTAGTTAAGTCAAAAAAAAAAAAACAAATTTAATTTCACATTTATAATATTAATAAGTAATTATATATATTTTATAGACATAGTAAGGCTTGGACTTCAGCTGACTGTCTTATGATCAAGCCAGTTATTTCTTATTTAATCTGTAAAATTTTATTTACGCATTGAAGTGTAGCACTACTCGTACCTACTATTAAAAGTGCATTTTTTTTTTTAATGGGTGATAATGGTATGGTAACCCCGTCTGCGCTATTGGTAATACACTGGCGGGGCACCAGTGAGGGATGACAGATGAAGATGAAAGTAGGCCAGTTAGCCCATTCTGACGAATTAAACTAGAATTAGTCACGATGATTACCAAGGGGAACCACGTGGAGGTCGACCTGACAGGGTATATTGCTAGTAATAGGGCTATTTGACCCCATTACTAACAATCCCTTTCCCCCCATTAAAAGTGCATTAGTGTTCATTTCCGAAGTCATATATTTTATATAATACAACAACATTTATAGATCGGGGGGAAAGGGATTGTTAGTAATGGAGACTAAGAATCCCATTGCTAGCAATATACCCAACCAGGTCGACCTCCTCGCGGTTCCCCCTGGAAACTATCATGATTAATTCCTGATTAAATTATCATGATGGGCTAACTGGTCTGTTTTCATTCTCATCGATCACCCTTCATTGGTGCCCCGCCGGCGTATCCCGTTAGTGCGGGCGGGGTTACCATACCATTTTCTTCCAATAAAAAAAAAAAAAAAACATTTATAGATCTATGTAATTCTATTAAGTTAGAGTGGGTCAAACACTGAATAATCTTTGGTAAAATCGATTCAATCGTGTTGTACCACGTGAGAGATTATAATTTTAAATCGACCAAATGCTCGATTTAGATACCACCTTTCACAATCGAAAGCATGCGTTGATTTTTTTTTAAATTTATTGCCAGTGTTAAACAATATAATGGTATGTGGTAGCTGCGTTAATCACCATATATCAGAAGGGAAAAGGGATTGTTGGCAGTGGAGTTTAATAGCCCCAGTGCTAGCAATATGCCCTATTAGGTTGACTCCCACGTGGGTCCCCCTGGAAACCATCGTGACTAATTCTAGTTTAATTCGTCAGAATGGGCTAACTGACCTGCTTCATTCTCACCTAACATCCTTCACTGGCGCCCCGCCAATGTATACCGATAGCGCGGGCGGGGTTACCATTCCATTATCACCCATTAAAAAAAAATCACCACATATCACCTCAAACATCACAGGTCCTAAAACCATAGTGTTAAAATTTGGTAAATTTTTAAATAGCAAATTTTAAACTTTGCTTAAGTTTTTTCCTTTGCGTTGTTTACTCCAATTCATGACTTAACGCGTCATAGTTACAGGTAAATAGTGCATATAATTTAAACATTATTAAATTTTAAAATTTTATTACTTTAAACAAGTGTAAAAAAAAAACGGTAACTTCGTCTGCTCTATCAAGTATCAAGAATGTCAGTGAGGATTAGGTGAGAATGAGATCAGGTCAGTTGGCCCATCGTGACGTATTCACCAAGCATTACCCACGATGGTTTCCAGGGGAATCCGCGTGGAGGTCGACCTGACAGGGTATATTGATTGTGATGCGACTGCTAATTCCCCATTACTAACAATCACTACCCTCAATTTAGTTAGTTAGTCGTTAGTAGTAATGTCTATGGTACTTAAGCATGGTTCGACATGCTGTACACCACAGACTGAGTAATTACTAAGTTATAGGTACTCTATACAGACTTTTAGTTAACTTCAAAAAAGGAGAAGATTCTAAATTCGGTTTTTTAGTCCGTCCGGTTCTACTAAATTATAGAACAATACGGATATATTCGTATTTTTGTGTTTGTTACCTCATGACTTCGTCATTTATAAATCTATTTGGATTTTTTTATATAAAATTTCTGCCTTAGAAATTTTATCAAAATGAGCTCTGTAGTTCAGTTTTCAAATTAACCGGTTTTCCCACGATTGACGTCGGATTTTTTTGTGGAACACACTTTTCAAATTCGGTAACATTGAAATAACGTAACGATAACTTCATCTCTGACCGTTCGATGGGCTCAATTTATGGGAAAAGAGACTTTTATGGGAATTCTCAATATTCAAATGTGCCGGGGTTGCCACATTGGCATCTCGTTCCATTTTAAACGGTTCATTCGTTTAGGTGATGCGACGTTATCGATGTAATTTATTAAGCAAGGTCATTGACCGCTTGCACCAATAGCCAGACGGACAAACAAACTTACGGGCGGATGTGTGTCGTTATCAAAATTATATGAAGTTATTATAAACAAATAAGGCACATCAAATGTTTGACGCTCGTCCTACTTAGCTGGACAAATATATATAGTACTGGCCAAGAGTGAGAGTTTCACGCGTAAACAAATGATAAATTAATTATTTTTTATCCTATTGTGAATTACCAGAGTCAGATCTTAGGGCCAGTGGGCCGCAATCTAATGATCTACCTGAGGGAGACTGTATAAAAGTCGATTGCTTAGGTACCTCTGTCCCATTCGTGTTTCTACCGTGAAGCAGTTGTGTTTGTATGGCTGTGTTTCGGATTGAAGGGTAGGATATGGTGTGAATTTACAGGGTACAGAGAATAACACTTGAGTCCTCAGGAATGGCAACGCATGGGGGGTATCATGAGCGAAACAGTATACTCTGTTATGTCCATGGTACTGCTCATGTCTATAGGCGACGGTTACCACTTTCCATCAGATGGGTCGTCAGCTTGTTTGCCATTCTAAGTCGTATAAAAAAAAACTTGTTGTACCGGGCAAAAATAATGTTTTAGCGGTCAGATGCATTAATTTTGCTATGAGTCTTTCCCGCCGTGTTGGGCATTTACCCGTCTTAATTCTCTAGACCGAATCCTGTTTAGAGCGTACTACTACTAAGGGCTACTAAAACTATTTGAAATATTAACTTTTTTGGGGGGAAGGGGGTTGTTAGTAATGAGATTTAGCAGCTCCATTGCTAGCAGTACACCCTACCAGGTCGACCTCCACGCGGTTCTCCCTGGAAGCCAAAGTGGTTAATTCTTGTTTAATTAGCCGCTATCGGCCAACTTACCTGCCTTCATTCTCACCTGTTACCCTTCACTGGTGGGCTAGCCCGCCAGCGTATACCGATAGCGCAGGCGGGGCTACCATTTCATCTTCACACATTAAAAAAAATTATTTACTTTCAGTATTTCGCATTGCATGGTTTATGGTTTGAATATATATATATATATATATATCGTATTTATAAGAAGAATGTATAAGTAAATGATTGACCAACTAATGCCCTTATTAAAGCCTGTTCGAATCCTTGGGCAAGGAACTCTAATAGATAATGTTTGTTTGTTTACATACGTGGAATGTATAAGTGAATAGATACCCATAGTCAATAAGGAAAAGTGGGTGCTATGGTGGTTACACAACACGGCCACTGGCGGACAGTTTTCAAAACAATGTTACCAATTAATTCTTGCTAGTGAAAGTGAATTTTATTATTTATTTATTTATTATATTACATCTACCGGGTGAGCTTTACAGTCTTGCAATACGCTCACCCAGGAAATCATCAGTACTATATATATATTTTTTTATACAACTTAGAATGCCAGACAAGCTGACGGCCCACCTGATGGAAAGTGGCAACCGTCGCCTATAGACATGAGCAGTACCATGGACATAACAGAGTATACTGTTTCGTCCATAATACCCCCATGCGTTGCCATTCCTGAGGACTCAGGTGTTATTCCTCTGTAACCTGTAAATTCACGCCATATCCGAAACACCTTGTGGTCATTCGACGAAACTCCAGCAAGTTGGAGGCAAATACATCCAATTGCGGATACCGGATCAATATATTATATATATATGTTATGTATGTATTCAATGACTTAACATATAATAACAAAAATGATTAATGCATTACAACACGTGTAGTTTGTTTCAATAAAGTTAATAATAAACAAAATGATAGACGTTTTGTTGAATTGATCAAAGAAACGAACTCTAAATGGAAGTAGTAACAAATTATAACTTATAACGAATTAATCGTTCTTTTTATTTATGGTACTACTGGACCTGGATGAGGTAGGCCGCAGTCTACCTGGATGTCAAATGTCCAGAAGGATATAGAGGAGTTCGGTTTAATTGATTCTGGTACATATTAGCGAAACAGATGGCGTGTGAATACGAAAGTCGACCTCGTGTAGCGGGAAGAGGCGAGGGAAAAGAAAGTGTTACTACTAGACATCATATATATATATACATATACACATACGAGTATATAGACATTATTAAGGAGACGACTAAGGGACTTTATGGTAGAGGTATGGGCAGCAGCATCTTAGAACATCTCTAAAATCCTAACTGCGATAGCAGAAGGGAATTTTTATGGGGAAGGCTTATGTTCAGCAGTGAATGATAAAAATAATAAAGATTCTGCCCGCATTGTACGCCGGTTTCTCTCGCTGGGGCCCTGAACTCGGGCCGACTGTTAGACTCCTTAAGAGATGTGAATTTTGTAAAAATTTAAAAAATAATAAATACACATTATAAAAAGTGAACATAAGGCTATAGATTTGTTATGAAATATATTTTACTAGGGATAAACTGCTGGTTTGTTTGTATGACTTGGGATAAAAGTATCCTATGTTTGTCTAGGAAACTGTTGAAATATTAATGGCGGGATGCATTTGCAGTTAGGTCGACAGACATACCATGGTTCGCCACTCGAATATAAAGCAATTCTCCATTGTAAAAGACCAATATAATATAATAAACTTGTGCAATGGGGGCCAATTGCGACTACTATGTCGACATAAAGAGGTCGGTAATTCGCTCTTAGGAAACATTATAAGATTTTTTTTTATAAAGAGCCGCCAAACACTTGGCTAAAAAAAATTAAGACTTTAGATTTTAGGAATTGTTCAAATTGATACTTGCTGTTTTTTTTTTTCACTATCGTACAACACGCCACAAACTAAAGTTCCATTCCTACTATCTGGATGAGTGGCAGTCCTTTACCGTGCGTTTTTCAAGGCACTCTCTTTCACATACAACCTCGCATTGAAATCAACTTCCAGTAGCAATATTTGCGAACCGATACGACATCGTAATCTTCGAGATAACAGCATATTCATATCCCGGCCGGCAGCACATGCAATGCCTCTGGTGTTACGGATGCTGATAGGCGGCGGTAGTCACTCACTTGTACCATCAGGTGAGCCGTTTGCTCATTTGCCCCCTGTTATATACAAAAGGGTTGGTTTTTAATGTTATAGCTCCTTAACGGTTGATCCAATTATTATAAAATTCGGTATACACCTTCAATATCGGGCGGAGAAGGCTATAGGTTACTTATAATCCCGGTCAGTAAATATATCCCAGCCACTCTCATGAAGTTTCGAGTAAAAGCAATTATAAAATTCGGTATACACCTTCAATATTGGGCGGAGAAGGCTATAGACTACTTATAATCCCGGTCAATAAATATATCCCGGCTACTCGGATGAAGTTTCAAGTAAAAGCAAATATAAAATTTGGTATACACCTTCAATATTGGGCGGAGAAGGTTATATGCTTCTTTTAATCCCGGTCAGTAAATATATCCCGGCCACTCGGACGAAGTTTCGAGTAAAAGCAATTTCTGCAAAATGACAAATTGAAATCGTAATTCTAAATACAGTGATTAACAAATGGCGTTGTAACAGGTATAGGTACATGTACCTAATATTATTGACACGTGTAAGACATGCTTGGTTTGAGCAAGTCATGCTTACTATAATATCCAGCTTGGAGGCGGTGTAGTAGATCTTCTTAATGGATGAACATGTAATGAGGTTACGAGTATCATTATATTTTCATGGTAAATAATGGTCATTGAATAATGAAGTCATTTACCAATTTTCCCTTTATTTATTTATTTATTCTATATTGAACCACGCCCTCCCCCCACCCCCTCTGAAGGAGGAGGTAGGGTAAGCCTGTATGTGTGCTTCTGAAATTATAATCTAGAAGTAGAAACACAGGCCCGCTTAATTGAATGCCACGATTCACTGGATAGGATATCTTTCAATAACCGAGTTATCCTCCAATGGATAAGAGGGCACAGTGGATCTTATGGTAACGATGCCGCAGACGAACTAGCTAGAAGAGGCTCAGGAACGAGGGTGGCAGACCCGAACCCACTTCTTCCTCTTCCGTTCTTGCAATTTCGAATATGGATTCGTCAAAGATCCGCTGACATACAAAACCAAAGATGGATACAGGCTACTGATTGCAAACAATCAAAATTGGCCGTACCTACGTTGAATCAACGACTATCAAAACTATTACATCTAGATAGAAAAAACCTCAAAATAATGATAGGGACAATAACGGGACATTGTCCATTAAACAAACATTTATACACAATAGGAGCCACAGACAGCCCTCTATGTCGAGGCTGTTTCGACGCCGAAGAAACGGCTGCTCACGCAATCCTGGAATGTGAGGCTGTGGCCCATCAACGTTTAGAAATCCTCGGAACGGTGAGATCGCTCCGTGAGGCCTGTGAAGAAATCAGGAAGCTTCTGCGCTTCTGGGCGGAGCTAGGTTGGCTGTACTAGCCACGACTCATACGCACAACGGCCCAAATGAGAGACTAAGCGTGGAAAATAGAGTCTTTTTCACATTCACATTCACATTTTATATTGCATCATTAAAAAAAAAAAAAAACAAGTATAGTAAATTGTAACTGGTAATTTGATTAGAATTATCCTGTTCAATTCTAACATTAGTATGTGTGTGATTGCTAACACTCGAAGATTGATCCCTATTATTACTACCAGATGTTCAACAACCCTTAAAATTGATGGCTAACCTAACCTAGGTTGCAGAATTGTTCTGGTGGTAATAGTGGTAGCCAATTCTTGAGTGTTGGTAGTTAAACACATATCTATTAATGATAGCGGACTTAAACAACTTCTAATCAAATAACCAGTGATATGGACTTCCGCAAGATAACACCTAATTCAGTAAAATAGTAAACTTTAATTTGAAGCGATAAGAAAGGCTTCCATATCGATAAGCAATCTCTTCTAGACAACCTTTGGGTCGACAGCGTTGAGGGGGAACACATAAAGTTGGTGGCACATTATTATATAGTCACTAATATATACATATACACTCATATATTCACATATATAAATAAACATATAAAAATAAAATATACATAAATGTACACATATTTAAGTAGAAGTTGAAGAGAGAACACAGGAGAACAGTATCGGGAGATAGTAGGACTTAAAAGAGGTTTTGTACCTAGCGAATGTTTGAGCGCACTGAATAGAGGTTTTTTTTAATGGATGATTATGAAATGGTAACCCCACCTGCGCTATCGGTATACACCGGTGGGGCACCAGTGAAGGACGGTAGATGAGGTTGAAGCAGGTCAGTTAGCCCATCGTCATAAATTCAACAAGAATTGTTCACGATGGTTTCCAGGGAACCACGTGGAGGTCGGCATAATAGGGCATATTGCTAGCAATGGGGCTGTCAAACTTCATTGCTGACAATCCCTTACCCTCCCTCCCCCGCGTATAGAGGTAGGAAGTGAGCTCATTATATTTTCCCATGCTCTATTACTGATGGAATACAAATTAGGGATTATAGGCAAGGATAAAATAGGGTCAGTTGATCCATCGTGACAAATACACAAGGAATTGACCACGTTAGTATCTAAAGGGACCGCGAAGAGGTCAAAACCAGACAGTACATTACTGATGGTGTATTTAATAAATTCCCATTACTAATCTCCCCTCTGGCATGGTATGTCGTGTTGTGGGATTTAAACATGATTAATCACTCATTCTCATGAACGAGTAGGCACAAAGATAAATCATTTACTTTCCTTTACTCTCAAAGTACGTACTTAGTATGCTAATAGGCGAAGAAAATGTTTTTTTTTTTTATTTTGGTACAAACAGTCTTTAAAAAAAAAACATAGTTATATAACTTTTGTGTTATATAAAATTAGACAATGAGTACCGAAATATATACAATAGTAATGTATTGTACATAATAATATAAAAATATTTTGGTACCATAACATATGGTAAAAAATAGAAATGTCGTGACATTATGCCAGGTTGTGCTGTTTATTTTATATATAGGACTTTGTTGTAAAACATCTATTCTAAGTACAATTGCCTTAAAAGACTTTTGTTGTGGAAAAAAACCAGTGGCTTCAAATGTAACTAAATGGGAATTAATATGGGACTAATACACGAGTATAGGAGGTAGGAGGTTGTTAATGCCGAAATGCTAAGTTCGCAATGTATCCTGTAAAGTCGAACTGCACGTGGCCGCTTCTTGAAACCATCGTCGTTTCGTCCATTAATATTATTATTAATTAAATATATATTGTATTTAACATCTCCCTATTTATGGGGGTAAAATGTCCAACCATGCGTGCCTTAGCCAAGCAATGGTTGACTTTAAATTATATATGAGGACGATGACAATGATGAGGAAAGAAATTTCCTGACTATGCGGCAGGTATTGAGGATGCCCGCTTTCTGTAGCAAATCTATTGTACAGGTAGGAATTTGTAAAATATCTAAATGCTTGCGAAGATTTTTGGACACGATTCCTGTAAATTCTTATTATTTCAGCTATTAATTGTCCACTGCTGGACATAAGCTTTCCCCATAAGGGGAGTTTTGCCAGTAGTTGCTTGGTAGGCGAGTTGGCAACCGCAGTTAGGCTTTTAGAGATGTTTTAAAAGGGACGTTGCTGCCTATTCCTCGCCTTCTCTTAGTCGCCTCTTACGACACCCGTGGGAAAGGAAGGAGTGGCCTATTCTATGGCGTCCTCTATTGTTGCCCTGATATTATCACCGTTAGTACAGGCAGGTGCATCTTTCAATATTCATCCATTGCAAAGAATACATGTGTGTAAAACTTATCAATTGCTGAATTTTCTAAATCAATACAGAATATCGGAAAACAATCAAATCGTGTAACACAAAGGGTCATTAGGAAATTGAGAGAGGAAAAGAAAAAACAGGAAAATATACAGATATACAAATTGCTTTGAAGTTTCATTTTTAAAAGAAATTAATATGATTAATGTATACTAAAATAGAATTAAATGTCCAATTATCGGAATAATAATAATAATAATAAGCTTTTTAAGAATAAGTAAACAGATACCTATTGCGTAAATATAAAGTAACCTCAGTTCATTTTTTTTTTATACAACTTAGAATGGCAAACAAGCTGACGGCCCACCTGATGAGCAGTACCATGGACATAACAGAGTATACTGTTTCGCCCATGATACCCCGCATGCGTTGCCATTCCTGAGGACTCAGGTGTTATTCCTCTGTACCCAATTCACGCCATATCCCACCCTTCAAACCGAAACACAGCCATGCAAACACAACTGCTTCACGGTTGAAACACGAATTGGGCAGAGGTATCCAAGCAATTGACTTTTGTACAAAGTCTCCCTCTGGTCTCCCTCCTCATTTCTGCCTATTAATGATTAAAGACTGTGTTTAACAAAAAACAAACACAATAACAGAATATACCGTTTCTTTTAATAAGAGAACAATTACTAAATCGCACGAACGACGCTGCGAGCTCAACTAGTCAGGAATAAATTTGATTGATGATGCAAACTGCAAACTAAGATGTATTGTGCTATCGAAACTTGGCACTGAAACTTTCAAAAATAATCCGCGAAATACTATTATGTTTTCAACCAACTTTAATGAGAGAGAGGTTTTCAATTCGATTGTATGTTTTTTTATGTCCGTTGTTTCATTACTCTGTCAGTTATAAACCGATTTGGACAATTCTTTTTTTTTATCTGCAAGGATACACTTACAGATTAATTACATAGAATTTTTATCAGGATCAGTTGAATAATTTAATTTTAAAATTAAAATAATGGGTTTTATCACAATTGAAGTAGTTTTTTTGTTTTTTGTTAAACACAGTCTTTAATCATTAATAGGCGGAAATGAGGAGGGAGACCAGAGGGAGACTTTGTACAAAAGTCGATTGCTTGGATACCTCTGCCCCATTCGTGTTTCAACCGTGAAGCAGTTGTGTTTGCATGGCTGTGTTTCGGTTTGAAGGGTGGTATATGGCGTGAATTTACTGGGTACAGAGGAATAACACCTGAGTCCTCAGGAATGGCAACGCATGGGGGGTATCATGGGCGAAACAGTATACTCTGTTATGTCCATGATGCTGCTCATGTCTGTCCACTTTCCAATAGGAGGGCCGTCAGCTTGTTTGCCATTCTAAGTTGTATAAAAAAAAATACAAGGTAGTTTGTGATAAAATGATAACAAATTCACAGCAATCTACAAGTTGAGCACTATGTGCGTGTTTACGTTACAGAATAAGGAAAATTGGTGAAATAGTAAAATATTGTGTAGCGTCCGATAGTTGCCCGTATGGATAGATAGACGTACTCATGTATTGATGAGGACCTTGCTCTCTCCGTGACCCAGTTTGCTGCCGGCGGCGATACCGCCACGACACTTGTTTGTTATCGATTCTTTTTAATAGTTTGTAAACATTAATTGTATCTCTATAATTGTAGTAGCGTCCATTATCGGGCACGCTGCACATGTTTTATGAACGGATCTTAACCTGAGAATTACGGGGGGAAAGGGATTGTTAGTAATGGGGTCCAATTATCCCATTATAAGCAGTACACCCTATCAGGTCGTAGGTAGTCGTCTTAGGGTAATTATAGCACACTTACCAGTAACTTACTATACATCACTTAATTTTTTTTTTATACAACTTCGAATGGCAAACAAGCTGACGGCCCACCTGATGGAAAGTGGTAACCGTCGCGTATAGACATGAGCAGTACCATGAACATAATAGAGTATACTGTGTCGCCCGTGATACGCCCCATGCGTTGCCATTCCTGAGGACTCAGATGTTATTCCTCTGTACCCAGTAAATTCACGCCATATCCCACCCTTCAAACCGAAACAGCCATGCAAACACAACTGCATCACGGTTGAAACACGAATGGGACATCCATAACTATGACGAATCCATAAATATGAATCTATCTGCAATTAATTTCTATCTTAGTTTGTGGATGTTATTATTAATTTCGGCCGTAAGTAAGCAAGAGTCTAATCAGCCAGCTGTTTAATGAATGAAAGAATAAATGAATTTTTACTAAATATTAATGATTGCCAGCAGCAGATCTTAAAATTGATTACACTTTGTTCAGCATATTTACCATTGCATAGGTGTAACTAACCAACCTAACGAACGAGGAAGTCCTAAAAAGAGTGAACGAAAAGAGAAAATTGGTTGAAATAATAAAGAATAGAAGAGGCAAAATGCTGGGCCACCTTTTACGACATGACGATTTTTTTAAGAGCATAGTAGAAGGAAAGATAGAGGGCAAAAGAAGAAGAGGAAGACCGAGAATTAACTACATGGGACAGATAAAGGAAACACTAGGCGTCATGTCGTATAGGGAGATAAAGGATATGGCCTGGGATAGAGCTGGCTGGAGGAAGATGCATGAATTAGTTGCACCGACAAGAGGAAACTCTTAAATGAAAAGAAGAAGGTGTATAAATGTTTTTTTTTTTCTAATCCGCCACTGTGTTTAGCCAAGCTAATACATGGCCTAGAAATGACCCAACTCTCGGTTCACTAAACGATTTAAAATGACGACGATTTAATTATTATTTGCCCTAATATATATTTAATTGCTATAAGAGATAATTTAACTTTTAGACTATTCGATCTCGGGTTTTCCAGACAACAGTAACACGTGTATATTTCTTTATAAGTTCTAAATAAGCCCTCCGAAATGGAAAGAAGCTAGGGTTACATCTTACCTTTACTTGTGCCTGGGGATAGGAGGGCAAGTCGGACGATTGTTTGGAATGGGAAAAAGAAAACAAATTTAATATAATTGAAGTAGATACAGTAATTATTCATTGGTAACTTTTAAAAAGTTCTTAATTAAATTACTGAGTTAGTTCGCTGCGTTGATGCTGATTTTTGGGTGGGTAAGTATCAAATGTTATTGTTGGAAGCTATAGATCTATTAGTGTAATTGTATTTCTTATAATTTTTTTATTAATTATGACTGTTTGCTTTTAAATAAAATAAATAAAACAAATTAAATGTAAAAAGTGAGGAAGGGCAAAATTGGGCATTAAAAAAAGTATTTTATGTGTCATGGACGTCATCTTTTTTTTGTTTTTTTTTTTAATGGATGGTAATAGAACAGTAACCCCCGCCTACGTTAACGGTATACGCTGGCGGGGTACCAGTGAGGGGTAATAGGTGAGGATGAAAAAGCAGACCAGTTAGCCCACTGTGACTAATCCATCTGGAATTCAATATGATAGTTTCCAATGGAGACCACGTGAAGGTCGATCTGATGACCAGTTCCATGGCTAGCAATATAGAGTATATTGGTAGTATTGGTGTATTGGAACTGGTAGTTCTCATTACTAATAATCCCCCCTATTTTTTTTTTTGTTATCACTGTAGTATGTATTTTTTTTATACCACTGAGGTGACAAAAAAGCATACGGCCCACCTGATCTTAAGTGGTTACAATAGCCTATGAACACCTGCAATACTAGAGGTATTACGTGTGCGTTGTCGACCCTAAAGAAACCTCTTTACCCCCCTTTTGAAGAACCCCATGCTGTAGTCTCTTGGGAAAACCTCGACAGGGAGCTCATTCCACAACCTGAGTGTTCGTGGGAGGAAATTTATAAGGTATTATTGTAAAGGGCAGTGAATATTATGGTTGTCAGGAACGGGTAAAATACTTCATCCGGGATTGTCCATAGCTCAGCGATACAAAATGTCTGACAACCCTATCAGGGCTCACAGTTGTGAGTGTATTATCGGTCACCAATAAAAGAAAAAAAGTAGCCGATAAGTTCTTAACAGATCTATATGTGGCTCGTGGTCGTGCCCAAGGACATGGTGTGACGTACGAAAATAAAGGCCCAACACTAGTTCGTACGACTACGTACTCCGGCCACATTCACGTATCGTACACGAGTCGAACGCGTGATCGGAGCGCTTAAAATGTTGCTCGACAAATGGGCAAATACATTTATGAGGAATGTCGTAAGGGGCGACAGTTTAATTTGCTTACAGTTAATGACGATCTAGGCCAATGACTGATTGTGTGATATTAAATACAACTGATATGCAATTAGTTAGTAGTAACACAATACTGGTGATAAATTATATTCATATTGTATGAAGAAAATGGAGTTTATTTGTAACACGAATATTAGTAAGAAGGAAGTATTTATTTAGTGCTTAATAATTACAAAAATAAGGGTGGGATATGGCATGAATTTACTGGGTACAGAGGAATAACACCTGAGTCCTCAGGAATGGCAACGCATGGGGGGTATCATGGGCGAAACAGTATACTCTGTTATGTCCATGGTACTGCTCATGTCTATACGCGACGGTTACCACTTTCCATCAGGTAGGCCGTCGCTTGTTTGCCATTCTAAGTTGTTAAAAAAAATCTAATTTTAATTTTTTATTTACTGTTGAGGTTTGAAAACGGGAAAGGAAGGGGTGGCTCATTCTATGCCGGGACTACATGGATGTATGGTGTTTATAGAATACTAAATGTAAATCACTTGTACATCCGTTAGTGAAACACAAGACTTTTCTTATACCATTGCGATGGCAATCAAGCACACGACCCACCTGATGGTAAGTGATTACCGTAGCCTATGAACGCCTGCAATACCAGAGGTATTACGTGCGCGTTGCCGACCCTAAAGAAACCTCTTTACCCCCCTTTTGAAGAACTCCATGGTATGGTATCTTGTATGTAGTCTCTTGGGAAAACCTCATTAGGGAGCTCATTCCATAACCTGAGTGTTCGTGGGAGGAAACATCTCTGAAAGCGCGTTGTACGCGACCATTTAGGCTGTAGGATATGATGGCGAGGCGTACGATGCACGCGATGGTAAAAAGCGGCCGTGGGCATCAAATTGAACAATTCCTCTGAGCACAATCCGTTGTACAAGCGGTTTAACCCTTTTTGTGCCATTGGTTTTTACTTATATCTACTTAAAAATGCCAAAAAAATCTCTGTCATGTTGATGTCATTTACCCTTGTCTCTAAAAAAACTGTATCTCCTCCAAAAATTATCCAATTTTAATATTTTTTTTACAGCAAGCTAAACAGCGACTGATTTTACGAGCGCTATGACGCTCGTGGCACTTTTAGATGCAATGCGCACGAGCGCGATGGCGCTCGTCGGCACTCAAAGGGTTAAGACTACAGACTAGCTTTTTTTTTGATGGGTGAAAATGGTATGGTACGCCTGCGCTAACGGGATACGCTGGCGGAGCACCAGTGAAGGGTGATAAATGAGAATGAAAACAGGTCAGTTAGCCCATCATGATGAATTCGTCAGGAATTAACTAAGATAGTTTCCAGGGGGAACCGCGAGGAGGTCGACCTGGTTGGGTATATTGCTAGCAATGGGATTCTCAGTCTACATTACTAACAATCCCTTTCCCCCCACTACAGAATAGCTGACGTGTGGAAATAGACGTACAAACAAATATACAAGCGAATTCAGCACCTTTTCATCAGACTTACGAGGTAAAAAAGGAAAAGGTTAAAAGTAGGATATTCTCAATTCGCTGGTATTTCTTATGTTTGTTACCTCATAACTCCGTTAATTACAAACCGATTTGGAAAATTCTTTTTTTTTATCTGAAAGGATATACTTTTAGATTGGTCCCATAGAAATATTATCAAATTCGGTTGAGTAATTTAGTTTTTAAATAAAAAAAACTGTTTTTTTTTTTAAAACTAATTTAGCCTCGATGGATTAGTATGTTTTGTTTTTGTAAAACACAATTTTTATACAATTTTTTTTTTGAAGACGTTCATAAAATACGTCAAATTAACGCTCGCCTCTCGTCTATGCAGGTTTATAATCAATTTTAATTTTTTTTGACGTAAATACTGCTTCTTCAATTCTTTATATTGTTACATTTTAAGTGCCCGACTACCGTAATAGGGGCCGTATTATATACCGTAACCGATTTGCCGCTCGTTACCTGAGCATTAAGCCGATAACACACGTCTATTAAAAATGTATTAAATTATCAATACTACCTGACCGATAGTGGACCTCTGTTACAGTATTTGACTAGTTTCACAATATTTATAAACACACTGTATATTCGGTTCTATATCCTAAACCCTTAAAAATAGGCTTTAAATTACAGTGTTGCCAGTGAGTTTAGAAATAATAACCGGATATAAACAAGCCTCCTATTATCTATGAGTTTAGTTAAGCAATTAACAAAAAATATTATACCGGTACAGTTGTAGAGTTAAAAGTGAGTTTGTTTTTGCCTCTTAGCATTTTAATGTAACCAATGAGTATTAAATTTGAGATGAAGAGGGATATATATATATATAATTTGATTATAGTATTATAATTTTGAGAAAAATAAACTATATAGGTTACTTTTTATCCAGGTCAGTGAATATAAACCAGTCACACGAACGAAGTCGCGGGTAAAAGCTAGTTGTTACATGAAACCTTAAACTTATGTTCCAAATTGAGACGTCGCGATTCGAGTTTGCGATATTATAAGCAAGATTAATGACAACATACTAATAGGTGATATTAAATAAATAATTAATGTTTTTTTTTTAATTTACAGATCCGACATGGCAGTGAACACTATCGATTGGAAAAGGATCATCAAATAAACACCATAGCTAATTAAGATATAGCATTAGCATAATTAACCCTTCTTTCCATGGTTTTTTTTTTATTGGTGAAATAAATCAAAGTATTATATTTCATGTTTAAAATTAAACGAAAAATTGTTAAAAACATAAATTTGGCAGCTATGTTTTTTTTCTCTGCAATGGACATTAAAAAGGTATCCAGACATGATCAACTTAAAGTAAACTTGTTCTTTTATATAATTTTTGGGCGTTCAATGTTTTGATGGATATTTCCACCATCATGCAAAGAAGGGTTAAGATATTTTTTTTAATTTATGGATCGGACAGGGGAGTTTTTTTTTAATGGATGATAATGAAATACATGTAGTATCCCCGCCTGCGCTATCGGTATACACTGGTACCCGTGAGCGATGATAGGTGAGAATGAGTAGGTCAGTTGGCCCATCGTGGCGAATTTAATAATAAATCAATCACGATAGTTTCCAGGGGGAACTGCGGGGAGGTCGACCTGGACAGAGAAGTGAACACTACCAATGGGGGCAAAGGGATTGTTAGCAATGGAGTTTGACAGCCTCATTGCTAGTAATATACCTTATTTGATCGACCTCCACGTGGTTCCCCCTGGAAACCATCGTGAACAATTCTTGTTGAATTCGCCACGATGGGCTAACTGACCTACTTCATCCTCATCTATCATCCTTCACTGCTGCCCTGCCGGTGTATACCGATAGCGCGGGTGGGGTTACCATTCCATTATCATCCATTAAAAAAAAAAACACTTCCGATTGAAAAAGGTAAATTAGATTCAAAATCAGCGAGAATATTGCGTACCACACAAACAATATATTCATGCGAATTGTGTTGAGGGCCTATTTTGGAGTATAAAAGCGAATGACGTTGAATTTCTATGGTAACATCTCTCCGTCCACCATGGTAGGTAGTTGAAATAACGTGTAAACAAACATCGACCTTGTCGGGTGAGCGGTACAGTTTTAAACTTTGTTGCCATGTAATAGAGTGCAAAAATGTATGTACTCGTAGCTGGCCAACGAGGTATATATTGGCATGTCAACAATATAACACGGTACCTATAGGTAGATAGACACTACTCTATTATTGACGTAACATTTTAATCTATGAGAATTTGACAGTGTTTGATAATGTAGCAATTTTAGTTTATTAACCTGAACTGGACACAAAAGAGGTATTAAGTTTTGAACTCATTATTGTAGACATGGGAAATATGGATACCGATCCGATATCTATATATTTGGTCCAAAAGCTCACCATCCATTTCGATATCACCCATATCAATTAGATATCTATTTTCCAATATGTTAAAACTCTGTTATACAATGTTATTTTTTTGGATAACAGACTTTTAACATATTCGTTATTGGCCCAATATATATATATATATATATATATATATATATATATATATATATATATATATATATATATATATATATATATATATATATATTGCTATATATTATATTACCCACCCCTAATTATTTGTAGGCAGGATTATTAATGGGGATTTTTTTGATGGGTGAAAATGGTATGGCAACCCCGCCTGCGCTAACGGGATACGCTGGCGGAGCACCAGTAAAGGGTGATCGATGAGAATGAAAACAGGCCAGTTAGCCCATCATGGTGAATTCATCAGGAATTAACCATGATAGTTTTCAAGGGAGAACCGCGAGGAGGTCGTCCTGGTTGGGTATATTGCTGGCAATGGGATTCTCAGTCTCCATTACTAACTATCCCTTTCCCCCGTAAGTGCAGATGTTAGGTTCCTTTGCTCGCAATATAACTTGTCATCCATGCAGTCTCACATAGAAACCATCGTGGTAAATTTCTAGTGAATTTGCCGTTTCATCAACAACGTTTTATTCTTCGCGGATATATATATATATATATATATATATATATATATATATATATATATATATATATATATATATATATATATATATATATATATATATATAGAGAGAGAGAGAGAGAGGGATATATATCTTCATCTATTGAAAAAATCCTCAAAGCTCCCAAAGAATATGCACCTGTATTTCAATTGTATATTTTTTATTTATAAGCTAATTTAATAAGAATGGTTCTTAGGAAATAGATCATCTTCAGCAAGAAATAAGGGTTGAAAGAATCTGAATTCTAGATGTTAAATGGTACTCTAAATTCTAGAGAAAAATACTAGAATTTAGAATTTGTAGTCAAAATAGAGATTCCATTTTCAAAATGTCCTGTTTCTACTACTAGTTTTGTCTGTAGTCTGTTTTAAAAAGTTTAAGTCACCTTCGTTGTCTATGAAAGCCTCTGACGTAGTTTACTGGCTTACAAACATGATTTTGAAAATTCAGTAATTTAAGTTGGACAGCACCTGTTAATATAAATAACTATCCCATATGATTATTTATGCGGATTATTAATGACAAGATAGAGTACTTTACCAACCAATCTATGCAACCAACTTTTAGTATTAAAAAGTTAAGGTTGTTTGTTCCAAAACATAATAAGGATGCTATTAGAAGACGTTCCTTGTCAAATTACAAACAGCACTATTATACTGCTAGGAAGTCATTTATAAAAATTAATGGTAATTCGACAACATTTATGGCGCGCTGTCTTTACAATTTGTATGCGGTATGGTATTGTAGTTACCAAATATGTATGCGGCCTGACCAACCAGCAAACTACACCTGTTCAATATTTTCATTGAGAGTGAAGTACAACACTAGCGGTACAGTTTTATGGCTGTATGGCTTAGTCCCTTTGCCTTTTCCATTATTATTTACGCTAAATGGATTATTTACGCTAAATGGATTAAATGCAAAACCTAAATTCGCTTGCTAAATGCTCTCATGTAATCCAAAACGTCAAAAATGAAGATTCACAATAAATAATAAGCAATTTTTAGCTATCAGCTTTTGCTGTTATAAGAAAACACGAAAGGATTTCATTAGTAATTTATCTGATGAAATCTTCTACAGCATTTTTTACATGTCGCGCTTTTTTTTAATAAAGTTACGGCTTGGGTATTCGCTTCAGCTAATGTTCAATTTACAATGGTTTTAATAATGACAGTGTTGTATATATTAATAGCTTTGTTTTTTTTTAACACATGAAGTAATCGAGCATGCGGTATACCTATATATATAATTACAAAGCTGTTGCCAAGTAAGGGTACACCTTTGCGCATTACAATCGTAATGCAAGCCCTACGAAGTATGAGCTTGGATGGCGCTATGTTCATTTATGTAAATATTTAACTAATAAATAGGTCGTTAGCAAAGTGTCGTTTCAATTATACAAATGATCGAAACTGATGGTCTCGACCTGATTAGAACACGTAGCCCTGTACAGATGGAAATCATAACGTGATCTGAGGTTATATAGATAGAGTGTCTCCGTACAAATGCTTCGACAAAAACAGGTCAACTTTCTTATCTATGTCTGTGAACAGGGTTACCATAATGTTAATTTACTACTCAGAATATGGGTAAAATAAAATTGTTGAGATTAAATAAATAAAGATACAAAATTTTATATATAAGTATAACAAGGTAAACAGTGCATAAAACTTCATAAAGATTTTATCTTTACTGTTTAGGTGCTATGATTTATGTCCAAGTTTAGACGTAAAATACATTTTAATTTTAAAATAATTCTAAATGGCTGCGAATTTAATTAATACATGTATATTAATTTGTAAACAATTGTACCTATATTGATATTATGTCAGAAAAAATAGTTGCTAATTAAAATTTAA
This sequence comes from Galleria mellonella, assembly GCF_026898425.1. Taxonomy (NCBI): domain Eukaryota; kingdom Metazoa; phylum Arthropoda; class Insecta; order Lepidoptera; family Pyralidae; genus Galleria; species Galleria mellonella. The sequence goes on along the minus strand of NW_026442162.1, from coordinate 5,918,456 downwards.
GAAATCGACCTGATCTACGTAACTTTTAATCCAATTACTTGCAACACTGAAAAAATGGCGCGTTTGGTTTTGGTTTAAAAAACATATGCGTCAATGCGAGGCAACCAAATGTCAAAAATGGCTGACTAAATGCAGACACGTTTTTGACACTTGATACTCTGTTTATATGATCTGAGGCCGTCGTATCGAGCCGTTAGTTTTGTCGGTTCAACGTATTTGCATTAAGTATATAAATGTACAACTAATAAATAGGTTGTTAGCAACGTGTCGTATCAATTAAACAAATGATCTAAACTGATGGTCTCGACCTAATTAGAACACGTAGCCCTGTACAGGTTGAAATCACGAAGCCATTCATATCGTATATCATAATTATCGCCAAAGAGTTACATTTTTAGTAAAAGATATCAGTTGAGTAGGTGTTTGAAAGGAATCGCGTTATGATTTATGTAAGGTGGTTATTTTAACTCTTACATCACGTTAAATAAGGTAAATTAACGGGCAAACTATCTAAAAAGTATTATTGAGTGAAAAATAGTGATATGAGTTCAATTTTCGTTTAAATTTTTAATATACACTTAAAAATTACTACTAGACAAAAAGGTTAGTTTCTAATACTGCATAATAAGCAAGTCTCGATTCAAAAGATTACAAGTCCATCACTATCTAAATAAAAAAATAAATAAACAATAGTTCTGCAGTTTGTTTTCTGTAATAGTGTAGTGCCACAACTATTCGCCTTAGTCTAAATCTTGAGTACGAGTAGTGAGTCTCGGTGAACAATGAGTCAGAAGTCACATCACTATGTAGATAATAGATAACACATGAATGAATTTAACGATGCGCCTCACAGTGACTTCAACGCCATAAAATAGTAATAAATTTAACGAGAGTTGCTTTTTATTTAACATTTTATTGCTTTATTTCATTATAGCTGTATTAGTATTCGATTGGTGTCCAATTTGTTGCTAATCATATACGAAACATATGCGTGTATTGGAACGCGGTTTTCAGTTTGTTTTTTTTTTTAAATGAAAATAGAATGATAGCCACGTGCATGCTACCGGTCAGTTCGCGAATTATTAGAAACCTGAGAATTATATAGAGATTGACATCAATTCAAGTTAACAAATTTATTTTGCATACTCCATAGTTATAACAATTAAAACAAATGAATAGTGTACGAGATGACTTGACGGGGTTAACGACAAATATATAACAGGTCTCGATAATATTATAATTCTTTGAATTCCAACCATCAAAATTTATTGTTTATCCCACATATGAACGCTAAATTTATTCTGCATAACGGTTAATTTTGTTTTGTATGGATTTAAAATTAATTTCTATATAATTCATAGTCGTAAAATTTCTACGACCTATGTAATGACGTCTAGAGATAGATTAGATATCTCTATTTGATAAATCTGTAGATCTCTCTAAGCGTGATTATCATTGCATTATCTCATTAAAAATACCAATATTTTAGCCATAGACTACATTTTCTATGGTCACAATTAAGACAAGTTGATTTCACAGTTTTGGTAAGTCAATAAAATAAACCTTCTATGTGCACCCGTCCGCTGATAAATCACAGTAGACCAATTTTCCTGTCTTCGTGTTCACCTCTCATCCCTCACTGGTACCCCATTGGCTTAAACCAATGGCGCAAGTGAGGTTACCATTCCATTGTCATGTATAAAAAATAATAATAATACATATACAGAAAATCGTCTACAAATGGAGACGTGGAAGCATTTTTTTAATAACTGATAATGGAATGGCAACCCTGTCTGTGCTTTTTTTTTATACAACTTAGAATGGCAAACAAGCTGACGGCCCACCTGATGGAAAGTGGTAACCGTCGCCTATAGATATTAGCAGTACCATGGACATAACAGAGTATACTGTTTCGCCCATGATACCCCCCATGCGTTGCCATTCCTGAGGACTCTGGTGTTATTCCTCTGTACCCAATTCACGCCATATCCCACCCTTCAAACCGAAACACAGCCATGCAAACACAACTGCTACACGATTGAAACACGAATGGGGCAGAGGTATCCAAGCAATCGACTTTTGTACAAAGTCTCCCTCTGGTAGACTTTGTACAAAAGTCGATTTCTTGGGTACCTATTGGTATACACTGGCGAGGCACCAGTTAGAGATGATAGGTGAGGATAAAAGCATATCCTTAGAGTACATTACTAACAGTTCCTTTCCCCTCAGACGCGGAAGTTGAAAGAAGAATTTTAGTATGTAAATTTACCCATAAAATGGTCCTTAATGCGGTCGTTCGTTAACTTCTAGTTAAAAGTGTTCGAATAGAGTTATTTGTGTAACTTCTCAGTGGTAATGTTGCTAAACATAGTGTCAATTTATTTTGTATCGCATAAGAACCCTGCACGTTTATTTTGTCACTTTACGATTGTATGTTAAAATTTTTAAATCAAATAATTCAGTAGGATTGGCGCCAACGAAGTTTTTAATGTGTTTTGCTAATCTTTGATGTTTTTTAATTTTGTTTTTTTTTCACGACTTTCTCTATGCTAACTGTATTTTGTCTTTGGTATTTTTATTTCAAACTAGCTAACTTGATAGCTGTTGTGAAATTTAAATTAAAATTGTTTTTTTTTTCTTTCCGTAAAAACAATAATCAAAGCAATAAAAAAGAGAGATGCATAAAAAATAGATAATGACGATCAGTCTAGATAGTTCTCAATTAGGATTCTTTTTTATTTATATAGATTATTTATATTATATTATATAGATTATTTTATTTAGATAGATTCTATATTCAAAATTGACTTTATTGAATTTTTACTTTAAAAAAATGGTCAAAGTAATAGACAATTATTCATATTTTTCGTATTTGTAATACGATTTTTTTCTTAATATAAACAAAGCAAGTGAATTGACATTAATAAGGTAATAATTTATAAGAGCGTTTTATTTAATTTTTAATCATAATAATAATATTTGCCATTTTCAGTAAGGACCCAAAACCCTATTTCAATTTAGGCATCTGTATTGTACAAAAAATAACAAACAAGTGTTCGATTGTGCAAAAAATTTTATAACCTCTGACTCGTCTGAGTTACAAAGCATTTATCAAAGCGAGCGGTCAACTACATCGGTAAATATTTATACTGTGACATCGTCGTGCGCAATTTATCAGCAACTCGGTACGGTGCTGGCGTACGGCGAGCTGATTGCACTCGGTGACTCCGTGAGCGAGCGACACTGTGACGCATGGCGTGACCCCTCCTCCGAGAGCCACCGACCGGCCCCACCCCCCACTGGGGAGTGGGCGCGGCGATTGTATACGTTATCTATTTATTTATATAATACTCTTTAAAGTTGTATTAATCGAGTTAAAGGCGGAAGAGATTTTTTAATTTAATCGTATAAGAACTCGTATTTTTGTGCATTTATTGAATTTTTTTTATTTAATAGAGTTTAGGTAACTACTTCTATGTTCCTAATGTTTACTATTGTATCAAGAGGTCCATTGGTTTCCATTAAAAAAAAAATAACGCAATTCGTCCTTTTTTTAATTATTTAATAAAATTGTGTTTAAAAAAAAACGATTCGAGTCGCGGTAAAACCATTTAAAATTTGAAATTATATCTTTTTAGATAAAAAAAAATCCGAATCAGTTTATAATTGACGGAGTTATGAGGTTTTTTTTTGATGGGTGAAAATGGTATGGTAACCCCGCCTGCGCTAACGGGATACACTGGCGGAGCACCAGTGAAGGGTGATAGATGAGAATGAAAACAGGCCAGTTAGCCCATCATGATGAATTCATCAAGAATTAACCATGACAGTTTCCAGGGGGAACCGCGAGGAGATCGACCTGGTTGGGTATATTGTTAGCAATGGGATTCTCAGTCTTCATTACTAACAATTCCTTTCCCCCCTAAACTTAAAAGTGTTTCCAGTATTGAACGGTCGAACTAAAACAAGTTGCATGCAACAAACCTATTCATAAATCGAGTCTGTTATTGCCATTGGGGTCAAGCGACATGTCAATCCAGGTCTTATCTGCGTCACAAGAATAGAAACCCTAGGTCGATGCTATATACATAGCTCATGACTTGAGCTCTAACGCGCCCTAGATAGGTTTAAAGGGGGACAAGGGATTGTTAGTAAAGCGGATTAACAGTCCCAATACTAAAAATATACACTGTCAAGTCGACGTCCGCGTAGAGCTGACAATCGTGCTGAATTTCAGGTATATTCAATACGATGGGCTAACTGGCTGCATTTTGTTTTAACAAATAATTTGCAGCCCATTTGTTGGCCCTAGATCCTGTCTAGTTTGGACAGCCTTGTTCTAGATCTTGGTGCGCACTCTTGTTTCTAAAGCTTAATTCTATCAATCGTAGGTACATAGGTATGACCCACCTCGCTTCTTGAGAAAATTTCCCGTACCTACATGGCGCGAATAGTTTTCTAAACAATAAAAAATAACCCATTGGCCATGGAGCTTCGTTAAATTCATTAAATTATGACACGTGTTCCAAAGCGTTAAAGTATACAATCACTTGGCAGTACAGCTGGTAATCTGTGACCGCATTACGACTGGACAATCCGGAACAGGTGAAAGGAGGTATATGAAGCTTTTATATGAAAATTGCAACAATTCCTATTCATTGCTGACCCATTGGTTACGCACATAATATACATTTATTTAATAGTAAGGTCGTTACCAGTTCTTTCCAACAATAATTAAATTTTTTTTTATTACCAAACGCACGACATGAGGGGGGGGGGATTAATAATGGAGACTAAGGGCCTCTTGATAGCAATTTTAGTGGGTAATAATGGATTGGTAATCCCGCCCGCGCTATCGGTATACACCGGCGGGGCACCAGTGATAAGTGAAAATGGTATGGTAACCCCGCCTGCGCTAATGGGATCCGCTGGCGGAGCACCAGTGAAGGGTGACAGATGAGAATGAAAACAGGCCAGTTAGCCCATCATGATGAATTCATCAGGAATTAACCATGATAGTTTCCAGGGGGAAGCGCGAGGAGGTCGACCTGGTTTGGTATATTGCTAGCAATGGGATTCTTAGTCTCCATTACTAACAATCCTTTCCCCCCAACGGGGTACCAGTGAGGGATGATAGGTGACGATGAAAGCAGGTCAGTTAGTCCATCGTGACGAATTCCACCAGAATCAATCACGATGATTGCCAGGGGGTACCGATTGGAGGTCGGCCTGATAGGGTGCACTGTTAGCAATGGGTCAGTTAGATCCCATTACTAATAATCCCTTTTCTCTCCCTTGCTAGCAATATACTTAGCCAGGGCAACCTCTGCGTGCCCCCGGAAATTGTTGTGCTGAATTCCAAGTGAATCCATCACGATAGGCTAACTAATCTGTCTTTTCATTGTTACCTATTATTCCTCACTGGTGCCCCACCAGCATATACCGTTAGCGCAGACGGGGTTACCATACCATTATCATCCATTTAAAAAAAAATAGCTTTTTAATTTAGAATATTAGATACAAAATAATAATAGAAGGTAAGATAGAAGGAACGAGGGGGAGAGGGACCGAGACATAGTTACATCAGGCAGATCAAGGAAGGAATTGGTGTCGTGTCGTATCAAGAGGTGAAGAGACTCGCTGAAAATCGTAGTGAGTGGCAAGAGCTCCACCGACAAGAGCGCAGCTCTTAAATAGGATAGATAGATAGATACAAAATATGTTCGCTCGTGGACATTAGGTCTTTGCACAGCACTCAGAAATAATAATATATAATTTATTACTTTTTTAACAGCACGTGTAGTATCAGAGGGTTAACTACGTGCTAAAGTCCATCCGAGTGATTCATAGTGGCAAAAATAAACGAAGCCACAGTAGCGTGTCTATATATAAATAGTGCGAGAGTAAATAAACAATTCACTAAAACGTGTCTCGGTCTACTTACTAATAGTAAGGGGGAAAAGGGATTGTTAGCAATGGAGTTTGACAGCCCCATTGCTAGCAATATCCCCTATTAGGTCGATCTCCACGTGGTTCCCCCTGGAAACCATCGTGAACAATTCTTGTTGATTTCGTCACGATGGGCTAACTGACCTGTTTCATCCTCACCTATCATCCTTCTCTGGTGCCCCGCCGGTGTATACCGATAGCGCGGGTGGGGTTACCATTCCATTATCACCCATTAAAAAAACTTACTAATAGTGAGTGTGACAGTAGCCTTATTTTTTTTTTTATAAATATGTTTATTTATTTATTATTTTGAAGGGAACCTACATGTGTTGCCACGCTTGGCAGGCGGGTTAGCAACTGCAGTTATGCTTTTGGTGATGTTTTAAGAGAGACGCTGCTGCTCATCCCTTGATCATGAAGTTATCCTTAGTCTCAAGAAGCGATATAATACACTTAGATTAATAAAAAGAGACATATTCATACATACATACATACATATCTGTCACGCCTGTCTCCCATTAGGGTAGGCAGAAACAATGGAACGCCAAATGCTTCGATTCAAACAAACCTCTTTCGCTTCTTCCACATTCATCAATCTTGTCATACACGCTCGCCGGTTACGGGTACTTTTAATTTGGCCCTTCTTCAGCACGTCGCCTATTTGGTCGACATACGTCCGTCTAGGGCGGCCCCTACATACATCTCCATAGACATATTCAAAGATACAAAATGTTCAAAAACTATCAAGCACATTTGGTTCCTATAAAGTTGAGAGGGGTTTAAAACGGAAAACATGTAATTCAAATTTAAACCATGTATTGTACGAAAATTAGATGAAAATATTTTTTACAAGTCCATTATTCTACATCTAAAGTCAATAAATTAAAAAAAAAAAACTTATCCGATGAATTCTTTCGCCTATAGAAAAGCTACATTATCAATAAGTAATATGGGCTGTATTTTTTTTAAATATTTTGACACTAATTTATCTCCTACTATCTATCTTTGCGAAATCGGCGCGAGTCGCTAGTGAGTCATACGCATGCTTCACTAGCGACTCGCCCCATCGGTGTCACAGCATATCCTGTGACGTCCATATAACAATTCATGTCTAAAAGCAAAAGCTACTATCTTCCATCAAGTGGGACGTTAGCTTATTTGACATATACAAGTTGCATAAAAACAATCTCTTTTTAGGTGTCACAGTGGTGTAACAGCGTGGTAACAGAATTCAAGTGGAAGAGGGGGGGTGTTCGAGTGTTTGATCAGTAAACCGATCGCCCCTCGCCCTCGGCCGGGGGTGCGCGGCGCGACGGCGCGGAGCGGAGGCCAGACGACACCTGTTGCTGGGTGCGGTACGACGCATCACACGTGCTCACACTTCGCTATCCATGTCAAGGATGCCGATAAAGAAAAGGAAATATCAAAGAAAGAATAATAATCTTCTACCTACCCACTTTTATTTGTTCTTCTTTAACCAAAAGTTGTTTGTAAGAGACTGCCCTAGCGATAAGACCGCCTTTTGTATCTTTATGTGTATATTTCAATCTGTACTCTATGCCACTGTATTTCACTTGGATTGTTTATATGTCATTGTTTATTTTTATTTTTCTGGTGCAATAAAGAATTAAATAAATAAAGATATTAAAAATAATATATAATTTTTTTTAATAATTAATATGTTTGTTATCTCTTAGCGTCTTAATGAATCATTATAAAATTTGAAAGAAATAAACAAAGAAATATTTATTTAGTGCTTAATTTTACATTAAAAAAGAACACATAATAATAAAAGACATTTAACTATAAACAAAGGGAGACTTGGTACAAAAGTCAATTGCTTGGGTACCTCTATCCCATTCGTGTTTCAATCGTGAAGCAGTTGTGTTTGCATGGCTGTGTTTCGGTTTAAAGGGTGGGATATGGCGTGAATTTACTGGGTACAGAGGAATAACACCTGAGTCCTCAGGAATGGCAACGCATGGGGGGTATCATGGGCGAAACAGTATACTCTGTTATGTCCATGGTACTGTTCATGTCTATAGGCGACGGTTACCACTTTCCATCAGGTGGGCCGTCAGCTTGTTTGCCATTCTAAGTTGTATAAAAAAAAATAATCACTAAAATGGTGTCACCCAGCTATATGCCATGTTCTTTCAAACATGACGCTGATTTTCAGTAATACCAATTTATTAGAGAGAGAGCATCGCTTAACTGAGATGATAATAACAAATAGTGTGCAACTATTTTTTAACTTTATTTCAGTAAGATCTAGGGAGAAACGTGATATCACGTGTAGCTAGATGTGAATGCAAGATATATATATATATATATATATATATATATATATAATTTGGTATGCAGGTACTATATAGAATGAAGAATAATATACCACCAACCTTTATTCCGCAATAAATATCAAATTCAGATATATATATATATATATATATATATATATATATATCTTAGATATAATAAGATAATAAAAATACTATTTAGTCCTTGTTAAGTTTCGAGAACAAAAGATTTCTTAAAATTGGTGTTTGTCTCTGTGTTCATGTTTGACAGTTAAGATATGAACAGTTGATATGAATTGATATTTCATATTTAAAAATATAATTCGAATTCCATCAAACGAGTAACTATATTTAAAACTTCTATAAATAGCGTTACATTCAACATGCTGAAAAAATAGCATATCTTTGATCACCTTTAATTAAAAATCAACTTACGCGTGAATCGGAGACATAATGTATTCATGGTTGACCGCAATGAACGTGTTCTAGAAACTTCGAGTTTATAAAATTGAGCGTAAAACCTTTACAGCCTTTCCGGGTTAAAAAATACAGGAATTTATAATTGTGGGGTTTTCTGCTGACGCGGGTGAGAGGCTGCCTCCGACGTCAATTCGGTTCATTGCACTGCATTTATCGTCACAATCGATTAAATAAACAAGTATGCATCGAGTCCAGCAAGTATCTTATGCCTTTGCAGGGCTCTATATGTATCGCTTACAACATATTTGCCTTATACCTATATGGTATATATTACATTCTCTCACGTGGGTTCTTTTTGTATCATATCCCATTTTTATTTGGAGACAGCATTATCTCCCATTTATTTCTATTTGTACCGAATTCACTTCTTTTCTGATCGTGTAAATTTTTTATATCCTCTGATTCTAATTCCAATTTAAGTTGAATGTAAACTGTAGCACACACACAGACAGTGGCGGATTTGCCCTAAGGCCCAGGAGGCCAGGGCCTAGGGTGCCAGATAATAGGGGTGGCCAATCGTGACAAAAAATTCAAAGTACGTACAACTAAAATGAAACCTCGGAAAATATTACAAACTAACAGATATTATAGTTAACTAAATTTATGAATCGGTATCGATAAAAGTTGAGAAAAAAGTAAATTCATTAAGTACTCAATATGATGGGTGTTGAGGTGCTGGTTGATACTCACTACATGGCCTGGGGCCTGGGGCGGCCAAGACTGCAAATCCGCCACTGCACACACATCATTACATCTGTTCCATGTTGACTGTTGAACATAGGCTCACATATGGTGTATGTGAACTCACTCATGTATGGTGTAAATACAGTAGTAATGTGTATGTAGTCGACTGTAGAGTCGAATTATGTAAATTCATTTTGTCGTCCACCGTCTAGTTCCCGGCACAGAATGGACCACCCCTTCTTTTCCCGTGGGTGTCGTAAGAGGCAACTAAGGGAGCATATGGTAGAGGGATGGGCGGCAGCGTCCCTCTTAAAACATATGTAAAAGCCTAACTGCGGTTGCCAAGCCGCCTGCCAAGCGTGGCAACTACTAGCAAAACTCCTCTTATGGGAATAATGGTAAATTCAATTAAAGGTTTTTTTTATGGGTGATAATGGAATGGTAACCTCGCCTGCGCTAACGGTATACACTGGCGGGGCACCAGTGAAAGAGATGACATGTGAAGATGAAGCAGGTCAGTGAGCCCATCGTAACGACTTCATCAAGAATTGTTCACGATGGTTTCCAGGGGGAACCACGTGGAGATGGATGAACCATTGCTAGGAATGGGGCTGTTAAACTCCATTTCTAACAATCCCTTTCCCCTCTAAAGAGTAGACTGGGTGGGCCATGCTCACCCTTGGATGTGAGCAAAGTTTAGCAAAGACATGTTTAGAAAGAACATTTTTATGGGCCAGACCCCCTTGGAAGATAATCTTAAGTACGCCAATGTGTATACCTTAATCAGTATTAAAATCGATTTACGTGCACATTCATGATATCATCGATTCGTTTGATAAAAAAAAAATCAGCGTTAATTAATAATGATAGTCAACAAACAATAGTAATTGTACGTCAGCATGCGATAACTGTTATTAGATAAAGTACTTGGATTTAAAAAAAAAATTTGTATACTCAACAAACTTTTTTTTAAAGATTTCGTCATTCATGCAAAAAAAGTTTACCAACTATATAATTACTTAAGCTTCGTTTTTAACAGAATGTTTTTTTTTTTTTACAAAAACATCATTTTTTATTGTTACTATTAATTATTTATTTTTACAAATTCAAAACTCCACAATACTGCATGAATAAACTATTTACTTAAAAATATTCATTGATGTATTGTGAAGACCGATGGTTGAACTAGGAAAACCTGTGCTAGTCAAATTTATTGACAATATCGATAAATAATTAATGGAATTATTAATAATAATAATAATTTATTTCAAAATAAATGTTACATTTTAAATATAGGTGAAACTCTGCTCCCTAAATAGGTAAATCCTGTACTTTAGGATAAGCAGTGCTCTTCCCTATACGGCATAATGACACAATATATATATATATATATATATATATATATATATATATATATATATATATATATATATATATATATATATATATATATATATATATATATATATATATATATATATATATATATATATATATATATATATATATTAATATTAAGGTACTAATACAATAATAATTTAATTCGTCCAAATATTATTTTGTAAATGAAATCTTGACTGTCTAATTTGTGAGTGTACGGAATGGATGAGTTATTGTAAAATTACTGTCTAGTTACATTTTATACGAGCTTGAAGTCGCCCATGTGTACGCTGAGTATTCGTTTTAGAAAGGGGAGACTTTGTACAAAAGTCGATTGCATGGGTACCTCTGTCCCATTCGTGTTTCAACCGTGAAGCAATTGTGTTTGCATAGCTGTGTTTCGGTTTGAAGGGTGGGATGTGGCGTGAATTTACAGGGTACAGAGGAATAATATCTGAGTCCTCAGGAATGGCAACGCATGGGGGGTATCATGGGCGAAACAGTATACTCTGTTATGTCCATGGTACTGCTCATGTTTATAGGCGACGGATACCACTTTCCATCAGGTGGGCGTCAGCTTGTTTGCCATTCTAAGTTGTATAAAAAAAAAAAGATCGTTTACTATCGCGTTCAATATAGTACCTAGTAAGCTATTTACACATTGCGTTCGTTTGTCTACCATTTAACTGATTAATCACGTACATAATTCAAAGATTATCAATAATATATCATTTATAAACTACCGATAAGGTATAGTTAATGATGATTAGACACGAAACGAGCGTAGTTTCAACAAATTTTTACATAATTCACTAACGCCACACGAATAACTTTTCTATCTAATACTGATTATATGCTTAATATAGAAAATAGTTTTATTAAATATTATTATATTAATTAATGCTTTTTTTTTTAATGGAAGACAATGGGGTATTCTCCCCGCCTGCGCTAACGGTATACGCTGACGGGGCACCAGTGAGGTATGATAGGTGAGAATGAAAAGACAGGCCAGTTAGCTCATCGTGATTAATATACCAGGAATTCAGCACGATGGTTTCCAGAGGAGGCTAAGTGGAGGTCGACTTGACAGGGTATATTGCTAGCAATGGGAATGGTAGGCCACATGACTAACAATCCCTTCTCCTCCTACTAATGAATGATAGCATATGGCATCTAGTGATCATTATTATCGTCTCAGCCATTATCTGATTCCATTCTGAGTCCATTCATGAAAATAGCAGTGGATAAATAAGGGCTGAGATGACTTCCCATTAGACTACCATAAGGAATGGTCCTAAGCCACCTGCATCCATTGACTCCCTGCAATAAGGTCGTCATTCCATCTCATGAAGAGTCGTCCTACATTGCAATGTCCTCCCTTTCCTTTCCCACATAAGTCCCTTATTCCTCTTATTCACCAATTTCTATTACACATTTTCAACGTTCCCTTCCTCTTTTCCTCAATCTTTTCCTCCATACCGTAGGTGGCGGAAAACACCAAGAAATGCATTCCCAAAGAGGGTTGACGTCAGGCAGGCGGCCGGTCGTAAAACTAAGGCAAATCTTTTTGTAATATGGATAAAAAACATATTAAGCCGACCCCAAGTAATAATTGGGAAAAAGATAGGAAGGTGATGACGATGATTAGAATAGAAGAGATCAATAAGTACAGCCTTACTTCCTTTTCACACACTCGATCCAATCATGTTACATTTGCTTCGAATATTTTGAAATGCCAGCCGCTATTTAAAGGCGACTTTTACTCAGTTCTTAATAGGGACCGGTTAGGAAAACGTAGGTACTGGTTTCTTATAGTTACTGGTTTGGTTTACGAAACTCTAGTTTATGGTAATTTTTTTGTGACATCGTATCTTGGAAACTGCTTATATTAAATTAGGCTAATAAATCTGACAGTCAAAATACAGGTACGTACGAAGGTTCCAATAGTCGATAATATGCAAATGATGAGTTTAAAATCTAGCATTATTTAAAACAAACAAAATGGCATCTAATTTTGTTATGCAGTCCCGCAATAGAATATGTCACCCCTTCCTTTCTCGTGGGTATCGTAAGAAGCGACTAAGACAACATAATGGTCGAGGGAAGGGCAGCAGCGTTCCTTTTAAAACATCTCCAAGGCCTAACTGCGGTTGTCAACCTGCCTGCCAAGCGTAGCAACTACTGGCAAAACCTCCCAATAGAGGGAGGCCTATGTTCAACAGTGTACAATTAACGACTGATAGTATAGTACCTAATTATCGGTACCTTATTCGAATATCCTAAGTACTACTGCAATGAACAAATAATAATGTATCCGACAAAGTCAACAATTTAAAACGGAATGAACTTAAAGATGAAACAAAAATGCAGAACAAAATGTCAGTATCTAAAATGGATAAACATTTGTAACCGTAATAATCAATGTAATTTAATGCAACTCCAAAGATATAGAATATAAATATGTGGATATAGATACAAAACGAGGTGACTAGGTTAACACTGGTTACCTTAATGTAGAACATAATATAACAAGTGCTGGTAGTGGTAAGTTAAACATGCACGTATCATATTATGTAAAATAAACAATAATTACAAATATAATTTTGAAATACAAACCCTTTAGTTTAATTCAATCATTGACATGATTTCTCGATAACATATTACGTTTCATGACTATTAACGAGGTACATATAATCAGTTCTTAAATGAGTCCACATTGCATTCCACAATCGAAACAAACCGTTAGAATTTGGTGAGGTAACATATTCTTTAGAGATAGATATATTATTCGATGTTGTTTACATTTTGTACGCTAATAAGTTAAATGCAAATGACACTCAGTTCAGGTTAATGGAAGCCGTTTACAAATTAGGCAATCGTTACGCTACGATATAAGACATATTCAAAAGTCGTTGCAGTCACAAAAACTGTAATATTAATTTGAATTCTTTGTCACGGATCCCATACTTTGTTGTTTACGTTGCTTTTGCAGATTGGATGTTCTTTCACGGTTCTTTGACTTTTAAAGGAGTTAAAGTGATTGGTTTTTAGATGTTCGTTTTTTAAACAAGAGCAACATACAATGTAGACATCGGAGTAAACAAGTCTATCTTTTGCATTGCTCTGGTTTTTGTACGAATTTTTTAAACTAATAAAGGAGTTAAAATGATGGGCTTTTATGTGTTTTTATTACGACAAGAGCGACATGACACTGTACACATCGGAGTAAACAAGTCCATCTATGCAAAACTCTGCTTTTTGCATGAATATTTCGAAGTAAACAAATCACTTGTGTCGTGCAATGAGAAGGGACAAAAAATACGCAATACAATAGACATAATAAAGCTGTACTCCACACGACTTAAAGTATGACGACAGCAGATCACCTGTGGTCAAAAACAAGATACCGAAAGACTAGGTCTGTTATTTCCGACCGGTCGCAATATATTTACGCTTAGATATTTAGAGTTATTAAATTATTAATCTCTGATAGTAGAAGAACACCTACTACTGACGCATTTAGTACACCAATTAGACGTGTCGGTGGATTTTGAACTTTAATTCCTTGACGGATAGTTTTTTGTGCACAGCAAACTGGTTTTAGCCTTTGTCGAGTTAATTCGTGGCATGCTTTTCAATGTTGGCGAGTCGTTGATATTAGATACAGCGTGGCTGTATATTAATAGCTTTTAAGAATGAATGTTTATAAATAGAAACGTGTCTATACTCCACGTTGATCGTTCGTTTACGTATATTATTTGCGTTGTTTATGAAGAATGTTCGAAATTTGGTAAAGTAAAAGAATCGTAATTGTTAAGTGTTTGTTGGTATTAGCATATGTATGTACAATTTTGAAATGTATGATCTGATAGAGTATAAAACAGAAAGAGTAAATCAAGAAGAGATATTAGTGTAGCGTCAAGTGACAGAGATGTTAAAGGCAATTGTGATAAGGAAATGAATGCTGAGCACACCTGGTTGAAGATAATATTTGAGTATAAAATAATAGAGATGCGGCTACAAATGTAGAAAAAGACCTAAAATAAGAGAAATATATTGTCTGAAAGATAATATGATCAGAGAAATATTGAATACTGAGGTGACTGTACATATCTATGAATGTAAGAGAACATTGCGTCATACTACGCCCATATCAGGGCAGTAAGATAATGATGTACATTTCAAAACAAAGTATTCAATTTACTTCTTATAGACAAGAGACAATATAAGAGAAAAAAAGGGAGATAGCGTCGTAGATGGGAAGACGATATCAAAAAAATAGCGGGACACACCTGGAAAAGACAAGCGCAGAATCGCATTCAGTGGCGAACTCTAGAGGAGGCCTATGCTGGACAGTAAGACAATCTTTACGTACCGGTGTGAAACAAATAACTAAATTATTATAACTATATTGTAAGATTGTTAATAAAGGCTATTATTATTATTCAATTTACTTAAGAGTTTGTTGTAATCCAAAGTACCAGTAAGTAAATGTTACGATTTTGTTTAAACTCACAACCAGAGTACCAACTCTGGTATAACCAGTTTGTATCGTTATTATTTTTAAAACTTATGTACTTATATCTTTTTTTTCGAATTGATCCACACTGTTCGTGACAGATGGTGTTTACAGTTTCATCGAATTAAAAAAACGGGGCGAATGCAGAGGGCACTCCAAACCTGCGAAAGGACTTATGGCGCGGCCTTTCGTCGTCTCCTGCCCACCAAATACGTCTTTTTTTTATGTCTATATGCAAGGAAATTTTATGAAAATACTGTGTTTGTCATTTCCAATAATCGATTAGCTTTCATCCAAAAGTTTTCTTCAGGAAGGAAGGAAGGTATAATTGCATACCTCTGCAGAGTGCTGCATGTTATGTATCTACTTGTATATGTAACATCTTATTTTACCATTTAGCAAGCGGATAAATATGATATGATATAAAGCGTAATGCTTTTTGTATCACAGCGTCTCGTCTCTTAGTTGGTATCGTCTAAACACAAAACCATTTATTTTACTAGTGTAAGTAAGCTTTCTGTTGCATGTTAGTGGATTTCTTTTTTTTATAAGCAGTAACTTAAAGTCTTAATTCTTACATTTTAACACATATACCTGTTTTTTTTGATGGATGAAAATGGTATGGTAACCCCGCCTGCGCTAACGGGATACGCTGGCGGAGCACCAGTGAAGGGTGATAGGTGAGAATGAAAACAGGCCAGTTAGCCCATCATGATGAATTTATCATGAATTAACCATGATAGTCTCCAGGGAGAACCGCGTGGAGATCGACCTGGTTGGGTATATTGCTAGCAATGGGATTCTCAGTCTCCGTTACTAACAATCCCTTTTCCCCCCACATATACCTGTTAAGAGTATCGTATTAGTACTGGCGACTAAAAACTAGTTTAGTTGATTAAAATTAGATTTGTATTTGAAATACCTACTATAATATCAAAACAAAAACATATCTTGCGGTTTATAAGAAAAATCAGGTTGGATTTTAAATTAATATTTATGAGCCTTCGAGATGTTTGAACGTGACGATAATTATTTCAAACAGTGGACGGAGTGGGACTTAAAATAACTGGTTATTATAATTGTTCTGGAAAGTATATTTATTTATTTATTTTTTGGAAAACGTACAGCTGAATTACAGTCAATACATAATCAAATTTATATCTATGTTAAGCCATGAATCGTTTTTATATATGCAAAATATATACGTACACATACATACATACATATAAATACATACATTCATATATATATATATATATATATATATATATATACACATACACATATATACATATACACAAATACATACACATACACACGCATACATACACACACCTATAATAATTAAAAAGTTATCAATTTTGATGAGACATCTTTTAGCTTGATATATAATAACAAAACAAAAGCAATATAAAGCAAAACAACATTAATAAAATAGTCAATTATAATAGCAAAATACCACTCATTGATTGATCAGTGACCATCACATTTCCCGATTGATAATGTCTTTAATAAGCCATTACTGTTATACTGTCGGATTATCTTTCCCCATAAAAAGGGAATATGCTATACTATGTTAGCCAGTGTTCAGAATGGTGATAACTTCGATTTTTTTGGATTAGTATCCCTCAATCCTTTTTAACGGCATCTTGTTAATATTTATGCCTTTAGATAAGGCGAAATGTGTAGTTCAGTTACCATTTTAAGACCTTTGTACCACATTTCGAGCAAATAAATTATTCTTATTCTTATTCTTAAATATATCAATAATAAGCCATTTTTTGTTGTTTCTTTTACTAAGAATTACTTGTCTCCCATTGGCGTAATGGGCGTGAAAAAATTTCATAGCAAATATTCCGATTCCAACTTTCAATTTACAATCATTTTACAATTATATATATTTTATATATATATATAGTTTTTATATATTATGTTTGTTCAAGTCACGAATGCACCGCCTACTTATTTCTCGGTCGACTGCTCCACACTGTCCGGTGTTAAGACCGCCAATTGTACATAGAATTTTATTGTGCATTAAAGTTTAATTAAATAAATATATAAGTATTTTACACCATATATGTATACCATTACATTCGTTCGCGAGGTACTTATATTCATTGAGAACACTGTCAGTATCTACACGATTGCTCTACTTTCACTAAAGTTATTCTGTATGAAAAAAAAACCAGGAAAAATGCTGCAGGCGACGCTGTGACAGCGAGCAATGCAATCAGAGCGAAAGATGAAAATTTATCACTCAATCTTTTACAGTAGTTGCATTACTTCCACGATAAGTTTATAGACCATGTATTTATTTATTTAACACTTTAATGCATCAATATTACAGGGCTTGTTGAAGAAATTTCAATAAGTACAGCGTAGTACAAGAGGCGGTCTTATTGCTAAGCAATCTCTTCCAGATAACCTTTGGGTAGAAGGAATTAAAGAATAAATAGGTAGGTGGTGCGTTAAAAATAGACCTAAACATATATATATATATATATATATATATATATATATATATATATATATATATATATATATATATATATATATATATATATTAATATACATATATAATTACCAGAGGGAGACTTTGTACAAAAGTCGATTGCTTGGGTACCTCTGTCCCATTCGTGTTTCAACCGTGAAACAGTTGTGTTTGCATGGCTGTGTTCCGATTTAAAGGGTGGGATATGGTGTGAATTAACTGGGTACAGAGGAATAACATCTGAGTCCTCAGACATGGCAACACATGGGAGGTACTGCTCATGTCTATTCGTAACAGTATACAAAAACGATTAAACTAGAGACTTAGCTATAAATATCACTATAATTACACATATACAATAATGCGACGGTTACCACTTTCCATCAGGTATATATATATATATATATATATATATATATATATATATATATATATATATATATATTTTTTTTTTTTTTTTTTTTTAATGGGCCGTCAGCTTGTTTGCCATTCTAAGTAGTATTAAAAAACATAATTATATACAATACATAAATAAATACATACATATACAATATTAATATACATACACACATAATTTTAGTACGAAGTAAGGAAGACTAAGTGATTACAAAGGAAGATAGGTAGTAGGATTTAACAAAGTTTTTAAAAAAAGCCAGAGTTCGAGCTCTCCGTACAAAATAATGTATTTAAAAAACGCTTAGATAAGAAGATTAATGGACATATTATTGTCCACATCCATTGATTCACCCGAGAAGTTCTACGAAATGAAGGGATGCTTATGACGCACGCAACACCCTAGTTCACCTTCGTTCTTTGGTAAAACCCGGCCGAGTCCACTGTGATTGCAACTGTGTTTAATAATAGTTATAAAGTCTAATATAAATTGCTGGACGTGACGCAAATGAATTCACTCGGTCAATTAAACCCAAGAACATGAATAGTAATGTGGGATTGTTAATATTATGTACTTTATATATCAACATTGTTTATTGTGCCGTGATGTTTTATAATTGACGAGTTCGACTATAAAATAAAACATACTCGTAAATGACTCCAATATGGTACCTACTGGAG
Source organism: Galleria mellonella (assembly GCF_026898425.1). Taxonomy (NCBI): domain Eukaryota; kingdom Metazoa; phylum Arthropoda; class Insecta; order Lepidoptera; family Pyralidae; genus Galleria; species Galleria mellonella. The sequence continues at coordinate 5,899,582 of NW_026442162.1, read as the reverse complement.
TCATTCAAGTTTATTTTTGTTTAAGCAGTCAAAATATTTAAGAGATAAACAGCAATTCTTTGAAGTTCATGATTGCGTTTATACACGACAGTAACTATTTGGCATCAGCTTGTTTGCTATTTTACTTTCCACAAAAAAAATATTTCTTATGCTTAGAAACCTAGGTAGGTGCCAAAGGGAGACTTGTACAATAGTTGGCTGCTTGTTTGCATGGCTGTTTCTGTTTGAACGATGAAATATGGCAATGAAATATTAAATAATTAGAGTACATAGGCGTAATATCTGAATCCTTAGTAATGGCAACGAATGAAGGGTGTCATGGGCGAAACTGCTCATGTCTATAGGCGACGGTTACCACTTTCTATCAGGTGGGCCGTCAGCTTGCTTGACATTCTAAGCTGCATAAAAAAAGTTTTGTACTAATAATATATTATTAAATGGTCAAAAATATATACACGAATGTATAAGCACTCAACTATTATTAGATAATGGTGTTTAGGTAGCTAATGACACCCGGAAATAGGGTTGCCATCTCTAAAATTTGGCAACCAGGACAAGACGCGTGAAAACCCCGGATTTTAAAGCCCACAACCCGGACATATCAACAGGTTTTTTTTTAAACATAGTCAGTATAATAAAAAAATAGTTGAAAATGTCATAAATCACCTTTTTATTTATTTTCAAACTTTAAAATTAAATTTAGTCATTTTTATGATCATTTTAAATGTACATAACAAAACAGAATTACGCACAGGACTTTAAATTACGCCCGACCCGGACGTTTCCCGGATGCCCTTTAAACAAATCCGGAGAAACCCGGACAGATGGCAACCCTACCCGGAAAGAAAAGCGTAAAAGTTGAAATAGACACAAAAGTTAACGGTGTTGATGTGTTCGTCCCATGGCTAACTTTCTTCAGCCAAAAACAATAACATTAACAAATAAGACGACTTAAGTAAACATATAAGTATAACAGAGAGAAACTTTGCAAGAAATTCGTCTGCTTGTATATCCCATTACGTTACGTTAAGCAACTTGCATACGTTTCCGTTTGTAAGACAGGATATGGCAGTGAATTTACAAAGTACGGAGGATTAACGTATTTTTTTTTAATACGTGATAATGGAATGGTAACCCTGTTTGCGCTATCGGTATACTCTAGCGGGGCACCAGTGAGGGATGATAGGTGAGGATGAAAGCAGGTCAGTTGGCCCATCATGACGAATTAACTACAATGGTTTCCAGGAGGAATTACGTGGACGTCGGTTTGATAGTACATTGCTGGCAATAGGGCTGTAAGATCTCATTATTAACAATCATTCCCACCCCCTCGGCATACGAGTAATATTAACCTTTAGATAGCAATGCAATAAGGTACCTATCATAGGTGATAAAGTTAAAATATTATTACGCCTTTCGTGTCTATAGGCGACGACTACCATTCTCCATAAGATGGGTCGCCTACTCGATTGTCATTTCACGGCGCATCACTACATAGTATAAAACAAAGTCGCTGTCGCTGTCTGTCCGTCCCTATGTATGCTTAAATCTTTAAAACTACGCAACGGATTTAGAAACGTTTTTTTTAATAGATAGAGTAATTCAAGAGGAAGGTTTATATTTATAATACATGCATAATATTGTAGAGAAACACCGATAATTTTAATGATTTCTAATGTGATGTGATGTACGAGTAATGAGCACCCGTGCGAAGTTTTAATATAATGTTATAAAAAAATTATATCTTTTATAACACTATTAGGCCAACCGAATCTCATTAACATTTCGTTTCATTGTTGTGACGTGAGATATGCGGTCTTGGATATAATCCAATTCTTTATAGTACACTTAATAATACCTATGAGAGTACACGAGCTACCAATGAAGCACATTCCCTTCATTTTAAAATTCCGTGTTTTTTTTTTATACAACTTAGAATGGCAAACAAACAGACGGTAGACACGAAACGAGCGTAGTTTCAACAAATTTTTACATAATTTACTAACGCCACACGAATAACTTTTCTATCTAATATTAATTTTTTTTATAGAACTTAAAATGGCAAACAAACTGACGGTCCACCTGACGGAAAGTGGTAATCGTCGCCTATAGACATGAGCAGTACCGTGGACATAACAGAGTATACTGTTTCGCTAATGATACCTCCCATGCGTTGGCATTCCTGAGGACTCAGGTGTTATTCCTCTGTACATATGTTATATAGTCTTTCAGATGAAGAAAGAATTTTCCAAATCGGTTTAGATTTGACGAAGGTATGAGGTAAAAAATACAAAAAAATAAAACCGAATTTCGAACCTCCTTAATTTTGAGTCCATTGAAATTTGTTAATATTCGTTTATTAGTAATAAATAGGTCACAAAATAAGATGGAAGTTGGTATAATTAAAAATGGCGCGGGAGTCTCATAAACTGTCATTCACGAGTTTTTTTTTTTAATGGATGATAATGGAATGGTAACCCCACCCGCGCTATCGGTATACACTGGCGGAGCACCAGTGAAGGATGATAGGTGAGGATGAAGTAGGTAAGTTAGCCCATCGTGACGAATTCAACAAGAATTGTTCACGATGGTTTCCAGGGGGAGCCACGTGGAGGTCGACCTAATAAGGCATATTGCTAGCAATGGGGCTGTCAAACTCCATTACTAACAATCCCTTTCCCCCCCGTCATTCGCGAGTAGTCCATGTAACATAAATCGTCAAGCCAAGTCAAGAGGTACTATTTACCATTAATCGTTACCACAGCGTCAAATCCCTATTCTGAATTTAAAACATGTGTATTATTTACACGCGAAAGATTAAAATGAAATAAATGTATGTAGCTCTCAGCTTGTATCCTGGGTTTGTTATCAGGCAATTTTGCACATCATCGATGGTACTACAAGTTTGACAATGGGGTGACAAGGACTTTCCCATCATATGTGCAAATTTTTTGATGGATAATGACCCCGAACAGCTTGTGTATTATTTAAGTACACCTATGTCCACAGTCCACAGTACAAAATACTTTTGAATTGTTATGAGTACAAACCACTGTACGATTCGAAATTTCTTGATGGAACTTCATTATGCTGATTACATGATATTATTTAAAAGACATGTGTTTAGTTCCACCATCACAGTGGAACTAAGTGCGAGTATTTGATATAATGTCACTATTGAACTACTGTTAAATCAGTCCAGCAATAGAGATCACCATTAGTTTGATAATGATGATGACAAATTCGATGATAATGTTGAATGTAATGGCGTTGGTGATGATATTGATAATGATACAAAAGAATGCGTTAGAAATGCAAATATAAAATTGAAAACAGAATTCGTAGTTTTACGTGCACTTGGAACTTGTAACGGTGGAAATTTTAAAAATTTGTGAATTTGATATATTTAAAGTATGTTTTTCTTTAAATATGAGATATGAAGTAGATATCTATTCAATATGAGGCAATTTATTTATGTCATTTACACATATAAAGACAAATGCCCTGACGATCTATCAACACACATTGTATTGTGACGAAAACGACTGGAAAACTTAAAATATATACAGCTACTTGACTTGTTTGGCCTGGGTATCTGCATTAAGAAATTTATTTTTAGAAATATTGCTGTTAATCAATATTTCTATAAATAAAGTGGTCTTACAGTCCATTTTGATTCCAATTCTTTGTATTTTGGAAAGCTCTGCTAAGTTATCGTAGACAATCTATAGAATACTACATGGGAGTGTGCTGTAAAAAAAGAGATGTCGACTGACCGCGAATAAGAATAACCTATGTGCTTCTCTATCCCACATAATTTCACAGTGATTGGTTAAGCCGTTAAGCTGCAAGGTAACAACAAACAATCGATCAAACAAACGTACTTTTAAATTCATAATATAAGTAATATTTACTTACAAGTATTAATTACGGATACGTTTGTAAACAGCTAAGCATTCCAATCTTCAATGAACCGAGAACTGAACGGCCGTGAAAACTAGCCTCTCATAATATGGGCAAAGCTTTCCCGGATTGCGTGTTTACCCGCCTCAGGGACTGTTACTGTTCCCAAAGGCAATCACAACTTAATTACTCGTTTTAATTTCGCCTCGCTACGGCCTGTCCGATGTCCGAGTGCGGGGGACGATTGCGCGGGAGATTGCGTATCTACACATAAATTGTTTGAGATTACTCTTAATTGCAGTGCGGTTCCGGCATAGAATGATCCATCTCTTCCTTTCTCTTAGCTATAGCTTTTTTCTATGGGTGAAAATGAAATGGTAACCCCGCCTGCGCTAACGGGATACGCTGGCGGAGCACCAGTGAAGGGTGATCGATGAGGATGAAAACAAGGCAGTTAGCCCAATAGATGATTTCATTAGGAATTAACCATGATAGTTTCCAGGGGGAACGGCGAGGAAGTCGACCTGGTTGGGTATATATCATGATGGGCTAACTGGCCTGTTTTCATTCTCATCTATCACCCTTCACTGGTGCTCCGCCAGCGTATCCCGTTAGCGCAGGCGGGGTTACCGTACCATTTTCACCTATAAAAAAAAAACTACTAAGCAGTATCTGATCTGTATTACATTATTATCGTACAAAAGAAATCATCGAATCAACATCTTATGAGTAATAAAAGTATGGTACTGTGGAATTTACAGAATAAATACGATTTATAGTTTTACTACATTGACGTCAGCACGGTGAATGTTGAAAGCAATGACTACCTGTATTGGGCTATTGAGGACATTGACTGTCCAATTGCTTGTCCAATTACAAAACTTAATACATTATTATATATTTTTTTTTATTCGCCACTAGCTTTTTACCGCCACTTTATACACGTGGATTACTGAAGTAGAAAATCCCTTGAAATATACCACTACTAGATGGCGTTGTTATCTTCAAAATAAAACATACACCGGACTTTAAGTTAGACATACGAGAATATAACTATAAAAACCGCATTCAGTTTGATACAGTAATTTTTGTGTGATACTAGAACAAATATTTTGCCTCACTCTGCGTGTTCTACCGCCTTTACAATGGATTGTGCTCAGAGGAATTGTTCAATATGATGCCCACTTTCTACCATCGTACGGCTCGCCATCGACTGGGAGTTCATCCTCATGTTCATGCCTCAATGGTCGCGTACTGCGCGATTTCAGAAATGTTTCATCCCACGAACACTCAGATTGTGGAATGAGCTCCCTGCTGAGGTTTTCCCAAGAGACTACAGCATGGGGTTCTTCAAAAGGTGGGTAAAGAGGTTTCTTCAGGGTCGGCAACGCATGCGTAATACCCCTGGTATTGCAGGTGTTCATAGACTACGTTAATCGCTTACCATCAAGTGGGCCGTATGCTTGTTTGCCATCTCAGTGGTTTAAAAAAAAATAACCAGACAAATAGATAGATAGATAAAAGTTTTAAAAAATATTTTTTTTCATAAATTTTATTTCTCTCATGTACAGATATCGGCCAGTTACAATTTCATTATATTAGCAGGATTAGTGAGATAAGATTTTGGCGCGCGCAAATATGCAAGACGTTAAAGCCTGCTTAAAATGCTAAGCAAGTGAATTCCATAGATAAATAGATAAATTTTTATGATCGCCAAACCGCAGACGAGACGTGTCCCTGCACTATGATTTACGATCGCTCAACTCAAAGTCATGTTTCAAACTTACTATGCTAAGGTTGTATGGACAATTGCGAAGATCACTATCTCTCAGATAAAATCTTTTAGACAAACAATAAAACATTATATTATCTGTGGGTGACATAATATTATAATTTTGTCATTCTTTAACGACTCTTTATAGATTGCAATACCATAGCAACGCGACGCATATAGAGCGTACGGTCAGGTTTTTTTTTTTTAAATCAATAAAATAACAACATATTATTGGCTCTGTAGCCTTGAAAATAAGCTTTCAATTTTACCAGAGGGAGACTTTGTACAAAAGTCGATTGCTTGGGCACCTATGTCCCATTTATATTTCTACCGTGAAGCAGTTGTGTTTGCATGGCTGTGTTTCGGTTTGAAGGGTGGGATATGGCGTGAATTTACTGAGTACAAAGGAATAACAGCTGAGTCTTCAGGAATGGCAACGCTTGAGAGGTATCATGGGCGAAACAGTATACCCTGTTATGTCCATAGTACTGCTCAAGTCTATAGGCGACTGTTACCACTTTCCATCATGTGGGCCGTTAGCTTGTTGGCCATTCTAAGTTGTATAAAAAAAAAAACAATAAAATAACAACATATTATTAGCTCTGTAGCCTTGAAAATAAGCTTTCAATTTAAATACAAAACGATAAGTTTATGTGGAACGTTATCATTTTATTGTATTGCTAAAGATAAATAAGATCACTCGGGTATTATATAAAGTGAAAATATATTTTTTTATTGAACTTATTTGAATAAACCTCTGAAATTTATATGACGAACGAGTTTTTTTATTACAACACAGGGGGCAAACGATCATGCGGCTCACCTGATGGTAAGTGACTACCGCCGCCCATGATCACCCACAACACCAACGGCATTGCAGGTGTGCTGCCGGCACCAGTGAGTGATGACAGGTAAAGATGAAAGTAAATTAGTTAGCACATCGTGATAAATTCCACGAGAATTAACCAAGATGGTTTCCAAGGAGAACCGCGTAGACGACGACCTGATAGGTATATGGCTAGCAATGGAGCTGTTAGATTCCCATTACTAACAATCCCTGCCCCCCTAACACAATCTGTTACAAAGAATCAATCCACTTAACGACTGGTGACGATAAAATAAATACTAAAACTTATTTTTTATCCTTGGAAAGCTAGCAATGGGATTCTCAATCTCCATTACTAACAATCTCTTTCCCCCCAATGTGTATGAGTTAATTACGTTTCAAGAAACTTCATACACGTGTATGAATATAATGTAATTAGTTGCAATTACGAGATGGTGTATCTACATATCGTCACAAATTATTGGCACAAAAATTACGTTTCTTTGTGACAAAACCTGAGTCATTCGCGACAAAAATAGACCCAACTACGTATAACACTACGATTTACGATGTATATGACGTATTTATAATACTATAAATTCTAATTATACCTACCAGAAGTTCGGGTTTTCACTGCGCTGTAATATCATATAATTTTGCGCTTACAGGTTGCGGTTTGTCCAGAATATGCCCACCATAGGATCCACGTAATCTTCGTGTGGTTACCGTTTCCTGGTGATGGTTATATTATTACTTCTAACGATGATAATGAGTATGTTTTCATCTCCAAAAGAGCATAACAGACATACATATATATATATATCTGTCACGCCTGTCTCCCATTAGGGTAGGCAGAAACAATGGAACGCCAAATGCTTCGATTCAATTAAACCTCTTTCGCTTCTTCCACATTCATCAATCTTTTCATACACGCTCGCCAGTTACGGGTACTTTTAATTTGACATACGTCCGTCTAGGGCGGCCCCTACCGACATCTCCATTCATTCTTGCTCGATAAATCTCTTTCGTAATTCTTCTTTCACCCATCCTCTCCAAATGACCAAACCAACGCAACATTCCTTCTTCGATTTTTGTCACTACATCATCATAACAGACACATATGCATAAATATGAACATTTCTCTTAATTGTTTGTATCTATTTATAATAAGTTTACTATTGTAATTTTTTGAAGGAAACACTAAAGAATATTTATCTATATATCTTTCTATAGGGGGAAAAAGCACTATAAAGAGGGATAAAAAAACCCCGAAATAAAACTCTACATTTGTTTAATATTATATTTTTATGACAGAGATCAGTGCCCAGCAGTGGGATATAGAAGTTACAATGAAGATGGTAATAATTGTTTTTCCAAATAGGTTTAGAACTGAAAGAGTTATGAGGTTACAAGCAAAAAAAGTTACCATTAATACATTCGTATAATAGAAAAAAAAAAACAAAATGCACTCTTTACATATGTCATCATGACACTCACTTGAGTTTTATCAAGTAAAGTCGCGTATCGCGTAAAGGTCATCGACATTTATATAGCGCGACATATATTGCTTTACTTACTAGTAAATAACAATGCGGAAGAGCTTTTAATTATTTTTTTTTTATTACGTATTTAAAGAAAATTTAAATTTTAAAACTATATGAACAGAGTAGTTTGAGATTAGATTATTATAACTGAACACGTTTTTTTTTTTTATTTTAATGGGTAATAATGGAATGGTAACCCCACCCGCGCTATCGGTATACACCGGCGGGGCACCAGTGAAGGATAATAGGTAATGATGAAGCAGGTCAGTTAGCCCATCGTGACGTATTCAACAAGAATTGTTCCAAGATGGTTTCCAAGGGGAACTACGTGGAGGTCGACCTAATCGGGCATATTGCTAGCAATAGGGTTGTTAAACTCCATTGCTAACAATCCCTTTCCCCCCAACCGAACAAGTTTATATACCTAAAATTACAGTATAAATATATTTTTAACTCTCGTGAAGGTGACATGTATATTATCCATGGTAAGACCTTGAATGCATATGTGTGTGACGTGCCAACTATTGAATGGATTTGAGAGACACATAGATGCAAGATTTTCTTTGTTCGTTTCATGTAAAGTGCATACAACAAGAGCTAGACAAGTGTTTTAAATCAGAGAGCACATAGATTTATTTATTTATTTATTTAAGGAACACCAACACATTAAATATAATACAATATTAATGCACACGCCTATTATAGGTATTCACAGCATTCACTTTAACAACACTTTGCAGTGTACAACTATGTACACTGCAAGAAAATGAAGTAAATAAAAAAACAGGGGTGAAAAGGGATTGTTAGTAATGGAGACTAAGAATCCCATTGCTAGCAATATATCCAACCAGGTCGACCTCCTCGCGGTTCCCCCTGGAAACTATCATGATTAATTCCTGATGAATTCATCATGATGGGCTAACTGGCCTGTTTTCATCTTCATCGATCACCCTTCACTGGTGCCTCGTCAGCGTATCCCGTTAGCGCAGGCGGGGTTACCACTCCATTTTCATCCAATAAAAATAAAATAAAAAAAAACATGTTTGAACCTAAGTTGTGAGCAATATCAGAAAATACGATTATGAGTGAATTGAATTAGGACTAGAATTAGAGTTAGAATTGAATTGAATTCGATTTAGGACTAGTGCATATAGCATTTTATGTTTATGACCTTAAGCTTTTACCCGTAACTAAAAGCATTTGTCTACTGCATTGACTATTATTTATTGTTTTAATTTGTATTCTTATCCTTTTAATTTATTATTAATAATAATTGTCGGTGAACGGCCTTATCCCAACCAGTCTGGAACATCTCAGACGGTTGGGATTCCGAGGCGGCTCACTCCCGAGAAAGATGCAGCGGTGCTCTTAGATTCTGCCCGCATTGTACGCCGGTTTCTCTCCCTGGGGCCCTGAATCTCGGCCGATTGTGCTTCTGCCGGGGGTTAGTTTGCCATCTCCTCTCCTTAAGAGGGGAGATGTGAATTTTTGTAGAATTAAAAAAAAAATATTGTAATAATATAATCAATCAAACATATTGAAAATAATATTTAGGTATAGGTAGATATCAATTATTTGATTTATATAAATATGACTAAATATATAATTAATTTTATAATAAACAGTTATTTTATTAAAGGCAAGTAAACGCCATAAAATCGATTTCATTTTCATTCTGTATTTAAATATAGAAGGAGTTCTATTAATTAAAATTTAAAATCATTACTAATATTCTAATTTTTTTTTATGAAATATTCTAATTTTGTTTTTAATCTGTTTTAAAATATAGAATTACGTTCCATATCCTTGACAAAGTATTAGTTTTTTATAGTTTCCTGAACGTTTGACAGACCTGGATTCAGCTGTCTTTGATTTTATAAGCCTCATACACTGTTATCTATGGAGTTAGTCAACAATCACTAACAATTCGTTCCCCCCAAGGCATACACACGTAACATACATTACTTTCTACAAATGAATAAAAACTAATGTAGATTACGACGAAATTACATCTTGCACCATGCGACACAATGTCTCACGTGTATTACCTATAATTCACTATCGTTCCGTACATTAGCGGAATAATGACATAATAATAAGGTAGCGGACTCAGGACGATTTCCGGCTGCGGGTGGCTCGTGTGCGAGCGGCCAGCGGAGCGGGAGCGGTAGCGTTCTTAATAAATTACGTCGAAAAGAAAACAGAAAAAGTGCCTATCCGTGGATACAAAGAAAAAATCTCAAATGTCATGGTTAGCAACAGTTTATTATAAAAATATGAAACGGTTAAATCTTGTGAAGTAGGATGCATGTATTATTCTATTCCTATAGATGGCGCTGCAGGATTAGAAAAGCTGACCCCGAGTAACGGGAAAAGGGGGACAGAAGAAAAAGAAGACAATTCTTAATTTGACTGTTTATTTTGAACAAATTGTAAGACAATCAACACCGGTCTTAATTTTTAAGAGACTTTAAAGAGAAAATTAGCTTATATCATTTTTGTGTCTATGTTACATGATATTTTCGTCAATTTTAAATAATTTTGATCATTCTTTTTATTATCAAAATGTTTTTTTCCGCCTATTATTGCTCCAATATGACAATATGGCACGGTCAACGTTGTGTTTTTTTTTTGTAGAAGAAAATTTTATTATACATACTTAACTGCGTTAGATAAAAGAAGCTACCGCATTCAAAAGTTTAAAAAAAATTGCTTTTTTAGCTAATTAAGCAATTTTACTACTTGTGTATTAATAAAAAAGAACTTGTGATTAAAAAGACCGAATTTGGTTTGTTTAAAACATTAATTAACGCTCATGTTATGGAATGAGCTCCCTGTTGAGATTTTTCCAAAAGACTACAGTATGGGGTTTTTCAAAAACCTCTGTGGGTTGAAAAAAAAATTAACTATATTTATTAACTTCACGCATCACTAATATGACGCCAATACGCCATTAGCATTGGCATGTACGAGTATCATTCTATATTCATTCATTAAAAATAACCAGTCTGACACTGACAGTATAAGCCGAAAGCGCAGGCGGAAGAATTTCGTAGTAAATAAAAAAAAAACAGTCGTCAACTTTCTCTTCTCGATCTTAATATAACTAATTTATAAGCAAACTAGTTATTACGGTTATACTGTGCTTCTTTTTTGTACTTTGAAGCGATTGTGAAAGAAATCATTGGATTGAACAAAAAGGGTTTGGCGGGAAAAGAGCACAGAGCATAGAACCATCTAAGTGACATAGAAAAAGAAACCGTAATAATTTTATAACAAAATACTGGATAGTATAAAGCATAGAGAAAAACAAGGCATTCCAGAAACAACTTCGTATAATTTAAAAAGGGTATTACATTCCAGACAAATTATCATATTGAAGACTAGGCAGCATGGTCTGCGACCTTAGCCTGTTCCACAACGGAACAAACGTATTAAAAAAATTTTTTTTTCCTTTCTTATGGTACGGCACAAAGTGCATCCGCCAAAAACAAAGTTTGGGAAACAGCATTTTAGGAAAGGAGTTTTGGACGAAGGAATTTAGGATAAGGATCAGAAAAGTTGAATAATGAATAATATAAGGAAAAGGACAGATACCTAAATAGAAATTAACTAGAATTCATGACTGATAAAAGTATAATATGAAAATAAATTATTACGATAGTAAACTTTGAAATTTATCTATACTATGTAATTATTGATTGAAATATTCAAATGTTTGTAATTGCATAAATACAATGTACCTACCAAATGCAACGCCCGAACTGGGTTTATGTTATCTATGTGGCATGCATTGAATAAATAAATAAGTACATTTAGCTCTGTAAAAGAAATAGCGACTTAATATAAACTAGTTAGTCTATTCTAATTTTAAAATGAATAAAAAAACAGCGACAATCTGTACAAAAAATATCTTGATTATCCCTAAAAAAAGATATCTTTTTTAAACATAACCTAGTCGACCCGTACACACATTAGGTTTAAAATTTATGGATTGGTAGTTTCTTCCAATATAATTTAATAAAAATGTAAAAAATATAAAAAACAATTAATTGAATATTTCGATTTGTTACTAATTTCAGCAACAATTGAGTTTCTTATCCGTTTTTCTTAACTGAAATTGAGTTTCGAACGAGCGGTAGAATCATGAAAAAATAACATTAACAAAATACTTAAATTTAATTTTATTTAAATAAAAATAAATACATATCTGTCACGCCTGTCTCCCATTAGAGTAGGCAGAAACAATGGAACGCCAAATGCATTGATTCAAACAGACTTCTTTCGCTTCTTCAACATTCATCAATCTTTTCATACACGCTCGCTGGTTACGGGTACTTTTAATTTGGCCCTTCTTCAGCACGTCGCCTATTTGGTCAACATACGTCCGTCTAGGGCGGTCCCTACCTACATCTCCATTCATTCTTGCTCGATAAAACTCTTTTGAAATTCTTCTTTCATCCATCCTCTCCAAATGGCCAAACCAACGCAACATTCCTTTTAAAAATATTAATTTCATTTAAAAAAAAATCTGTAATAATTTCAACAGATTTTGTTACCTTATCGACAACTACTGTGGAAACAAACTAAAAAATGCCTAATAGTATAATTATAAGTAGAATTTATACAGATCGTGTCTCACAAAAAAAATAACCGACTTCAATTGTGGGCTAACCCAGTGATTTAGATCTAAAAGCTGGTATCTCTTATTCCATTCGTGATTTAATCGTGAAGCAGTTGTTTTTGCATGGCTGTGTTACGATTTGAAGGGTGGCAGTGAATTTACAGGGTACAGAGGAATCATATCTGAGTTCTCAGGAATGGCAACGCATGGGGAGTATCATGGGCGAAACAATATACTCTGTTATGTCCATGGTACTGCTCATGTCTATAGGCGACGGTTACCACTTTCCATCAGATGGGCCGTCAGCTTGTTTGCCATTCTAAATTGTATAAAAAAAATAATCACAGCCACAAAAAGTACAGTCGAGTTGGCGGCCTCTTTTTAAATCTCAGATGCGATACAATGGCGAGGACTTCCCGGCCATCTGGCGCCTAACCGCCAACACTCAAGACTTGACACCCGCCGGGTGATGACTGCGTATCTACTGTAATTAGAGATGGGCAATCCACCTGGGTGGGTTTAAAGTCTGGTGGGTAAAAACCGGGTGTTTTGGGTTTATTGGGTTTAAACCCCATAAACACCCAAATTTTTGGGTGTTTATGATTTTGTACTTCATCATCGTCATCTCAGCCGCAAGACGTCCACTATACTGGACATAGACAATATTATTATGCAGCCTACAGAATAAAAAACTTTTAATTTGATTTTGAGTTTATTAAGAAAGAGATGAAAGTAAAATGTAAAACTACAGTCAATCACTGTCAGATTCAGAGTTATTACAAGCGATGAATTGTATAGGTTCGATAGGCTCTATTTCGTCTAAACTGTTATGTTCATTTACTTGCTCAATGAAAGCTTCTAAGGTATTTTCTTCATTAAACTGAATGTCCTCGCATTCAGCTTTATGTTTAAGATTCCAGTTATAACAAATGAATGAAATTTTTTCAGTTCTTTCAGTTGTAAGTCGATTTCTTTTGTTATTATGTATGTAGCCTTGGATACTAAAGGAACGCTCAGTGGCTGCCGAAGTACAGGGAGCTGATAGAATACGAATCGCTACTTTGCTTAACTCAGTGGAACCACAAATACCTTTCCACCATATTAGGGGCTCAATGCTATCTAATGAGCTCCATACAAATCCTCTGGCCCAAAAGTTTTCTTTAGCTTTATAACACGCCAAATCTGCCATTACATTTGACAAACTTAAGTGTTGGCTTAAATTGTAGATAAACTCCATACCCTTAAGTTCTTCCTCTTGAGTAAGTTCGACTCCTAGAGTCCTGGGGTCTAGAATATATGCTGCAAAATGTATTGGCCTCATTGCCATATTGCATCTTGAAGATACTGATGTTAGAATCTGCTGTTTGCTTTCTTCGCTCAATGTCGAAATCTCATTTAATGCAAAACGTATCTTAGCTTGTACATCTCTAAATGTAATGTATGTGCGATGCAAACGATTCTGGTCGCTCTCTAAGTAAAATATGCTTTCAGTGACTGGTTCCAAAATACTTATACATTCCCCTGTCTTCGTCCAGAAATCATCACTTAGAATTAAATCTTTAATATCTCTTGAAATTACCACATCTTCTCTAACTGTTAATATTTGCAAAGCTATCTTATTTGCTTTCAAACTTTTTAACGAAGTAACATGACTTCCCCATCTTGTAGCACAAGGCAATTTTAGTGTTTGTGTAGAATCTTCACCCTGCCTTGATTTTATCAACAAGGAACTTAATCGTTGACTCCTTTTAACAGTTTTTATTATATTTATGGCTTGCATAATAAACACAGTTACTTCTTGTATCTTTACAATATCTTGGCACAACAAGTTAAGGATATGTGCACAGCAACCGAGAGGAACAACATGTGGATATTTGAGTTTTGTTAATTCGAATGCCTTTTGTATATTTCTAGCGTTATCGCCAATAAGTACAAGAAACTTATTTGCTCCATACACTTTCATTACTTTTTCAACTTCTTGGCTAAGGTATTCACTAGTGTGAGGATTACTTTCTGTATTCAAACTTTTAACGTATGCAGGTTGAGGTTTTGATATAAGAAAGTTTATTATTCCTTCATTTCTTAAATTAGACCAGCCATCGCACTGAAGGTGTAAGTAACTACAAGCATTTAGTTCCTCATTTAACTCAAAACGCATTTCTCTATATATTTTATCTAAGTATTTTGTCGCTAAAGCTTTACGTGAAGGTATTTTAAATTTTGGTTGCAATTTTTCGAAAAATTGTATCCATAAAGGATGTTGCACCATCGATAATGGCGTCCCTGTTACAAATATAGCTCTCGCTAATTCTGTTTTTATATGATCATCGGTGTCTTGAAACTCAGCATTTATTGTAGTGTTAGCAGACGACGAGGGGCTTATAAAAGAATCATTTGTCTCTATCTCTGACAGTCCAGACATTTTGGTTTTGGACGAGCTATCTTTTATAAGTTTCATAGAGTCTTTTAATGTTTCTGGAGATTTTGGACAAGTGATAAGATGTTGAAGCATTTTGGCAGCATTACTGAATTTGTAGACCTTATTACAAAGCTTGCAAGAAACAGACTTGTTTGGTAAAGTACGGTAGTGCTCCCATATGCGTAAATCTTTAGGTCTCCCCATTGAACCTAAAAAAATGAACGATGATTAGTTGGTCTGACGAAAATTCAACAATAGAGTGCCTATTTTTTTACAATGATTATTTCTTGTTATTTACAATAAATTTATTAAAAAAATAATAAAATAAATACAAAAAACCTTTGTAAAATTACATCTCCTCGGAGGATTAAACGCAGACGCTAGTTTATTATCGTATTGTTCTGTATTTTTCTCAGCAACTTCTTTAATTCGATTAGGTACTTACGCATATTATGTTAAAAATAAATATCTAGTACACATCTTAGGCTATCCACCATTATTATCCAATGACGACTCTCAGCTAACTATGCACTATCATCCAAAATAAACGTGTATGGAAAATTTTATCCCAGTCGGTTGAGGATTGAGGATAATTGCATCAACATACGAACATACCTACATACTTTTATTTACATAACGCAAGCTAAATAAAAGCTTGTAATAATACATCTAATTTTAAGTTAAAATTGTTAAGTGATCATGATATAATTGTATCATTCAAAAATCCACTTACCTTTAATTATTTCTTGTTAAGTATAAATATTATTTCAAATCTGCTCCCTTAATATGCACTTTTTTACTGCTTTTCCTACCTAACACGTTACCAGGAAGTCACGTTACCAGAGTCAGAGTAATAGTGAACACGTTTGACAGTGATTGTCGTCGCCTCATATTCAGCGTCGACGAATAGGGGAATCCCCAGTCATAATGTATTGCATGCGTGGCGGTCTTACTTCAAATCCATAAACAAAGAGATAATTACAGAACTCGATACTAGATGGCGCTGTTTTTGTTTGAAGAAAGTTTGCGGGCTAAAATACATAGAATTTCATCAATGACTTCCACAAAGAACAACATTTCTGTTTTTTCTAAGTCCGTATCTCTTCCGTATATTTCATAAGATATAAGCTTGGGCTACATTGTTATGCAACGTGATTTTGTCGCTGTCTTGCTAGCAGGGTTGACAGATATACGATTTAAATCGTACTCATACTATTATTTGTCTATTTTTTAATGTACGATCGTAAAGATTATGATCGTAATTCGCACAAAAACATACGACTTTTTGGTTACCTGGCAACATTTTTATTATGAAACGAACATGCTCACATCATCAGTCACATGCAACAATTTATTGGGGATTTCCCCTTCACATCTGGCAGTCCTGCTTGCTAGAATATAGGTAAGTCAGCCACAGTTACTGACGATCGATATTTAAAGGGTATTGTTTTTGTGCTAAATATTTCATAAAAACGTTATTTAATACTTTGTGGATTATTAATTTAGTTGATAATCACTGGAAGTAAAATGGATGCTAATTTGAGAGATCAAGATCTTCGTATAAAACAGTTAATAAAAGAAAATCTACGTAAGTACTCTTTTTATACCTAGGTAGGTAAGGTATAATAAACACAAAAGGTACTTAGATCGCGTGTGTTCGAAGCATTTATTCTAATAAATTTAATTTAAAATTGTAGAAAGAAAAAAATGTCTGCCAAGCCGTAGCCGAAGCCGATCTCCAAATATATTTGGCGATAGTGAGACCCAGTGTCCAGATGATTTACCCAGCGTCGTCGCAACAAAGAAAAAAACGAGGATAAAGTAAAAGAAAATTTACTGAAAGAAGAAACAAACTGTTCTAAATGCTTAATTTATGGAGAAGAGGATAAAAGAAATGAGTATTTCGGACTGTTAGTGGCTCAAGAATTTAAATATATACGGCCATGTGTGCGAACGAGGTGTTATGAAGAAATTTTAAAGTATCTACGGGAAGCAAAAGGCCAACATGTTGATCAACTGCAACATGAAAACACTGAAAATTAATTACTTTCATTTTATTATATATAGATTTTTAAAATTTCCTGAAATATTATTAGTTAACGTTTTATTTAATATTGTAGAATTGATCAATACAATTTATAAAAATAATTTATTGGTATTACTTACATATTTTCAAAAAAATACGTAAAAACCTATTTTTTTGGGTGATTATGGGAGTTTATGGGTGTTTATTGGGTTTTTACCAAAGCACCGGGTTTAAACCCGGTGCTTTGCCCATCTGTAACTGTAATGAATCATAGCACGCGATTTGTTTACATTGTATTACCTACTTCATTAGCAGTTAATTAAGGCACTTTTGCAATGGCCACCTCAAGGCTAATCGAAGCGCAGACACGCGTCACAAATTCTGTAGAATGTCATTAGTAATAAATACTTATAATAATAATATATTATAGTTGGTAATCCCATGAAAATAAGGCGGGTCATGGGGGCAAAGTCCACGTTGTGTCTACAGACGACACGTTTTGACGTAGTACGTTCAGTAGACATGATTGGAGGTAATGAAGAGGATGATAATCATTGCTAGCAATATTGCAGTCATGTCGACCTTCACACCAGAGGGAGACTTTGTACAAAAGTCGATTGCTTGGGTACCTCTGTCCCATTCGTGTTTCAACCGTGAAGCAGTTGTGTTTGCATGGCTGTGTTTCGGTTTGAAGAGTGAGATATGGTGTGAATTTACTGGGTACAGAGGAATAACACCTGAGTCCTCAGGAATGGCAACGCATGGGGGGTATCATGGGCGAAACAGTATACTCTGTTATGTCCATGGTACTGCTCATGTCTATAGGCGACGGTTACCACTTTCCATCAGGTGGGCCGTCAGCTTGTTTGCCATTCTAAGTTGTATAAAACAAAAAAAAATCGTGTTAATTCTATTGAATTCTTATTGAATTGAATAGTTTATATGAAGCTAAGTGATGGATATAGTGTAGGAGCTCTACAGGTCGTTTCAATTATAAACTAGGGCCCGAATGAAATACAAATATGATGTTAAAATTACATAATACATACTTTTTAAATATGTTAAAAATGTTAAAATATCATTTCTTTGGACTTTTATGGTAAGGTTTATGACGAGCGAAATGTTAAGCTCCATTTACTGGGCCGATTTAGGTATGAATAAAAACACGAAATTGAGTCTGAAAATTCGGAATTTCATTTCATGGTAGACCTCCTATAGAGTAGCTTTTGCTCGCGACTTCGCGTGATCGGCATATATTCACCGATCTAAATAAAAAGTTGGCTATATTTTCCTCCATAAATATACTAAATATCATAGTGATTTGCTTAACAAATGGCGCTATGAGGTAAAAAACAAACAAATACACATTTATATTATTATTAATAAAATTAAATGTGGTCTTCTCTCTGGAACTAGTATTAACTGTATATCTACACTAATAATATAAAGAGGAAAGCTTTGTATTTTTGTGTGTATGTTTGTAATGAATAAACTCAAAAACTACTTTGCCGATTTCAAAAATTCTTTCACCATTAGAAAGCTACATTCACCCTGAGTAACATAGGCTATATTTATTGGTAGGAAAGATTAGGGATCATTACTAAAACTTTAGTAACGTAACTCAAGGTGTAAAAAAATGCTATAAAAGAGATATTTTCGAAAGATTTCGTCGCGGGCGCTGCGAAAACTATTGGTGATATTTTTCGCAGCGCCCGCGATTGCTTGGGTACCTCTGTCCCATTCGTATTTCAACCGTGATGCAGTTGTGTTTGCATGGCTGTGTTTCGGTTTGAAGGGTGGGATATGGCGTGAATTTACAGGGTACAGACGAAAAACACCTGAGTCCTCAGCAATGGCAACGCATGGGGGGGTATCATGGGCGAAACAGTATACTCTGTTATGTCTATGCAAGAAGACCGCCTCTTGTACTACATTTATTGAAAACCCTTTAACGATTCATAAAATATTAGTGCAATATAGTGTTACACAAATATATAAATAAGTGTAGATAGTTAACAAACTTATTTCAACACGAGTCTATTATTATTTTTGTCGCGACAAATGTTTATCATAAGAACAGTAGATTCAGTCAATATAAGTGTGTTGTGATAATGTTCGTAACGTTATACAAACAACGCAGAGGTAAACTATGTGATTTTACATCAAAAACAATGTTATAATCGCATCAGTGTAGATATGTAACAAACACAATAATAGTTATTAAGCACTTTGTTGGTAACTACTAGATAATATAATTGTATTTGATTTAATAAAAATTTGTTTACGTTGTGGTACTTAATAAATATCGTAAATTGGATGACTAAGGTAAGCCACGTGACTACAACATGATATCGATTCGAATAATAATCGCTTTTAGTGGAAGAGATGTTATAAAAAAAAAATCAAACGATGTCTATGTTCAATCACGAGCGGTAAAAAGATAACGAAGTAAAATACGTTTTTTTTTTTTTTATATTATAAAGGTAGTAAACAAGCATACAGCCCGTCTGATAGTAAAAGATCACTGTAGTCTATGGACGCCTGCAATACTAGGGGTGTCACGTACGCGTTGCCGACTTGAAGACACCTTAATACACCCTTTATGAAAACATGGTAGAAACTTACATACACAGTCTAACCATAGATTATATAGATAGAGCATCGAACCTCAAAAACGAGTAAATTTTTTAACGTTTTTTAATCAGTGTTCTATATACTTACGCATAAAATGTATCTTGACGTACTATTTAATAAATAAAATGAGTATTCACACATAAAAAAAGATGCAGAATTTATAAGACAAAACTTATCATGTAAAATTGTGTTAAAAAATCGACCCGTTTTTCTCGAAGCATTTCTGTAGAGACTATCTATATAATATATAAGCCTAGCTAAGTTCACGTTTGTTACCATTGTATTATATAGGTGTTAAATTACCTCAAACACGCATTATATTTAAACAGTTAATTGTAACATTTTATTACCTAGCTGTACAGGTTCTTTAAATATCATCATTATTCGATTTACAATAAAGACTACATGAGTTGTGACATGAATAACCT
This sequence comes from Galleria mellonella, assembly GCF_026898425.1. Taxonomy (NCBI): domain Eukaryota; kingdom Metazoa; phylum Arthropoda; class Insecta; order Lepidoptera; family Pyralidae; genus Galleria; species Galleria mellonella. The sequence continues at coordinate 5,879,404 of NW_026442162.1, read as the reverse complement.
ATCAAATGACTATGTACTCATATACCTAAATACCTATTTTACACGTTCAACCTTATTTAAAAATTAATTCTATGATAAATAATATACACACTAAAGATCAATTACATTATGTAGTGTGTACCACAGAGCAAGGAATCACCATATAAATGTACCTATTTTGTATGAACACAAATGCAAATTAGGTTATATTTGTTAATGTATACAAAAAAAGTATCAAGGCAAAGGAAACAAAATATAATGCTATAGGTACGTACCAAATTTAAATCTATGCACATGAAATAAGAGTCCAATTGTCAATGCACTTTTTAAACTACACACTACACTGATACAGTGTATAATAACATATAATGCATACAAAAACACAGCTCTTGTTACAAACGCATCGGCGGTAGAATATAAACTGAGCGAGCGAAACGCAGCGTGCCGAGGTAAACACTATTATACAAATTTAATTGTAGATAATTAAGCGAAAACCACAATAGTGACGTCCGCGCGCCATTATCGGGCGTTACACGACGTTTTTCCGAGAAAAGCTATGGGCAAGGTTTCTCTGTCTATTCGTCTCAATTAAGTTAATGTAAGAGTATTGGGCACGGGATACGGACACTGACGGAGAGCTTTGCACTTACTGGCTTTTATTTTATTCTTGTATTATTAAAAAAAAAAAAAACATTAACTTACGTGTACTATTTAGTGTTACCATTACATAAAAATAACTTCATAAGATTTTTATGCATTGTCTCTGTATTACACACTAACAAACACATAACTAGTTTTGACTTGCGGTTTCGCTCGCGTTAATATTGATTTTGTTCAACAATTCTGATTGTTGGTATAGGTTTCTACATACAAAATAATTACAAAAAGAAACCCATCTCCTTTAAAGAGTAGTTTAAACAAAGAAATATGTATACTTTAATTATGAATTATAAATAATAATTCTGCAATGTTTTAAGCAAATCGGATGACGCAAAAAAGTTTTATCCATACAAAAATTACCTCTCCATCACTTCATTCCCTTTAAGTTTTTCGCAAGACAAAAGTCATTTGATAAAGTTGTATGTCCAAGTCATAAGAATTGGCAACACGTAAATTATGTTTTTAGAATTTTTTTTTACAACACATGGGCATACGAGCATGCGGCTCACCTGATGACAAGTGACTACCGCTGCCCATGATCACCCACAACACCAACGTCATTGCAGATGTGCTGCCGGCCTTTTAAAAAGGAATATACTCTTTTCTTGAAGGTTATGACGTATTTATGGCTTGCAGTAGCTATTAAATGGACTTGTTTTTGATGGGTGAAAATGGTATGGTAACCCCGCCTGCGCTAACGGGATATGCTGGCGGAGCACCAGTGAAGGGTGATAGATGAGAATGAAAACAGGCCAGTTAGTCCATCATGATGAATTCATCAGGAATTAACCATGATAGTTTCCAGGGGGAACCGCGAGGAGGTCGACCTGGTTGGGTATATTGCTAGCAATGGGATTCTCAGTCTCCATTACTAACAATTTCTTTCCCCCCTATTAAATGGACTATATGTTTTATTATTGCATAGGTATTTATTAAAAACAAGACATTTTAAGACTCTATCATAAATTTTAAAATTTGATAATAGAATGAAATTTAATAAGCCATGGCATAAGGATTTATGTCGGCCACACACGATAAACCAATATTATAGTAACGTATAATTAGAACTACAATGATCAATTGCAACTCATGTCGTGATTTATGGTAGCATATTTTTTTTTATACCATGAAGGTAGTGAACAAGCATACAGCCAGTGTAATGATAAACGGTTACTATACTTTTTTTTATACAACTTAGAATGGCAAACAAGCTGACGGCCCACCTGATGGAAAGTGGTAACCGTCGCCTATAGACACGAGCAGTATCATGTACATAACAGAGTATACAGTTTCGCCTATGATACCTCTCATGCGTTGCCATTTCTGAGGACTCAGGTGTTATTCCTCTGTACCCTGTAAATTCATGCCATATCCCACCCTTCAAACCGAAACACAGCCATGCAAACACAGCTGCTTCACGGTTGAAACACGAATGGGACAGAGGTACCCAAGCAATCGACTTTTGTACAAAGTCTCCCTCTGGTGTAACCTATAAACACTTGCAATTATCGCTGAATTTTCATATCAATCTACAAAAGCACTAATTTAATTGTTCAATAGCCATAATTACATTAATTTACATATTTTTTTATACTATGAAGATGGTAAACAAGCATACAGCCTGTCTGGCGGTAAACGGTTACTGTATCTTATGAACGTCTGCAACACTAGGGGTTACGTGTTGCCAACCTTGAAGAAATCTTAATACACTCTTTTTGATGCACCCCACACTGTCTCTAGGGAAAACCTCGACAAGGAGTTTATTTCAAAGCCTGTTTGTGGGAGAAAACGTATTCAGGGTAATGTACTCGTATGTAGTTGGAGACTAGAGTTTCAATTTACATTACCAGGTATTTGTCGTTGCAATTCCAAGTGTCAAGTTTACGCTGTATTAATGAAAATTCTCGAGTGTATAATGCTGACTTGATATACTGACATCATTGTTTGCAATTTGATACTCTATGTACGTACCTACCTAGTCTGTACCTATAGCTTCTATTTTATAATAAAGTTTGCTTTTAAAATATTTTTTTTCGTATTTACCATTACGTTCTAATTATTCATGACTACTATCATACTTTAGTCGAGGTGAGACTACACTAGTAGTATTACGTGGATATTAATTACCTAAACTGCCCACTATTGCAGGCGCAGGAATTTCGCGACTGACTCTTGGCCACAACAGAATATCAGCGTTTTGCTCTTTTAAGGGCAAAGCAATAAACTGAGGCAAAGCAATAAACTGAGTTGTGACCATTTTGTGTTACTATAGCACACGTATGAAGGAAAGGAAAGAAAGGAAATTGTTAGTTTATATATTTTGTTTTTTTTTTTTTTTGTTTTATTGCTTTTTTATTTTCATTCTTTTATCTCTTTTACTGTGTATTATGTGTATGTTTTTTTTATTGTAATTTGTGTGCTGTAAGTAATGTAAATAAATTATCTATCTAGCTATCATCTATCTATTGGACACGAGTTCCTCTCCAGAAGAGGCAATGTAAATTTCTGTGGGCACAACTCAGAACACTCAGACTCGAACCATTTCAAATTAGTTTGTTTCCTAAATTAGCCTGACCGGGAATAGAGGTCAGGATCACATTTATGCAAAGTAACGTGCCCACTAAGTGGTGGCCCATTCCTTGCCTTATAGTCCCAGCATAGAAAGGGCTATCCCATCCATTCCCGTGAGTGTCGTAAAAGTAAAAGTCGATTAAGGGAACTTAATACTTGAGGCAGCATTCTCTCTCTTAAACATCACCAATAGTCAAACTGCGGTTGCCAATACGCCTGCCAAACCAAACAACTACGGGCAGGACACTCCTTATTAGGAAGGCCTATGTTCAATAGCGCCCAACTTTGCGACGGGGAGGTCTGTTACTTATTAAAGAGTTTTCGAGTCCCTTACACTGACATATTGTGCATTTCTCTAGTTTCTTTAGGAGTCGTTATTATTAGCAATACCCGGGCAGATAACCGCCACATCGTTCCCGTGAAAACCACAATGATTCCTGGAGAATTCGCCTTTAAAAGACATGACTTTGTTCTCACCTATTTTCGTTTAATGGCTAATAAATGGAATGGCAACCCAGAATACACTATCGGTGTTGCCACTAGTTCTCGAGATAGCGTAGTCGAGGGTTACCAATTTAAAAAAAGAACATTAGTATAGGCGGGAGTGACATTACATTTTTTATAATAAAAAAAAAAAAATCCTACAACAGATAAAAATACACAATGTAGTAAATAAGACCAGTTCTGTCAATTATATGCACGATCTGCTTGTCTGCGCGTGTGCTAATCACATTATATAACAAATACGATAGGTTGTGTGTACTTAACTACTTAGGTACCTATACAATTATGCACACGGTACTAAAACGTGCGTCTTAAGAGGACTGGAAGCAGAGGATTTGTTTTTCAATGGATGATAATTAAATGGCTGTCGGTATACGTTGACTTCATCTTCAGGATGGTCAGATCACTGGCCCATCGTGGTGAATTCACTAGGTAGGAACACATCATAGGTTCACATAGTGGGATATCAGCGAGGATCAACTGCAGGCGTATTTAATAGGAGCCAAGTGGTTGCGCCCTCCCAGAATCGATTGATGCCCACCTCTGGATCCGAGTGAACTTCTCAGCTGAGAGTACATATGTGACTTTTGTAAAGGGCTGGAAAATTATCTAAAACATGCCAAAGAGATAAACTAAATTCAGTTGAACCATTGTGATGAATTAACCACAATAGTTTTTAGGAGACACTGCGTCAAGATTAATTTGACAGATATAGCAGAAGATATTGCTGGCTGGCTGGTTTCTCCAAATCAAATATTCTTTTATTGAATTGCCATTATGAGCGTGCATTGCGTAAACAACTTACAGCTTTACAAATTTGTAAAAAACACCTCGCCAGTATTTAATCAATGTCTAGCTAATCAGTGACTAATCTTTAAAAAAAAAAAAACAATCATTCAAGCATTATCCAAAAGAAAAAAGAGTGCCATTACCCGCAAAACATACGGAACAATTGAGAACAAATTCTTCTGTATTTTTTTGTGCCTTTGCACAATTACGTCGCCAATTCTGAAACTATTTCAATTGTTTTGTTTGCAATCGATAGAGTATATATTTGTGTTGATCCCGTGTTAATTTTGATGTCTATTAAAAATTATATTTCTACTACTTTCATTAGAATTACTGAAAATTTGTACTTTTTACTAGATATAAATTGGCAACACTCTCGCCCATTCGCAAAAAGATTTTTTTTTTACAACACAGGGGGCAAACGGGCATGCGGCTCACCTGATGGTAAGTGACTACCGCCGCCCATGATCACCCACAACACCAGCGGCGTTGCAGGTGTGCTGCCGGCCTTTTAAAAAGGAATATACTCTTTTCTTGAAGGTTATGTTGTCGTATCGGTTCGGAAATACTGTTGCTGGAAGTTGATTCCAAAGAATGGTGGTGCGTGGAAGAAAGTGCCTTGAAAAACGCACGGTGGAAGACCGCCACTCGTCCAGATGATTGGGATGAAACTTTAGTTTGTGACGGGTTGTATGGTGGTGGAAATCAGCAGCAGAATTCCACGACCAGATCAACTTGGTTATGTTCGTGCCGACTCGAACAACTACTAACGAATGAAATTAATAGCCGAATCATATTAGTACACAGACGACATTAGTGATTTTAAAATCATTCAAATAATGCTAATGTTTCAGGTCACACAGTTGAACACTCAGGTTATGGAATGAGGTCCCTGCCGAGGTTTTCCCAAGAGATTACAGCATGGGGTTCTTCAAATGAGGGGTAAAGAGGTTTTTTCAGGGTCGGCAACGCGCGCGTAATAAATACCTCTGGTATTACTACGGTAACCACTTTCCATCAGGTGGACCGTATGCTTGTTTGCCACCTCAGTGGTATAATATAATAATTAGTAGTTGGATTACTAAAGTCGCGTATCGTTAATCTAAGCATACAACATCTTGTCATTAGTGTTTTTACACTTTACGACTTAGAATGGCAAACAAGCTGACGGCACACCTGATGGGAAATGGTAACCGTCGCCTATAGACATGAGCAGTACCATAGACATGACAGAGTATACTGTTTCGCCCACGATACCACCTATGCGTATACACATAATACACAATGATAATAGCTGGTTTTTTTTTGCAAAATAAAAAGAAAAATATTTATTCATCTGTCGTTTAATATTAAGATTAAAGTTTACAAGAAAAGTTGTTGCTATACCGACAGCGTTGTCAGTACTAGTAACAAACAGACATTACGCGCTTTATTTACATCATGAAACACTTGTACCGGCCTATTTACTTTAAAATATCATTTGTTAATAAATATTATCAATATTAGCTTGTTGGAGCGGTCCGACTGATAATAGGATCGTTTAATGGTAGCAATAAATAAGCGATATACCTACTCACTTCCAAATAGTCTGCCGGACTCTGGTCGGCCATAATAATTTGTATGACTCCGGCTGTTTCATTTGCAAGTTCTTTGTCTGCGCCAATCAATACGATAGTTAGTACCAGATAGTGGCACTAATTGTTTATTCCTTCAACTAGAAAACTTTGTGTTACATTTATTTAATTCTTTAAAACGCCAAACGTAAAATCTATATTAATATAGCAAAGCGGAAGAGTATGTTTGTTTGAATGCAGTAGTCTCTGGAGCTGCAAGTCGGATTTAATTTTTTATTTGCTTATTCGAGTAAATTGAATATTTTTTTATTTAATGCTCGTTACTTTGCACTATGTGAACAAGGCTTTGAAAAATGACTAATGTAAGTCGAGCGGCAGCGTTAGTCATTTATTTAACCAGTGTTGCCAGATTTTTCGTAATTTTCGGTAAAAATTTTCTCCACGCAAAATTTTGGAGAAATTAAGTTCTCAGAGAAATTATTGGAGAAAAGTCAAATGGGCTTGGAGACTTTTGGGTAATTTTGTTGGAAATTTTGGATAATAGTTTTAGTATATGTAAACTCTGTACAGGTATATAATAAAGACAGAAAGAATAACTTTTTAAAAACCGATATAAGTTGTCATTAGATAAAAGTCTCGGAAATCGTATTGATTTGGAAAAAAATATTTAACGTTCAAAATTGGCATCTAGTAACCCTGCTCTTAACAAAACCGTAATAATAAGGATTTATTCTTATAAACTTACGTAGAAATACACAGTAGCTATGAGCGAATCCGACTACCAAATTAGTAATATACTAATTTCCGTATTCAAATAATTTTACTAATTAGTAACCAATTATAACGAAGTATTTACACTGTATCTGCTACTACTATATCACTACGTCGATGATAACAAGCGACACCCAAAAAAAAAAAACATAAATTTTCTATCATCTACATTCATTTCGTCGCAATTTTGTAATTTTTGCTACCAGTTTATTTTCTTTTACTTTAATGACTACTATCGATAATTGGTCATTTTTATAACATTTACATTGGCAACACTCTTGCCTATTAACGAAAAGATCGATTCGGCTATGTTCGTCTCAAATCGTACATCAATAACTACTAATAAATGAAATTAGATAAATAAAATTTGTAGTCGAATAATTTGAAAACCATTCGAATAATCCGAATGGTTTGCTCAGTCGAATAATTAGTACCTGGTCGAATGAGTTAAGTCGCGTATCGATAATATACAGTAATGATCACATGTCCAGTCGCTTTGCCTAACTGTCTTTCCTATTGTAGAGTTCACACACTTTGAACAATGTAAATCGGTCCTAATGCTTTGTTTACACTCATCTCGTCTTCGCACTAATGAGGCATAGAAGTGGGCAGTAAGAATCGTATAAATAAATCACTTGCGCTGGCACTGGTCGTGCAACTGTATTTCAAACAACTTCATCAAGGAAAAATGTCATTTGATCCACGTGTAGACCTAAATTACTATTATTATGGCCAAATTATGGATATTAGTAAACGGAGCACGAGTGACTGTTTACATTACACTATCTGGTCATTTGTCATTAATTAAACAAGGCGTAAATAAGTACACGCCGATAACGGCTTGATTTGTGGTTAGTAAATTATCGTTTCAGTTTGCGTTTACATTGTTGCAGAGGGATTGTTAGTAACGGGAGCGCTAGGCCCCAGCGCTAACAGTGCACCCTGTAAAGCGCTCCTCGCGATCTTTCTCGGAAACCATTTTGGCAAATTCCTAGCAAATGATCCAAGTGATCAAAATACCATCTTCACAGCTTCATCATTGGCCGGTGTTTAGTTACATTTTTTCGGTGATTTTATAATATTTTTGGGTATGGGAGAAAGGGATTGTTAGTAATAGAGACTGAGAATTCTATTGCTAGCAATATACCCAACCGGGTCGACCTCCTCGCGGTTCTCACTGGAAACTATCATGGTTAATTCCTGATGAATTCATCATGACGGGCTAACTGGCCTGTTTTCATTCTCATCTGTCACCCTTCACCGGTGCTCCGCCAGCGTATCCCGTTAGCGCAGGCCATTACCATGCCATTTTCACCCATCAAAAAAAATATTTTTGGGTATTTCACGAAATTTCTAATATCCTCATTTCCATGCGACGTAGTCGCTATGTCAAGCAGACCTATAATCAACACAATGCATGTATATATATATATATATATATATATATATATATATATATATATATATATATATATATATATATATATAGTATGTATGTGTACTACTTAAAGTATGATGGCGCAATAGAGAATAAATAAATAAAATAGATATGTAATGTTAATTATAGAATAGCCCTTTACTATTTTATCTATAGCAGATAGCAAGGAAACGAGTTGACTGACATCACAAAATGTACTTTAACAATATCACAATAAGAATTATTCTTCATAGCAACACACGGGTCGTTTTCTTTCAGTTTTATCACAATTTTATATATGGTTAGACATGAGCCGTACTTTATTGATGTTGTAGGCGTAACTCTTAAAGGTACATTTTATTATTTATTCTACTTACTAAGAGTGGAGTCCAAAATTATATTTACCTGAAACAGAAAAAAAATTAACGGTTAGAAAATATCTAGAATATTCCAGTAATAGGTTAAGGGATAATGCCATTTTGAACAAGTTATTAATTCACTTTTGCGCCACCTACCCACTCCAATTTGTTCTCCTTTAAGAAATTGCCCTAACAATAAAACTATCTTTTGTACCATTATGTATATATATTTTAATTTTTTTGATGAAAAAGTATCAACAAAATCTATTCAGAATTGATAAAGATATCGCGTGACATGGCGTACACGCAAAAAAATTGCCTAACATATGTTTTTTTTTAAACGTTTGCTTTGCTTTTAAAAATTTTAATACCTACTTGATAATTTTTATCATAATATAAACCAAGGATTCTCAAAGTGGTCGATATCGACCCCGCGGGGTCAAAATCAGTTTCCCAGAGGTCAACATAGACGAAAACAAATTTTGGAGATCGACGAGAATTAAAATAAGACCTGTATTAATTAATACAGAAATCTTATTTGAATCTTTTAAGATGCTACAATTTTATTATTATAATGTTAGTAAGATTACTTTCAGACTTGTAGACATAGACAAGAAATTTAAATACAGTAGTAAAAAAAAATATGGGCTAGTAAACTGTCGACTGTTTTTTGATACGTGACACTTCATATAAAAGTGTGTCATCCAGTACCAGCGTCTGACCAATAAGGTACATAACATAACGTCCGGTTTACTGTATATAATTATTTTTCGAGTATTAGGTACTCGTTCAACCTTCCCCAGTCCCGGATAACCTTTATAAATATGTTAATAACAGAGAAAGGTCGAATAAATGGTGAGTTAATGTTAACTGAAACCGTTTTAAAGATGTGCTCTACCACAAATTGTTGATTCTTGATTCCAGTGCATCGTATATTTGGAAATATTTGATTCCGTTTTATTTAATAGTGATCGTTGATACGTATTATTGGCAGTTCCATACTATTTTCTATATTTTTTAATTTACTAAGTAGTTTTTTATACTGTGTGAATTTACTGGGTACGGAGAAATAACACCTGAGTCCTCAGGAATGGCAACACATGGGGGTATCATGGGCGAAACAGTATATTCTGTTATGTCCATGGTACTGCTCATGTCTATAAGTGACGGTTACCACTTTCCATCAGGTGAGCCGTCAGCTTGTTTGCCATCCTTTTGTATAAAAAAAATCTATACTTATAATAAATCTGTAGAGAGGTCAATTCTGTACATAGAAATATATTTCCAAAATAACTATCAGGGGGTGATTAGTGATCGATACTGATGCCACAAATGCAATCAGTAAAATTTTTGTCTGCCTGCCTGTATGTCCGTTATAGAAACAAAAACTACTCGACGGATTTTAACGAAACTTGGTAGTTATTCTTCATACTCGTGGGCAGGTTATACTCGTAGTATACTTTTCATCACGCTACGATCAATAGGAGCAGAGCAGTGAAGGGAAATGTTAAAAATGTCCACCCGTGCGACGCCGGGACGGGCCGCTAGTTCTTGAATAATATTGTAGCTTAATTTATTGTTTTTTTTTTTTTTTATATCTACTACTACTGCTATGGCAACGCATGGGCGAAACAGTATGTGTGTGTACTGTTATGTCCATGGTACTGCTCATGTCTATAGGCGACGGTTACCACTTTCTATCAGGTGGGCCGTCAGCTTGTTTGCCATTCTAAGTTGTATAAATATATATATATATACAGGGTATATAGCTACCAATGGGACTTTTAAACCCCATTACTAACAGTCACTATTCCCTCCATAAGTGTAAATTCCAATTACTACCGCTAAACTTGTATGGAGGGGGGAATGGGATTGTTAGCAATGGAGTTTGACAGCTCCATTGCTAGCAATAACCTATTAGGTCGACCTCCACGTGGTTCCCCCTGGAAACCGTCGTGAACAGTTCTTGTTGATTTCGTCACGATGGGCTAACTGACCTGCTTCATCCTCACCTATCACCGCTCACTGGTGCCCCGCCAGTGTATACCGATAGCGCAGAGGGGGTAACCATACCATTTTCACGCATAAAAAAAAAATCTCTCTCTGATTTTCAGTTCGTCCAGAATGGGAACGTTAATTCGAAAGGTAGTCCAAGGTATTTGCAGCAGTCGTCGCCATATATTGATACGTACGTGTTAATATTTATTTGCGACAATTTTCAATTTTTTATAACCGCATAATTATAATAGTTTTAGAGTGCTGTTGGGGCTACCTCGCTTTTGTAGCGCTTCTAGCATGTTTGCTCAATCTCGCGTAGATGATTACTATGCTATAAGGAGAAAGAGAACTGCATCATTGCTACACAGGGTTAGGACAAGCACCAACAGCATTCTAAAAGTAATAGGCGATAAATATAACTCGCCTATAATTGGACATTTCATTCAGATGCTGTTTAGTCGGCTGGCTCACATCTGAGTGAACTGCTTTAATTAATTTGCTTTTATTTTTTACTAACATAGTTTGTAAGAAAACTGTTACTAACAAAATGGACCAAATTGTAGTGTGAGTAATAAAGTATAATTATGTTATTATAATTAAGTTTCTGTTTTGCCAAAGGTTGACTGGGAGAGAATGCTATATAGTATTAAGTCCACCTTTTGTACCAGACATTTTTTTTTTATATGTGATCAATAAAGAATGAATAAATAAATAATAATACTAACACATCGTACTGAAATGGAGTACCATTATTTACTTTTAGATCTAGAAGTATCACATCGCACTACGAGTATAAGCGAATCGTCCCAGTTACACGCGGTGCATTCGCAAGGTTGCAGCAAATGCAACACAGATGCGATGCGCGTGCGCCCACGTCACTGTAAACATTTTATAATTAACTACCTACATATACCTAGATATGCCACTATCATATATATCTACTATCATACTATAGTAACTTTTTTTTATACAACTTAGAATGGCAAACAAGCTGACGGCCCACCTCATGGAAAGTGATAACCGTCGCCTATAGACATGAGCAGTACCATGGACATAACAGAGTATACTGTTTCACCCATGATACCCCCCATGCGTTGCCATTCCTGAGGACTCAGGTGTTATTCCTCCGTACCCAGTAAATTCACGCCATATCCCACCCTTCAAACCGAAACACAGCCATGCAAACACAACTGCTTCACGGTTGAAACACGAAATGAAAATTAGCCTATCGTGATGTATATATCTGGAATTCAGCACGATGGTTTTCAATGGGGACCACATGGAGGTCGACCTGACAGGGTATTTTGCTAGAAATAAGACTGGTAGTCCGTATTACTAACAATTCCCTCCCCCCCCCCCCTCGGAATCTGTACAAAATCATCAGCGTAGGTACTCGCGACTCCAAGCAGTTTACCTTCTAAGTTTTGATTTGGGAGGAGAAGGGATTGTTAATAATGGGGATTAGTAGCCCCGTCGCTAGCAATACAGGTCGACCTCTTCTCGGTTCCCCCTGGAAATCATTCTATTCTGTTCCAAGAGAATTCATCACGATGGGCTTTCTGACCTGCCTTTTCATTCTCATCAATCATCCCTCACTGGTGCATCGCCAGCGTATATCGTTACAGCAGGCGGGGTTACTATTTCATTATCATCCAATTGGAAAAAAGGTATGGTTTAAACCGCAGCTTGTACAGTTTATGTCACTAGATCTTAATGAATAAACAAATTATTTAATTAATTAATGAATAAATAAACAAACAAACGAATAATTGACACAACCATAAAACAAACTGCTGGTGTCCAATGGTAGTAATGAAAAATCAATTGATTTATAACTAATTTAATTTAGAATGTTTCTGTTATATTTTCAACAAGACTTGCTTATTTTTACTTTAAGTTCCATCAATCGGAATAGTTTATTTATTTATTCATAATATATTACGTATTTTTTGCAAGGTTTACAGATTTATCAATGCACTCACCAAAAATTAATAAATGGAACATTATAAATACGATACAATAACGGAAAAATAATAATAGTGATAAAAAATAAATGCAATTATGCCATAAAAAATAAACATTCAAAATGCATTTGTGCGTAATTTGTTACCGCTCTGCGAAAGTCTGTGGCAGTACAGTAACAGTTACAGATCTACATACTAAATAATATTACAAGAACATTGATGTTTTTTTATACAATTTAGAATAGCAAACAAGCTGACGGCCCACCTGATGGAAAGCGGTAACCGTCGCCTATACACATGAGCAGTACCATGGACATAACAGAGTATACTGTTTCGCCCATGATACTCCCCATGCGTTGCCATTCCTGAGCTGGCTGTTATTACTCTGTACCCAGTAAATTCACTGCCATATTCCACCCTTCAAACCGAAACACAGCCATGCAAACACAACTGCTACACGATAGAAACACGAATGGCACAGAAGCGCCTAAGCAAACGACTTTTGTACAAAGTCTCTCTAAATGTTTATAGCAATAGCCTGCCTGGCATTAGAAGCGGCTCTGATATATCTGGAGTCGGATTAAATACCAGTAATATAATTTTGTATGTAAGCATTTTTTTTATAGATGAAAATGGTATGGTAACCCCGCCTGCGCTAACGGGATACGCTGGCGAAGCACTAGTGAAGGCTGATAGATGAGAATGAAAACAGGCCAGTTAGCCCATCATGATGAATTCATCAAGAATTAACCATGATAGTTTCCAGGGGGAACCGCGAGGAGATCGACCTGGTTGGGTATATTGCTAGCAATTCTCCATTACTAACAATCCCTTTCCCCCCTGTATGTAAGCATTAGGGTTATAACATTGATTTGGTTTTTACTGTCATAATGTTATAACTATTTTAATGAATAAATTAATATTTTTTTTACTGGATGATAATGGAATGGTGGGGTCACCACCTGCGCTATCGGTATACACTGGTCGGCCACCAATGAGGGATGATTGGTGAAGAAGAAAAGGCAAGTCATTTAGCCCATCATTAGATAAATTAGTCACGATGGTTTCCAGGGGGCACCGCGTGGAGGTCACCCTGATAGGGTATATTTATAGCAATGGGGACTAACCTCCTCATTACTAACAATCCCTTCCCTCATGTATTATTATAGATAAGTACCACACAATCACATTAATAGCCTGATCTGAAGCTAGGACCTTGTATTATGAGCATCCAAGCAAAGTACCACTGGCGGCATAGCCAAGAACAATCAAACCAAAGTAATTCAAAAAAGTTCGATTCCTAAATTGATCCAAATGGGAATCAAAACAGGGAACTTATTTACGTAAAGCTACGTATTTACCACTGTGCAAATTGAGTGAACATTTAAGAGGTATCATGAGTCATGACCCAAATTATTTTTATTACAGGAGTGGGTTAGGCTTCGGTAGCCGCATACTGTCAGTGTATTTGTTATGTAAAACCAAACTACAAAGGTGACGAATACAAACACTTGATTACCCGCACAACTCTCAAAACACAAAGAGCGCATTCTAATCTCGGCGTGTAGCCAGGGCCGGATTATTCACCAGGCAATGTAGGCGACCTCCTAGGTGTCCCCGCAAGGGGCCCCGCGCCCAGATAAAACTTTTTTTTTCGACAAAATTTCTTTAAATTCATTTATTTATTTACTAATACTTTATTGTACACAAAAATTACATTGTTATATAATATTTTATTTTGCATAAAGATGTAACAACAGGCGAGCTTAACTCTGTCAGAGTTCTCTTCTAGCAAACCATGAATGGAAAGGAGCATTAGTTAAGTGAAATTTATTTGTTAAAATTTATATTTAATAAACTATGAATGAAAATATTATCACTTTGTTTTCTTTTTATATTACATTGTCATATTTCAATATATTTCGTAACACGTTTAAAGTTATTATATGTAAAATAATATAATAGACCTATTGAAGTCAGAAAAGACAAAATGTTAGGACATTTGATACGATACAACGAATATATAAACATTATAATTGAAAGCAAGAAGAAGGAAGGCGAGGAAAGGAAAGACCAAGGCATAGTTACATCAGATAGATCAAGGAAAAATTGTTGTCGTGTCGTATCAAGAAGTGAAAAGACTCGTTGAAAATCATAGTGAGTGGCAAGGGCTCTATCAACAATAGCGCAGTTCTGAAACAGGAAGTAATAATATAACATTATTAGCTGACTCGGTAAACGTTGTTTTACCATATACATTATTTCGAGAACTATACATGAAAATTTATCCTACTACAATTATTATATTCGATTGCCATCTTGCAACCCTATTGTGACATATAAAAGTCGCGATTAAAGAACAGAAGTTGATCGTAAAAGCGTGAAAATTTGTATTTGTATGTATTTTTAATGCAAAATTATAATAGAATAAAAAAAAAAAATGTTAAAAAAATATATAGGGGTAGATCACCCTTATCATTGAGGGGTATGAAAAATAGATGTTGGCCGATTCTCAGACCTACCCAATATGCACACAAAATTTCATAAAAATCGGTAAAACCGTTTCGGAGGAGTTTGGTATCAAACAGACTATGAATAAAAATAAATATTGTTTTAATTATTTGTCGTGTGCCAATAAACCTAAGATAATTACATGCTAAAAAAAAAAACACCGCGACACGAGAATTTTATATATTGAATTATTTGTAAGCATTGTCTAGGGGTCCCGACATGCCGGCCATGCCTTAATTCGGCCCTGCATGTACCTTTAAAGTACAAATGTGTCACATTGTCGAAATAAAAGTTAAACGTAGCACTTTGTCAAATGCGTACTTCCAACTCTGTTCACTATTTGAGCGTAAACATTGTCTAATTACAAAATAAATACACGAGAGTTTGATTATCGGGCACTCGAGACGGGGTCGTTACTCTCACTTGCAGACGGTCTAACATATTATATTTATAATATTGTTATGCGCAGATATAAGCTGCGAAACATGACTTATATTTGCGCAAACAAATTTGTACCTAACTTGAGAACAAAGACGTTTTATTTTTAAACGACTTTGAAAAGGAGGCTCTCGATTCTACAGTATTATTTTGGTTATATCCATTCTGAACCGATTTGATTGATAATCTTTTTGCAATCGATTGCAGTTACTTTTGTATTGAATTCATGTTATTGAGAGGCATAATGTAAGACACTCGATCTATGTATATAAAGATCTAGAGTTCTAAATTTGAATACTGGGTGGAAATGAATTGTTAGTAATGGAGACTGAGAATCCTATTGCTAGCAATATACCCAACCAGGTCGACCACCTCGCGGTTCTCCCTGAAAAATTCATCATGATGGATTCATCATGATGGGCTAACTGGCCTGTTTTCATTCTCATCTATCACCCTTCACTGGTGCTCCGCAAGCGTATACCGTTAGCGCAGGCGGGGTTACCATACCATTTTCACTCATAAAAAAATTTTTAATACTTTCAACTAACTTTTTTCACGCTAACGAATATTGAATTTCAAAAATACAAATTAAATAAACCATATCTACGAATACATGGAGTACGTATCAAGTTACAATGAAGTTAGAACTTGAAAGAGCACAACAATTTTTATGTTACATTTATTAATAGGCAATGCCCTGTTCATTATATATAGGTATTGTTGTAACTAATTATGGTATACTGTTCAGAAAGATAAATAAAGGAATATAATTATGTAATCTTAACACACAGTCCATACACAAATCCATTCAGTAATATCGTACACCCATATTTAGAGGGAGACTTTGTACAAAAGTCGATTGATTGAGTACCTCTGTCCTATTCGTGTTTCAACCGTGAAGCAGTTGTGTTTTCATGGCTGTGTTTCGGTTTGAAGGGTGGGATATGGCGTGAATTTACTGGGTACAGAGGAATAACACCTGAGTCCTCAGGAATGGCAACGCATGGGGGGTATCATGGGCGAAACAGTATACTCTGTTATGTCCATGGCACTGCTCATGTGTATAGGCGACAATTACCACTTTCTATCAGGTGGGCCGTCAGCTTGTTTGCCATTCTAAGTTGTATAAAAAAAAGATAAAAAATATCATAGAAATAGGAAAAATAATGCTGTCGCGTTGTACATGTTGTTCATATCTATTTATTAATCCTTATCCAAATAAATTATTTTGTATTCAAGATTATTTCAATACCTGCAGATTACTTTTTGAATTTTTCAAATCGTAGGTATATTACATTTGAAAGATATTATGTTTAAAAGTCAGATATAGAAAAGTGCTAACGCGGCCGTCCGCGTCGGACGTGTCGGGGCGGGCACATCAATAGGTAGCTAGGTAGAATCAGATAAGAATGTAAAATGTTGTAAAAATGTCTACCCGTGCTACGCCGGGACGGGCCGCTAATATTTCATTATATAAATATTAGTAAAAACGTATTGTTACTTTAGTTCACAATAAAACAATGTGGTAAAACGACTTGATATTTCAATTTCTAAAACAGATCGAGAAAAAACAATTTTGAACGTTACGTGCTACAACAATACTCTTAAGTGTAATTCTTTAGCTATCCCAATAATTAAGTACTGCCTTCGGGAGTCACTGTTCATTTCAAAGGTCGATTGTTAGAGAGTGCTTCTAACATTACTTTTGTTATTAATAAATAAAGAAAACTGTGAAATAAGCATTTATTATGATGCAGTAGTTATTGTATTTTTTTTTTTTGTTTATGTCCAGTAGGCTTATCATGAAATGATTTCCGAAATTTCGGGAACGAAATTTGATGTTAAAATTACATAATACATGCCGTTTAAAATTATTAAAAATGTTAAAATATCGTTCCTTTGGACTATTAGAATAGGATTTATGATGAACGAAATGTTAAGCTTAATTTACTGGGTCGATTTCGGCACGAACAAAAACACGAAATTGAGCCCGAAAATTCGGAATTTCATTTCATGGTAGACCACCAGATTGTTTGTACGAGATTGCTTTTAAGCGATAAGGCCGCCTATTGTATATGCACATTCTAAAACGTCGGGTTTTCGCCGCAGTACTAGTGTCTCTGCTAGTAACGCTCATCGTACTATGTGCAGGGTAGTTGGGGTGGACATTTGTCGGTGACTTCCGTAAACGTTGTTCCTTAGTTAACTGTTGGCGCCGAACCCATTTGGCGTGCACTCTGAAAGTCAACCGGCGATCCATTTCCACCCCTAAGTAGGTGACGGTGCGAGACCACTCGATCGGGTTGTCGAGTACGCGTAGCTGCGGCGGAAGTTTCTTGAGATTGAATGAGATCGCCTGTGTCTTGCGCACATTCACCGACAGGCGGTGAACTGCACATAGAACACAGGCGATAAGCAACTTCCTTAAGTGACACCTGCTCGGATGGGATGCTCACCCGAACAGGTTAATGCAAATTCTGTATAAATACTCCTCGTTTACAAAGTTTTGTACTCTCTAAAAACTAGAAAAATATACTGGCGTCTTCAGCTGGAGGCGTGTACCACAAAAAAAAAACTGGCTTCAGTTGTGGTAAAACCAGAGGGCCTACCATGAAATGTTTTCCGAAATTTCGGAGCCAAACGAAACAGAAATTTGATGTTAAAGTTACATAATACATGCCGTTTGGAAATATTAAAAATGTTAAAATATTGTTCCTTTGGACTTTTATGATAGGATGTATGACAAACGAAATGTCAAACTCCACTTATTGGTCCGATTTTGGTATAAACAAAAACACGAAATTGAGTCCGAAATTTCGGAATTTCATTTCATGGTAGACCCGCAGTTCATTTGATTTAAAAACTAATCTACTAAAATGATTAATATAATTTATTGGGACCAATTTGAAAGTATATTTTTTTATTTAAAAAAAGAATTTCCAAATTGGTTAAACAATTGATGGAGTTATAAGGTAACAAATTAAAAAAAAAACAACCGAATTGAGTAGCATTTTTTGGAAGTCGTTTGAAAATGAGTTCTAAGTACTCCTAATTTAGTTCCGGCTGGACTGTATGTAGGTAAGATACTTTACTAGTATTAGTATGTAGTATTTGGTGAAAAGGTTTCTACATTCACTCGCCAGTTTTTATTACCTTCGCACGAAACGCTATAAAACTGGGGTCAAACTGTTTTAAATTACCATAGAATAGAAATTAGGCACATAAAACTTTTGAATGAGCACATTTTGCAACGTGATTCCATAAGGTTTTAAAATATATCAGACTACATGAATCAGTATTTATATATATAAAATTTATTTAATGACATTTAATAATTTAATTCCATTTTAATATTTATCAAACACAAAACATTCTGTGGTTGCCTATAAATGTAAGAATATACATATATATATATATATACTGCTGAACGTAGTCATCCCCCATAGACACAAGGAATAGGTCACAAGGAATGGTCTTGAGCCACCTGCATCCACTGACTCCCTACAATGCATTTGAGGTCGTCACACCATTTAGTGGGGAGTCGTCCTACAGTGCTGAATCTGTACATATACTATATGTTAAATTAGGACATAATGTATGTGTGTATCAGATTTTATTTAAATTCGTTCTATAGTTTTTACATGAAAAAAACAAAAAAACACCAATCCGTTCTCACAAACTATCACATATAATTAATTAATTAATAAAAAATAATTAAAACCATCACGTATAATTAATTAATAATTTATAAGTACAATAATTAATGCTCCTTTCCACTCAGGGTTTGCTGGAGGAGAACTCTTACAGAGTTAAGCTCGCCTGTTGTACATTTTCATTTAATATAGACATTAAATATGTAATTTTTATGTACAATAAAGTATGAATGAATAAAATAAACAAAGAAATAGGATTTGATAATAACTAGCCACCAGGCGGTAATTGTAAATACTCTGCAATATTTATCAGATAATAGATTTGAAATTCTGAGTTGCTTATCTAAGTGCCGTTATATGTGCCTATTTGTTGTGATAACAACAGGGATTATACTATTATAAAAAATATTTTACTTTTTTTCTCAGGCAACATTGTTAAATAAAAAAAAAACACCAGACACTATTTCCCCATATATATATATATATATATATATATATATATATATAACGTAACTTAAATAACATAATACGAGTAAATAACCTAACTTGTTTGACTTTTACGTTATTTCTTGTTTACGTTACATTCATACTTGTAGATTTATTATAAAAATATTCACCTGAGATCTTTGCGTATGCATCATAATTATTGGACACCTAAAGTGTTGCACTAAAAATGAAATCACTAACAGAATTATTAATGAAAAAAAAAATTTAAAATCAAGAGCTGTGAAGCGGCACACGTCATCACGACGACAGCGAATGCGCACGCGTCGTAGATCGTTCTCAAGGACCAATGATAATAATTGCGATTAGATAAGGAGGTAGCCTCAAGATCCGAGACTATGTGATAACGTGTGAAACTACACTTGGCGTTATGCAAATTAAACTTTACTACAGATAGTGTACTTAGTAACATCTCGTAGGTGGCAGAAATCATGGTCGCAGAAAGACGGACTGCATGATTGATAAGGAAAGGAGGAAGTGTAACTCGATGTAGTTTTATCAGTACATATTATATATTGGCGATCTGACCCTCAAAACAGCAAAATACGGTTAGAAAAAAAAACAGCTCATTAGTATACCAGCCACTCGCCCCAATTTCGCACGGACGTAACACGTTAATAGAGTGGGGAAAGCGATTGTTAGTAATGAAGACTAAGAATCTCATTGCTAGCAATATACCCAACCAGGTCAACCTCCTCGCGGTTCCCCCTGGAAACTATCATGGTTAATTCCTGATGAATTCATCATGATGGGCTAACTGGCCTGTTTTCATTCTCATCTATCACCCTTCACTGGTGCTCCGCCAGCGTATCCCGTTAGCGCAGGCGGGATTACCATACCATTTTCACCCATAAAAAAAAAATATACGACAATAGATCATTTTTGTTTTCGATCTGTACTTGCTGTTAGCTGCAGGTGGCCTTGACAGCTTCACCGAACACGTGAGTGAGTTGGGGTGAGTGCAGATGGCAGTTCAAGCCCGCGAGATGGGAGCGACGAAGTGTCGAATTACCGATGAACTGCAGCACCATTTATCGGAATAAAAATAAAAAAATCATTAAAATCGGAGAGGTTTTGGAGATCAATATGAACGAACATCGTGATACAGGATTTTTATATATTAATACTAGCCGTAACCCGCGGCTTGGCTCGCGTGAGTTAGTAAGTAGGTATATAAAACGTTCTATGTGCTAAGTTAGAATATGACCTATCCATGTATGAAATTTCTATCAAGTCCGTTCAATACTGTTTGTATGAAACAGTTACAAACATCCAGCCGTCCATCGTTACAAATTTCCGCATTTATTGTATTAATTAATATTTTTTAATGCAACTTAGAATGGCAAACAAGCCGACGGCCCACCTGATGGAAAGTGGTAACCGTCGCCTATAGACATGAGCAGTACCGTGGACATAGGTACAGTGTGTATTGATGTTTTTAAATGTTTTGTTATAAACTATCTGGTGTGTCCAACTGACCTAATTTCGTCTTGTCCTTCCTATCTCGCTAGAACCTCGCCAACGTAAACGAATAGCGCAGACGAGGCTACCATTCCATTTTCATACATTTAATAAAAAAAAAAAACTATTAGAAATTTTATTAAAATTACATTAACTTCATTAGCATATTTAGTATTTTTTCTAGGGGAAGCCTGTCCCCTTAAGACAGGCGCAGATATACATTTAACACGTTCACGCCGGGGCCGACTTTAATGTCTTTTGCTGCGAGGCGGCGCTCTAATTGATGCTACGCTTCTTCATCGAATACGTACCGCCGGTGGTACGCGCCGCCAGAAAAGACAATCTAGTACGTACTGCCAGTGATACGCGCCGTCTAATGAGACTATCTAGCGCGGGCCACCGGTGGCCCGCGCCGGCGTGTACGTGTAAACAGGGTAAAGATGTAACACCTTAAGTCACAGGATTGGCAACGCATAAAGGGTATCATGGGCGACCTAGTATACTCTGTTATATCCTTGGTATTGTTTATATCTACAGGCACTGGTTACTACTCATCGGGTGGGCTGTTAGCTTGTTCTAAGTTGCATAAAAAAGACTTAGTTAGACATAGCTGAAAGCTTTGCTTCTGATCCAGAGGTGGCCACTAGACAATTCTGTGGTGGACACGGCTAACCTGCTCCTTTGGGGGGGAAGGGATTGTTAGTAATGCGGATTATTAGTCTTATTGTGAGCAATATACCTTGTTAGGTCCAACCACGTGGCCTCCCCTGGAAACCATCGCGGTGAATTCTAGGTGTACTCATCACGACGGGCTAATTCATTTCTTCGACATTCTATAATGTAATAGTTGATTTTAAATTTTCGCATTGTTTACACATTTTAAATACATTAAACTTGATAAATTTCTTTTGTTTTGCAAGTATATAGTAGCTACATACCTGTTTCTTTGATGACGGCGTTCCGACGCCGATTCCAATTGTAAAAAAAAGTAGGTATGTCACAAACTAGTTGTCAATCGACAATGTCACTTTCGAAGTGTCACCATATGATGTAACAGTCCACCGTAATATATTCACATCAATACTATTTCCAAATACTTTCCCGTGTCAGTAAGAGAAGACTAAGGGAACTTAGTGGTCAAGGCAAGGCATGTGTCCTTCTCAAGACACCCCCAAAGCCAAACTACGGTTAACAATCCAAATGCAACTTCTATGCAAACCCCCACCATTTCTCCACTCCTTTGTGAACCATAATAGATAGTTATTGGCCAAAACGGTACGGTATTATTTTCAAGTACAACTTTTAAGAACAATAAAGGCAAATAAAAATAACAATACTTTTATTGCACTGTTACCTTTTTCGGTTTTGGCCACAACAGTACATTACTGTTTTGTTCTTTTGAGAGCAAAACAATAGATTGAGTTGTAGCTATCTTATTGCGGGACACGCACTAAAGGTAAAATTATGTTTCTTTTTTTATTTATTACTTTTTGTATATATACATATATTCGTATATATATTTATGTGTACATATCTGTTTGTTGCTGTTTTGTATGCTGTAACGCAAATAAATCTACACTAATATTATAAAGAGGAAACATTTGTATTTTTGCGTGTATGTATGTAGGTAGGTATGTAATGAATAAACTCAAAAACTACTTTGGCGATTTCAAAAATTCTTTCACCATTAGAAAGCTACATTCACCCTGAGTAATATTGACTATATTTATTGCTAGAAAAGATTAGGGATCCTTACTAAAACTTTAGTAACGTAACTCAAGGTGTAAAATAATGTTATAAATTATTTTTCGTCGTGTGCGCTGCGGAAACTATTGGTGATAGAACAAAAGTTCTATCACCAATAGTTTCCGAAAACTACAAAAACTTCGTGATACTATATATCCAATTATTATCGTTATGTTACAATAACCACTTTTTACATTTTAAAAGTTGATAGAAATACCGACCAAAATTATAACATGTTGTTCATACTTCTGTTTAAATCCGTATCCAAATAAATCATATTGTTTTCAAAACTGTTTCAATTTATGTACATTACTTTTTGAATTTTTCAAATCGGCTATTCCATTTAATAAATATTACGAATTTAATAATCATATAGAAATAGAAAAAATAACGCTGTCGCGTTGTACATGTTATTCATACCTATTTATTAATCCTTATCCAAATAAATTATTTTGTAGTCAAGATTGTTTTAATACATGCACATTACTTTTTGAATTTTTCGAATCGTATGTATATTACATTCGAAAGATATTATGTTAAAAAGCCAAATATAGAAAAGGCGCTGCCCGCTTACCCGCGCTATTAGTATACACCGGCGGAGTACCAGTGAAAGACGATTGGAGAGGATGAAGCAGGTCAGTTGGCCCATCGTGACAAATTCAACAAGAATTATTCTCGATGGTTTCTAGGGGGAACCACGTGGAGGTTGACCTAATATATTGCTATCAATGAGGCTATCAAACTCTATTGCTAGCCAGGTATTGTAAAGGTGCGAGAGAGGGATAGGTGGGGGCGGGCACGTCTATGAATGAAATAGGTAGCTAGGTAGGATTAGATAAAAATGTATAATGTTGTAAAAATGTTCACCCGTGCGAAGCCGAGACGGACCGCTAGATATATATATATATATATATATATATATATATATATATATATATATATATATATATATATATATATATATATATATATATATATTAACGGTAGCACTGTAAATATTTAAGTATGAATAATAGTTGGACCGATCCATCTACTGGCTTTTTGTAAACTGACAATGTTTTCATAATACCAGTAGGTACCTGACTATAATGAGAGATAAGTTTTGTCATACATTTCTTATGTAAGCTCATTCTAAAATACATTATGTGTTAGTCATACTCATTAAAATGTGCACACAGGTGGCACTGTGATGTGCCGATTTATTGAGCCTTTTATTTAATGATAGGATCACAACATTAGATACAGCGAAGCATTTCAATAAAATACACTAGTGGATTTGGGGGGGGGGGGGTTGTTAATAATGCGCACTACCAGTCTCATTGTTAGCAATATGCCCAAAAAGGTCAACCTCCATGTAGTCCCCCCTGGAAACCATCGTGCTGAATTTCAAGTGAATTCGTCACGATGGGCTAATTGACCTGCTTTCTCATTCTCACCTATCATCTCTCACTGGTGCCCCGCCAGTGTATACCGATAGCACAGGCGGGGTTACCATTCCATTATCATTCATAAAAAAAAATACACTAGTGGATTAGATCTTACTGTTCTTACATTTATAGGCAACACAAGAATGTTTTGTGTTTAATAAATATTAAAATGGAATTAAATTATTAAATGTCATTAAATTAATAAAGATATTAATAATATAAGTAAATGATAGAAATTGTGATTAAATTATTTTAAATTATAAATAAATATAAATATAATGGCGAGGTATATCAACATTTTAATTTAGCCATGCACACAGAGCGACTATCGTTGTGAATATCAAGCTCAGGCTTGATTTTTACAATATCGTTATGCAGACGCGTTATGCGGTTCCCTCTGAAAACCGTCGCAATTGATTTATTATTGAATTTGTCACGACAGGTCAGCTGAGCTGCTTCATCGTCACCTATCATCCTTCACTGGTGCCCCGCCGGTGTATACCGATAGCGTGCGGTAGGCGGTGTTACAATTGCATTATCATTAATTAAAAAATAATCATTTAGACTCATGTTTATTTGTAGAAAATGATCCGATTGACGTACGAGTATAGATTCTCTTATGCTAATTATTTCGATTCCAACATGTGTAGCTGATATTAGTAGTATTTATAAACATTATCGAGTTCTTTTGTAACATCCAATAATCTGTTGCGATAATTGTTTTGAATGTAATGACGAAAGCGTTATCAAATATTTCAATATTTGGTCATAGGTGCGTGTGTACGCATGCGTAATAATATAAACTTCAAAGCGACTTATTTTTTCTTTTTATACAACTTAGAATGGCAAACAAGCTGACGGCCCACCTGATGGAAAATGGTAACCGTCGCCTATAGACATGAGCAGTACCATGGACTTAACAAAGTATACTGTTTCGCCCATGATACCCCCATGCGTTGCCATTCCTGAGGACTCAGATGTTATTCCTCTGTACCCTGTAAATTCACGCCATATCCCACCCTTCAAACTGAAACACAGCTATGCAAACACAACTGCATCACGGTTGAAACACGAACGGGACAGTGGTACCGAAGCAAACGACTTTTGTACAAAGTCTCCCTCTGGTATAGTAAACATGAATCGAAAACGATGTAAATTTTGTGCATGTCATACTAACACAGCGCGTCCAACTCCCAAGTTGACCTTTTACTTCCTTGTTTTTTTACACGAAACTTGTTGAAATAAAAATGTTATTTTATTAAATCAAGTAGGTATATTGTTATATAAAAAAAAAACACACACTCGTTACGGGATGCTAATCCGTTAAGAGGATTTTTAAGGGATATTTCTTAAGAATCCTCTTAAGGGATTAGCATGCCCTAATGATTTATATTTCAATCTAAATATAATCCAACTCGTGTGTTTCCTTTTGCTTCTAATATTATAAAAAAAAAAAAATAAGAAAATTTATTTACTCAGCTCGAAACATATACAGTTTCATACAATTTTAAGTAAACTAAAATACTGAAACTGTTTTGCTCAGTGTGGTTTGGATTTCCACCGTTTAAGTTAAAATATAACTGTGCATGTTGTAATGGATGATAATAGAATGATAACCTCGTTTGCGCTAACGGTATACGCTGGGCACCAGTGAGGAATGATAGGTGAGAATGAAAATGCAGGTTAGTTAGCCCATCGTGATGAATACACCTGAAATTCAGTACGATGGTTTCCACGGGGGTTCCACCACGTGACAGAGTATATTGATAGCAATGAGAATGATATTTCGCATTACTAACAATCCCTTCCCCCCAATTGCGTATGTTATACAGTGGCGCTTTTCCCCATAACTTAATAACAAAAGTTTACTTCTTATTAAAAATAGTAAACATAGATGAGAGTAGGATTAGGTAGCAATTATGTGCGTATGTGTGTGTGTGTGTGTACATGTCTTTCTAGAAAATGGCTAATTAAAATTGGAACAGGAAGGTAAAGTTCATCATATCGGTGTCAGTGGCTATTGATACCGTTCTTGTTCCAGCTTCCAAAAAATCATTTATCCTTGTAAAGCGTCTTTAAAAAAAATAACGCTCGGTAGTTAAACTGATTGCACTAAGCGTTGCGCAACACTGTTGACCGACAATAAAATATTATACTCGTGTACATATATTTTTATCACTTGTGATTTTTATGTAATTATTAATTATACTAATTAATTGGAGTGACGTTTCGGACAATTTATGTCCGCGTACTCTAATCGAGAATAAAAAAAAATTTAATCTTTTATTATCTTTGACACGTCGATCTACATGGAACGAGCGTAGCTAAGCTGCGAGTCTGTGACACAGAGTAGATAAGTACTGACGTAGTTGTGATTACTTACGTACCTAATCATAATTAAGAGCATTCATACTGACTCGCCGTGTTTGCCCTGGCATAAAATGGGCCATCCCTTCCTTTCCCGTGTTTCCCACCTGCCCAGTGTGGCATCTACTGGCAAAACTCCTCTTATGGGGAAAGGCTTATATCCAGCAGTGGATAGTTAACGGCTGAAATAATAATAATAATTCATACTGAAGCTCAGAAATGCGACAACGTTGGAAGGAGGGGACTGTTAGTAATCAGGATCTAAAAGCCCCAATAATAGCTATGTAGACTATATATTAGGTCGATTTCCACGTGGTATCACTTAAAAACTATTGTATTAGATTTTCGTGGAATTCATCATGATGGGCCAATTGACCTGCTTTCATCTTCACCTGATGAGGTGAGAATGGAAGTCTTACTGGTGTCCCACCAGCGTATATAGATAGCGTAGGCGGGGTTACCATTCCATTTTTTCCCAATAAAAAGAAAGTCGAAATAAATCAGATAATTTTTGAAAATAGGTTAATTGCAAAATTTTTAATAATAAAATTCTATTATGATTATTTAAAAATTGCAAAAAGACAAAAGAATAGTAATAAAATGGATGTCAAAGTGAGCTAAGCAATAGATATTTCTGCAACTAAATCTATGATTAGCCATGTGGTCCCGACATACGTGGGTCACTCAGAAAGGTTCATGACACTAAAAAAATGTTCTATAGATAAATATATTTTTATTACATCTTTTCAAAGTACTCTCCATCAGCCTCTATACAAAGTTTCATGCGTCTGAACCAGTTTTTTCCATGCGTCTGACACTTTTCCAGTCCGCCGTAGACACCTTGTTCACACCCTGCCACCACAGCCTGCTCGAACGCTGAGAGCGCATCATCCGGCGACGAAAATTGTATCCCTTTGAACTATTTTTTTATTTTTGGGAATAAAATGAAGTCACACGGTGCTAGGTCAGGGCTGCAAGGAGGGTGACCCAGGAGTTTGATCGGTGTGCTGCCTAGGAAGTCCCTCGTTTTGATTGCGCTGTGGCCCGCCCGCATTATCGTGGTGGAGCAGTAATCCGCGGAGCCCTGTGTTTGGTCACTTG
Organism: Galleria mellonella; assembly: GCF_026898425.1. NCBI lineage: Eukaryota > Metazoa > Arthropoda > Insecta > Lepidoptera > Pyralidae > Galleria > Galleria mellonella. Next base: position 5,851,610 of record NW_026442162.1, on the reverse strand, counting down.
TTGCTCACAACAGAGAAAACTTCTGCCAAGTATTTGGTAGTATACCATTCGGTGTTAATGCTTCTTTGATTTCGTAAAGGAATTGACACCAAGTAGCCAGTCAAATTGAAAAAGCTCGGGATCGCTTTACTTTAGTAGGCGTTGATTCGTTTTGAAACACCCAAACCGTTGACTGGCTCTTTGTTTCTGGATCGTATTAATAAACCCAGGATCCATCACCTGTAACGATATCGTAAACACGCCAAACGATCCTGCTTCAAATTTGTCTATCATATCATGGCACCATTCCACCCTTGCCTGCTTCTGAACATCGGTAAGGTTGTGCGGTACCCAGCGTGAAACTATCCTCCGCACCTATAGATGCACGTGTAGAATCTCATGAAGACTTCCTGATCCAATCTACAGTATATGCTGAATCTCTTGGTATGTAACTCGTCTATTGTCTTGGATTAAATTTTTCACTGCTAACACGTTTTCTTTCGTAACAGTCGTCAAAGGGCGACCACTTCTTCCTTCGTCCCCCAAAGTTATACCAACGATACACGGTTGCTTTAGAACGGCCTTCATCCATGAATGCCATGTGAAATTTATCGTACGATTCGTCCGGTTTCAAGCGACACTTAAAATTGAAAATAATCAATCGCAAATATGTTCTTGACGCAAATCCATTTTTCAATGAGAGACAGTAATTTTAAATTGCTCGCAAAAAATGTGGAGGGAAGTTTTGAATTTAGAACGTACCTATTTTTACTTATAAGTAATAATATTTTTAAATAAATTATAACTGGCCAGTTTCACATACATAAAAACTTTATCTCGCAAAACTTTTTGAGTGACCTGGTAGAATAGGCCACGCCTTCCTTTCCCGTGGGTGTCGTAAAAGGCAACTAAGGGTATTTAACGGTCAAGGGATGGGAGACTTTGTATAAAAGTCATTTGTTTGGGTACCTCTATACCATTCGTATTTCAACCGTGAAGCAATTCTGTTTGCGCGGCTGTGTTTCGGTTTGAAGGGTGAGATATGGCAGTGAATTTACAGTTTACAGAGACATGACACCTTAGTCCTCAGGAATGGCAACGCATGGGAGGTATTATGGGCGAACTGCTTATGTCTATAGGCGAGGGTTACTATTTTCCATCGGGTAGGGTCGTAAGCTTGTTTTTCATTCTAAGTTGTATCGAAAAGAACCTACTGCACATGACGTTTTCCAGTAAATGATTTTTTTTATACAACTTAGAATGGCAAACAAGCCAACGGCCCACCTGATGGAAAGTGGTAACCGTCGTCTATAGACACGAGCAGTACCATGAACATAACAGAGTATACTGTTTCGCCCATAATACCCCCACGCGTTGCCATTCCTGAGGAGTCAGGTGTTATTCCTCTGTACCCAGTAAATTTACGCCATATCCCACCCTTCAAACCGAAACACAGCCATGCAATCGACTTTTGTACAAAGTCTCCCTCTGGTGAATATATACATATACACATCCGTGGTCAATAAAAATAGTTCGGGTATAGTTCGAAAACATAATGGTCTCTACATTATCTAATTATTATCTAAATAGTTATTCCTAGTTATCAGGAAACTAGTGATAAGCTTTAGTTGCTCGTATAGACACAAACACACTGATGGGTTCAAAATAAAGATTGTCACACGAAGTGGTATCATAAGCCTATTTAAGTGGTCCACCCGGTGGATCATGCCCACCCCAGAATTGTCTTATGCCCGAGCGAGACATGTGTGACCAATGTCATATGTAGATACCCGTATGTATGTGTGAATGGTATCCACGCTTGCGGATTGATACGTCTCAAGAAGACAGATTACATTTTTTTTTAATAGGTAATAATGAAGTAATAGTTCCGCCCGCGCTATCGGTGTACACTGACTGGGCACCAGTGAGGGATGATAGGTGAGGATGAAAACAGGTCAGTTGGCCAATCGTGACAAATTCAATAATATTAAACCACGATGACTTCCAGGAGGACCGCATGGATGTCGATCTGACAGCGTATATTGCTAGCAATGGGGCAGTTCGACCCCATTAGTAACAATACTTTTCCCTCGGCAGGTTATTGTTGAACTATTTAAGATCTTATTACAGAGATTTGTATTATGAATACGCTGCTGGGGCACCAGTGAGTGATGGTAGGCAATGATGAAATTACATTAGTCACTCCACTGTCACGAATTTCTTAGGAATTAACCACAAGAGTTTCCAGGAGGAATCACATGGAAGTCGACTTGACGGGATATACTGCAGGCATTATATCCCATTACTTCTTCCCAACTCCAACAGATGTCTGTTTGCTAGCAAATAAATATGCATAAATAAAGAAGTACCCATGCAGTGCGATATTTTTCGATCTTTTTTGAGTCACACAGAAGAAGTGAGATTAGGTCGCGAGAGGGACAGGGAGTGTACATGCTGTTGAAACTTGTTTGTGGCCATGGTGAAAATTTAAGTCTGGCCACATATGTATATATGTCGATATTATTTTTCTATACGGTTTTTGTTTCTATTCAAATGGTTGTCTCATTTATATAAGATGGAGATTTTGTACATCGATTGCTAATTTGTATTTTTTCTACATGAAGCATCAAATGTGTTGAAGGGTATGTGTTTACAGGATACAGAGAAAACATCTGAGTTTGGCAACGCATGGATATCATGGGTCCATGGTACTGCTTGTGTCTATAGGCAACAGTTACAACTTTCCATCAGGTGGGCCGTCAGCTTGTTTGGTATTCTAAGTTGTATAAAAGAAAACATATTATATATATTATTGTTCTAAAAACTTTTCACTGTGACCCTTTACACATACTGTATAAAATAATATTACAGTTTAAAGACTAGCGACTAGCCCCGGATTTGCATGAGCGATGATGATGATGATGATGATATGATGATATTTGTTAATAAAGCAAAGTGTTAATGTGAGCCAACACCAGCCACGTAGAACAGAGATAAGTAATCGAACCCTTTTGCCCAAACTAAACTTATCATATATTTTTCCCTTAAAAATTTATATAAAGATATCGTCTAATTTTATTTTACATATCATCAAATATGTTGATATGTGTTACTTTTTGGATATGCCATTAAAAGTCACCCATTATAAAAAAAAAACGTCAGGAAGAAAAAGAATTTAGCATTTTTAATTTAGAATTATAATGTTATTCATCCATTAAAAAAAAAAAAATATTTTTTTTTATAATGAATAAACTGGAAATAATCTCAACCGATTTAAAAAAAAAACCTTTACAGAAAGCTACATTATGAGTGATTAATATGGGTTGTATTTTATTTTCAAAAAACCGTGTGTAACCGGAGCGAATTGTCAGTTAACAATATTATAGAATTTTTAAAAGCTAATATGTACTAGAAGAATTTTGGTCCTTTATCGATACGATCGGAGATATGTACAGAGAAATAACACCTGAATCCTCAGGAATGGCAACGCATGGGGAGTATCATAGGCGAAACAGTATACTCTGTTATGTCCATGGTACTGCTCGTGTCTATAGGCGACGGTTACCACTTTCCATCAGGTGGGCCGTTGGCTTGTTTGCCATTCTAAGTTGTATAAAAAAAATCACTGCAATAAACCCTATAAACACGACTGTTTAACGGTAGAAACACGAATAAGGACAGAGAGAGACCAAGCAAACTTTTGTATTTATTTTATACTATGCATTAGAGTGACGGAATTGTCATACACACAAATAGGTACAACATACATGACTGTTACATCTCTTTACATGCAAATCTACATCTTGTCCTTTCAAAACAGAGTGAAGAGGTAAGTACCAATGCTTATCATAAGCAGAGTTCACTAGCCTAGTTTTTTAAAAACAATAAACACGAATTATCATATAAAAATTAATATTTACATTTATATCAATCACAATTCAAATAAATGTAAGTACACAGTTGGGATATATGCGACAAACAACACTTTATCTATTCTTGTTGCTGTTTTTTTTTTATGTACTTTAATTATTAACTCTAGTTAAGTCTAGTTCTATATAATATAGTTTTATTAGAATTATATCTCGTTTAATAGAAGTTAACGAAAATAACTAAGGTTCCTTCAAGGTCGGCAACGCGCGCGTAATACTCCTGGTATTGCAGGCGTTCATTGGCTACGGTAACTGCTTACCATCAGGTGGGCCGTATGCTTGTTTGCCACCTCAGTGGTATAAAAAAATTAATACTTTAAACGAAATTAGTGAGAATTCAAACCTTCAATAGATTAATGAGTTTTTACTTGATTGGACATCAAGTATATAGGGACTATAAAGGGGCAGTATACTCTCTTTGATCAATTCGTTTGTTTCAAAAACTTCTTTCGAAATAAGCTGTAATTATAGGTATAATCGATTTCAATAAATTCAAACTATATATACAAATATTTTTATAAAAATATACCAGTGTATATATAAATTTAAAAAAAAATCGACTTTTTTGCTTTAATAAGACAGGTGGTTCAAGACCGTTCTTTATGGCAGTCTATGGGGGAGGATTATGTTCAGCAACGGTTGTGATGATGATATAAAATCTGTATTAAAATCTATTGCGTAGTTTGGAAAGTAAACGCTGAAACAGAAAAACGCAGGCAGCGGCTTTGTTATGTTTTGTTTCAAAGAAATAGATAAATAAGAAAAAAAAACCGGACAAGTGCGAGTTAAACTCGCGCGGAGAGGGTTCCGTAAGTTTATTATTTAGGTACCGTAAGTTGGTTCGCGAGTGATCCAATAAGGGTTCCGTTTTCCCTTTTGACGCATGAAACCCTAAAAACGAGATTGTTTTTCTTAATATTTCGATAGAACAAGATCATTTTGCAACTAAAGGTAGCATGCTCATGTCTATAAGCGACGGCTACCACTTTCCATCAGGTGAGCCGTCAGCTTGTTAGCCATTCTAAGTTGTATAAAAAAATGCATCCACATATTAATAACGTGTCATGTAACCTCTTTTTCGTTATTTTCAACTTTCAAACTGCAATGTAAATAAACGGAACAACTTTACAATGGGCGGCTAACGGCAAAGAATAAGAGAGAGAGGGGTTTGTTTTGTAAAAGATAACAATGGATGCCAACCCCGCCTGCGCTAGCGGTTTCCGCTGGCGGTATACGCTGACGGAGCACCAGTGAGGGATGTTAGGCGAGAATAAAAAGGCAGGTTTTTTTTCATGGACGATAATGGAATAGTAACCCCGCCTGCGCTAACGGTACCTATATACCTATTGGAGGGGCACCAGGGAGGAATGATAGGCGAGAATAAAAAGGCAGGTTTTTTTTCATGGACGATAATGGAATAGTAACCCCGCCTGCGCTAACGGTACCTATATACCTACTGGCTAGGCACCAGGGAGGGATGATAGGCGAGAATGAAAAGGCAGACCCTTTTTTAATGGATGATAATGGAATGATAACCCCGCCTGCGCGAACGATATACGCTGGCTGGGCCCAAGTGAGGTATGATACGTGAGAAGAAAAGGCAGGTCAGTTAGACTATCATGATGAATACACTTGGAATCCAGCACGTCGGTTTCCAGGGGGACCACGAGGAGATCGATCTGTTAGGGTATACAGAGAGGGAGGTTGGCAACACTGACTTAAAAATTACCAAGTTACAAAAAGTGTTACCTGCTAACAAAATTTTTCAATTGTTTATAATATTAATGTTTTGTCTTTAACCCGATGATTACATAAGAAAATCAATACAAGACAGACTAAATAATTAGAAATTGCGTTACTTACTCGGAATGACAATAATGTAGCTAATGATTATATCAATAGTACACGTGAAACAGTATTTCATTCAAGGTCAAGGATGATTACTGCGCTTGCGCCGCACAAATCACTACGTATTATGAAATTACTAGTCATCCCTTTTACTCCTACGCGTTTAAATGATACTAATGGGAGACAAAAATAAGCAGTGGGTGTGCGAATTGCGCAATCCATGAACTTGCATTAAATATGTATGTACAATTGTAATATTAAATTCAATTTCTACATTTCTCGTTATATGTGACATTCCACGATTCCGTCTCGTACCTACGCGTTTTTGAATTATCTGTGGTGCGCTGAAGTACGCAAGCGCGCTGTGTTCGACGTTGATTTAGAGGGAGAGGGCTGGTTAGTAATATAAAAAGTAAAATAAAAAGTTCCATTGCTAACAATATAGATATCAGATCGACCTCCACGTGATCCTCCCTGGAAACCATTGTAATTAATTCTTGATGAATTCCATTTCATTTTATCCTTATTTATCATTACTCACTGACCCCCCGCCAGCGTGTATCAACAGCACGCGCGAGAATACCACTGCGTTAAAAAAAAAGTTTGTTTCAAAACATAATAATATTATTATCTATTATATATGTACGTACTATTTTCAAGGTGGTTTTTGTTAACAGTACAAAAACCTCTAAACGTCTCGCAGCACGTGTAAGACGGCATTAAAAAAATAATTTGTAAGTGTTGGGAGGCAGTCATTCATTACCACAGACAAAGGTGTGGTTAGCATCAATTACCACGCTCGTTAGATCATTCTAATGTCAATTCCAATCCATGAACGCGGTAGATCCATCAAAAAAAAAACTTCAGCATGTCCGCATACCGGCTGAAAATAAATCATTAGAGATATTGTGGCGTTGCGGACAGATACATCACTTAGGACCCGAGAACTTGTTACAAAACGGTAATTACTCAAACTGTCAAATTAATTACATTAAGTATTTTTGGCAGATAGAATGTTTAATCTTATAAAAGCACAAAGTAGAGGCGTAGACCAATTTGCGAAATGCCATAATTTTATTTGTAACGATGCAAAAGTATAATTTTAGCTAAAAGGCTTATTAAATAGCTCTGTATCTAAGAACAAGGAATTACATAGAAGGAATGATAAAATAAAAAATTGTAAATCATATGGTTGCCTTCTTTCTTCTTATGCAAATATGATTAGTAAAAAGAGGACGAAAGATACACGATCAGTTGCTGTTTTTGTCAATTCATAGCAGGTTAGTGTATAGAAAATGTTTGATATGTCAATTATTTGTCAATGACAAATTTTACATTAGTAGATTATATATTCGACACAGTTTTTCACTGATCGTCGTAATTGACAAAATATAATAATTTCGAGGCGTTTTTGCAACGCGTTAGTATTTAAATTTTATCAGTAAATCATACGTCTATAAGTTTTATTACCATTCGTTTGTTTTTACATATTTACAGTAATTTTATGGTCACTTTATTGTCACAATAGTTGTTATAATTACTCTTGATATCCATATATCGAGTTCCATTTATTTACAGCAACAATCATTAACTTATCAGCTACTGTAATTAGTAAAGTAATAAATAAATATTTTTTTTGAACTATCAAGGAAGTAAACAGATTAAAGTCAATTCTAATTAATAAGATTTTTCTATTGAAATATAAGATTATATGTACCTATTTGTTAGCAGTTTCGGATTTCGGAGAGAAGAAAATAACTAAAAAAGATAGATAAAAAAAGTGTGAACAATTTAAACTATATGATAATTAGGTAGGTATGTATATTTGTTAATTTTTATAATACCTATCAATTTATAAAATGATAATTGGCGCGAAACATAAAAAAAAATACTTAAGACAGAATTGTATTTTTTTTAATATTTTACTGAAGTAGTTGCTATTTTGCGAAAGTTTATATCATTGGTTATTTGATTAGATTTGATTGTATTTTGTTTATTTATTTAGATTTAAAAATTAATCGACTAAGTAAATAGTGTATACATAAATGTTTGAATAATATTACTTTCGCCATGTGATCCCGGTATAGAATAGGCCACACCTTCCGTTCCCCTGGGTGTCGTAAAAGGCAACTAAGGAAGACCGAGCTCTTAAAACATCTAACTGCGGTTGCCAACCCGCCTGCCAAGCGTGGCTACTATTGGCAAATCCTCCCAAAGGGGAGGTTTATGTTCAGCAGTGGACAGTTAAAGGCTGATATAGTAATGAATAATATTTTCGGTATTTTTTTTTTATACAACTTAGAATGGAAAACAAGCTGACGGCCCACCTGATGGAAAGTGGTAACCGTCGCCTATAGACATGAGCAGTACCATGGACATAACAGAGTATACTGTTTCGCCCATGATACCCCCATGCGTTGCCATTCCTGAGGAGTCAGGTGTTATTCCTCTGTACCCAGTAAATTCACGCCATATCCCACCCTTCAAACCGAAACACAGCCATGCAAACACAACTATTTCACGGTTGAAACACGAATGGGACAGAGGTACCCAAGCAATCGACTTTTGTACAAAGTCTCCCTCTGGTAACTACACAATTGAGGGCACAACATACAAATCGACAAAAACAACCCGATAATGTTTTCCTAAATAGATCTCAAACATTATTATGCTTTTGACTCTGTTTGTTTACGCGCAAATCTTGTTGCTTATTTTCTTTACACATGTTTCTGGTGTATTTTGACCGATAAATATATAAGATAAGACTTCAAACACTATACTACAACGTCACTATACGACCGCTGGCAACTGGCAACCGAGTTGGAGCAAAAACTGGATTGACGCGGCCGAAGTTCACGGCCCACTGTGAAGCCATAAAATATTTGATATCATTTAATTATTACATGAAAATCATTAGCAATTTTATTTTATTTTCAAAAAACAAACTAAAATTTCATGTTTCCGTCTTGTTACGATAACCCGACCCGACCGATATGAAGTGATGCGGTAAATAAAAAAAAAAAGAAATGTATTAAATATTAAGAGCGGGAAATATAAAATGTTTATCTTCTATGTATAATCTTGTATGAGATTGTATGAGTATCAGTTGTATCAGGGGTACTTCGTCCATCCCGTACCATCCTGGTCCTGATAATTTCCTCTTCATCAGCTACATATCAATCTTTAACTGTCCACTGCTGAACATAAGCCTCCCCCTTGGGGGGTTTTACCAATAGTTGCCACACTTAGCAAGCGGATTGCCAACCGAAGTTAGGCTTTAGAGATGTTTTAAGTAGGACGCTGCCGCCCATCCCTCGCCCTCCCTTAGTCGCCTCTTACGACACCCACAGGAATGGAAGGGATGGCCTATTCTATACCCGGAACCACACCGCTAATTTACGGCCTTTTAATTTACTAGGATAAAAAGTTGCCCATATACATCTCTGTCTAAAATAATACGTGTAACAATACATCATTTTTGGTCGAGCCCTTAATTCGCTAGAATGTAATGAACAAACCCACTTTCACATAAATAACATCAGTAGGGAAGTAAAAAATTAACAAAACCATCGCACGAACCTTGTCAAATATTTTTTGTTCCACTTATTTCCTTATTGGCCATCAATACACGGAAGCGTCACTGCTTTTCATTGCTCAATTGTCTATTTTTTTTATCTCGGCCAAGTTACAAGTCTTATTTTGGACAATTATCTCTGATTATCAAACATTTAGAGCCGATATCTCGCCAGCACTAAACATAGGTGCGTTATTATCAACTATATGCTAACAGACACAGACTTATCGCGATATATATCACACAACTCATTCTTGTGATAACAGTCACGTTTGGTTGATACTGGTACATGTTGAATTTGTATATATAATTCATTTACACAGCATAGGTATTCATTCGCTAGCATATCTAACACGTTACGACATATTTACTAATATCTAGTTATTGTTTAGTACCTACGTACTTGGACATCGGTGTATATATAGTATACGCCCATTATGTTTTACGCATTTAGTGCACAGTTATGTAATATCACAATAAATAAGTAACATTATATATACTATATTTTAATTTAAAAACTACCGGTTTAATTTACGTTCATTTAGATAGAAAAAGATCGACTAGTTTCAGAATCAATCGGTGATCCTTATTCATGAGCGACTGTGACGCGAGCACGGGTCTGATTGCGTGACTCACATGACTAAGTATCACGAATTGATTCCGAAACTTGTCGAGTTTTTTTCGATCTAATTACACGTAAATTAAACCGGTGTGTGCTTATAAAATTACATGCACTAATAAAATTAAAATTTCAATGTTTTAAATATTTAATCATTCATGTGTGCTTGTCGGTGAAGCTCTTGCCACGAATAACTTTTTCCTTGAATTGCCTGATGTATCTGTGCCTTGGTCTCTCCCTTCTTCACCTTCCTTCTATCTTATCATTAGAAATATGTCATGAATAATAAATGAAAGATTTCTCTCAATTAGTAATTTTTTTTAAGTTTAAGATTCAGATCCTATTTTCATCATAATTCTTATCGCAAACGATAAGGTTTCTACGTCTATGGTTTACTCCCATGAGTTCTATATTTGTTTATTGTATACACAACAATAAAAGTTGCTTCTTTGACGAACGAAAAATCTTGAAATATCGAGATTCTGAAAAAACTTATTTCTTATTAAAATAAAATTTGTGCCTTATTAACATTAATAATTATATAACTGTCGATTTATCGATTAAATTCACAAATTTGTATTGTAATTGCAAAATTGTATCAAGCAAACTAAACCAATGGGAGTCCCGCATAGAAACGCCAGTAGGTACGTGTGTTTATTTCTGTATTTTATCAGCTACGTTAAAACACTCCGAATCACCGTCTCTTGCGCCATTTATTTCTGTCATTCTCCACTGATGTAAATTTAAATAATTGTTGGACGCACTCTATAAATTGCAGTAGTCATGATTACTTCACGACTCCACGTTGGCTTCCGCATTTTGTGTAACATACGCAAAATGTACGTTAACACCGTCATTAGACAGTATTTCGTCACGTCATATGAGCAAACCAATTTCTTTCAATTAATACTATCAGCAAGTTATGCGTTGCGATGCAGTCAGTATTTTTATTTATTTATTTTTTGGAAAACTTACAGTTGAATTACAGTCAATACGAGTACATATCAAATTTATATCTATGTTTTTATATATGCAATGAATACATTTTATATATATATATATATATATATATATATATATATATATATATATATATATATATATATATATATATATACACACATACACACACATCTATAATAATTAAAACGTTATAATTTTTGATTGCAAACTTTTTAACGGATATATACTTTTTATTGTTCTCTCCGAAAAATTACAGTAGTGATTACTTAGGAAAAACAATAATTAACCAGAGGGAGACTTTGTACTGTTATTGCTTGGGCACCTCTGTCCCATTCGTGTTTCAACCGTGAAGCAGTTGTATTCGCATGGCTGTTTTGATTTGAAGGGTGGGATATCACGTGAATTTACTGGGTACAGAGGAATAACACCTGAGTTCTCAGGAATGGTAACGCATGGGGGGTATCATGGGCGAAACAGAATACTCTGTTATGTCCATGGTGCTGCTCATGTCTATAGGCAACGGTTACCACTTTCCATCAGGTGGACCGTCAACTTGTTTGCCATTACAAGAATAATAGGCAGTTTTATTGTAATTAGCAATCTCTTTTGTAGAATATTTAAATTTTTATCCTAGTAAAATATATTGCATTTCTAATAAATGCAAAATTTCGGTAGACAAAGGGCCATGTAGATTTAGCGCAACAAACTATATCCTAAGCATTGCTCAGGTAATACAGATATGTCAAGGCACATGCACACAAAAATAAACTGACAATGCGAATAAATGCGTTTATGTCAAAAAAATACTCAGAATTTCAAATCTTAATCAATCGAAGGTGCATTTATAAACTAACAAAAGTTTTGCCCATGATTTGGTCAGCTTGACCAGGTTAAATAATTGCCTATGTCCTTCTCCGTACCAAATTTTAAGAGGATTGTCTTAACCGTCAAAGCGTCGATAGAAAACAAATCCACGTTGATATTGATAATACTAGTAGAGATATGAGCTTTTAATTGCATTAAAAATTCATCTAACAATGCAATGGAGTTTGACAATTGTCTTATCAAAAGTAAACAATTCTTGTATAGGTAATCTCAATCCATTTATCATCTTTCACTGGGGCCGGTGTAAAGGGATTGTTCCATTATCACCCATAAAAAAAAAAAACTTCCTAAGGACTCTTACAGTTTGGTGAAACTTAAAGGCAAGAGGCGATAGTTGCTGCCAACGCTCTATCGTCGTTGTTAAGATGAATTAAAATAAATAGAAATGGAAAATAAATACGTAAGTCAACGCTCTCTTATATTTTATTACGCGATTGCAAAGCTTTTAATCCTTAGCAGAGGTTAGTAAGAAACTGAGCCTGATTATCCCGGATAATTTTCACTTCAAGTAGAATGGCTAATGGTAAAAATTTTCAAACCGATTATAGATATAGCTTTTTTTTATAACATGGTTAATTGATGGTAAGTGACTACCGCCGCCCATGGTCACCCACAACACTATTATGATGCCGGCCTTTTAAAAAGGAATATACTCTTTTCTTGAAGGTTATGTTGTCGTATCGGTTCGTAAATACTGCTGCTGGATAGCTTCACAGGAAGCGTATCCCGTATATTATGTACCTTCGCAGGCGGGGTCGGTGCAACTATTTATGTATCTTCTTCCATTATCCCACTCCATATCCTTGATCTCCATCAAAAAAAATGTTATCGATGAATGATTCGACAATCATCAATAAATCTCGATGTAAATAAAAATAATTCATCATGATTGTGTTTTCATTCTCATCTATCACCCTTCACTGGTGCTCCGCCAGAAAATAATTTTCAGACATCAAAAAAAAAATTATCGATGAATGTTCGACAATCATCAAAAAATGACGTAAATAAAAGTAAAGGATTGTGAGCCAGTTACAGCAAAAATTAATTATTAATTAAATCAGTGGTTTACAAAATTCCTCAATTTTAATACATTGTTGGCGTTTTATTGTATGTAATTCGTTAAAGTCTTGTATTTGGGATTATCATGACCGATGATAAATAAGATAATTTTCGGAAAACTGAAATAGATAAACAAGTAAGCAGATAAGCTAACCGGTCTAGTTTCTTTTGTTGCATTATTTGAGATTCTTCGACTTGGGTATCAATTGACATGGCCAGTATGCAAATCGCTCAACAGGCTTCGGACCCAGGTGGGCAGCAGAAAGGACAATGTGCACAACATTCTCCGTGCGACCGTCCTTGGACCGATTCTGCGGTGAAATATAACCCATGGCCACCTACTATCCTGTCCTGTTTGCCCTATCAGTTTTTCATTACACGATTTGATGAACGCCACAGAAAAAGCAGTTCAGATAACCATGTTCTGGGTCGCAAACATTTAGTTTATTTTGCCATCGATTTACTAAGAAAAAGAAGAATTAAGTAGATTTAAAATTTGTAAATCTGAAGCTTTATTTAATATGTATTTATATAACAGACTTGATACTAATAATTCATTACGTAACAAATTGCGACCCCTTGAACTTTATTTTATTGTTGTTGGTATTTTTGATAAGCTTTTTTTTTATGTTACAAACATTATCATAAGGATATTTGCTAATTACTACATACGAATATATATATGTCATAATTCTATTTTATATAATACATTATAAATATTTATTGTTATAATATGAGATGGTAAACTAACCCCGGCATAAGTATAGACATCCGGAATTTAGGGCCCTAGGGAGAGAATCCAATGCACTATTCGGGCAGCTTCTAAGAGTAACACTTTCTGCATTCTTCTTTATTAATAACAGTTTATATTCTTTAATATTTTAATATAAAACCGTTATAAAAATATACTAATGCTGTAGTGTAAGGTAGTTCTTTAAAATGTGGCTCTCCTCTGACTCCAGACGGCTTCCAGAACGGTTTGTGTACATCAATTTACTTTTCATCCTCACCTATCATATCTAACTGGTCCTCCGCTAGCGTATGCCGTACCGCAAGCGGGGTTACCATTTCATTTCCATACATTAAAAATAACTAAAGATTATGTCCCATTAAAAAAATTTGACTACGACTGTAACAAAACCAGTTATTTTGATATAAAAACTAAACTATTGAATTGATTTTGATAAATAGTAATATACCCTATTAGGTCGACCTCCACGTGGAAACGATAGGACCCCTGGAAACTATCGTAAACAATTCTTGTTGGATTCGTCACGATGGGCTAACTGAGCTGCTTCATCCTCACCTATCATCCTTCACTGGTGCCCCGCCGGTGTATACCGATAGCGCGGGTGGGGTTACCATTTCATTATCACCCATCAAAAAAAAAGACAATCTCAACCATAAGAAACATGCATAATTCTCAAAAAATAGTGGGCAGATATATAACATAATATACATATTATATTTCTACTTTCCACCAGGTGGGCCGGCAGCACGTTTCCCACGCTCAGCAGTGGAAAAACAACGGTGATATAACGGTCATATCACATCGACTCTTCGTCTTTTATACCTTTATTACCTATTTAATATTAATAACTATGTTTTAAAAATAGAATGTAACGGAAAAGGTTAACATTGTGTTTATATTTGATCATATGCTTAATTAATTCAACGAACGGGTCTTGACCTGCATTAAAAGTTAGTATTATGTACCAGTCGTATAGTCGAGTGGTCCCTGCATAGAATAGGCTGTCCCTTCCTTTCTCGTGAGTGTCGTAGGTGGTGATTAAGGGACGTTAAGAGTCAAGTGATGGACAGTAGCGTCTCTCTTTAACCCTTAATCAGGCATAGTACGATTTTTTTATACAACTTAGAATGGCAAACAAGCTGACGGTCCACCTAATGGAAAGTGGTAACCGTCGCCTATAGACATGAGCAGTTTCATGGACATAACAGAGTATACTGTTTCGCCCATGATACCCCCCATGCGTTGCCATTCCTGAGGCATCATGTGTTATTCCTCTGTACCCAGTAAATTCACGACATATCCCACCCTTCAAACCGTAACACAGCCATGCAAACACAACTGATTCACGTTTGAAACACAAATGAAACAGAGGTACTCAAGCAATCGACTTTTATACAAAGTCTCCCTCTAGTTCCTCTGAAGAAGGAGGTAAGAAGAAAGGTAGTATCTTCTATCAGAAGATACGACCTTTTTATCCACGAGTTCGTACGTGTGGATTTCAGTAGAAAAAGCAATTAAATAGATCACTCCTAGATGACATATCAAGATGAAAAATAAATCAGTTTTTAAGTTAAATCGCATGTAATTTGGTACAGTAGTTTTTGCACTATCCCGGAAAAACATACAAAGAGATGGAAAAAAAAATGTTTCGGCTTCTATTGGACTTATTAGGACATCTCGTATCAATTTCTCTTAAATAAATTAGTACAGACACCATGTAGTTACAATTTTATTATAAGTAGTAAGATGCTTAGTAAAATGTAGACGTGTCAAATATTATATTATACATATTTACTACCATAAAGCAAAAGAACAGAAGGCTTTATTGCTTGGGTCAGAAGGGTATAAAGTAGAGTAAGGATATAAAGTAATCGCTGAAAGGTTAAAAAGACTACCTTACACAAATCACAATAGGATTTATTTTGCATAACCAACGGAATTTAATAGGTCTCTCGCTTTAAGGGAGGGCGTAATAGTAACGGTCTATTACATTTACATCGGCGGATTATACAAAGTAAATCCTATTATGATTAGAGTTTTTATATCCTCTGATATCAGATATCCGTATGATATACGGATAACACAGTTTTCAGATCGACGTTACAGCAAATGTATCGATTTTTGTAATTTAAGACTGCACCTACAAAGAGCACTTCACGGCGGATTGCATGTATGAAAAGCAATTCACGTGGGTTTAACTTTTCGTCCCTGACAACTCCCCAAATGTCATAACGGGGAATTCTATTATATGTTAACATGCTTCTTTTTATATTCTTTATTGCACTAAAACATACAGTAATAATAACAATTAGAAACAATGTAAGCAAAAGTCAACTAAGAGATCTCATCCAAGATTATTTTTGTGCAAGTCTTTAGAACTGCATCGCAAGAATATGAAGGATTAAAAGTAAATTGTTGCACTAAATGTAGAAAACTCCTTAGAGAATCCGTCTTACCGTCTATATAGCTTTACTGATTACTTACTCTGTGGCTCAATTTGTCGATAGATATCTTTTTGCTACAATATACATAAAATAGTAAAAGACGGCAACGTCAGGAATCTTGTTCGTTTTTATGCATGAGAAAACGTATCTATTGCTTTTTAGATGTTTGTAGTCTCATATTTGCATATCTGGCCCTTCATCTGTATTAAATAATTCAGTGCAAACTACCTAATTGTATTATAATATTCGTATAATAACATTGTTATATAACGAACAATAACAAAATTAACAACTACGCCACAGAATATCAACGGTCTGCAGCGGTCATCGACACGTCTCATTCATGCTCGTCACGGACCTAAATTGTCTATCTTATCTATGGTTTCCCTTCGTGTTTAATTAGGTCTCGTCGATACCATATCTACGGTTGCATGTTTAT
The DNA here is from genome assembly GCF_026898425.1 of Galleria mellonella. Classification (NCBI taxonomy): domain Eukaryota; kingdom Metazoa; phylum Arthropoda; class Insecta; order Lepidoptera; family Pyralidae; genus Galleria; species Galleria mellonella. The sequence goes on along the minus strand of NW_026442162.1, from coordinate 5,835,120 downwards.
AAAAAGAAAAAAAAATGCTAAGTGAGTATCGGATATGTTTAAATAGGGTTCTATGGCTAATATAAAAGTTGTAGATATATTTAATCTCATAGACCAGATATTTTTTAAATACGTTTTTCGTCTATTTGTATAAGAAAGCTTATGTTTAAAACTTAATAATTGATCGACGATTGTATCTCTCTTGTTAACATTTCACATTTAGTTTCGATATTTAAATTACTGAAACAATTTTGTATTGTATTTTAAGCCACCATCATAAAAGAATTAAAATTTTTTCACATAAGAGTTAAAATTTAATGGTCCGACATTTATAATTTAGGTACAGCACTTTGCAGGCTTGTGTCTCGGGAAGGTGAAAGGCTAATCTAAATAAAAAGCTTATGAAATTCATAGTATGGTAGGGATCGACAAAAAAAAACTTTTAGCGACATTCATATTGCTTGCATGAAAAACCTGATAAGAAATTAAATAATTTGGAAAGTTAAAAAGTTACAATGCTATGACATGCCGTTTTAACCATTTAGCTACGTAATCTAAAATGATGATCTTTATCAGTCTTACGCTCGTATGTGTTTACACGATGGATAACTGTGGATTATTTATTTGTGTTGTTTTCTAGTAGCAATAGAAGCAGGTATTAACCTGTGTTTAATTAATTATTTATTACTCTGTGGATATTTACGTATTTATTTACATTATCTATGGTACTACCGTTACTAATCGTAAGAGATTGACGTCCTCTGTTGTTAAGGTACAAAGACTATCTCTGAATCGTCGTATGCCAAGTTTGTGATTTTGACAATTTTACATTTTAGTAGTTCTTTTATTTAATATTAATAAAATGACACGAATGTTCATTTACCTATTTGCTTATTTAAATTTACTTACAACATTATGATGTAATGGTTACACTATGTATTTTCACTGAATAAGTTTGTATTTTCAGCTCAAGGTGATATAATGCAAACTTATTCATTTATTTATATCAAGACTGAAAACGTGTTATAGAGAGAATATTTCGCACATGGTAGTCTGCAATCATGTTATACTAGCTATATGACGTGTCTTCGCCCAATAATCGTATCGTGATATTGAATAACTTCTAATAAATGAACTATCAAATGCAAAAAGAATTATTTAAATTATAGTTCCAGAAATTTTAATCTGTTTATACTCTTCTGCTTTATTACTCATATATACTAATTGTTTACCACGGTTCCGCTCACGTACGTAAAATATTCTATCTTAATTTAGGATATAATTATTTTTATTTATGAAAACTCGTAATTTATTATAAAATAGTATAATAATAAAGCCAAAAGCTTTATTATTTTTTTATTAAGGAATTTTCTAGCTGTAGGAAAAATAAATAATGTAAAAATAAATAACTTACCCATGCTAAATTTCATTCAAATCAGTTCAGCAGTTTTTGCGTAAGAGTAATAAACATGGATACATATGTTTATATTTATAATATTTAAAGGATAGAATATGTATTATAGACTAAATACGAGTTTAATATACTTACGAACTCAATAGAAGACTAATGTTCTTCCATCAAATAATTTTATTGCAACTGTATGTGACAATTGCATCACTACAACAGATTTTAATTGATAAAGTCAACAACTTTCACAATCATTCAGAATCTTTTATTTATTGTGCGATAACATAATTATAATTACCTAATGATAGGGTATCACAGATGGCTTACAAGTATCGCTAAAAAGATTGCTCTATCTAAGTTATTTGTTATGAGTGAAAATGAAATGGCAACCCCGCCTGCGCTTTTGAAAAAATAAAATGGATGAATTTAACAAGAATTAACCCCGCCACGTGCGTCGATCTGATCGGGTTTGTCCGGAAAGTATATAAAAGTTTTTTAAAAATTTTATTTTACAATTATTCAGGTCAATTTTATCCCCTTCAAAGTACTCCCCACATAATGCAGTGCCAAATTTCCAATCCTTGAAAGTCCTCTGGTTGTAGGTTTCTCAGCTGCCCCGTCGTAGCTTTTTTTATCTCATTTATGTCCCCAAATGAAGTACCAATTTGGTTTTTGGGAACAAGAAGAAGTCACACGGGGCCAAATCCGGCGAATAGGGGGTGTTCGGTCACCGTAATGGAATTTTTACTCAAAAACTCACGGAACGATCTTGGCAAATTTTTTTCATTTGAAGTTCGTTTCTTAGAATTTCGTGGACCACGGTTTTGCCCAAATTAAGCTCTTCAGCCACCTGTCTGACCGTTAAACGACGGTCCCCATCATCTTGAACGCTTTCTCGGCCCTCTCTGAATCTTTTTAGCCACTTGTGGACGGTTGGTTCCTTCACAGCATCATCCCCATAAACTTTCTGAGATCTTCTTGCCGAGTTTCGAGAGAAACTTGATTACGACGCAACGGAAGCGGGCTATGCCGACGGGGTTTCGTTAAGGTAACTTCACAGATGGCTAGCCGCACGGCGGTCAGACCAGAACTGAAGCATTGTTAACACACCTGGCCTCCCCACTCCTCTTTCTCGCATTCCAGAACACTTTTATACGAACTTTCCGACAGACCTCGTATTTGCTAGCAATTGGGCTGTTAGACACCATTACTAACAATCCCTTTCCTCGCCACCTAATATAACGATCTTGATTGTCTAGTGATTTAATACACCGTCTCCCTTTCCGGTGGCCGCGAGTTGTCCTTGTAAAAACCTACAAACATTTATATTCTGTTTTTCTGGTCTGAGTGTTTATACAATTTTTTTACAAAAAAAATATATATATATTTTACTTGTCTATGACTAGATGACGCAGTTAAATATGTCCAGTGGTGTATATTGTTAAGTGTGATGATGTGAGACACGTGAGATTTAAAATCAAGTTGCTTCCTGAGCTCGTGCTTTTTATGTTCCTACGCAGAACAGGCAACAAAACTGTGTTAGGTTTCTGATCAACCTTCTTGATAGTAGTGACAAAAACAGTCACCCAAAATAGACTCAATCAATATTCTTTTAATATCAGGTGATGTTTAAGGAAACGACAGTAGCATGGTTCACAGCACAGGCCTCTGCGTGACGGAAGTGCGTTTCGAGGTTCGCTAATTTCAACTTTCTTCAATTGACAAAATAACATTCTTATCCATAGACTTAGTATAACGTACTTCTAAGTTATTATCAGATTTTTATAAAAAAAAATATATGCAATTTGGAACTTGTCGTTAATGATCGTGGATCATGCTTTTTTTGGTTGACGGTGCTCTTTTAGCAAAGTAATAACTGTCACTTGCGGACGTAACAGTGCCATAGACACCATAGAATCAATTGTGATATCTTTTGCATCCCTTCTCGCGTACGTCGTCTTTCCGGAGGACTGAGTACCAGTACCCTGTATCGTGTAACACTGTTAAGTAACTGGATTTGAGTAATTTCCAAGTTATACATCTTCCCTTCACGAGCATCGAACAAGGAAGACAAGTTAGATTTCTTAAAAGCTTCTTGCGTTTTATTCACTCTGTCTCTAATTTCTCTACAGTCTAAACATACCCGTGTCACGAGGTTTAATTTATTTAGAGTATGTAGATTGACTAAGATAAAAAACAGCCCATGTCCTAATATATCTAAAATACCAAACGTATGGTAAATCTTATAATAATTGGTTAAGCCATTAAGACGACAGCAAATCTTTATATTTGTGCTATTAGTAGGTATTGCTTTTAGAAACTTTTATCAAAATCCAATAAACTGTTTCGATGTGATTACATTACATCTAACATGGTAACTACAAATTTTAATATCGCAATGATATTCTTATCTACTATCTTACATATTAGGTCAACATTATCAGGGCAACGGATCGACTTATCCGAGCAAGCGAAGCTGTGAGACAACTCATTAGTTATGTAATAAAGATATGAGTAACATTTGACTGCAAGCTTGTATCACCAAGATTTATTAATTTAAAAACGTTTGATTATTTTAAAAACATCACCTTTGTTTAAATTAAACCATTATCTGAAACTTTGACTAGAGAATTGAATATGGAACTAGTATATCGAACCTAGTTCGATTGATATTAATAATAGATGTTATACTGGTATACAAATATAAGGGAGATCTTTGACCTAAAATTTAAAAAGATTAAAAGATTAAACAGTATTAAAATAGTTATTTACCGGGGAAAAAACTTAATTTAGTCCAATAGAGACTAGTTTTGTTAATTCTGTAATATCTTGGATTTAATATACATACATAAATTAAAATATTTTTTCCTTTTATTAGTGCTCACTTAACTGAGGTGCAAAATTGAATTTAAAGTAAAATTTAATTAATAAAATAGAGATTACAAAAAAAGAAAATTAGAGCTACGTTCAATACCGAAGACAAGTGAAAAATGACATTTTAGTTAGAATTGTGTGGGAGTTATTTCTTAAAAGATAGTTTTTCTAATCTTTGAACTTAGGAACGTACAAAATTCCTAAAAAATAGGAGCCATGAATTGCAAACTTGTGTAAGGGAAACAAAATGGATATACTAAAGAAATTCTAGGTATAGAAAGCCATTATAAGCTTCTAGGAAGACGTGCTCTTTCCACATAATTTACAGAGCAATTCAGAGATTAATTAAAAATAATTGGAACTATCATAATATAATTAACGTAAGTATACATAAAATTTTAAGAACAAATTATAAAGTACATATAGAGTGTCTTCAGTCATACCATTTTCCACGCACGCTCACATTATGCCACTGAATGCATAATGTGGGCGCATCTCTAGACAGGAATTTCAGAAAATGGAGACCAATCGTGAAGATCCACCATGTACACCATCAACATTACAACGACCATTGTGACAATGGTGACCAACTAAGAAGAATAGACTTTGATAAATAAAAATTAAATATGAGTCGAGATGTCAATAGCCCCAATGCCGCTTGTTTGAACAACAGAAGCCAAATTTGGAGTGGGTTTATGTAGAATTTTCGGATCGGGAATCAAAGAACAGATTTTATTTATGTATTGCGTATAAATGTTTTATTTACTTAACCATAACAATAAAATTATAGGTTATGTATACATGAAGGTGGTGCTAAAAATATATTTTTAATACAAAATAAAGTGCCTATTTAGTTCTTAGGTATATTGTGTGAGTTTTGTGTTTTTTACTATTTGAGATTTACTGAATAGTCATACTTTTTATGTTTTTATAGATTACCAACGTTCTAACAAACATATAGGTAAGTTAAGTGCACACAAGAAAAAACAAAACAATCTGAAATTCAATACGCAGTGTTCAGCTACGACGCTTCAAATTTTTGTTAACAAGCAAGTACCTATATGTTGCAAAATAATAAACATGAAAATGCATAAGTAATTGAAAAGAGATAATAAGTCAACGACCAAAGAATTGATGCGTCAGGTGAACAAGCCGGGCCGGTCATATGATCGTCGCGTGCTCGCGTAGCCTCTGTACGCAGTGTGGAGCGGCGGAGTGCGCGGGCGCCGCTTCTGACCCCCAGATAACGGTTGCGCGTTGATAACAACAAGATAGACGGGCGGGTAGCTCGGCCAGAGTTATATCAACAAATTGAAGAGACGTTACAAGAAGCAAATCAATCATTTCGTATTGTCGATCCACATTTGAGAGAACAATTTGTATCTACTGATAAAGTATTCCACATTATATTACACGAGACCACGGTATATCATATAAACAAAGATTGATACCGATGTGGCCGAAATTCATAATTGGGTGGCTTAAATTAATTAGTTTATTATCAGAATTATATTAATTGATCATTTAATATGCACCGAGCACCTCATACATAGATTCCCTTTAATTATTGTGTAAATGCACAACAATTTGTATGACCATAAAGCAATTGAGTTAATATTAATGTAATTTATATTAATTATATTTTTCAAAATAATTTTGCTTTATGGATTTTTTTATTTGGAAAAAATAGTAAAGTGACTGTGGATTTGTTTTAATATGCATATAAGAAGAATGAACCCAAAAATGACAGTTGACTCAACAGGGATTTGTGGAAGAAAAGCCATAGTGCACACCACACCGATTTCAAATAAATGGAAAAAGGCAAAGTAATGATGAAACTGAATTTGTTACCACTTAGCATCTAGATAATTTAACTAATCTGTATGAACATTTGGTATATATAAACTATTTAGTATAGAGAAGGACACAGACTACTATTTTTATCCCAGCCACACGGACAAGGACGCTAGTAAAACTGGTAATTAATACTTTTTATAAATATCAACGTCGGTCCAGATTTTTAGTTTTTAAATCAAAACAATAGATTTTGCTACGATCGAAGCCAGTGTTTTTAGTGAAACAAATTTTTAAATTATACATATACTATTTTAATTATGATTTAAATTAAAATTAAATATGACCAATTGTTTATTCATGTGGGCACAAGAATGGGGCATCCCAGCGTGGCATTCCCTTGCGCAACAGACGGTGCTACCGGCCAAATGGGTCATGTGTGAAGCCTGAGGCGACAGAGACATCACATTGCTTTCTGATATACAATCGTGAATCGTTAATTGCTTTTAATTAAGTATAACATCTGACCTAAATATTTTTAAACGTTCCATTTAATAAGTTGTAACTTCATACTTTTTTCACTTCTTTTCTGAACTTATTTGAAATACTTACATTGTAAAATAATAAGGCAATAAAATACATCACAAATATGTGCAATAAATATTATAAGTACTTTACAAATCGCTGTAAACAAGTTTATTTGAACAAAAATTATTCTATACCATTTAATTTATCCAATATTTTAACAAATATTGTAGAAATTTTAATACGAAAAGATGAATTATTATTCTTAAATGTTTGCCAATAAACCTGGCGATGAGAGATCAATGTTTTTGTTACTATTTCTTATGATTTCACAGTCCGGACCGGAATTCAAATGTCTAGATTTAACCGCTTCTCGGTGCTTTGATGTATTAGTAATAATATTGATCGACCATTTAATAAACTCACTGCATAAACAAACAAGAAATTTATATTGGAGTTTATTAACTTACGTCTCTCGCACACTTCATTTATAAATAGGTAAACCATGACTGAGTTTAGCTAAGACCCTGGAAGTATCGCATCGTAAAATCAAATGTTTACTGAATAGTCGATTGATTATTGGCTTAAAGTAATCAGTAGGCGTGTGATATTTGTACTCGATTCGTCATTATAATGTGATCTAATATTAATACATTCACTTATCTAGTAAACGTTGACTTAGATCGTCAGCTATAGAACTCATGTCGTCTATGTCATGCATTGTATCTTATACAATGCTTATTAGTTATTGGCCATTTAACGGCTCAACCAATTGTCACAAAATTTGGCATAGGTACACGTAGTATTTGGAAAAAATAGAATAATATAGGTTACTCTTATCATCCCGGTCATGCGGGCGAAGACACGGGTAAAAACTAGTTATGCTATAATTCTGTTTTCATATTAAACTATCTTTCATTATCTTTAAAAGCCGCTCTACTATCGGCGAAGCTCTTGCCTCTTACCATGATTTTCAGCAACTTTCTTTACCTTCTGATATAAAACTACTTTTTTTATCTGCCTGATTTAACTATGATCAGGTCTTCATTTGCCCTTCCTTCTTCTATTTTGCATGCTATAATAATGTTCAAGAGTTTGTCATATTAAGTATCCCAACATAATCTCCTTTAATTTTTCTGTTATAAGTTTATTACTAATTTTTATGACATTCAGAATATAAAGTAAGATAATGGTTTACCTGATGGGACATAAACAGTTCAACGGGCATCACATAAGAGGGTAAGGTGAAAAGTTACTGACTGACAATGAAAGACTGATATTTTCAGTAAAAAAAAAAAATATTTATTTTTCTACATAATCTACCTTGACTTTAACACACTTGACCCAGCGTTTCTCTAATATCAGTATTCCTTTCCGGAAGTGAGAGTTTGGAAGGTTGTGAAAATATTCATTTGCGGCCCTTTCAATTTCTTTATCGAACGTGAACCGCTTCCAGAAACAAATTTCTTCAAATTTAGGAATCGATATTCGTGTTTCAACCGTGAAGCAGCTGTGTTTGCATGGCTGTGTTTCGGTTTGAAGGGTGGGATATGGCGTGAATTTACTGGGTACAGAGGAATAACACCCGAGTCCTCAGGAATGGCAACGCATGGGGGGTATCATGGGCGAAACAGTATACTCTGTTATGTCCATGATACTGCTCATGTCTATAGGCGACGGTTACCACTTTCCATCAGGTGGACCGTCAGCTTGTTTGCCATTTTAAATTGTATAAAAAAAAAGTGAGGGTGCCAAATCAGGAGAATAGGGGGGATGACCGAGCAAATCATACCCTGTAATCGTACGAATTTTATGACCGCACGATATTCAAATTTATCCATTTTAACGAAAAACATGCACGACGTTTACTATAAAAATCGTGTAAATAAACTATTTGAGAGAACAAATTTAAACTTGTTATACGAACTAATGACACATGCACTTAGGCAAGAAAAATATTTTTTGCTGATTACTCGTACAACGCCATTTCTGTGTCAGTCCGAGAACTTTTCACCTTACCCTTGTAAGTCCACAGGTTTCAAAAAAATACTACATCCATGTTATCTTTCATTTATTGCTATCCCTCAAAACTACGATGTTATGCCTCCTTTAATACCGTATCCCATCCTTCAATCCAAAAAATAGCCATGCAAGGACGGATGCTTTACAGCATCGTCGGGACCGGTATATCCGTACGTTATACCTACTACGCCTGTCGGCGGGACAAAGGTACAGGCACTGATAATTTTTACACAAAGTCCTCCCATGGTAAATTCTTTATAGCTACACGTCTTCAACTCTCAAACAATGTACACTGAAATAATATAAACAAATTATGAAAACTGTGGAATCATTATAGCTTTTTATTCCAACAAAGCATATACAAGTAGGTAAAATATTTGTAAATATTTTTCAAACAGTATCGAAATAAGATTCCATTCAAAATATACAATCTAGCGATTATTTATTATTTCATATATCTATTAAGTAGTATATTGTAAATTGTTTTTTGGAACGTTTTGTTGTATTATCAAAGGATATATAAGTAGTTTTCAAATGTATTTTTGATAGGTACTCTTTCAACGTACACGATATACTCGTCTTGTAACATTTCTTGCATTCATAACTTCTGAATACTTAACTTGTACGGTAGAAAGTATATTATATAGTGATGCATAATAAGACGAAAAACTCGAAATAGAAAGTTATTTTATCAAGTCATTGTCAGCATTGCGATAGTAGGATACAGCCTACTAGTGTACCACATTTCATTCGAATACGTTCAGTCGTTTAAGCCTGAATGAGTAATAAACATGTCCTACTACTGTAGTCTATTACGCATACCATATAGTAGGTAGTCATAGCCAAATATATCGAACCTCCCTCGTTATCTCCCATTCTGTAGAGATTACGGGAAATGTATTCCCTACATTTAAGGAACTCTTGTATAAAAGTCATGCATCTAGAACCCAGCATTAAGAATGCGGCAATGCATTTTCTGTTAGTCATTAATATTAATTTCATGGGAAGGAATACTGGGGTTTTACAGCCCCATTGCTAACATAACCCGTCAGGTCAACCTCCACGTTGTTCTCCTTGGAAACCATCGTGATTAATTCTTGTGGAATACGTCACGATGGGATAACTGACCTGCTTTCATCCTTACCTACCATCTCTCACTGATGCCCCGCCAGCGTATACCGATAACGCAGGCGGGGTAACCATTCCATTATCATCCATAAAAAAGTTGTAGTTTCATGAAATATAAAAATTATGCAAATGAAAAACACAAAAGCAATTTTTTTAATTAGAATATATTTAGTAAGAAAAATATATATAAAAGTACAGAAATAATAAAGAAAAAAGTACAAAAGTATATTATTTTTGTTTATTCAAAGCACAATTATTATTGTTCAATAATATTACATATGTTTTTACGGTAAATTTATTTAAAACTTTCATTATCATTTCAAGATCATGCCTTTTCTCTTGGCGTAAGCAAAGACCACAGTCACACCACCTGCTTGTAATTTCTACCCATTTATTATTTTACTGTAGAGTTTTGAAGCTTGCCTGGCCAGTATAGACGCCTTGCCTATTTCTACCGTTAAACAACGATGCGTGCAATGTGACTTCATTTCAAAGACAATAAATTCAATGCAAATTTTGACTTCTTACATTTTTTATACAAATTAGAATAGCAAACAAGCTGATGGCCCACCTGATGGAAAGTGGTAACCATCGCCTATAGACATAAGCAGTAGTATGAACATAACAGAGTATACTATTTCGCCGATGATACTCCCCATGCGTTGTCATTCCTGGGGACTCAGGTGTTATTCCTCTGTACTCTGTAAATTCACTGCCATATCCCACCCTTCAAAACGAAACACAGCGATGCAAACACAACTGTTTCACGGTAAAAATACGAATTGGAGAGAGGTGCCCAAGAAAATGACTTGTACAAAGTCTCCCTCTGGTTGGTGTAGGACAGATGCACTTCTCATGTATATAGGCGAGGGTAACGTACCACTTTTCATGAGGTGGGCTGTCAGCTTGTTTGCCATTTTATGTAAGTATCACAAAAAAACTAAACATTAATGTGCTTTACTGAATCTTGAAAAAATCTACGACACATCGAAATAGCAAGAGTTATAGGCAATCGTAGCAAATTTACAGATTAAGTAATAGTTTATTAGGCAAAATATACATAACTATATCTTTGTAAATTCTGAATCCCATATTGTGGGCACAAACATGTTTGACAATAAAAAAATGGATAAATTTTATATGACGTAATTGACGATCATAAAGTACATTCGCATTTAAAAAAAGTTTTTTTTTTTAATCAAATAAGAATAGTCAAAGACGAATAGTGGCGGTCTATGGTTTCTGCATGGTCCAAGAAAAGAGTTTATGCCTTACAATAGTCATAAATCATGAACTTCTTGTATTTTGTGGTGGAACAATTAGGAGATTGATATCACCGCAGGGAAAAAGCTGCTAATTTTCTGGAATTCAAAAAGCAGGCATAGGTTGAATAATCAATACATATAATAAAATCGTAATTAATTGCTGTCTGTATATGGAAGACGTGTAATAAAAACTATTATAGAGAAGCTTTATGAAAGCAATAGAATCCAAAAGAATGATTTTTAAAATTTTTGTCTGTTTCTTTGTACGTTTATGCATGCTAATCTCAGAAACGGCCTAATCCATTTGAATGCAGTTTTCACTAATACGTTGCGGTTTGCTCTACTTAAGACTTAGTGTTTGTTTTTATTTCAATCGGTTCATAAATAAAAAAAGTTGTATCACTCTCAAGAATCACATATAAAATGTTATAAATAACTGATCAGTTAAATTGGCTGAAACTTTATGAAGATATTAGGTATATAATTATCATTTAAGTATATAAGATTGGATTCATGAAGGGTTCCAATGGGCATTACCATACGGGAACTACATAGTAATAAGCGGGCAACGCCGCAAGAAACTGCTAGTTCTATATATATTTACCTAGCTCTTTCCTGCTGTTTTATCTGCAATAACCTGTTATCTTTTATTAAGAGATTTTCAAGAAATCCTTTCTTAGTAGATGTCTAACTTTATGCTCCATAAGGATGCCCTTATAGGGAATATGCATTCCTACGCAAAATAAGTATTTGGCATGTGCCAATTACTTTTTTTTTTTAACTCGCCTTTTGTACTAAACATTTTTTGTAATGTGGGCAATAAAATGTAAATACATAAATTAATCTTTTTCTGAAATTTTAACTTAAAATCTGTGGCCTTGTTAAAATAAACACACTACTAAAAATACGCACTAGATCAGTACAAAAATAGTAGGTACCACTTTAATAGCTTAGTTCTAGAAAACTTGAAACATTAAAATTCTACTATTATGCCCATAGACTACTGAGAAAAAAATAACTAATGTTTATATATTTGCTAATTTACCAAAAATAGAACAAACTTTTGAATTACGAATATTCAATAATAATGAAAACTACATACATTACTCGCTTAGCAATAAACTGGCACTCCTCTCCTTTTTCTCCAATGCAAAACTGCGCGGGACACGGCAGCTTGATGTGTTTGTTTTGTATACATTTTGTAATACAATGCATATGTTTTGGCTTGTCAATTCTATTCGAACGTTCACCTTGTTTACATTTTCAATTAAATGAAATAGGTAATTATTACTTAAATAGTAATGAAGTTTAGAAGTAATAAATTACAGAGAAAGACGAAGATAAGCAAACATTGTACCATGAGTATATCAGGACAGCAAAAAGTAAGAAAATCAAGTATATAAGTAATTACTTAGTAGACTAAAGCTAGGCCTTGAGTCGCTTTTAATTGCACCTTACATTTAAAAGTAGATCAAACTACATACAGCAATAACCCAATTAATTAAATTAATGTACAAATAAATAGGTACCGGACCTTACCTCTCGCACCATTTACTTGGCTGACCGGTGCTCCGTTCACTTTGATCGGTCTTCCGTCCGCACTGCATTTTAATAACATATTTTTGTCATACACTCACTTATTTTGATCCATTGAGCATTTATAAACAGTAAAACTAAAAGCTACTCGTAAAAACAATAACATGCCAGTTAATTTCTAGGCAAAGTTATTTTCTTCTTTCGCGCCAACTGATTGGTCGCCACTTGTGACGTCAAAAGTCAATTTGAAACCACTCGCACTCGAATGGACACAAAAAAACTTGATAAATTTCAGTCTTATTTTCATCTGTATCACTTATTGTCAGCCGCAAAGCTGTTCACTGAACACAACTACCGCACAAAATAAGATGTTTATTGGTTTCCAATACTTATTCCATAGCAAACCGCCGAATACAAAACCCTTCACAATACTAACATACTAACTGAGCAACAGGCTGATTGACTGATTACATTACAGTGAAATTGCAGCGGATTGCGGCGTAGTGTTGTTTTGATAAGTTAGCTACACGCGGCTTCACGGCAAGCATGCGAGAATTCGAGAAATAATTAATTTATGAATGAAATAAACATGAACTTCGTTCGAGTCACATCACACGAAAGAACCTATGGCAAAGACCGTAGACAATTTATTCTTAATAGAAAAACAATCGCTAACAAGAACATAATAACAAGTTGTTAAAATCAAATTACAAAATACTTTTTGTATAAACTAACAATACAAAAAAATATTGCACATTGCAAAGAAAACAAGATTACAATTAAAGATTCGAGTTAAGTATATTATATACAGATTAAACTTTGTGATAATAGCGATGACGTCAGACAGGAAAACATGGCGTTCTCAATGTCAAATTTATTAGTTTCAATTTTATGTTTACAACCACTATTTAGTTTGTGGTTAAAGGCAATTCTTGTAATTTAAGAAATTAAAGTACCAAATGGGCATATTTTTTTTTATATTATATATAATTTTTTTTAAATGATAAATAAACTGAAATTTATTTCTATAACAGTTTAGTTATATATTATAAATTGTAATTAATTTAATTAGGTACCTAATACGTCTCTGTTAGAGCTTACCTATACTCAAAGAGAGTATAGATATTTGTTATAAAGGGGATATCCGCTATTTATTCAACATTTGCTAACACTCACTTTCAATAAAAATGGTGAATAACCTAGTTGAACCAAAAGTACGTAATTTCATTTTTAACTGACTTTTATAACTAACGTAAACAGAGCATAGAGTCTACTGTTGCTAAATTTGGCGTAATCAGTTGAAAACTCAAAACAAGTGTTGTCGGATCTTTTGATTCCTGGCAACACTATTCCTTCCAGAGTTGTAAAATAAAAAAAAAAGATTGTCGTTGATTCAATCTCGCACTTGTCGCCGGTTCACCGGTTTGCCGGTAACTGCCAACACGATGTTACCCATTTAACTCTATCGGGCTGATGTGGTTAAAAATTACAGTGATAATGTATATTATCACAAAACATGTTTACCGTTAGTTTAAATATTTATTTGAAAATAGCGACACCAAAAAATAATTTTTTTTAGTGATTAAGAACAATTTTAGTTTTCCTTCTTTTTATCTTTTAGTCAGTGGATACCGTTTTATCTGTGGTTGAACAATTTTTATTTTTTTAATATTGTGATTATTTTTTTTGTGGTAGTCTATTACATCCCAATGCTGGGCAGTGGCCTCTTTAAAATGTTTCCAGCTCGTACGATTATTAACTAAAGTATATAATTAAATATATGACAAACATTTTATGTTTTGCTAGCTATTATTGTTTTGCAGCTTAACCCGTGTTAATCAGTATTTATGTACTATTTTAGTATTTTATGTGGTAAGTTAGTATACAACCTACCCCTGTACCAAAATTTCATTAAAATAAGTTGTGTAGTTTTTACGGCAACAACAAACATCCATCCATCCATTATTCCTTACAAACTTTCACATATATAATATTAATAAGACTTAATGTCATAACAATGTAATAATTTTTTTCTGTTTTTGTTTTTTTTTAACAAACTTTGTTTTTAACTAACTTTAAAAAAGTAGCTTAAAAAAGACAGTCTTAGATCTAAAAAGAGTTGGTAACACTGTCGCTACCGCCATATTTTGTCGGCAATCTGGTATTGCGGCGAGGGCGCCATTTTGATAAATTCTGAACTTAAGCGACGCTATTTCTTAAAATTGCTAATTCACTATCAAAAATAAACACTGAAGAAAATGGGCAAGAAAGATAAGAAAGAAGACACAACTGAGGGATCCAGTGAAGAAGAGTATGTGGTGGAAAAAGTGCTTGATAAACGAACTGTTAAGGGAAAGGTTAGTGAAATAAAATTGTCTAATATTTTTTTATATCTTTTATCCAAAACATAGTATTGTCGGGTCTTTACTTGCATAAAAATTGCTCAATAATTAATATTGATATATATATTTTTATAAGGTATATTTAGTGTCGTGGAAACTTGAATACGAACTTTGTTGACATAGCCCGGTTGGCTTAAAATGTTATAATTTGGGTCAGCGTCAGCGTAGCTGTTTTACAAATGCTCATATCTTTAGAAAACAATAAAACTACTGTAATACTAGAACGATGCACTAACTTCCAAAATTGTATAAATATTAAATCTTACCTATTACCGGGAACATGCGCCTCCATACTCGTTGATATTGTAAGTAATTAACAGTTATGCAGTGAAACTGATTACTGGCAAATTTCCATTATTAATAATCAATTTTCCTCATAGTTCTTAATGGGTTTATTCTTGATCTTACCTCACTTGTTAGTAAGTGATGATAAATGTAAGGTAACGTTCTTATTCATTGTTTGTGTATTATTATACATTGTATTATATATTGGGTATTCCCAATGAATTTGTGTTTATTTTGTCATAAAATAGAAAATATTATCAAAAGTAAATCCGATTTATGTCTTAAAATGTAGTTGTTATTCATTGTCATAATTTAATTTTTCAGGTACAATATTTATTAAAATGGAAGGGGTATAAAGAAGAGGAAAGCACATGGGAGCCAGAAGAGAATCTTGATTGTGAGGAGTTGATAAAAACATTTGAGGACAACCGGAAGGAGAAAGAGGTAGGTGGTTTAATTAAATTACAACCGTCATGGTTCAGTGGTGGGCACATTGTATTGGGTAAACTAGGTCCTTTATCTGGGGGGAAAGGGATTGTTAGTAATAGAGACAGAGTCCCATTGCTAGCAATATACCCAACCAGGTGGACCTCCTCGCGGTTCCCCCTGGAAACTATCATGGTTAATTCCTGATGAATTCATCATGATGGGCTAACTGGCCTGTTTTCATTCTCATCTATCACCCTTCACTGGTGCTCCGGCAGCGTACCCCGTTAGCGCAGGCGGGGTTACCATACCATTTTCACTCATAAAAAAAAAAACTAGGTCCCTCATTCAATTCAGAGTAGGGTTAATTCAGAAAAAACTTTTCTACATGGGCTCAGATTTGGACGTTGTGGGTTGTTTCCTCAGAGGATCATTGCTTGCTTTTTTTTTTATAACACGGTATTCTCATTTGATTTACTAGGCTATTATTGGGATTGTGTGTCACTTTTTTTTTTAATTAATTAATTAAACAATAATTACATCACAAATCTGTTATTTACTATAACAGATTTATGATTAAAAACAGTAGGTACCAAAATTATATATTACTCTAAGTCTTATATATTACCTTAACTGTAATGTTTATGTGTAAATATGTACTGGTACATATTTCTGTATGTTTGTGTATGTAGATTTATATGTGTATGGGCATGTGTGTGTCAGATATCCTGATAAAAATCTAAAGATTTAATTGTATTTGTAAAATTTGTTAATTGATATGATATGTAAGTAGAAGAGGATCCATGACACAAGAAATCCTAATCTGAAGTCTTAGAAACAAAATATAGAACTGTTACTTGTCCTTTTGGTTCCAATAAATATAATATTATTAAAAAAATGAAAACTTGCATTTTTTCCACTAGTAATCTAATATCCTCATGGAGAGAATTAATTGGTTGTTATGTTGATTGTTTTTACTCTTGGGAGAGAAGTGGATACTTTTTTTGGGTCAACACTTGCCATGTTCTATACAATTATGTGACAATATCGGACTCTTTGTCTAGGCACATCTGTTGAATGTGTGGCAATATATTTTATTCTGAATAGGTATATTTATATGAATTGGCTAATTATTTATTCATCAGGCTAGTTGACATTAACTTGGGCTGTTAATTCAATTTGTTTACAATGTTGGTACAATGGTAGCAAACTAGCATACATTCTTTATGAGGGTTAACAGTAAGCATAATTTTGTCTGTATTGTATTTCATTACTGTCTTTATGTAAATGTAATGTGAGAAACTTATTCCTTTTGTCTTTATGTAAATGTAAGCTTATTCCTTTAGTGTGTTATATTGTCATAGTCGTAGAATACTAACGGATCTATATATGTAATATTTGTCAGATCCGTCAGTATTCTATGACTATGACAATATGTCAATTTTGAATATTTTTTAATTATTAATTTTAAAAGCTTTATTAGTGAAAGTAAAAATCTATTCTCTACTAATATAGTTTATTATAAATTGATGAACATTATTAGGGTACATATTCATTGTCTGGTAAGCCATAACAGAGTCAAAGACTTGTGTATAATAAAGGCAGCTTAGAAACTCTTGATAGCAGAGGGATGACACCTTTACATTAAGTGTAGTGGTATAACATTAATCGAAAAGTTTTATTATTTTAGAAAAGTAAAAAATCGGAAGATCGCGGCAAGAAGCGTGTTCGCGAGTCGAGCGAGGAGACAAGTGGAACCGGCAGGAAGGGCCGTGCCACCAGTGTATCCTCCGTCGAAGAGCATAAGGACAAGAAAGAGCGGAAGGATGATAAGTCAAAGTCTGGGTTCGATAAGGGACTGAAGGCAGAGAAGATTATAGGTATATTTGTTTCATTTGTATTTTAAATGTCACCAAAGCCTAACTGCGGTTGCTAGC
Source organism: Galleria mellonella (assembly GCF_026898425.1). NCBI lineage: Eukaryota > Metazoa > Arthropoda > Insecta > Lepidoptera > Pyralidae > Galleria > Galleria mellonella. The sequence goes on along the minus strand of NW_026442162.1, from coordinate 5,817,539 downwards.
TTGACTGCCAAGTGTAGCAACTACTGATAGAATCCCCTAGGGTGTAGGCTTATGTCCAGCAGTGGACAGTTAATGGCTTATATGATTATGATGATGATGCTGACGACCAGGATCGACAGGATCGAGTCGTCGTTTTAATTTGAAATTTTTTTTTGCCATTACAACATATTCTTTTTTTTTTTTATAAATATACAATTAGCAAAAAAGCATATTATGCTATACTGTATGTAATGTTAGGAAATAAGTACATTACTAGTAAGGTTTTTCAGTTTTAACACAAATTCATGGTTCCATCAACCAAAATATAGTATGTTTCCTGCAAAAATTGGTATGATAAACTTGGACGATGGTAGTGGTATACAAAAGGACGTATTTTATGATCATTATTTCAATCATTATCAGGCCACTGCTCTACAAGGATGCATTTATATTGAAGAAAATGTATAGAAAAATTAAAATTTATTTTATTACATTACAATTCGAATATAAATTTAAGCTATGTTGATTTTTGCTGTCCTAATTTGTTTAAAAACATACATATTATCTATGATTTATATTTTATTTAAATAGATTTTTTGCTTGCTGTTCTGTATGTATGAATTTCAGAAAGAAGTCAAATTATATATGTACTATACCAATTTTTAAGTTAGACCTTTAGGAATGCATCTGTAAGAACTGCATCCAAATTGGTGCGGTAATGTTTGCATTATGCTGTAACAAGCATACATCTTGCTGAGACCTCTCATTTCTCTTATTTTTCTTAAATATGTCCCATGTACAGACATTGTTTCGTAATTATTATTTTATTATATTTATATTAGTAAGATGGTATAGTGTGTAGATGCAGATGTGAAAGTAGTCCTCTCTGCTTCATGAAGATTGAGGTTGGCTTCGTAAAGTTACCTTTGCACTTCCAATCAGATGGATTTGTTTGCTTCTCTAACAATAAAAAGTATAAACACATTTGCAACAATCAAACATGATAAATTCTTAATATGTTAAAATACATGGCAATTTTTTTTAATACAACTTAGAATGGCAAACAAGCTGACGGCCCACCTGATGGAAAGTGGTAACTGTCGCCTATAGACATGAGCAGTACCATGGACATAACAGAGTATACTGTTCCGCCTATGATACCACCCATGCGTTGCCATTCCTAAGGACTCAGATGTTATTCCTCTATACCCTGTAAATTCACGCCATAATTCCATAATGAAAATGATTGTTACAGGTGCATCAGACGCTACTGGTGAGCTGATGTTTTTAATAAAATGGGCAGATTCTGATGAGGCTGAGCTGGTGCCAGCCAAGGTTGCTAATATTAAATGTCCGCAACAGGTATGTCAATAATAATAAAGCCCTTTTTATTCCGTATTCACTACAATTTTGGCAAAACATATTTTTCAGTTCTATTTATTACAATATGTCTACATATACAAATAATAAATACCAGAGGGAGACTGTAGGGAAGTCTTTCTTGGGCACCTCTGTTCCATTTATGTTTTTACTTTGAAGCAGTTGTATTAACATGGCTTTGTTTCGGTTTGAAGGGTGGGATATGGCAGTGAATTTACAGGCTACAGAGAAATAACACCTTAGTCCTTGGGAATAGCAATGCATGGGTGGTATCATGGGCGAAACAGTATACTCTGTTATGTCCCTGGTACTGCTCATGTCTATAGGCGATGGTTATCACTTTCCATCAAGTGGGGGGCTGTACAAAGTCTTTTTATAACACGATACAAGTTGACCAGGCAGTTTGGTGTCATTATTAAATTCAAAGTACTAGACTTTTGTATTCATATTTATTAATAACATTTTTACTAATTTTGATAGATTTGTTTATATTGTGCAGTATATAAAAAAACAAACATAGACCTGTACATAGATACATATCTAAATTCGAGATATTAAAAAATCTCAAAATTTGTAGACGTGTGAACTAATTACTGTCCAATATTATGAGTCATAACTTTATAGCATAATAAAATTTACTTTGTCTTCCAGGTGATTGCATTTTATGAGGAAAGACTGACGTGGCACACGCCGGCGGAGACTGAGTGATCACAGACTTAAAATTAGGTTAAACCGAGGACTATGACGCAATATGGTTGACTAGCCAATAGGCCGCACATTTGTGAACTTGCTATTCCTCCCAGTTCTCTGGTACCTTTGTGTATAGTTGTAATATTTATGAATGTACCTATTGAGGTTGTACGTCGATATATTAAGATCTACATTCATATTGTGAATAATTTAGAATTTATAGATAGAGTATCTATGCAAATGTTTCACTAAAAACAGGTCAACTGTTTTTTTAATGGATGATAATGGAGTGGTAACCCTGACTGCGCTACCGGTATACACTGGCAGGACACCAGTGAGGGATGATAGATGAGCACGAAAGCAGGTTAGTTGGCCCATCGTGACAAATTCAATGATAAATCAATCACCATGTTTTCCAGCGGGAACCGCGTGGAGGTCGACTTGATAGGGTATATTGCTAGCAATGGAATTACTAATCTTTATTAGTAACTATGCCTTCTCCCCCCAAGGATAACTTTTTGTTTCGTGCTGTATGAATAGTGTTGTTTAAGTAGGTGATAATAGTATGGTAACCCTGTCTGCACTAACAGTATACACAGGGGGTGAAGGGGTTGTTGGCAATGGAGTTTGACAGCCCTATTGTTAGCAATATGCCCTATTAGGTCGACCTCCACGTGGTTCCCCCTGGAAACCATTGTGAAAAATTCTTGTTGAATTCGTCATGATGGGCTTCATTGATGACCTGCTTCATCCTCACCTTCACTGGTGCCCCGCCGGTGTATATCGATAACGCGGGTGGGGTTGCCATTCCATTATCACCCATTAAAATAAAACGGTATACACTGGCAGGGCACCAGTGAGAGATGACAGATGGCGATGAAAACAGGTCTGTTAGCTCATCCTGACAAATTTAACTAAAATTAACCACAATGGTTTCCAAAAGGAACTGCATGGAGGTTTTTTTTATACAACTTAGAATGGCAAACAAGCTGACGACCCACTTGATGGAAAGTGGTAACCGTTGCCTATAGACATGAGCAGTACCATGGACATAACAGAGCATACTGTTTCACCCATGATACCCCCCATGTGTTGCAATTCCTGAGGACTCGGATGTTATTCCTCTGTACCCTGTAAATTCACTGCCATATACAACCCTTCAAACTGAAACACAGCCATGCAAACACAACTGCTTCACAGTAGAAATACGAATGCGACAGGGGTACCCATGCAATCGACTTTTGTACAAAGTCTCCCTCTGGTAACCATAATATACATTTATTGCCAAGTATGTGGGAGAGCATATATTGTAGTAAGGTTAAATTAAAATTGATACAGAATTTAATATAACCAGAAAAACTGTTCTGAATGTATAGTATAGACAAAATATGTTTTAGTTTTTAAATAATTGAAAATGTTCACCATTTTCAATTAATCTATGTATATTAATTGTAGCAATAATAAAATTCTAGCATATATTTGTATATATGATAGAAATAGTTCCCAATTCTAATTTAAAGATATTACTACAAAAGACACTACTGCAAGAGTAAAGAAAGTTTTGTTTTAGAAAAAGTGTCAGCCAATTTACTAGCAATTTAATAATTACGTTTGGCTGATTAAAAGTTGTCGCGTTGTTTAGACTTGATACTCTATCTATATAATCTAATGTGAATAGACAAACTGCAGAGTTGAAGTATATATACTGTATTATATTCACTGTCAAATACAGAAATATTTTCAGTTAACCGCTAAAAATATTTTGTGTATAAAAAAATACCATAATATAGTTATTGTGATGATTACTTATGCCTAATTATACAGTGAAATCTGGTTAAGTGAGTCAGTAAGGGACCTGTAAATTTGTCTCTCTTATAGAGGCATTCCACTTACCCAGTGTCTCAGATATCCAGTTTTTTTTATTATATACAACTTAGAATGGCAAACAAGCTGACGGCCCACCTGATGGAAAGTGGTAACCGTCGCCTATAGGCGATAAATATCTTTCTCATTTACAGAGACTTCCATTAATCTATGTCAGATTCTTATTCTACAAAGAGTCGATTTTGGCACATTAAATTTGACAGAGACTTCATTGCGCGTCTTCCCACTTCCATAAATGTATGTTAACTTCAGTTTTCAAGTACTGATAACGATTTGAGCCTTCGTTTTGGTATTTTCGAAATAAACATCTGTGTGATAGTAAAACTAAAACTCAAGGTCATTTAGGCTCAAAATTAGTTAAATGCAGAATTTGCGGGTAGAATAAGAATAGGTAGGTAACGAATTTAAATGCAAAATAGGCGAAGTGAGGTTATAAATTGTTGTCCCAGTTACAGAAGTTAATGCATATAAAATTCACTCGCTCGCTCAGTCATAGAGGTAACTGTGCCTAGAAAATCGAAAGAACGAATCCCAGATATAGAGGTTTGCTTCGTGCCACTAACAGAAGTAATTCAGTGCCAAAGTTTTGAGGCCCTGAGGCCTCAAAACATGCTCATGCTGACATGAGTTCCACTTATGAAGGTTTCTCACTTCTCCAGGTCCCACTTAACCAAGTTTCACTGTATCAGAATATTGTAAATTTTATGGCATAGTGTTACATTATTGTTTGTCCAAACGAGGGCGGTTGCAGTATTTATTTGTACTTCAATATGGTCTGTGCAGACGAGAGAAATATCCCTTTATTTGCCTTCACTGCCTAAAAGCTTGCCAAGAGATAATACTCAGTATCCGGTTAAAATAAAATTTTTAAAATTTCATTTTAGAATACACCCATGTCTAAGTACATAAATTATTTAAAAGCAAATTTTGTTTATAGAAAAAATCTTCGTCTATGCAGACCATTAGAATTACATCACATAATGTATAAGGGGTATTGAATATACTGCTGTTTTTTTTTTTATGGTAAAAACTTAGATTATATAGATAATTCCCATACAAATGTTTTACAAAAACAAGTCAACTTTTTTATCCATGTGTGCATGAATAGAATTACCATAATGTACATTTACTACCCAGTATATTGTACTAAATTATTATATGATTTGTACCGATGCATATCTTTACTGATTACTGTGAATTATATCCCAGTGTAGACATAGGTTTTAGTTTTAAAATTATTGAAAATGTCCGATTTCAATAAATACATGTATAAAAAAAATTTTAACCTATACGAAATATATATATTTGTATAATATCAGAGAAAATAGCTCCCAATTCAAGTCTGGGAAATTTGTAATTTAATTTCTTGCAACGCTGAACAAATTGTGTTAAGTTTTAAAAAAAATTGTGTGTGAAATTAAATGTTACAAGACACATTTTTGACACTCATTGTCTGTCTATATAATCTAAGCGTAAAAAATACCAAAATACATTCATAAACAATGAAATTTATATAAATTATATCAAGTTATGACTGTCGACGAATGTAATAATTCATATTTGTTTGTGCTAATGAGAGAATTCGCGGGAATAGGTACGTAAACTCCGCTATAGGAGTGTCCAGGGTTAAGTGTGACTATTAGTTATCAAGCCATTGTGGTATCAATTTATTATAAGTAATTCAAATATATTTTTTTTTTTCTTCTCGAATCACTTGCCTTCCTCATTCCCTTCCACTGTAATTTTATTTAAAACTTTGTATAACTCAATTAAGAACTGGTATTAATTATTTTTATGCCAAATCATGCCTATAGGTGGACCATCCGCTGGTTTGCCATTCTAAAAGTTGGCCTTAGGAGACGAAAAACGATTATATATAAAGCCGAGATATTTTAGTAAGAAAAGCGAGAGTTTGCTGGCAATCTACTAAGACTTACACAAATTAATGTCCAGAAAAAAGCTGACTACGTTTGATAGAAAGTGGTAACTGTAGCACGATTGCTGCGTAAAATACAGTGACAGATTGAATTAGAATAAAGTCATATAGTCCAATTTATTGCAGAATCTTATAAATGTAGAATTAGTGGAGCTACAATAAAATTAGAATATTTTCTTTAAAAACTTTAAAATTAATCTCGCATACATTTTTATAATTTTTTTTATGGCTAACTTAGAATGGCAAACGAGCTGACGGCCCACCTGATGGAAAGTGGTTGCCGCCGCCTATAGACATGAGCAGTACCATGGACATAAACTGTTTCGCCCCTGATATCCCCCATGTGTTGCCATTCCTGAGGACTGGTGTTATTCCTCTGTACCCTGTAAATTTACTGCGATATCCTTCCTACCTTTCAAACCGAAACACCCATGCAAACACAACTGGTTCACGGTAGAAATACGAATGGGACAGAGGTGCACAAGCAAACGACTTTAATACAGTCTCCCTCTGAACTTAACTATTCAGTAACTTTGCCCACGTGCATTGGTATAAATAATATCCTATAATTAGAATCTAAAATATAATGCGTACTGGGCACAAATTCCATTCAAATTTAATACGATCCCCACAGCCACTTTCTACTATCGTACGGCTCGCCATCGACAGGGAGTTCATCCTCATGTCCTACAGTCTCAATGGTCGCGTACTGCGCGGTTTCAGAGATGTTTCCTCCCACGAACACCCAGGTTGTGGAATGAACTCCCTGCCGAGGAGCACCAAGAGACTACAGCATAGGGTTCTTCAAAAGGGGGGTAAAGAGATTTCTTCAGGGTCGGCAACGCACGCGTAATACCTCTGGTATTGCAGGTGTTCATAGGCTACGGTAACCACTTACCATCAGGTGGGCCGTATGCTTGTTTGCCACCTCAGTGGTATAAAAAAAAAAATCTAAAAATTCAAATTTTCATAAATTTTTACATTTAAACATAGTAGGATTTAAATTTCTTATAAATTATAGAGAAAATATGACTATTTAGAATGCCCAATTTTGTGGATATTATTTCCTATAAGTAAAAAAAAAAAAAGATAACTAAGTAAAAATAATAGAAAAAGAAAGACAGTTATTTTATAAATGTGTTTTATTAGCTTACAGTCATCATATTTTGTATTATACTTAGAAACAAATAAATAGGTTTTCTTATGAGTAGCTCAAAATTAAATAATAAAAATAATTGCACCAAAGAAAGTTTTCGTTAAAATAAGGATTTGTATCAATCGATCGATTTTAATTAACTTTTTATTCTGTCATTTAACGTCTACATTATGTATGTAGGTTCGCATGTTCGCATTCGTTCTTAGTTTGCATGTAAAATGACGAGCTTGATGTGAATGTAGTAATTTAATTATGCTGGATATTTTATTAAACTAGGTCTTATTTTGTGGAACTCCATATCACTGGTATCAATCGATTAGAATTGATTTATTTCGCTACGCAAAAGTTTTATTAAATATATGACGTAAAAACTATTATAGTTTGAAAATGGCGCTTTCAAAATTCATAGAAAATATGGTACTATAAAATGTATCTATGGTATATCATAGATACGTACAAGAAATAGTTAAGTTTCAAATACGAATATAGACACTTAAAACTTAATCTAAAATGTTATTTGGATAATCATATACATTTATCTTAGTTACATTTGAACTTTCGCGTCGTTTTTACAGATATTTTAAATACACTATGGAGACTTAACGCTGTTGGAAACTCCAACAAAATTTAATACTGGCATAAAAACTTTTTATTATATTTTTTATTACAATAAAAAAAAATGTCATGAATGGGAGAACGAATAAAATTATATTTCTAAATTTTCTTTGGCCGTTTAAATATTTAAATTCATGTCTTAATACATGAGTACAATACAAACGCGATGCAATTACCTGTAGTAAGCAGTACCTGATACAATATGCAATACTGGGGGGGGGGGGGGAAGGGATTGTTAGTAATGGAGACTGAGAATCCCATTGCTAGCAATATACCCAACCAGTTCGACCTCCTCGCTGTTCTCTCTGGAAACTATCATGGTTAATTCCTGATGAATTCACCATGATGGGCTAACTGGCCTGTTTTCATTCTCATCTATCACCCTTCACTGGTGCTCCGCCAGCGTATCCCGTTAGCGCAGGCGGGGTTACCATTCCATTTTCACCCACAAAAAAATATCCAATACCTGATTTTTATTACCGACGTTTTGACGTGCACGAGACGTTAAGTCCCGATAGTGTATTTAAAATACATTTATCTTGTATATTACCAACATTCAATACAAGGGTTTCTCATACATACATACATAAATTCATTTCAGTTCTCATTATAAGCGTGTTTCAATGTAAGGTGGGGGATACACGAATACATTTACTATCTGAAGTCGTTCTCAATATATCACGTCTGTAAGGAGAGACGGCATAAAAAAACATTCATTTGAGTATTATTTCTTGCATTTTTCAATGGTCAACTATGTTTCTTAAAATTAATAATATTTCATAAAAAGTGACTTTAATCATAACAAACCACAATTTAAATCATTCATCATTCATGTGACAAGTCAGAAATAAATGCTACAAAATACTAAAATGTAAAAAGAATTCACAAAACAAATTTATAATTCTATTAACAAAAACTAACTGGTAAATTGAGAACTAGTTCTAGAAGTTGCATACCCAAATTAAGAAGATAGGACAAGTTTTTATTTTAAGAGCTTTTACCTTATTCAGGTATATCAGCCCTATCGTACCCTGAACTGAGTTCTCAAATAAAGTTTTATCTACTTTCCCTAGACGCGGAAAGAGAGGAATTAATGTGTATTAATAATTTACAGAGATGTTCAAAAATTTCTAATTTGGATTCAGTTAGAAGACAAGTTGTAATCCTTCGGCATCATATATTTCAATAAAAAACATTCTAACCTACAAAAATACTGAATAATTAAAAAAATACAATTCATTACTACTGAAAACAAATTATTAGAGAGCTGTTCGTGTATTCAAATTTCAATATCTATGTTCAAATACCATTATAGAAATTTTCTAGTCCAGAATTTATTTATATTTATCAAATACGAATAGCAATCGTCTGACAAATTCTGTAGAATATTCTTATAGTAATCCCCCTCTTTTATCAAAACGTTAAAGCTCTTATAAACCTATTTTAGTTATTGTTTTGTCCTTTTCTTTTGCAGTATATTCTTAATTTGAAAGAAAGGGACAGGTTTTAGTTTTTATGAATAAAGGGGGGACTCTCATTAATTATGCACGTATTTTTAGCTATATTTCTTTTTTGGAAATATTTCCAAATAAAAATGTAATAAAAACAAACCCTACATTTATGTCAAAGTAGTGTAGTGTACAAAAAAATAAATAGGAATAATTGCAAAGAATCACTGGCTATCTTTGTGATGTTAATATTTATAAACAAAAAGTTAGAAAATATGATTGCCTAAATGGACTTTGCCCATTAAGGAGCAAAAAAGCGTTATTTTAATAAATCATTACATTAATACAATAGGTTATATATCTATATATGTCGACACTAACACATTTATTTGGTCGTTATAAGGGTATAATATAATATCTAAGTTACCATCGAGTCCGTTTAGTTCGTTTGTGTTTAAGCTTGACATTTGTAGTCATGTTTGCTCAGTCCATTTCTGAAAACAAAAATGTCTCATTAAAATAAAATACTGCTTAAAATAAAAAAAAAAAGTAAATTTAACTAATTTATTTGTTCACCGTACTAGTAAAACCGCGTGGTTCCGGCATAGAATATACCACGCCTTCCTTTCCCGTGCGTGTCGTAAAAGGCGACTAAGGGAACGTAATGGTAGAGGGATGGGCAGCAGCGTCCTCAAAATATCACCAAACATTTACCAGAGGGAGACTTTGTACGAAAGTCGATTGTTTGGGTACCTCTGTCCGTGTTTCAACCGTGAAGCAGTTGTGTTTGCATAGCTATGTTTCAGTTTGAAGGGTGGGATATGGCGTGAATTTACTGGGTACAGAGGAATAACACCCGAGTCCTCAGGAATGGCAACGCATGGGGATACCCCCCATGCGTTACAACATACAACAAAAATATTATAAAGAAAGAATTGTTTGTTTGTAATGATTAAAATAAAAACTGTTCAACCCTTTTAAAAAAAAATCGTTTATAGAAAACTATCAGTCAGTAACATAGGCTACATCTTATTTAAAAATAATCGTGATTCTTACTAAAATTACAATAATGTAACTCAAAGTAAAAAAGTAAAAAATGTGTCTATTAAAGCTAATATAAAATACTAATGCACCTTTCTATCGTTCCGTGCGACGCCGGGTCGTAACACTAGTAAATAAATTAGTGATGGGACTCGAATTGATTTTCACTCGAGTGACTCGAGTAGTTTTTATATTACTTGCACTCGAGTTAAATTTTTGACAACTCGAGTTTCGAGTGACTCGAGGCGACTCGAATTACGAGTGACTCGAGTTGACTCGTACCACTCGAGTGGTTTATACCGAGCGGAGTAAGAAATTCAAATTGTGACAAGTTTACCCGCTGTAGCAGGAAACTTTTAAGAGAGAAAATTCTTCCTGATGCTTATGCCGCACGCACTATAATTGTAGATATTCAACATTTAGTTGAATATACGGCTGCTACAAAAGATTTATGGACTTCTGACAATAATAAAGCATACCTAACTATTACAATACATTTTATTTATAATTTAAAATTTGACGTAAATGATTTATGAGAGTATTTTGAAGCAAAACTTTCGGAACGTACTTCAAATTAAACATCATTAGCCTCGGCTATTATCATGACGAAACAATACAATTTTTTTTTTGAGAAAATGAAAACTCGTATTCTATGTAAAATTAATATTATTTTATTCGTTTTAAAATTTTGGTCACTCGAGTTTTATATTCCGAGTGACTCGAGTCAATAAAAATCACTCGAGTTTTATCTTCACTCGAGTCGCATTCGAGTGAGTAAGTTATCAGTACCGAGTGACTCGAGTGAAAAAAAAATCACTCGAGTCCCATCACTAAAATAAATAAACTTGATATAGTTACGTGAGCTGCGCGGCGTGCGAGGCGGCAGCGGAGGCGGAGGCGGAGGCGGAGGCGGGCGCGGGCTGCACGAGCGGCGCCAGTCGCTCCGTGAAGCGCGCGAAGTTGCGCTCCAGCTCGCGCTGGTACTCGCGCTGGTCGCTGCCGATCAGGTTCTTGTTCTTCTTCAGCGCGTCGTGGCATCTGCAGATATCGGGATTCATCTCATTCACCACATTATCTGTTCACTGCTGAACATAGGTCTCCCCCCCCCCCCCCCCATAGACTGCCAAAACGGTCCTGAGCCACCTGCATCTACTAACTTCCTGCAACCAGACTTTTGTTCCGGGAAAATAAAATAGAATGGTAATATAAGCACTATATTTTATTTTAATAGAACTTTATTTTAATAGATGTAAGAATGTACTTTAAAATTAAATGAAAAATTAACTTAAAGTTAATTTTTCATTACACACACACACATGCACACACACACACACGCGCACACGCGACGCGCACGCGCGCACGTACGCACGCACGCACGCACACACACAACACACACATATCTGTCACGCCTGTCTCCCATTAGGGTAGGCAGAAACAATAGAACGCCAAATATCTTGAATTCTGTAAAAAACACCACTTCCTCCCACTCGAAAAGCGCAGAAATATCGCTGATATTGCATATCTGATGAGGATAGCTTCCGCTGAGGTTGGTTGTCCTGAACTACTACAAAAATTAAAACTACATGTACCAATTAAGTCTAGAAGGCATAATTCAGGCAGGCGGGGTTACCATACCATTATCACCCATAAAAAAAAAAAAACTCCTTATATAGACATTTAAAAATGCTTATATTTAAGTTTACTTGATAAATAATATTTCTATTCGATTCTTACTTTTTGGAGAAATCTTTGAAGGCGAGCCTCAGTTTATTGGTGAGCCGCGTCGGAGGCTGCGTGCCGTCCGCCACGGGCCCCAGGAATACCTGTTTACATTAATATACAGTGTGAAATCGAAATCATGAACAGCAGTAAAATTAATCATACTGTATCATAAATAAACATGACTTGTTAAACGAGAAGCAATTTAAGTGTCTAAGATTTATTCTTGTCTATCCGAAGGTTGTGTCTGGAACTGACAAAACCACCCATTGTTTTTATTTCTTGTAATTTGTTTATGTCTACAATACGGTATTAGTGTAATATTTCGAAGGGAACAATAAAAATGTATCTATCTAGAATTATTATCTTGTATGTTTATATACATAAATATATACATATTTATTTTTGTATGTGTGAGTATACAAATGTGTTATTTTTTTTGATGGGTGAAAATGGTATGGTAACCCCGCCTGCGCTAACGGGATACGCTGACGGAGCACCAGTAATCGCGGTAAGATACTGACGACCATGTAGATTTGATGGTGTTGCCAAGTTTTGTTTTTATATTTAATTGAATTTTGTAATAAAGAATATGTAATTGTAAATTTAATTTATTATATTAGTTATATTATGACATTTATATGCATATAATTTGTAGTCAATGTTGTGTACGCCTGCTATGGGTATGCATATCAGCATGCTACATAAGAAATGTTATTTTAATTTATGTATAATATGTATACTATAATACTGTTGGTGTGCCTAATTCGAAATAAATAAATAAATGATAGTTTCCAGGGGGAACCGCGAGGAGGTCGACCTGGTTGGGTGTATTGCTAGCAATGGGATTCTCAGTCTCCATTACTAACAATCCATTTCCCCCCATACAAATGTGTGTGTATATGTACATATATGTATATGTTAGTATCTATACAATAGTGCGTCATCTACCCACTCAAGGGTTATTTGGAAGAGATTGCTTAAATGTTTTGTACTTATTATTTTTGTTAATGGTACAATAAAATTATTACCTCTTTCAAGGAAAGGTTAAAATCACATTTTCTTTCCCTTGAGTAATATATTTTTTTGGTATTTTTCTAATTGAACTGTCAAATCTTAAAATCATTAAACGTAAGTTTCTAATGTAAGTAGTATATTCATTTATTTTATTTAACATTTATTATATAAGTAAGTAGGTATTATATGTATTTATAGTGTATGTATTTATGTAATATTTTATTATATATTTTAATATTTTATTTAACTGTATATTTGTTTATGTATTAATAGTTGTAGCACTTCAGCTGCCCCCTAACGAAATGCTTTCTCACTGTATCGGGTTGACTGGAAGAGATCTCTGTCAGAGATAAGTCCACCCTTGCTCACAACATTTGCAAATACATTATTTTATATGTAACTTACAAGTGCAATAAAGAATATATATAAAATGTAAATAAATACCTTTTCAGATTATAAATAAAATTGGTACATATTCAAAAGGAAGAGATATACGTGCCTGAGCCAGTTCCAGCGGCCCCTGGTTGACGGTGGTCCCTATGCAGCCTTGCACGACCATCTGCAGCATCTTGGGGTCGGCCGGCTCCTGGTTGGTGGCGGCAGCTAGCTCGTTTATCTGTCACGTTATTTGTGTATTGGGTGTTAAACTGGATAGCACAAAGATTTACGCTATTTATGCATTTTTGTCAAGACTTTATTTTTTTTATACAACTTAGAATGGCAAACAAGCCGACGGCTCTCATGAGGAAAAATGGTAACCGTCGCCTATAGACATAAGCAGTACCATGGACATAAGAGTATACTGTTTCGCCCATGATACCCCCCATGCGCTGCCATTCCTGAGGACTCAGATATTATTTCTCTGTACCCTGTAAATTTACGCCATATCCCACCCTTGAAACCAAAACACAGGTATGGAAACACAACTGCTTTACGGTTGAAACATAATAAAGAATGGCAACATTGCTAATGTCTGACAATTTTAAAGACAATTCTGCATTTTTTAAATACACAATCGGGACTTAACGCGATAAAAAATCTTTTACAGGTAAATAAAGTCGACGTGGCGAAGACGCCGCTCACTTCAGTCCTGTCGTGAGCGCGACATGGTGCAATCCACATCGAAACGTCGGCAATGAAGAAGCAGGTAGATACTATTTACCTGTAAAAGCTTTTTCATCGCATTAAGTTTCGACTGTGTATTTAAATATATGTACAAACACGAAAGTTTGTAATTAATATTGTACTTTTCAATGTTTTTGTCTGATTATTTAAAAAGTGTTTTGCTATCAGACTAGAATATTAATAATAGAATATGTTGCCATATAAATATCATTATCGTTTCAGCCACTATTCGTTCACTGCTGGACATAAGCCCATCCCCATAGACTGCCAATGTTGTATCCATATGGTATTTAGGATAAAATAAGATTAAATTCATAATAAAACACAGTATTAAAATAATTGGTGTGCGCGGGTGGCGTACCTTCTTCTGTATGTCCTCGATGGCGACCTCTAGCGGCGAGAGCACGAGGTGCGCGCGCTGCACGACGTGCAGGCGCGTCTTGAGGTAGGGGAAGTGCTGCGCCGTCGTGAGCACGGTCTTGCGCTTGCACTGCTCGGCCAGCGAGCCGTGCGCGCGCCCGCCCGCCGTAAACGGCGTCGCGAACATGAACCGCTCTGCGCACGCGCATACACATACACATACACATACACATACACATACACTCACTCTGCACTGCTCGGCCAGCGAGCCGTGCGCGCGCCCGCCCGCCGTGAACGGCGTCGCGAACATGAACCGCTCTGCGCACGCGCATACACATACACATACACATACACTCACTCACTCACTCTGCACTGCTCGGCCAGCGAGCCGTGCGCGCGCCCGCCCGCCGTGAACGGCGTCGCGAACATGAACCGCTCTGTGCACGCGCATACACATACACATACACATACACATACACATACACTCACTCTGCACTGCTCGGCCAGCGAGCCGTGCGCGCGCCCGCCCGCCGTGAACGGCGTCGCGAACATGAACCGCTCTGTGCACGCGCATACACAAACACATACACATACACTCACTCTGCACTGCTCGGCCAGCGAGCCGTGCGCGCGCCCGCCCGCCGTGAACGGCGTCGCGAACATGAACCGCTCTGCGCACGCGCATACACATACACATACACATACACTCACTCTGCACTGCTCGGCCAGCGAGCCGTGCGCGCGCCCGCCCGCCGTGAACGGCGTCGCGAACATGAACCGCTCTGCGCACGCGCATACACATACACATACACTCACTCTGCACTGTTGGACTTCGAGCCGCCCAAAAAGTACGGAAGCATAACACCATAATCCTCAGAAATGGCAAAACACGATGGGTGTCTTGAGCACCACAGCGCATTCTGTTTTTTTTTTATTCAACTTAGAATGACAAACAAGCTGACGGCCCATTTGATGGAAAGTGGTAGCCGTCGCCTATAGACATGAGCAGTACCATGGACATAACAGAGTATACTGTTTCACCCATGATGCCCCCCATGCGTTGCCATTCCTAAGGACTCAGGTGTTATTCCTCTGAATATTCATGGTACTATTCATATTTATAAACAACAGTTACCACTTTTCATAAATCCCTTTGCGATATTCAATCGCATATTGATATTGCATTTCAATATCTGGTATATTAGAATAGAATGTATGATACATACATCAAGTTTGGTATTGCCCACACCAGGTTGAATATCTATCATCATTTCAACTATTATCCGTCCACTGCTGGACATAGGCCTCTCCCATAGACTGCCGGTGTGGTACAAATATGGTAACATTCTCTCCAATTTAAATTGAATATTTATATTTTTAATAAAAAAAAAAGTCTACCAAGTCCAATATATCTGTGCATTTGGGTTCTTCAGTCATATATTGGTCAGCCGATATCTAAATACCATATTATACAAATCAATATATATATATTCATTCAGGGTAAATAAATAGATATCGTATCTATATAACGATACATATCGGTGATGTGCACTAAATTAATGAAGTGAATACGAATGCTGACTGCGACTGACTTATGTTGTAGTTGCGCTCGTAGTGCGTGGCGCGCTTGCGCAGCTCGTGCGGCTCGAAGTACGGCTCCACGTACGTGATCTGTATGTACGCCTTGCCCGGGTCCAGCGTGCTCGTGTCCACCGTGTTCGAGTCCTTTATTATCACCACGTTCTCCGGCCCGAAACGTTGCCCGTAGAAGTTCTGTGAACACACATAATACAAATACGTTATCATAATTGTTATAGTATTACCATTTTATGTTTCGACATCATCATTTCAGCCATTATCCGTCCACTGCTGGACATAGACCTCTTCCATAGACTGCCGATGTGGTACAAATATGGTATCATCACTACATAATATAAAATAAAGTCGCTGTCGCTGTCTGTCCGTCCCTATGTATGCTTAAATCTACGCAACGGATTTTGATAAATTTTGATAATAATATAGTAGATAATAAAAATATACCCGAGGGAGACTTTGTACAAAAGTCGATTGCTTGGGTACCTCTGTCCCATTCGTGTTTCAACCGTGAAGCAGTTGTGTTTGCATAGCTGTGTTTCGGTTTGAAGGGTGGGATATGGCGTGAATTTACTGGGTACAGAGGAATAACACCTGAGTCCTCAGGAATGGCAACGCATGGGGGGTATCATGGGCGAAACAGTATACTCTGTTATGTCCATAGTACTGCTCATGTCTATAGGCGACGGTTACCACTTTCCATCAGGTGGGCCGTCAGCTTGTTTGCCATTCTAAGATGTATAAAAAAAAAGTAGAGAATCACTGATAATTTTAAAGGTTTCTAATGTGATGTGATGTAATGTGCACCCGTGCGAAGCCGGGGCGGGTCGCTAGTTTAGAATAAAATAAGATTAAAATAATACAGAACTCAACAGATTTTTTTTTTGATAGATGATAATGGAATGGTAACCTCGTCTGCTAACGGTATACACTGACAGGACTCCAGTGAGAGATGACAGGTGAGAATGTAAAAGCAGGCCAGTTAGCCCATCGTGATGAATGCACCTGGAATTCAGTGCAAAGGTGTCCAGGGGGGACAACGTGGAATTCGACGTGACAGGGTATATTGCTAGCAAAGCTAAAAATCAATCGAGTCATAATTTGAAAATTTGCTGACAAAAAGTTGACACGTTTCTGAGGCTCGATGGTGTATGTATATAAAGGTTTTTTTTTCTTTACAACACAGGGGGCAAACGAGCATGCGGCTCACCTGATGGTAAGTGACTACCGCTGCCCATGATCACCCGCAACACCAACGGCATTGCAGGTGTGCTGCCGGCCTTTTAAAAAGGAATATGCACTTTTCTTAAAGGTTATGAGTTGAGGGTAGTGGGTACCTCGAGGCGGCTGAATATCTCGGGCAGCTTGGTGAGCGCGTGCTCCTTGTAGACGAATTCCTCGCCGTCCAGGTCGCCGAAGCGGCTGCCGTAGAACGACACGCGGAAGTACGTGCCGAACACGCGCTTGCCGTGCAGCTGGTCGATGCGGGTGAACGCCTCGTTCAGCTTGCTGCAGTGCATCATCATCGTTATTATTAAATAGGCTTTATAATAGGAACTATCTTACTTAAATGTATGGCATGGTAAGCCCGCCCGCGCGGGGGGAAGGGATTTTTTTTTATGCGTGAAAATGGCATGGTAACCCCGCCTGCGCCATCGGTATACATTGGTAAGGCACCAGTGATAGAAAATAGGTGAGGATAAAAGCAGGTCAGTTAGCCCATCGTGACAAATCCACAAGAATTAACCACGATGGTTTCCAGGGGGAACCGCGTGGAGATCGACCTGATAGGGTGTATTGATAACAATGGGGACTAAACTCCCCATGACTAACAATCCCTTCCCCCGGGGGGATTGCTAGGGTCTAGCTACCTTGCTAGTAATATGCCCTATTAGGTTGACCTCTATTAGGTTTATATTAGTATTATATTAGGTTGGCAGGCGGGTTGGCGGGTTGGTTGGTTTACTTCTAAACATGGCTACCAAGGAGGTAACTAATACAAGGTTTTATTTAAATTTCGAACTGGTTTATAAATAGAAAGCTGTTTATTGAAATATATAAAAAAATAAAGGAACATTATGGCGCGTGAAAAATTATTATTGTTCGTTATTCGTTATTGAACTTAAAAAGTAAAATTGTGTTTTTGATTTCCGCGCATTGTTTGAGAAAAGTACTAACAAGCCTTGGCCACAACTAGGCATTGATGGACTCACGTATGTGTGCCTCGGCAACACCTCGACCCACATTTTTACGTTCGTCCATCAATGCCTCAGTTGCTGGCCGCTGCAGTAATGTACTATTTTCTCAGATACATGCGGGCAGCGGCTGGCAAAAGTTGTATGAAAATCGCATATCTGTCGTGTTTTGCGGCCAGATAAATTACTATGTAAGCTCATATCTGTCCTGTAATTTAAAAATGGAATGACCTTTTACTTTGAAACATGGCTACCAAAGAAGTAACTAATAAAAGGTTTTATTAAAATTTCGAACTGGTTTGCAAATAGAAGCTGTTTATTGAAAAAAAAAAAAAAACAAAGGAACATTATGGCGCGTGAAAAATTATTATTGTTCGTTATTCGTTATTGAACTTAAAAAGTAAAATTGTGTTTTTGATTTCCGCGCATTGTTTGAGAAAAGTACTATACAAGCCTTGGCCACAACTAGGCATTGATGGACTCACGTATGTGTGCCTTGGCTATGCCTCGGCCTACATTTGCACGGTCGTCCATCAATGCCTTCTAAAACATCAAACTAACTATACCTATGTTTACGTAAATAAATGATTGAAACAAGAGAATAAATTCAGAGTACCCAAAGGTTAATTCTTATTTTTTTCTTGTTTACACTTTCTTTACAATTTTCAATTTTTTACAATTTCTAATGCAGTACATGGAAAGTCTCGTACTTGTGTATGTTGGCGAGTTTCTTGTAGTCGCGGTGCTCCTCCGCGATGGGTATGAGCACCTTGTACACTTCGTTGACCGCCTCATACATGCCGGCTGTCATCAGCTCGCTCGCCGCGTGCTCCAGCAGCGCCTGCGCACAACATACCTCGTACATTGCCATTACCAACTTATTTCATCTTACAATTCTATATATGTTTTTTAGAATAAGTAGACAATTTTTAGCTTTGGTGAAATAAATTATATTCTCTCGTCGAGCGCGTTGTGCGTGACGCGCTGCAGCAGGCGGCAGGCGGCAGGCGGCAGGCGGCAGGCGGCAGGCGGCAGGCGGCAGGCGGCAGGCGGCAGGCGGCGGCTGCAGCGCTGCCGGGGGCGGTACCTGCAGCTCGAGGTGCGTGAGGTGGTGGTGCAGCGTGTCGGCGCAGCTCTCGTCGAGCGCGTTGTGCGTGACGCGCTGCAGCAGGCGGCAGGCGGCAGGCGGCAGGCGGCAGGCGGCAGGCGGCAGGCGGCAGGCGGCAGGCGGCGGCTGCAGCGCTGCCGGGGGCGGTACCTGCAGCTCGAGGTGCGTGAGGTGGTGGTGCAGCGTGTCGGCGCAGCTCTCGTCGAGCGCGTTGTGCGTGACGCGCTGCAGCAGGCGGCAGGCGGCAGGCGGCAGGCGGCAGGCGGCAGGCGGCAGGCGGCAGGCGGCGGCTGCAGCGCTGCCGGGGGCGGTACCTGCAGCTCGAGGTGCGTGAGGTGGTGGTGCAGCGTGTCGGCGCAGCTCTCGTCGAGCGCGTTGTGCGTGACGCGCTGCAGCAGGCGGCAGGCGGCAGGCGGCAGGCGGCAGGCGGCAGGCGGCAGGCGGCAGGCGGCAGGCCGGGGCAGGCGGTACCTGCAGGTGCGCAGCGTGTCGGCGCAGCTCTCGTCGAGCGCGTTGTGCGTGACGCGCTGCAGCAGGCGGCAGGCGGCAGGCGGCAGGCGGCAGGCGGCGGCTGCAGCCTTAGGTGCAGCGTGTCGGCGCAGCTCTCGTCGAGCGCGTTGCACGCGCTGCAGCAGGCGGCAGGCGGCAGGCGGCAGGCGGCAGGCAGGCGGCGAGGTGCGTATGTGTCGGCGCAGCTCTCGTCGAGCGCGTTGTGCGTGACGCGCTGCAGCAGGCGGCAGGCGGCAGGCGGCAGGCGGCAGGCGGCAGGCGGCAGGCGGCAGGCGGCAGGCGGCGGCTGCAGCGCTGCCGGGGGCGGTTGCAGCTCGAGGTGCGTGAGGTGGTGGTGCAGCGTGTCGGCGCAGCTCTCGTCGAGCGCGTTGTGCGTGACGCGCTGCAGCAGGCGGCAGGCGGCAGGCGGCAGGCGGCAGGCGGCAGGCGGCAGGCGGCAGGCGGCGGCTGCAGCGCTGCCGGGGGCGGTACCTGCAGCTCGAGGTGCGTGAGGTGGTGGTGCAGCGTGTCGGCGCAGCTCTCGTCGAGCGCGTTGTGCTGACGCGCTGCAGCAGGCGGCAGGCGGCAGGCGGCAGGCGGCAGGCGGCAGGCGGCAGGCGGCAGGCGGCGGCGGCTCGAGCGCGTTGTGCGTGACGCGCTGCCGGGGGCGGTACCTGCAGCTCGAGGTGCGTGAGGTGGTGGTGCAGCGCTCTCGTCGAGCGCGGCGCGCTGCAGCAGGCAGGCGGCAGGCGGCAGGCGGCAGGCGGCAGGCGGCAGGCGGCGGCTGCAGCGCTGCCGGGGGCGGTACCTGCAGCTCGAGGTGCGTGAGGTGGTGGTGCAGCGTGTCGGCGCAGCTCTCGTCGAGCGCGTTGTGCGTGACGCGCTGCAGCAGGCGGCAGGCGGCAGGCGGCAGGCGGCAGGCGGCAGGCGGCAGGCGGCAGGCGGCGGCTGCAGCGCTGCCGGGGGCGGTACCTGCAGCTCGAGGTGCGTGAGGTGGTGGTGCAGCGTGTCGGCGCAGCTCTCGTCGAGCGCGTCGCGCGCAGCAGGCGGCAGGCGGCAGGCGGCAGGCGGCAGGCTCGTCGGTGGTGCAGCGGCGTTGTGCGCTGCAGCAGGCGGCAGGCGGCACGCAGCTGCAGGCGGCAGGTGCAGGCGGCAGGCGTGAGGTGGTGGTGCAGCGTGTCGGCAGGCGGCAGGCGGCAGGCGGCGGCGGCAGGCGGCTGCAGGCGGCAGGGGCGGGGGGCGGTACCTGCAGCTCGAGGTGCGTGAGGTGGTGGTGCAGCGTGTCGGCGCAGCAGCGTGTCGGCGCAGGTCGTGCGTGACTCGTCGAGCGCGTTGTGCGGTGACGCGCTGCAGCAGGCGGCAGGCGGCGCTCTCGTCGGCACGCGCGGCAGGCGGCAGGCGGCAGGCGGCAGGCGGCAGGCGGCAGGCGGCGGCGGCTGCAGCGCTGCCGGGGGCGGTCAGCTCGAGGTGCGCAGCGTGTCGGCGCAGCTCTCGTCGAGCGCGTTGTGCGTGACGCGCTGCAGCAGGCGGCAGGCGGCAGGCGGCAGGCGGCAGGCGGCAGGCGGCAGGCGGCAGGCGGCGGCTGCAGCGCTGCCGGGGGCGGTACCTGCAGCTCGAGGTGCGTGAGGTGGTGGTGCAGCGTGTCGGCGCAGCTCTCGTCGAGCGCGTTGTGCGTGACGCGCTGCAGCAGGCGGCAGGCGGCAGGCGGCAGGCGGCAGGCGGCGGCTGCAGGCTGCCGGGGGCGGTACCTGCAGCTCGAGGTGCGTGAGGTGGTGGTGCATCGGCGCAGCCTTGCAGCGTGTCGGCGCAGCTCTCGTCGAGCGCGTTGTGCGTGACGCGCTGCAGCAGGCGGCAGGCGGCAGGCGGCAGGCGGCAGGCGGCAGGCGGCAGGCGGCAGGCGGCAGCAGCGCTGCCGCCTGCAGCTCGAGGTGCGTGAGGTGGTGGTGCAGCGTGTCGGCGCAGCTCTCGTCGAGCGCGTTGTGCGTGACGCGCTGCAGGCGGCAGGCGGCAGGCGGCAGGCGGCGGCTGCAGCGCTGCCGGGGGCGGTACCTGCAGCTCGAGGTGCGTGAGGTGGTGGTGCAGCGTGTCAAGCGGTTGTGCGTACGCGCTGCAGGCGGCAGGCGGCAAAAGGCGGCAGGCGTTATGGTTGTCGGCGCAGCTCTCGTCGAGCGCGTTGTGCGTGACGCGCTGCAGCGCGGCAGGCGGCAGGCGGCAGGCGGCATTCGAGGTGCAAGCGTTGCGTGACGCGCTGCAGCAGGCGGCAGGCGGCAGGCGGCAGGCGGCAGGCGGCAGGCGGCAGGCTTTAGCGCGTTGTGCGTGACGCGCTGCAGCAGGGCGGCGCCGCGGCCGCCGGCGCCCAGCTGCTCGGCCACCAGCGCTGCACCGTGCACCAGGCACATGCCCGCCTCCGCGTGGTTCGACCGCTGACACGACACAATACAAAATTACATATATTTTTTAAAGAATTCCTCATCAAGTCTTTGGGGCCTCATTTACTGCTTGCATAGAGTGAAACACATATCGGGCATTTTAAAGATACGTCGGCATAAAAAATCGTTGATGAAAATTTTTACGGACGTGTTTTTGAGTTTAAGGGAGTTCTTGATTACGCCAATTTACTGTACAATTTTCAAAATTCATAATTTCTATATTACGTGTATAAACATCCTCCGAAAACGTTTTATTTTGATTATAATATAAACTCTTAAATACAGTAGAGACGGTCGTTACCTCCATATGTTTCTGCGCCATATTATTGAGCCACGTGAGCCTCAGATCGGGGCTGTGTTGGTAGCCGCGCGCGATCCGGTACATCAAGTCGAGCAGCATCTCCGGATCCTCTTGGAACTCCTTCATTTTCACCGTATCAGAGAGGATCATGTGCAGGTTGAATACGAGATCCTTTACCTGGGCAGAAATAGGAGACAGGTTTATAAAGTGCCAGAGTTTCTTTTATCTAGAAATTATGAAATAGGTATCAAAATATCAATATAACCCAGCCTCTAATGACTTGTCATTTGAGGTTTTAGTTCAGACAGATTAGGAAAATAAAAAAAATATGAAACCATTGTTTTCACCATTATACTTACTTGCTCTGGGAAAGAAGTGTCTTGCAGGTCGGTATCGTGCTCGGCATACACGAGGATGGTTTTGAGGGCACGTCGCAGCGACTCCTCGCTGAAGGTGGTAGATGTGCCGACCAGGGATGAGAGTGACATTGTCACTTGCATCTTTACACGGCTGAAGTTCTGCACGAAGTACAATCAAATATTACTACACGATTGTCCAAAAAAACAAGGGTAATGTTTTCAGAGATCATGCATAAGAGTTCTACTAAAGCTTGAACAGTTTCAGATGTATGAAGTATCGTTAGAAATTTTACGTTATCCCCAGTGAAAGCAGCTATATATTTTGTAAATCGACTTATTTCTAGCAGTGAAATTGTTTTAACTGATGAACCAAAACGTACTTATTTTAAATACAAAATCGAGATTCAACGCGATGTAAAAGCCTTTACAGTGACCACGACGTGGTGCAATCAACGTCGAAACGTCGCCAATAAAGAAGTATGTATGTAGGTACTAGTCACCGGTAAAGGCTTCTACATCGTGTTAAGTTCCGATTGTGTTTTTAAAATATGTGTAAACAATGAAAATTTTAAAATTACCAAAATGTACTGTTTTAATGGGTGAAAATGGCATGGTAATCCCGCCTGCGCTATCGGTATGCCCTGGCGGGGTACCAGTGAGAGGTAAGAGGTGAGGATGAAAAGGCAGGTCAGTTAGCTCACGTGACGAAATCAACGATAAACTAGTCACGATAGTTTCCAGGAGGAACCGCGTGGAGGTCGTACTGATGGGGTACATTGATAGCAATCCCCCAACAAAATGCACTTGTTCAGACAGAGTAACAATGTGTGATAATGTGGATAGCATTTCAAGGCTAGTAATAGTTTGCAGGCGTGACTCACGTTGCCGAGCTGGTAGTGCTGGCGCATGAGCGCGTAGAGCGCGGCGGCGGCGTGCGCGCGCGGCGGCGCGGCGGGCGCGGCGCAGTGCCGCAGCAGCACGCGGCACGTGCCCGACTCCTCGCCGCAGCACGACCAGCCCAGCTGCCGACAGACCACGTCAGTCACGGCACACGTATACATTATTGTTCCACTCCTCCAATTACACAATTTCTAACCATGATTAATCGCTAAATAATCAACATTGGATCTGGATTTGAATTTACATGGAAGTCAGTGTAAGGTCCTTTATGGAAGTCAGTGTAAGGTCAGTAAAATTTAATTAAAATTATTTTCTTGATTAATTTATGTTTCTTTATTTCGATGGTTTATGGGAAGCTGCTATAAAATCCTTCAAACAACACTTGAAAAGGGTTCTTTAACAGGGTCATTAGTTAGAAGAGTTTTAAACTTTGTTTTATTCAAGTATGAAATTTCCATATAAAATTTTCCATCGACTATTTACGCATCTTTCGAACAAGCTCATCCCAAATCATAGCCCAAAGCAAAGGCGTCACCAATGTTTTAAATATAATATAAACATTTGCGAGTAGAGCTTACACTTACCTTGAGTATGAGCGCGCGTACAGATGCAAACATGTGTTGCAGCACGGTAGTACTTTGATTACGCTGCAGGGCACGTAGCAACACTTGCAAGGCTGCACTGCACACGCTCTGCCCACACTCCAGGCTGCTGCACGTCTGCGCGAAGACCATCACAAAGAAATAAATGGTTACAAATTGAAGAATAGCAATCGCTAACGCAAGAATGTACGCGTAATCCACTATTTCGGGGAATATAACTACGTACACTGCTGAACATAGGCTTCCCTCACAAGGGGGTTTCTGCCAGTCATGCCATACTTTACAGGCTTTTTTAAATTTAATCAGAGGAAATACCTGAATAACGTCAGAAGGTAACCCATTAAATATTCTTTGTGTCATAAATGAGACGTTATTTTTTTATACAGCGTCAATGAACTTTTTGGGACAAGTAGTTTATTTATTCTCTGTGTCTTGACTTGTGCCTTTATGTCCCCATGTGTTATGAATAGCCATGGGCATTTGGGAGACACCGCTCTATGGTTTTTTTTTTTTAATGGGTGAAAATGGTGTGGTAACCCCGCCTGCGCTAACAGGATACTCTGGCGGGGCACCAGTGAAGGAAGAGATGAGAATGAAAACAGGCCAGTTAGCCCATCATGATGAATTCATCAGGAATTATCCATGATAGTTTCCAGGGAGAACCGCGAGGAGGTCGACCTGGTTGGGTATATTGCTAGCAATGGGATTCTCAGTCTCCATTACTAACAATCTTTTTCCTCCCACCGCTCTATGGTTAGTGTCGTTCCCGCCAGGCGGTGGCGGCGGTACCTGCACGATGGTCTCGAGCGCGTGCAGCAGCGTGAGCGCGACCTCGGCGGCGAGTGCGGCGGCCAGGTCGGCGGGCGGCCGCGGCGCCGCGCCGCCGCCCGCCTCGCGAGCGCCGCCACGAACCCATTCCTTGCGCCAGCGCTCGCGCCGGCATCCGCCTGACAACGGAATCGCTTTGTTTTTTTACACAACTTAGAATGGCAAACAATCTGACGGTCCACCTGATGGAAAGTGGTAACCGTCGCCAATACACATGAGCAGTACCATGGACATAACAGAGTATACTGTTACGCCCATGACACCCCTCATACGTTGCCATTCCTGAGGACTCGGGTGTTATTCCTCTGTACCCAGTAAATTCACGCCATATCCCACCCTTCAAACCGAAAAACAGTCATGCAAACACAACTGCTTCAAGGTTGAAACACGAATAGGGCAGAGGTACCCAAGCAATCGACTTTTGTACAAAGTCTCTCGTTCACAATCTATTTATTAGTGTGGTCCATTCTGAGGTGCCATTCCTTTAAACAGTATACTCTATTACATCCATGGTACTGCTCATGTCTGTTGTACATTTATTATTGTTATTATCTATGCTTTGCTTGAGCGAGGGCAACACTAGGGAGGCGGCTATGTTGTAGAGAATAAAAGCAGCCGTCAAAAGTACGACCCGGTCTTTTACTGATATTTCAGTAGTAATATAGTGAACCCGAATACATATTCAAAAATGTCTACAGGCGACGGTTACCACTTTTCATCAAGTGGGCCGTCAGCTTGTTTTTATTTGATATTTTAATTTGGATATTACAACGAAATTTTGATTAAAAATTAATTTTGTTTATATTTGTTAATTTTGTTTATATTTGTTTAATTTTGTTTAATTTAGTATTTTATTTTGTGCAAATTCTATTGGCTACCAAATTACTATTTAAGTATATAATTATGTATTATTTTAGCTGTTTGTTTGCCTTAAATAAATAAATAAATCTCTATTGAAAGCATCAATATGTATTTTCACCAATAAGTAACATTGTAACAGATTTATGTTACAATTATTATAATTTTAATATATGACGGTCCGTAAAACAGTAATTTAAAGGAAGGACACCTTAGAATCGGCCCCAGTATTGCATTTATTAATTCTAATTCGCTGCAACGATTCTTATTACATATCATCCCAAAAAAATTTTTTTTAAACAAAATATGAGTGTCCTTGTTTGAGCGAACGTTGACTCAAGATATTTTAAAATTTATTATTTGATTTCAACACTATAATTACTTACATCGTAAAGCAATATTTCTATTGAAAGTATATTATTAAGAAACAATGATCGTAATTATTATTATACTATTTTACGTTACATTATCGATCATAGACTAAAATAATGCACATTCATAGATTATAAATCATATACATAAATTTTATGAAATACCTTTACGCCTCATGATAAAGTCATTCCGTGCCGACCCTTGGCCGAGTATGACGTCCTCGAGCTTGGATTTTATGTCTGTAGTCTTTCGTACATTCTGCTGAGCACACTTCATGATCTCCTTTCGGCCCTTTAAACATCAAATTGCTAATATAAACGCATTATCTATTAAGAAATATAAGGTGGTCACGGTGTAAAAAAATGGATTTCAAAGTGGCAGTATATTGGATTGTAAAAAACTACGATTTTTTTCTTTTTTCGGTCGTCCCCGATCCTTTGGTCACCTGTATGTCTTTCAAAGGTATTATTAATATTTATATTACTTGTTATTGTTACAGTTACTGTTCTCTGTTTAAAATGGTTTAATAGCAAATTATTCAAATGGTTGACTTATAAATATAATAATAATAAAACTATTAACAAATACAGGGTTACACTGTTACATATTTTTTGCCCTAGCTTACAAATTAGGGTAACCTGTGCCTTGTAAGCCAGTTCCTTCCAACACACAAGACCTAATACTTTATATTTGTACATGCAGAATTAACAATATTAAGCTACAAACATAATAAACATGATGAAAAATAAGGAAAAAATAAGAAATTATTGTTTAACTAGAAGTCAAATGTTTTATTCCATTAATGATAACTTTAAATTTAAAATGAATGACATATTTTAATGAATTTTTCCAATTTAATTTATTAATGCACTTATTAAAATGAATAAAATGTTAATGCATAATATAATAAACTGTCAATTGATAAATAAATATAAGACAAATATAATTTTATGAGTTATATATATAAAAATATTGCGTGCCAAACTGGCTGATCGTGCGAGCCTATCGTCATTGATTCTATCTTATTATGTTCGACATTCCCAGCAAATAAATATAATTAGAATTGTATCGGTTGGTCCCCTTTTTTTTTTGATGGATGATAATGGAATGGTACCCTCGCCAGCGCTATCGGTATACACCGGCGGGGCACCAGTGAGGGATGATAGGTGAGGATGAAAAAGCAGATCAGTTAGCCCATCGTGATGAATTCAATGATAAATTAGTCATGATGGATTCCAGGGGGAACCGCGTGGAGGTTGATATATATTTTTTATACAGCTTAGAATGGTAAACAAGCTGACGACCTACCCGATGGAAAGTGGCAATCGTCGCCTATAGACATGAGCAGTACCATGGACATAACAGAGTATACTGTTTCGCCCATGATACCCCCCATGCGTTGCCATTCTTGAGGACTCAGATGTTATTTCTCTGTACCCTGTAAATTCACTTTCACATCCCACCGTTCAAACTGAAATACAGCAGTGCAAACACAACTGGTTCACAGTTAAAACACGGACAGAGGTGTCCAAGCAAACGACTTTTGTACAAAGTCTCCCTTTGGCAAAAGGTATTGAATTACTATCATTCTCTATTACTAACAATCCCATCCCCGCTGTTGGTCCCGTGGGCTACTAGTACCTTTTTTTTTAATGTCTGGAAAATGCTTTATGCAGACCCATACACCTTGTGGGGGGTGAATAGGTACTGTGGGAATCCCCCCATAAGGTGGGAGTGTACCCACCAAAAACCCGACGATATACCCTCGACGTGCCATATGTCGGAGATATGGGTTCGCTTTCGCATTTACCACATCTCCGACGGCAGCGACCCGCCCCCTGATGGTAAGAGCAGGTCTCCTCTCTCAAGATAGGGTGGCTGGCGTGCTCACCCTACCAGTCGGGGGATGCGCCGGTATACTAGCACATCCCCCAGGGAGAGCTAATAGCTGCTAGTACCTTGTACTCGTGGCAGCGGAAGCCGAGGTCGAGCAGCGCCAGCAGCGCCCGCAGGCGGCGCGGCGGCAGCTCGGCCACGGCGGCCGCCAGCGC
The DNA here is from genome assembly GCF_026898425.1 of Galleria mellonella. Lineage (NCBI taxonomy): Eukaryota > Metazoa > Arthropoda > Insecta > Lepidoptera > Pyralidae > Galleria > Galleria mellonella. The sequence goes on along the minus strand of NW_026442162.1, from coordinate 5,789,104 downwards.
GCCGCGCTCCGTGCTCTTCAGCAGCCACACCAGGCACATCACCAGGTTGCGGCTCGTCTCGCTGTTCAGCGGCGCGCGCCCGGCCTGCAACAATGCACTGCTTGAATCAACGAGTACACTTTATTTGCATTATACAATGTAGGAAATAGGCAACACAATTTACAAACACAACGATACAATTGTATAAGTACAGTGAGGCGGTCTTATTGCTGAGAGCAATCTTTTCAAGACAATCTAAGGTAATGGACTAATTGTTAATATATATATATATATATATATATATATATATATACATGTTTGAAAGAGATTTCATGAAATTTCATTGGTTTTCATGAAATCCGGAGCTAGTTACAAAGAAATGAGATGAGCTAAGAAAGTCGATTAAAGTAAGCGGCATATTAGAACGATCAGATGTTCGGAGATCACGTGCTGGTCAGTAAAATATTGCATTAATGCAGACGAAGTCGTGGATAAAAGCTAGTTATATAATTTGAAACAAACCGCGAAAGATCGGCTGTTGCCACGCCTGGCAGATGGATGGATGGCAACCGTCATTAGGTTTTAGAGATGTTTTAAAAAGAACGCTGGTGTCCATCTTTCGCCCTCCCTTAGTCGCTTCTTACGACACCCATGGAAAAGGAAGGGATGGCAAATTTTATGTTGGGACCTAGGGACCTAAGGGATGATCATTGGCGTATTTTCAGTCCATGAAATGGGAGGATCATGTACAGTTTAAAGCAACAGGTAAAAATTGTTGAATACGACTGACCTGCTTGACCTCTGCTTTTGTGGGTGGCGTTGAGTAAAAATTCTCAAATTGACTGATCTCGCTGTCAAATTGTAGTATGTCTGTAACAAAGAAATATAATAAATAACACAATCTTTCACCATCATTTTTATTCAAATGGACTTGTTTATAATCATTTTTAAATTGACATTTTTTTAATCCACTGTTACATCTATCTTGCATGGGAAATGTAAGATCTTTGATATAAACTAAAAATAGGAATGGCCCCAGGATAGACCCTTGAGGTACATCCATTCGCAGCAGCGGCCTGTTAGATACCTTATTATTTAATTCAACGACAATTGATAATGAAAGCTGTACTGCGTATGTGTATTATCATTCAGTTTGGAAATACATCTTATGTAAACTGAAGTGTTTGTGCAGTGTGGAGGAAGAGAGGGGTGCGTGTTTGTGTACATGTGTGTGCGCGCGTGTGTTTATGTGCATATTGTTAGAGTAGATAACCTCAATGGTAAAAATATTAATTCTTTTTATTATTGACAGTCTACTGAAGTTGGCTAGTCTACTAATAAAAAACTTGAAGACCGATCTCTTTTTTCTGTTGTATATTATTTTATTTAGCTTTGTCCAACACATATATGTGTGTGCGTGCGCGAGCACTTGTTTGCGCGTGTGTGTACGCGTGCGTGCGTTTGTATGCGTGCGTGCGTGTGTACGCGTGCGTGCGTGCGTGCGTGTGCACGCGTGTGCATGCGTGCGTGCGCGTGTGTAGTGCGTGTGCGTGTGGCGGCGTACCGTGGTGCGGCGCGGGCCCGCGGTGCAGGTGCGGCTGCGCGTCCAGCAGCAGGCCGAGCAGCGGCGCGTAGAGCGCGGCGAGGCGCGCGCGCGCCTCCGCGCCGCCCAGCCGCGGGTCCGCGTCGTGCGCCGCCAGCTGCGCCAGCGCCGCGCCCGCCGCGCTCGCCTGCAGCGCCGGGCTCCTGCACACCACCACCACCGCCACCACTCGTTACGCTTTTTACCTTTCACTTGCAATCGTAAACGAGTGATTTACCCACGTCTAAGATAACAATAGTCGTCACGTATACACATGGACAGGATGAAGCAAACTATTCTGTTTCTATTCATATGTGGAACTCTTTCTTTGATATCAAATAATTATAATTATTTGAAAAATGATTTCTACAAATGGTCTTAAACAATAATAGTGCTACACATTTCGCCTCAGTAATTTTTAGTGTTAAAACTACTGTGAATGGTCTTTTACTTCGAGCTACCAAGGAGGTAACTAATAAAAGGTTTTATTTAAATTTCGAACTGATTTACAAATAGAAAACTGTTTATTGAAAAAAATAAAAAAACAAAAGAACATTATGGCGCGTGAAAAATTATTATTGTTCATTATTCGTCATTGAACTCAAAAAGTAAAATTGTGTTTTTGATTTCCGCGCATTGTTTGAGAAAAGTACTATACGAGCCTTGGCCACAACTAGGCATTGATGGACTTACGTATGTGTGTCTCGGCTACGCCTCGGCCCACATTTGCACGTTCGTCCATCAATGCCTCAGTTGCTGACCGCTGCAGTAATGTACTATAAATACATCCTAGAAACAGGGTTGCTGTAATAAATAAATGTAACTAATTAAAAAAAAAAAGGGGGGGTACTGACTGCAACTCGAGTGCGTTAGCGAGCTCGGTAAGCAGCAGGCCGGCGAGGTAGTGCCGCGAGCGGAACTCGTGGCTGAGCTGGTGGTGCGGAGCGCTAGAATGCGACGCGAGCGAGTGCGACGACGGCGCCGGCGACACTGAGCCGCTGCCAGCGCCGCCCGCCCCTCCCACCCCTCCCGCCGCCACCGGCAGGTTCAGCGACACGTAGTGCTCGTGCGAGCAGATTATACGCAGGAACGCGAGCTGCACAACGATTCCAAATTTAAAATTCCCGCCACTGACAATCAGCGTCATATTCGATAGAACATGGCGTATAGCTGAGGGATATCATTTTAGTGCTTTTACTTTGTGTTTATTTTTGTTTATTGTTAAATGTTTTTTTATGTGTGAAATTAAGCAATAAATAAATATTTCTTTCAAAAATTCATTCTTGATAGAGTAAGACTAAGATAGAAAAATAAACTTGTATAAGCATATATTATGTGGGTATTACGAGTATAAGATATGTTGGTATGCCACAATGTCATCAGTGTCATTCATTCCTTGAATAAATGCTAAAGGTATAGATGTCATTCATTGCTATTCTTTCTTAAAATTCTCCAGTAGCTGTATCAAACAAGACAGTATAAAACTATTTTCATAAATATAAGTACAGTTAAAAATTGGATTTTGTATTTTTTTTTATACAACTTAGAATGACAAACAAGCTGACAGCCCACCTGATGTAAAATGGTAACCGTCGCCTATAGACATGAGCAGTACCATGGACATAACAGAGTATACTGTTTCGCCCATGATACCCCCCATGCGTTGCCATTCCTTAGGACTCAGGTGTTATTCCTCTGTACCCAGTAAATTCACGCCATATCCCACCCTTCAAACTGAAACACAGCCATGCAAACACAACTGCTTCACGGTTGAAACACGAAAGGGACAGAGGTACCTAAGCAATCGACTTTTGTACAAAGTGTCCCTCTGGTATTCTGTATATACCAGATATAATATACCATAGGATTTTGTTTCGAGTTTTCCTTCTTTTATTTCTATATCACTGTATGTGTTTATTTAGCAGCCTATTACGACATTCCAAGGTTGAATATTATTAGTAAATTATTTAAATTATTTGCTATACAACACGTACCTTGTACTGTACGAGCGGCACTGCGTCCGGTAGGGAAGCTATCTTCGCACACATTTGCTTGTAGTAGCTTCGGATCAGGTTGAACACGTACCCACGGTCCATAATGCTCAGCAGATCGAACAAGAAGAATGCCAAGCTATTGTTTAAGCTCTGTGTAAGTCTGCTGTTCTTTCCGTATCTGTGGTACAATAAGTTACATTTATTTTTAATTTTATAATCAAAATACTGGTAAGAGACTATCATGAACGCTTTCAATACATCGTTTAAATACGAGGCACCAGGGGGAGAAGGGATTGTTAGTAATGGGGATTTGCAACCTCATTGCTAGCAATAAACCTATTAGGTCGACCTCCACGCGGTTCCCCCTGGAAACCATCATGATTGATTCGTTGTTGAATTTGTCAGGATGGGCTCACTGACCTGCTTCATTCTCACCTGTCATCCCTCACTGGTGCCCCACCGGTGTGTACCGATAGCGCAGGCGGGGTTGCCATTCCATTATCATCCATTAAAAAAATACGAGGCACCATTCGGGTGTTGCTACTCCTTTGTCATATTTTAAATCACAATATCTAGTAAAATAACTATATATCTTCAATCTAGAATAGCATGAAAGCTCTGCTAGATTAACTGAAGAATTATTCAGCGAAAAAGAAGGACACATGCAAATGATTTAAAACAATAATTTCTATTTTCTTCTGGTGTATCACAAGGCTCTATGTTAGGTCCTTAATGATATATAAATGAAATATATGACGAAATCGTGCCACCGATAAAACTTTGTAATTACTCCTCTCCACTCAAAGGTTGCCTGGAAGAGATCGCTTTTAGCGATAAGGTCGCCCATTGTTTTCTCATTGTGATTATTTCTTATAATTGTTTGTATCTATAATAAGTTTACTACTGTAATCTTTATAGCAATAAAGAGTATCTATCTAAATGATTTATGTCATACCACTGTCACATTGTCAATTACTAATCATTAGATATATTGACTGAAAGACATTTAAAATATTTTATCTGAAATAATATATCTTTGATTGAGCAGAATCTGTTTCGTTATTTTGTAAGCTACTATAGCATCTGGTCTAACTTGGAGATGATCTCGGCGGTGATGTTGTTGACGAGGGTGGTGAGGTCATCGGTGAACTGGTCCGGGAAGCGTGCCTTCCTCGGCGCCTCGTGCGCCCCGCTCCAGTACAGGTACTCCACCATTGACTTTACCATCAGTTCGAACAGAGCCCTGCGGAGGGAAGGAAATGTTTATATTGAGGTTGCTAGTCCTTATGCTAATAATATCGAGTATACTGTTAGCCCAACTAATATACACATAATAATTCTAATGAATTCAAGACGCGAAGGTCCTGAATCGATTTCACCCTGACGACATTAATAAATTATCAACCACAAGAAAACTGCATGGATTCAGTATAGTTTACCAGGAGTTGTGCATGGCGAGATCCCTGGTGGCACCGCTCGCGACCACCCACTGCAGTGCCAGTTCCTCGTGCAGGATTTTGCAGGATCCGTCGCTCATGACTGTACAGTACGAAAGCTATATTACTAATTACATCATGATGAAAATAGTGTATGTGGTGTGTATCTCTCTCTCTCTCTCTCTGTGTGTGTGTCTGACTGTGTGTGTGTGTGTGTGTCTCACTCTCTATGTGCGTGTGTCTCTGTGTATATGTGTGTCTCTGTCTGTATCACTGTGTGTATGTGTGTGTGTGTACGTGTGTGCGTGTATGTATGTGTGTCTGTGTGTGCGTGGGCGTGTGTGTGTGTGTATACGTCACGTCACCTGAGGGAGGCAGCGGCAGGCCGATGTCGCGGTCGGCGAGGCTGGGCCGCGGCGCGGTGCACTGGTACTGTATATACGTGCTGAGCAGCGCGCTCCGCCCGTGCCGGTCGCAGCCGGCGCCCTCGTTCATGTTCTGCAATGTGGCAACCATACGAGATACACTATTACAATGCTACTGTATATAGGACCACGTCAACTCTGTGCGCGGCATTTTTTTTTTAAAGGATGATAATGGAATGGCAACCCCGCCTGCGCTATTGGTATACACTGGCGGGGTACCAGTGATAGATGACTGATGAGGATGAAAGCAGGTCAGTTAGCCCATCCTGACGAATTTAACTAAAATTAGTCACCGTGATCTCAGTGAAGATGTGCGCGAGGCAGGTGAAGACGTCCTGCGCGATGTTGAGCGTGTGTCCGGCGAGCGCGGGCGGCGCCACCAGCAATCGCAGCAGCTTGTCCAGCACCACCGGCAGGTAGCGCGCCAGCACCTCCACGTTCGCCGTCGGCAGCTCCGATATGCTATCGCAACACGTACACACACATGTAGTACTGCACTTGGGCACAACTTGGGAGAAGAGAAGGGATGAAGTCTAAGAGAGATACTAAGTTAGTTAAGTTCTAAAGTGGAGGTTTCTAAGGTTCTTCTAGAGGTGTCATAGAATAAGTATTGCATCTATTCATCAACATCAAAGCAGAGAAATGTGTTTTTTTTTTTATTATATTTCTAAATAAATTTGATATGAAAAAATCTTTTTTTTTTTTTCAGGTTATTGTGAAAGACGAATCTTATTATTGTTAACTTCTCTTTCTTTTGAATTAAAAAAAAAAATAATATAAGATTAAATATAGAATTTTTTTAAAATTTGATTTTAGAATTCAATTATTATAGAATAATTATTACGCTTGGTTACTTCAATGGAGTGCAAGTGGGATGAAAGATAAGTAAAGGTCTGTAAACTGTAAAATTATAAAAGCTAATAATTTTAATGCAATAGAAACAGCAGTATACGCAAATAGTGTGACTGCCTAATTTTATTTTTAAATACTAATTTAATTCAGAGATGTTTCCTCTCACGAACACTCAGGTTGTGGAATGAGCCTGCCGAGGTTTTCCCAAGAGACTAAAGCATGGGGTTCTTCAAAAGGGGGGTAAAGAGGTTTCTTCGGGGTCGGCAACGCACGCGTAATACCTCTGGTATTGCAGGTGTTCATAGGCTACGGTTACCACTTTCCATCAGGTGGGCCGTCATCAGCTTGTTTGCCATTCTAAGTTGTATAAAAAAAACATAATGAATAGAGAACGAAAGAAAGGGCTGTTGGCAGCTCCAACCACTAAACCTTCGTATATTAATTATATCAAATATATAAAAAAAAAAAATAGATTGCAGTGTTACAAAATCAATAATCAAAATCATCTTTATTCAAATAGACTTGTATACAAGCACTTTTAAATCGTCATTTTTTAAAATACCTAGTCCGTAGTTCTGCTTCCATATTTGTGAGTCCTATTCGTGGCGGTATATTGCCCTCTAGCACTGCTTCGCACGCCATTGAGAATCGTTCGATATACCCATCCTAGAAATAAGAAGAGGGAGTATATATATAAATGTATGAACAACAACCGTCTCTATGTTCCATTATATGGGACATAGAGACATTGCAGTCGTCGTTCGTGATGTCACGCATGGGCACCACAGAATATCAGCGCTGTAGCAATTAAATTGCTGTAGCATGCTGAGTGGTGGCCACGTTGGCAATAACAAATGTATTTTTTTTCTATTGAAAATTAATGTAGCTTTTTTTGTTGTTGGCAATAAATGTTTTCTTTTTTCTTTCATATATATGTATATGTTTGACTTTTTTAGACGCAATGGAAACCCAATAATTATTAATATTTATATTATATGTTTGGTTCTTAAGCAAAAAAAAAAAAAAATTTAATATCTATTGTTGAATATAAGTCTTTCCCTATTGAGGGGTTTTGCCAGTATTTTCCATGCTTGACAGATGGATTGGTTTTACGCTTTGGTGATGTTTTATAGGGATGCTGCTGCGTATCCCTCTACCATTATGTTCCCTTAGTTGCCTCTTACGATACCCACGGAAAAGGAAGGGGTGGCCCATTCTATGGCGAGATCACAAGGCCATAGAATGGGCCACCCCTTCCTTTTACTCCCCATACATTGCTATTCTTGAGGACTAAGGTGTTATTCCTCTGTACCCTGTAAATTCACTGTCCATATCCCACCCTTCAAACCAAAACACAGCCATGCAAACACAACTGTTTAACGGTAGAAACACGAATTTTTGTTTTTGTTGGTAATTTGTTTAAAAAAGCAATTTGTATATTCTTCTTGTTCACTGACCAGCGGGTGCACGGTGGTGTGCGCGTCAAGTGCGATGCTGAAGATGGGCTTGTGGTTGTCGATCCAGCGCGTGCCGGGCAGCTGCACGTCCGGGAAGATGAACGAGTAGTTGGGCGGCGGCTCCTCCTGCATCACCGGCAGGTTGAACTCGCCGCACGTCAGCTTCCCGTTGCGGCACAGCGGCAACCACTGCGGACACCAGTCTATTACTCAACGCCCACTCGGCTACTGTCTAATGCAGGGTACCCAAACTTATTTTGTCTACTGCCCACTTTGGGAATAAATTATTTTTTAGCGCCCCCATTTTTCCTTCTATTTAAAAACCACTATTACTTCAAATTAATCCATTATTGTGTAAATTGTGTAAATTAATCAATTTTTTCTGGGTCTCTTACCGCCCCTCTTTAGGCCTGCAGCGCCCACAAGGGGGCGTTATCGGCCACTTTGGAAAAGGCTGATTTAATGTATAAAAAACTAATAAGCATCTCTTCGAAGCACTCTGTACAGTGAATCATATACTAATAGAATATTACGTGATTTCCTTTCTGTATTTTTAATTATTTTATTTATTTATTTATTTATAGGAACACCAACAGCATATTGCATTATGCTGTTATGCAAACACAACTGCTTCACGGTTGAAACACGAATGGGACAGAGGTACCCAAGCAATCGACTTTTGTACAAAGTCTTATATATTATAAACATATAATTAGACTAATAGAAACATACATATAATATATTAAATAAATATATACATATAATATTATGGAAGGATATAGAACAGATGGTGTACCGAGTATCCGACGGTGGTCTCGACGTTCTTCTCGTGCTCGGGCGCGACCGGCTTCCGCTGGCACGACACGTGCATGAACGTGAACAGCAGGTGGTGGTGGTCGCCCAGGTCGGCTGGCAGCTTCAGCTTTATCTCGTCGTACAGCGACGGGTTCCTGTTTTCAACGAGGGCGAGGGATTATTTCTAATAACACATCTGAATCATTGATGGAATTGTGTGTCTATGCTTTAATCATATTATAGGTTTTTTTAATGGCAAAGCAACTGACAGCCTTTATGGAAAACGGTAGTCGTTGTCTATGGACACCAGAGAATATCTACACCAGAATTTATTATAACACTATGGTACTCCTCATTTTTTTTTCGATGTGTGAAAATTAAATTATAACCCCGCCTGCGCCAACGGGATACGCTGGCGGGGCACCAGTGAAGGGTGATCGATGAGAATGAAAACAGGCCAGTTAGCACATCACGATGAATTCATCAGGAATTAGTCACTATAGTTTCCAGGGGGAACCGCGAGGAGGTCGACCTGGTTGGGTATATTGCTAGCAATGGGGCTCTTAGTCTCCATTACTAACAATCCCTTTCCCCCTGGTACGAGGAGTGCCGGGGGGGGGGGGGGGGGGGAAGGGATTGTTAAATAATTAAAGTGTTAGATTAGATAAGATTGGTGTCTTTAATCATAATCATTTAGCCACCAACATGTATATCCCCTAAAGTTGGAAAAAGAAGGCTTATGTTCTGGAGTGGACAGTTAAAGGCTGTTATGATGATGCTGATTATAATCATCCATGGGTACTGCTCATGTCTATAGGCGACGGTTACTACTTTCCATCAGTTGGGCCGACAGCTTGTTTGCCATTCTAACTTGCATAAAAAAGTATATTGCTGATAATGGGGCTGTTAGACCTCACTACTATCAATCCCATCCCCCCCCCCCCCCCCCCCCCCCCCCCCCCCGTGTACATACTTGTTGTGGTACAACACGGTGGTGTATGCCTCGGTAGTGAACTCTGGACACGAGCTGCGCCCGAAGATGGCCGGAAGCGCGGCTGCCTGGTCTTCGCCCGACATCAGCTGGATACGGACCTGATTGGGATAATATTTTTTTTTTATAAAAGAAGCCAAAGTAACAATTAAAAAAAAAATCGCATAGCACCTTAACGCATTTTTCTGTCATTATAATATGATATGATTAGAAACTTAACTATTGAATTTGTATTGCTTTTATTTTGGATGTAGATAGAATTTTCCAAAATAATATATAGCTTATAATGTAGCTTTATAGCATGAGTTGATAATTTCTTTTGCCTACCACAAAATGCCAAAGAATGACGAGGATAAATTTTTATACTTTTGTATTTATATACAAGAAACTGTGAAATAAAAGACTATATTAAAGGGTTTACCTTTACCCTTTGCACTCGAGCGGCGCCAATACGGCGCCCGGCCGATTCGAAGTGGCAACTCGAGCGGCGCTGCTGCGGCGCCCGAGTGTTTTAAAACTTTAAATCGAACTACGCTGCTACGACGCTATGGTCTTTTGTAACTGGATTTCCTTATTTACAATATGCGATAAGATAGTTTTCTCGGAAGTACTTTCGTGGACTAGGCTCTGCTTATATTGCAAGCAAAAAAGGCCTCGAGTGCAAAGGGTTAATAATGGTGCCGGTTAGGGTAGAAACATGTAAAAGATCACCGAAAAGATAGATTATTACAAAGAGGAAAGTGTAAAGATTTGATGAATTGTCTTATGTTTAAAATCTGAACTCGAAACAGCCAAGTCGCTATTTTATTTATATAAAATGGAACAGTGTCTAACGGTGATAGGAGTCGGTGCGCAACATGTATACGGCATTGTCTATGTCTAGTGTCCGAGTGACCAGTGTCTGAGTGTCTGAGTGTCCGAGTGTCTGAGTGTCTAGTGTCCGAGTGTCTGAGTGTCTAGTGTCCGAGTGTCTAGTGTCCGAGTGTCTAGTGTCCGAGTGTCTAGTGTCCGAGTGTTTAGTGTCCGAGTGTCTAGTGTCCGAGTGTCCGAGTGTCTAGTGTCCGAGTGTCTGAGTGTCCGAGTGTCTGAGTGTCCGAGTGTCTGAGTGTCTAGTGTCCGAGTGTCTGAGTGTCCGAGTGTCTGAGTGTCTGAGTGTCTAGTGTCCGAGTGTCTAGTGTCTGAGTGTCTAGCGTCCGAGTGTCTAGCGTCCGAGTGTCTAGTGTCTGAGTGTCTAGTGTCCGAGTGTCTAGTGTCTGAGTGTCTAGTGTCCGAGTGTCTGAGTGTCTAGTGTCCGAGTGTCTAGTGTCCGAGTGTCTGAGTGTCTAGTGTCCGAGTGTCTAGTGTCCGAGTGTCTGAGTGTCCGAGTGTCTGAGTGTCTAGTGTCAGAGTGTCTAGTGTCAGAGTGTCTAGTGTCCGAGTGTCTAGTGTCTGAGTGTCTAGTGTCTGAGTGTCTGAGTGTCTGAGTGTCCGAGTGTCTGAGTGTCTGAGTGTCTGAGTGTCCGAGTGTCTGAGTGTCTAGTGTCCGAGTGTCTAGTGTCCGAGTGTCTAGTGTCCGAGTGTCTAGTGTCCGAGTGTCTAGTGTCCGAGTGTCTAGTGTCCGAGTGTCTAGTGTCTGAATGTCTAGTGTCCGAGTGTCTAGTGTCCGAGTGTCTAGTGTCCGAGTGTCTGAGTGTCTAGTGTCCGAGTGTCTGAGTGTCTAGTGTCCGAGTGACCAGTGTCTGAGTGTCTAGTGTCCGAGTGTTTAGTGTCCGAGTGTCTAGTGTCCGAGTGTCTGAGTGTCTAGTGTCCGAGTGTCTAGTGTCCGAGTGTCTGAGTGTCTAGTATCCGAGTGTCCGAGTGTCTAGTGTCTGAGTGTCTAGTGTCCGAGTGTCCAGTGTCCGAGTGTCTAGTGTCCGAGTGACCAGTGTCTGAGTGTCTAGTGTCCGAGTGTCTAGTGTCCGAGTGTCTGAGTGTCTAGTGTCTGAGTGTCTAGTGTCCGAATGTCTAGTGTCCGAGTGTCTAGTGTCCGAGTGTCTAGTGTCCGAGTGTCTAGTGTCCGAATGACCAGTGTCCGAGTGTCTAGTGTCTGAGTGTCCGAGTGTCTGAGTGTCTAGTGTCCGAGTGTCTGAGTGTCTAGTGTCCGAGTGTCTGAGTGTCTAGTGTCCGAGTGTCTAGTGTCCGAGTGTCTAGTGTCCGAGTGTCTAGTGTCCGAGTGTCTGAGTGTCTAGTGTCTGAGTGTCTAGTGTCCGAGTGTCTGAGTGTCTAGTGTCCGAGTGTCTGAGTGTCTAGTGTCCGAGTGTCCGAGTGTCTAGTGTCTGAGTGTCTAGTGTCCGAGTGTCCAGTGTCCGAGTGTCTAGTGTCCGAGTGACCAGTGTCTGAGTGTCTAGTGTCCGAGTGTCTAGTGTCCGAGTGTCTAGTGTCCGAGTGTCTAGTGTCCGAGTGTCTGAGTGTCTAGTGTCCGAGTGTCTAGTGTCCGAGTGTCTAGTGTCCGAATGACCAGTGTCCGAGTGTCTAGTGTCTGAGTGTCTAGTGTTCGAGTGTCTAGTGTCCGAGTGTCTGAGTGTCTAGTGTCCGAGTGTCTAGTGTCCGAGTGTTTAGTGTCCGAGTGTCTAGTGTCCGAGTGTTTGAGTGTCTAGTGTCCGAGTGTCTAGTGTCTGAGTGTCTGAGTGTCTAGTGTCCGAGTGTCTAGTGTCCGAGTGTTTAGTGTCCGAGTGTCTAGTGTCCGAGTGTCTAGTGTCCGAGTGTCTGAGTGTCTAGTGTCCGAGTGTCTAGTGTCCGAGTGGCTAGTGTCTGACTGTCTAGTGTCCGAGTGTCTAGTGTCTGAGTGTCTAGTGTCCGAGTGTCCAGTGTCCGAGTGTCTAGTGTCCGAGTGACCAGTGTCTGAGTGTCTAGTGTCCGAGTGTTTAGTGTCCGAGTGTCTAGTGTCCGAGTGTCTGAGTGTCTAGTGTCCGAGTGTCTAGTGTCCGAGTGACCAGTGTCTGAGTGTCTAGTGTCCGAGTGTCTAGTGTCCGAGTGTCTAGTGTCCGAGTGTCTAGTGTCCGAGTGTCTGAGTGTCCGAGTGTCTAGTGTCCGAGTGTCCGAGTGTATAGTGTCCGAGTGTCTCGTATCCGAGTGTCTAGTGTCCGAGTGTCTGAGTGTCCGAGTATCTGAGTGTCTAGTATCCGAGTGTCCGAGTGTGTCTAGTGTCCGAGTGTCTAGTGTCTGAGTGTCTAGTGTCCGAGTGTCTGAGTGTCTGAGTGTCTAGTGTCCGAGTGTCTAGTGTCCGAGTGTCTGAGTGTCTGAGTGTCTAGTGTCTAGTGTCCGAGTGTCTAGTGTCCGAGTGTCTAGTGTCTAGTGTCCGAGTGTCTGAGTGTCTAGTGTCCGAGTGTCTGAGTGTCTAGTGTCCGAGTGTCTAGTGTCCGAGTGTCTAGTGTCCGAGTGTCTAGTGTCCGAGTGTCTAGTGTCTGAGTGTCTAGTGTCCGAGTGTCTGAGTGTCTAGTGTCCGAGTGTCTGAGTGTCTAGTGTACGAGTGTCTAGTGTCTGAGTGTCTAGTGTCCGAGTGTCTAGCGTCCGAGTGTCTGAGTGTCCGAGTGTCTGAGTATCTAGTGTCCGAGTGTCTGAGTGTCTAATGTCCGAGTGTCTAATGTCCGAGTGTCTAGTGTCCGAGTGTCTAGTGTCCGAGTGTCTAGTGTCCGAGTGTCTAGTGTCCGAGTGTCTAGTGTCCGAGTGTCTAGTGTCTTAGTGTCTAGTGTCTCAATTTAGGTGTCTAGTGTCCGAGTGTCTAGTGTCCGAGTGTCTGAGTGTCTAGACACTGACTGTCTAGTGACTGAGTGTCTAGACACTAGATACTCAGACAGTGTCTGAGTGTCTAGTGACACTCAGACACTCGGTCTAGTGTCTAGACACTGTCGGACACTAGACAGTGTCTAGACACTAGACACTCGTACACTAGGACACTAGTGACTCGGACACTTGACACTCAGACACTTGACACTCAGACACTAGACACTCGGACACTAGACAGTCGGACACTAGACACTCCGGACACTAGACACTGTATGAGTGACTAGTGACACTAGACACTCTGGACACTAGTGTGTGACACTCAGACACTAGTGTCGGTGTCTACACTCAGACACTAGACACTCGGACACTAGACACTCATACACTGGACACTCACACACTGGACACTCAGACACTAGACACTCGGACACTAGACACTCAGACACTCGGACACTCAGACACTAGACACTCGGACACTAGACACTCAAACAATCGGACACTAGTCACTCATACACTCGACACTGGACACTCAGACACTCAGACACTAGACACTCAGTGACTTGACACTCAGGCACTGGACACTCCGACACTGGACACTCAGACACTGGTCACTCAGACACTAGACACTCGGACACTAGACACTCAGACACTAGACGCTCAGACACTAGACACTCGGACACTAGACACTCAGACACTAGACACTCAGACACTAGACACTCGGACACTAGACACTCAGACACTAGACACTCGGACACTAAAATCTCGGACACTAGACACTTAGACACTCACACACTAGACACTCTGTCACTAGACACTCAGACACTGGACACTCGGACACTAGGACACTCACATCAAGACACTAGACACTCAGACACTCGGACACTAGTCACTCATACATTCGACACTGGACACTCAGACACTCAGACACTGGTCACTCGGACACTAGACACTCAGACACTCGGACACTCGGACACTAGACACTCAGACACTAGACACTCGGACACTAGACACTCAGACACTAGACACTCGGACACTAGACACTCGGACACTAGACACTCAGACACTAGACACTCGGACACTAGACACTCAGACACTAGACACTCGGACACTAAACACTCGGACACTAGACACTCGGACACTAGACACTCGGACACTAGGACACTCGACACTCGGACACTAGACACTCGGACACTAGACACTCGGACACTAGACACTCAGACACTAGACACTCGGACACTAGACACTCGGACACTAAACACTCGGACACTAGACACTCAGACACTAGATACTCAGACACACAGACAAAGTACTTGAATGGCTAACGTCCAATGTCTAGGTGTCTGAATATCTGAGTGTTCAGTGTCCGAGTGTCCCGAGGGAGTGTATAATGGAATATATATATGTATAATGGAATAGTGTGTTACGGTGATGTTCCTGGCGGAGCCGGCGCGTGAGGTATAGGCGGCGAGGTTGATCTCCCGCACGGCCAGGTACAGCAGGTTGCGGTACTGGTAGTGCGGCGCCGCGGCCCAGCTCAGCGGGAACGACAGCACTTCCTTACACGGCCGGACATTCTCGTCTGGTGGGGAACAATAGAAAAATTTTTTTTACAAACTAGTTTTTACCCGTGCCTTCATCTGAGTCACCGGGATATGTTTACTGACTGGCAGAAAAAGTAGCCTACATCTCCATTACATATAGGTTTATAGTTAACTTCACAGTGATTAAGGCGCTTTGTAATATATTAAACAAACTCACTTTTACATTTATAATATTAGCAAGGCTTAGTTAGCGCAGGCAGGGTTACCTTTCCATTTTCACCCAAAAAAAAAACGATATCCCGCAGTTTAAGATATCTGTAATCCCCTGGCTCTGGATAAGCCATTCCTAGTAAACTCATACGCATGCTCGCTAACGAATCACAGTTGCACATCAAGTGTTCCATGGATTCCGATTTCTCCCCGCACAGTCTGCACAGTGTGTCCGAAGATAGACCCATCTTGTGTAGTATATCCCATATGTCCAATTAAGGCAACCATAATGAGTCTTGCCTGTTGTCTGCCAAAAACTAGTACTTACCTCCATAAGGGTTCAATTTAGCCAATTCAGGCGTCAGACCGTTTTTGATCTCCTCCGGACACGGCGACACTTCTATCTTCAGGGTACCGGGTATGCACTTCAGTTTCTTCGGGGCTGAACTTGGCCGCTTTATTTCCGCCAAGAATTTGTACAAGTCCTCGTCGCGGAGTTTGTCCGGTTCCTGTTAAAATGTAATATATTATATAATGTAAATTTAAGATTTAAGTTGTTAAATTCTCATTGTTTTTTTTTATAATTGACAGAAATTTAGATCTTTTTCATATAATTCTCTATATTGTTGTTATTTTAATATTTAGGCACAATTTTGTTAAGGTGCATACTAGGTATTAATAAACTCTTTAGTGAAATTTGAAAATAGAAAAAGAAAAATATTTTTGCATGGTAACTTTAATATTTGTCGGTGTTCTATAAATTGACTTTTGTCTAAAATTGTCTTTACAAAATGCCCCCTTACGGGCAAAACTTATGTTCTGCAGTGGACAGTTAACGGCAGAAATGAATGATGAATGAAACGAGGATCAGGGTGTGGGCACAGCTGGTATATATCCAGACATACGTAATGTCTTACGTAATGTGTTCTCTCATTTGTAACAGTAATAGGAGATAGAGCTGACCTGCTTGAAGAAGCTAGTGACGGTGATGACGATGGGCTTGAAGGTGAGCAGCTGCGCGGACAGGTCGTCGTGCGCGTGGGGCGAGTGCGCCGCGTGCGGGGTGAACGCGCCGGCCGCGGGGGGCGGGCCGCGCCGCTCTACTGACCCTTTGCGGGTCAATGAACCGCCAACTTCTCCCGCGCGTCGCCGCAGCTGCTCCAAACTCGACGACGATGCTTTACGGTCTAACAACATTATGAGAGTGTTAGCAATTTGCTAGCAATGTCATAGGGAAGATGGAGAGATATTAGTGATGGGAACAATTGGTCCCATTGTTAGTAATGCATCTTTTAAGACTGTTTAGGGTCTCCCTGGTAAGTTGGACGGCCCACCTGATGGAAAGGTAACCGTTGCTTATAGACATGAGCAGTACCATGGACACACACATACTGTTTCGTCCATGATACTCCCCGTGCGTTGCCATTCCTGAGGACTCAGGTGTTATTCCTCTGTACCCTGTAAATTCACGCCATATCCCACCCTTCAAACCGAAACACAGCCATGCAAATACAACTGCTTCACGGTAGAAACACGAATGGGACAGAGGTACCCAAGCAATCGACTTTTGTACAGTCTCCCTCTGGTAACATCTCTACTAATGTCATCTTCTTAATGTTATACCCGCAATAAAAATCATTACACAAAACAATTTTTTCCCCCTTAAATTTATTTACACTCACCTAAACTATTAGTACTGGAATTGGTCGATAGACTGTTATTGTCCGCCTGCTCTCGCTCCAAACTGTTGGATCCGCTAAGGATGTTCAACAAGGATACAGCACTCCAGGCCAGCGGCATGCGGTACTTCCCGAGGCGGGAGCATGCCGCTTGAGCACTCGCTCGCACTTTTTCGCGGTTCTTGGTGAGAGAAAAAGTAAACATTCATGAAGTGAATATACTAATGATTGTTATGTCTCATGGGGTAGATAGAGGCACTTGTTAATTGTTATAAAATTGTTGTGGTTGATTGGTTGTGTTTGTATTTGAAAGAGGGGGTGTGGGAGTGAAATTACAGTTTCTTTTTATACAACTTAGAATGGCAAACAAGCTGACGGCTCACCTAATGGAAAGTGGCAACCGTCGCCTATAAACATGAGCAGTGCCATGGACATGACAGAGTATACGGTTTCGCCCTTTGATAGCCCCTATGCGTTGCCATTCCTGAGGACTCAGGTGTTATTCCTCTGTACCCTGTAAATTCACGCCATATCCCACCCTTCAAACCGAAACACAGCTATGCAAACACAACTGCTTCACGGTTGAAACACAAATGGGACAGAGGTACCCAGGCAAACGACTTTTGTACAAAGTCTCCTTCTGGTAATTACATAAGATATCCCACACGAATGATCAGGCATGAAGAGTACTATAGGATCATTATAGTTCCTTCTTTGTTGTCCATAGGGCTGTTCATGTCTATAGGCCATCTCTTTCTATCATTTCTATCTTCAGCTTTGTTATTTAAAACATTAGAAAAAAAAAATTGCTGATTATTGTCATAAGAGGATTCAGAATGTTACAGCAACAATTAATATATTTTCATTATGGGGGGAAGGACTTGTTAGTAATGTGGACTACCAGCCCCATTGCTGGCAATATACCCTGGTCGACCTCCATGTGGCCCCCCTGGAAACAGTCGTGCTGAATTCCAGATGTATTCATCACAATGGGCTAACTGACCTGCCTTTTCATTCTCACCTATCATCCTTCACTGGTGTTCCGCCAGCGTATACCATTAGCGCAGGCACGTTTACCATTCCATTATCATCTATTAAAAAAATATATTTGCTCTAAATATTCAAACACATACCTTATCATCCTTGATATAAGGTTCAACACACTCATTCACATCTCCTTGGAGGACTTTCTCAACACGAACTACAAGGAACACATCAGGGGACGGATTCAATATGTCGAATATTGCACTCCGGCTGAGGGTCGAGATGTCCGCGTGAGGAATGTGGGCTGAGAGCATCTGCTTGGTGCACTCGGAGTTCAGGTTGAAGTAGAAGTTCTCTGATAGTTTCTTCTTCTCTTTGGCGTCGAAAAGTGCCATGGAAGCGAACAGTGGTTCCACATCCAATTCTAGTCTGTGTTGTGATGAAAGATAATCATTTTTAACCGACTTTGAAAAAAGAAGAGGTTCCCAATTAGGTTGTATTTTTTATGTTTGTTACCTCTTAACTCTGACATTTATAGACCGGTTTAGCCTTTTTTTATCTGATAGGATATACTTTTAAATTAGTTCCTTAGAAATTTTATCAAAATCAGTTTAATAGTTTAGTTTTTAAATCAAAATAATTAATGGTTCAAAGTGGGTGTTTTTTTTTGTGAGACAAAATGTTAAATTATTAATATAATAAAACATTATAAAGCTGTGAAGAAAGCATACCTTTTTCGTATACACTTTTCAAAGCATATTTCTTGTTTTAGATAAAAGCATAGTTTGGGACTACATGGCGTCATGTAATTTTATTTTTATTTATTTTTTATATGAGGGCAGAAGGGAAAATTGTTGGGACATTTGATACGACACGACGACTTTATGAACATTATAATAGACGGTAAGATAGAAGAGGGAGACCGAGACATAGTTACATCAAGCAGATCAAGGAAGGAGTTGGTGTCGTGTCGTAGTAAGTGGCAAGAGCTCCACCGACAAGAGCGCAGCTCTTAAATAGAATAGATAGCTAGACTCTTTATTATTTATTGCACTATTTAAAGAATAATACAAAAAAAAACAATAAAAAACGGTCTTATCGCTGAAGCAATCAAATAAAAGGGTAAAGGAAAAAGAAAAAGATGGTTGCTATTTGGCGATATAAGTATATCTAATACTACCATAGATACACATAAGTTCGTTTGTTAATTTAATTCACTTATATTCGTATTTACTGATATTACTCACAACTCAGCTTACATGTATATTTCCATAACTAATAACGCAACTTTTAAAATATTTGTAGTCCAGTATTATTTAATTCCTTAAAATTGTTTACTTCATTTCAAACTGTATAATTATGTTAAAATAAACTCTGTGAATACCTTTAATAGGCGTGTATGAATAATAAATATATTATATAAATAAATATATAAAATATATAACTAAATATATACATATTGTAATATTATTTATGTTTGATCGTATTTATTATATTGTGTTGTAGTATTTAGTACACAAGTTGAGAGGTATCATACATTCAGAGTAATAACTACCTAATAAGTATGAAATCAATGATGTACTTACTTCAGCTGGTGACAGTTAACCAGTATCCTATGGCCCATCAGCTCACACGGCATCTCAGCAGGCAGCCGTCTCTCCACCGCCTCCTCCTCATCCAGGTACGGGATATACAGACCTAAGAGATCAGGTTGTCGATTCTCCAACCTGAGAACAAGTTAAACATATACTTAAATATTAAAAATTAAAAAGAAACAAATCTGAAATTGAAGATACACACGTCTTACTAATTTTGAATTTCCTATAAACTTTCCCATGTATATAAACAATGTTTAAACAAGGAAAAGAGACGACAGTAGGTTTGCCCTTTGGCACATTGGAATCCAATATACTCCCCATAATACAGTCGAATGTCACAACAATCGATGGGAGCATGTGACTAAATATTTTTGTAAATACCATTATTTTAATACCATATAATAACGTAATCTGTAAATACCATATTAGGGTATATAAATACCTTAAAACCACCGTGGGATTAATGGTGGTGAATATTATTTTTAAAGGTTCACATGTTTGTGATAATATAATTAGAAAGTGATAAAAACCTTCTAGCTTCGTTTATAGCATCCACTTGTTCCATCGGCTTCCTCTCAAAGAGGTCAGGCAGCAGTGGGTCAGATGAGGAACTGCGCAGGTCCAGACTCGCCCACGAACCTCGGGGAGTCAGTGTTTCATTGCAAGATGACGAGGATGAGATGGAAGCAACTGATTGACGTCCACTTGATGGTTGAGATTCAAACTGTAAGACGTCAAGTTATTTAATTTTCGACCGACTTCAATAAGAAAGCTCTTGATTTGGTTATGTTATTTTGATGTTTGTTACCTCATAACTCCATCAGTTATAAACCGATTTGGAAATATCTTTTTTTTTATCTGAAAGCATATACTTACATATTGGCCCCATGGAAATTTTATCAAAATCGATTTACTAGTTTAGTATTTAAAAGAAATCAACTGGTTTTGCTGCAAATGAAGTAGTTTTTTTTCTGAAAGACAATCTTCAAGAGAATCTTTAATTACTATATTTGCTGAACTGTCATACACTGCCATCTACATAATTCATTTTACCTGATCGAAATAAAACTATTTTATATTTTAAGCTGGAGCAAACAACACAATTAAACAAAATTAACAAAATTTTCATTAAAATCGGTCCAGTTCTTTCCAAACTTAGAATGAACGAACATACGGAATTTTTATATATTTATCTTTTTTTTTGTATTTTTTTTTATTTATTTTGTGAATATATATCTGTGTTTGCCTCTATTTGTGTCGTACAAATAAATTATTTATCTATCCTTCTATCTTCTTATATAACTTGGCCCATTTCAATAACAATTTACATCTATATAACAAGCTGACAGCCTACCTGATAGAAAACTAAAAAGAAGTAACTGTTGCATATAAACATGAACAGCACCACAAACTTTACAGAATATGCCGTGATACCCTCATATGCTGTCTTCTCAGAACTGTGATGCCTCTCATACATTGTCATTCTTGGGGACCATGATCTTATCTTAAATCAATATATCTTTATATTCAATTTTAATAAAGATATATTATGCAAACATATATATATATATATATATATATATATGTTTGCAATAGTTAATTTTTAACTTTCGCATTGTTTACACATATTTTTAACTTATCAGGACTGCAAGGGACCTGCAAGGGTTTTTCAACGCCTTAAGTCCTGATAGTATTTAAAATATGTATATAAATTTAATCTTATAATGTTAAAAACTACCAGATTAAGATCTTGTATTGTGGTAAGTACTCATATATATCGTCATAGTCGTAGGATCTATATATGTAATATTTGTCAGATCCGTCAGTATTCTATGACTATGACGATATCAGTTTTAATGGATTTTTTTTTAATAAAGTGAAAGAGCAAGTCCTCACCTGGTTGGGGACCAATTCCTCAGTGGACACTGTGGGTGGGTCGGCATCGATTTCGTACTGGTGGCGCGGCGCCGCCTGAAGTTTCTCGAGGCGCTCGCTGATCCGGTCGCGGTTGAACACCGACGCGGAGTACATTCTGTACTTGTACTCCACAACGGTGTAGTCTTGAGTGTAACATCGTATGCAGTCGCGGACGAACATCGGCGCTTTGGTCCTGTACAAAGATTTGTAAGTTTTTTTTTATACGACTTAGAATGGCAAACAAGCTGACAGCCCACCTGATGGAAAGTGGTAACCGTCGCCTATAGACATGAGCAGTATCATGGACATAACAGAGTATACTGTTTCACCCATGATACCCCCCATGCATTGTCATTCCTGAGGTGATATTCCTCTATATACCTATCTCCATAACTCAGGTGTTATCCTCTGTACCCTGTAAATTCACTGCCGTATCCCACCCTTCAAACCGAAACACAGCCATGCAAACACAAGTGATTCACGGTAGAAACATGAATGGGACAGAGGTACTCAAGCAATCGACTTTTGTACAAAGTCTGGTAAAAGATATCATTTTTGGCCTCAATTGAAGCTCACAGTTTGCCTACTGTAAACATTTTGTGGATGAGTCAAGATTTTTTGGTATCTAATGTCACTAGAAGCCCTTAGTTTGCCTCTTTTTTGTTTAATGTTATTGAAGGTTGTAGTAGTGAAATTAAGAATAAGAAGAATATCAGTCCCACCTATAAAAAATGAATATTTATGAGTTTTTTTTTTTATAATTTTAAGCAGTACCATAAAATTTACCAAGACGACTTTTATTACCTCATTAGAGGTTAAAGTTGTGAGTATATTAATTTTTTTACCATTAAATAAAATAATTATTTTATATTATAACTTTTAAAGACTAATAACAGCATCAATATAAAGAAAAGAAAAAAAAAACATATTTGAATAAAACTGCATAATTTTTCATATTTTTTTAAATTAGTGTCACTTTCTCCATCTTTTAATTAATTTTGATAATTCTCTTATTTAATTACTACCTTTATTAATAATAATTGGTTTCTTGAACAAAATTTACTATCACATAGTGCAATAACCTAATTTTGTCCTCATTGAAATAGCTGCTTTTTGTAGCAAAATTTTATATTATCCACATGAAAGATTACTTACAAGTCTTCATCAGGCAGCACATGTGTGAGTGTGCGTATCTTCTTTGGCACAATGCACAATTCGATGTCGGAGGCTGGGTACGCGAGCGGGTCTCGCTCACCGACCAGCCTCTCGTACACCTCCTCATAGTCTGGTGGTTCGATCATGTCGCACAATGATATCTGTATGTAAGCAATTTAATATTTTTTATTATAACAAGAAACGCAGTAGTTTTCATTCAGTGCTTAATATTTTAGAAATCTATACATACATGCTATTAACAAAAAAATAACCATAATAATTACTAGAGACGCACTCCAGGTTTGCACAGTTTGATAGAAAATATTCTCTATATTACTCCCTGATAATGTAGCTTATTACAGATAGATAGATGATATTCTTTATTGTTTCCTCCAAAAGATTACAATAGCAAACTCATTATAGATACAAACAAATTACAAGAAATAATCACAATGAGAAAACGAATGGGGAGATTAAACAATTTTCAAAATTAGTCCAGTAATTTCTGAGTTTATCTGTTACAAACAAATCATTAAATAATATTAATATAGATTATATTTGTGGAAATTATACATTAAGCCCCTTATGCATAAAAAATTAAAACTTTCATACAACAACAAATAGCTAATAAAGTATTTTGTCCCTATCTTTCAAATTGAGAAATTAGGACAAATGAAAAAAAAAACACTTCTACATCTAAAATAGGTTTAGGAGAGGTTTGACATTTTTATGAATAAGGGGGTAAATTGTTAATATTATACACTAAATGATATTTAATATGACCTATAAAGGTTTAACTCGACATGTAGTTAATTGATTTTTTTCTATAAATAACTGACAAATTAATTAGACATTAATTATTTGATTGTAATAATATAATTCCCATTTTTAAATGCTTAAAGTATTAAAAATTGTTACAAAATTGTTGTGTAACGAAATGGACTAGTTAACTTTTTTTAAATTATAGAATGTGAGCATTACCTACAAGTTTTAGTTCATGTTACACCAGTTATTATTAGCGACTAAAAACAGTTATTGCAATGTTAAGATCGACTAATAAGTAAAAGATTAATAAAGGATTCAAAGCATGCACAAATAGTTTAGTGGGCAAGTATGATTCATGAAATAGTCTATTGGTATTATAACTTACTGATGACGAGCACCCAGACAGAGTTCCCACCTTCGACTGGTTAGCATACACCTTTCGAGCATCCCCAGCATTCCTATAAATAGGGAAAAATCAATCCAGCTGTATTTTTGCACCTCCAACCCGTGTTACATGCATCATTAAGCGGGGCCATAGGGTGTAATCAAACCATTTACCCGGAAGAGTGTTGATACTTGCGTCCTAGTGTCATCTAAAATTGAACTAAAGCTAAACTGCTGATATAAAAGTTTATTTATTTACACCAATAAATTATAATCTTATAAGATTCATATAAATCAAACGGAAACCGACAGAAACAAACAAATCCGTTTTGACATTAATGACTTTTTTGAAAACTTTTTAAGCTTGACAGTTCAAGTTGACGTTCATGACATTTAATGTTGTTTTACACAGTACACGAATAACAAGAAATACGAATATACATCTATAACTAATGTGTTTATTATTAAATTTGTGTAAAATATTCTCTATTGATTCTTGGATGTTGATTGGGCCAGCTAATAATATAAACATCCGTTGAGTTACTTACTTAACTGGCGATCCTCTAATTTCTTGATTTACAGACTAAATGATATTATTTTAACTATTTTGGCTGGATTCCCGATATATTTTTTACGGTGGCCTTAATGATCTGCCTTACTCCTCACTGGTGTTCCATCAGCGTATACCGTTAGTGTATGCGGGGTTACTATTTCATTAAAAAAAAAAATTAATTCCAATAAAAAAACCCATTTAACATCAGATTGGTTAGATGCTTACCCGTTGGTATTAAAATAATTAATATTAGTAAATAAATGTACACATACTCATTCTCCTTATTTTGTATGTTTATTTAAATTTTCGATGAACACTCCATTGAAGGAAAAATCCTTTATATAAACCAAAGTAACCCTAGTGATAGCATAACTTATGTAATTGGAGAGAAGCGTTTGATAGCAATGAGGAAACATGGCCCCTTTCTAACAATATATCCTGTCATATCATGGTGGTTAATTCCTATAAATTCGTCAAGGTAGATTAATTAACTTGACGAAGTCTTCACAGATTTGAGAGTTAGTAATGAAGATTTATTGTTAAATTCGTCACGATGGCCCAACTAACCTGCTTCATCATCGCCTATTATCCCTCACTGATACCCCGCCACTTTATACCAATAGCGCAGGCAGGGTAAACATTCCATTATCATCTGTTAAAAAAAATCCTTACGGATCATCCCTCACTGGTACCCCGCTATATAATCTGAGAACCGTTTTAATTAAGTAAAAATTGCAAAAAATCAAAGTCTGCTGCGACATAGGTATTAAAATCATAACAAAGTGAAATCACGCTGCGTTCGAGCTGCGCATATATTTAATCCCTCTACAGTTTCTAGTTCCACGTTTGTGAAATGTAATTGGATTTAGAGTCGCGTGGCAAGGGCTTCCTAGACACGAGACCTTCGTTCGTCGGATAAGGACACGATTTAAAAAAAAACCTATTGTAAATTATAAATAGATAAACCGGAGAGGAAAAGGATTATTAGTAATGGAGACTGAGAATCCCATTGCTAGCAATATACCCAACCAGGTCGACCTCCTCGCGGTTCCCCCTGGAAACTATCATGGTTAATTCCTAATGAATTGATCATGATGGGCTAACTGGTCTGTTTTCATTCTCATCTATCACCCTTCACTGGTGCTCCGCCAGCGTATCCCATTAGCGCAGGCGGGGTTATCATACCATTTTCACCCATCAAAAAAAAAAAAAATAGATAAACCAATTCATATACGTGTAGGTATACAAAATTGTAAGCAATCTGTGCGTATTTTAAGTACGCATAATATCGGTATTGCACCAATATCGATATATTAAGTTTCTCACGACATTAATGGCGGGAAAACGGTCATTATCTATTTCGATATTGCACATACCGGTCGGATGCTTATATTAATTTCAATTGGGTTTTTCATTTTTATATTTAATATTAGATAACAGATATTTAACATATTCGTTATTGGGCTAATATTTAGATATATTTTTTTTAATGGATGTCTATGGAATGGTACCTCGCCCGCGCTAACGGTATACGCTGGCGGGACACGTTAATTTTTTTTTTTTATTTGTGGAAACTCACAAAGGCATATCGTGCTGGCTTTAATAAATAGATTGGTATATATGTAGGTATGTTGTGTTTTTTTTTTAATTTTTTATTTTTAATGAGTGAAGATGAAATGGTAGCCCCGCCTGCGATATCGATATACACTGCCGGGGTACCAGTGAAGGGTGACAGGTGAGGATGAAGGCAGGTCAGTTCGCTCATAGTGACCAATTAACAATTATGGTTTCCAGGGAGAACCGCATGAAAGTCAACCTGGTAGGGTGTATTGCTAGTAATGGGACTGTTAAATCTCATTACTAACAATCCCTTTTTCCCCCAAAATATGTTGTGGTTAATGGCAACAAGCATTGGTAAGCTCACGAGGTATCACTAGTATCTTCGTTGGCCCTTTAAAATAGAAGTGTATGCACTCTTCGATCTAACTTTATGTATATCTGAAATCTCCGCTCTTTATTTTGAGGTGGGCATAATGCCATCTGGGTGGGCATGGACAGCTCGGCTACTACTAATTAAATTTAATCGAGTGGCATCGACGTCATTTGCAGACGACTTTTTTTTAGGTAGATAATTTATTTACTTGCAAAAACATTTGAAAGATATAATTTTATATTTCTGATACAGATATGGTGGCAACCAATGCTTTGTTTTATTCAAAGAGATTTTAAAAGCAATCTGTTTCAATGTTCATTAAATTACAAATGAATAAAACTTTAATGGTACCTAATTTTTTTTCACAAACGAACAATAAATTTGTTAGTAAATCTATTAACTTGTCAAAATAAAGTTATAAACAATAGCGAGCGACGCTATTGGAAATGCTAACTGAATTAAAATCTGCGTTCGTCTCGAGTCTGTAACTGCCCCGCCCTAGTACGCAGGGCGGCCGGCCGCCCGCCCTTAGTATCATTTGCGTTCAGCTCTGTCATACACGTTCCTTACGCATACACAAATAAAAAAATAACATTAATACATTTCTTTAGTAAAAAAAATAATAATATAAACTCGATGAATACGAACTTTCGAATACATTCGAAATTTGAATATAGGAAGTGTTAAAAGCCAGTATTTCGTGTGTTTTTTTTTTATAAATTTGAAATAGGTATAGGTACTCCGATAAGACAGCTACACTACAAAGCTTTGAATCAGAAAACATTAATTAACTAAAGCGTTTAGAGTCAGTGATTTGTTTAATTAAAAAGACACTATTCATTTAAGTGATCACTAGAATTTAAGTGTAATTGTTAAACAGTTTAACGTAACGAAAAGTGATTAGAAATTGTATGTTTTTTCTTGTCAGACTTGTTACAAGTTGATCGATTTAAATAGACGATATATTTTGATAATAGTTTATTTAGTATAAAGTAGAAAATAAACGGCAGTGCAACAGGTGATCGAAACGACCACACTTGACATGATTCTTTACGATGTAAGTAACATTATAATACACTAGTATAAACAATGATAATAGAAAAAAAATTTTATTCAAATAAACTTAATAATAAGTATTTCTGAATTGTCAATTTTTTATGAATCTATCGACTAGTTCGGAATGCAATTTCAGCTGAGAAGAACAGACAAGAAATACAGCTGTTGCATTTTCAAATAAAAGTTTACAACAAATAAATATGAATGAATGAATAAAATGATTATCACAAACGATGCATTGATAAAAAGATAGAAAATATGATATAATTTATTATTATTATTATTATATTTTAAATCAAAATTATAATAAAATAGTAGAAGACAATGTCATTGCCCGGGTCTGTTTGTTTCTCCATTTACTTTCTACAAACGATGCAATAGATTTTACTATTAGCAAAATATTTTTTATTATGAATCGCTCGTATTTTTACTCGTTTATACATTTTGCATCCCAAGCAAATGAAGCCGTAGCAGGTCACTAGTCCTATGAATAAAAAACCCAAATAATTGTAAATAACAAATAATAAAAGTGGTAACCGTCGCCTATAGACATGAGCAGTACCATGGACATAACATACTCTGTTTCGCCTATGATACCCCCATGCGTTACCATTCCTGAGGACTCAGGTGTTATTCCTCTGTACACTGTAAATTCACGCCATATCCCACCCTTCAAACCGACACACAGCCATGCATACAAAACTGCTTCACGGTTGAAACACGAATGGCACAGAGATACCCAAGCAATCGACTTTTGTACAAAGTCTCCCTTTGGTATAAATATATTGTTACTCATTCATGCAAAAACTACTGAACGGATTTGAATGAAATTTAGTACGCGGATAGGTTATAAGCTAACTTAGAACATAGAATACTTTATACTCTGATTTACGCGAGTAAAGCCGCGGGATTCGGCTAGTTATACAAGAAATATGATTATGCACAATTAATTAAAAAAAATAATCTAATTATAATTAATTTACAAAATTTGATTTTATCCTTCTAATATAAAAAAAATAGAATATTTTCTATTTTTTTTATATATTATATATGTTTATTTCCAACTCAAATATAAGTGTTTAAAGTTTCAAAAGTTTCTGATGATAGGAGATATTTGACAAACTAATATATTAAAAGCGGTGGTCAGTTTTCGAGTGTTGGCAGTCACACACTTTCTACCATCGTACGGCTCGCCATCGACAGGGAGTTCACCCTCATACCTTACAGCCTAAATGGTCGCGTACAACGCGCTTTCAGAGATGTTTTCTCCCACGAACACTCAGATTATGAAATACCTGCCCTGCCGAGGTTTTCTCAAGATGCTACAGCATGGGATTCTTCAAAAAGGGGGTAAAGAGGTTTCTTTAGGATCGGCAACGCATGCGTAATACCTCTGGTATTGCAGGCGTTCATAGGCTACGGTAACCGCTTACCAACAGGTGGGCTGTATGCTTGTTTGCCACCTCAGTGGTATAACAAAAAACGCACATACTAATGGTAGTGGAATTAAACAAAATAATTTTAATCAAATAACCAGTAATATGGACTTCCTTAAGATAACACCTAGTTCAATAAATTCATTATTATTATTACAACCATTCAAATGGCCGGCAGCATACCTGCAATGCCGCTGGTGTTGTGGGTGATCATGGACAGCGGTAGTCACTTATCATCAGGTGAGCCGCATGATCGTTTGCCCTCTGTGTTGTAAAAAAAAAACCATTAATTGTCCACATCTAAACATAGGTTACTAAAATATTTGAGTGGAAATAATTACAAGGTTATTTTTATACACCAGAGGGAGACTTTGTACAAAAGTCGTTTGCTTGTACACCTCTGTCCCATTCGTGTTTCTACCGTGAAGCAGTTGTGTTTGCATGGCTGTGTTTCAGTTTAAAGGGTGTGATATGGCGTGAATTTACAGGGTACAGAGGAATAACACCTGAGTCCTCAGGAATGGCAACGCATGGGTGGTATCATGGGCGAAACAGTATACTGTGTTATGTCCATGGTACTGCTCATGTCTATAGGCGACGGTTACCACTTTCCATCAGGTGGACCGTCAGCTTGTTTGTCATTCTAAGTTGTATAAAAAAGGAATATAATACTCCTCTGGTCGAGCTATTACCGAAGGATAATTAATAACTCTTAATAACTCTTCACAAGCACTATATCTCTATATGGTCACATACATAGGAGTAAAAAGTTGCAGGGGCGTGCCATGTTAACGTGGACAATCTGTACATCGTTGTATCACTAGCATTTATAGAAGGTTTATACATATGTCAACAATATCCTACTTAATATTCTCCTCATGTACATAATATATGAGACGAGAAGCTTTCGAAGAATACACAAAAAAAAAGGGTTGAAATCCATTCTAATATTTAATAAGAAAAAGTGTTGTTTGTCGAATATGCGCCTCGATAGATGGATAGGACACCCGTCAATGTGTCACAAAAATCCAAATTGTTTTTGATATACTACGTACCAGTTGGCAGTGATCTCAAATATATATATATATATATATATATATATATATATATATATATATATATATATATATATATATATATATATATATATATATATTTAATATTTTACTGATTTTTATGATATTTTTTTGCATATCGAGTAAGTCTGAGAATCAGCCAACATCTATTTTTCATACCCCTCAATGATAAGAGCGACCTACCCCAAAAATTTTTTTTTATTTTTTATGAATTTCATTTTTATTTTTATTTTATTATGATTTAGCATTGAAAAATACATACAAATTCCAATTTTCACGCTTTTACGATCAACTGTTTTTTATTCGCGATTTTTATATTCCGCAATATGGTTGCAAGATGGTGATCGGGTATAATAATTGTAGTATGATAAATTTTCATGTACAGTTCTCGAAATAAAGTATATGGTAAAACAACGTTTGCCGAGTCAGCTAGTTACTGTATAAAATTACATTGATTTTAAAAATTACAATAATTACAATACAATATTCAAGTCCATAAATAAAGTTATCATTCATTCAAAATCAAGAAAAGCATTCCATTCTTTAGCAGTTTGCTTTAAGAACAACTACGGCTGACCGTAGCATATCTGAGTCCATAGGGTAAATTGTTTGATGGTGAGCTTAGAAATGGAGTGTCAAGTGATTTACGCAGGCCTGATTAGACTTAATATTTTGACGCCAGATCTATAAATGTCATCACCATATCAGCTTCTAATTGTCCACTGCTGAACATAAGCCTCCCCCTATTAGGGCTACCTATCAGTCAAAGTTTAAGTGTTACATTGAATTTTATACCTCAAAGCAAAATACAACATAATTCAAAACAATTGGAGCAGTCTGACGGATGGAATACCCGTCTATTCCATGCTT
This sequence comes from Galleria mellonella, assembly GCF_026898425.1. Taxonomy (NCBI): domain Eukaryota; kingdom Metazoa; phylum Arthropoda; class Insecta; order Lepidoptera; family Pyralidae; genus Galleria; species Galleria mellonella. The sequence continues at coordinate 5,758,695 of NW_026442162.1, read as the reverse complement.
AAACTTGTTAACTAACAAGTTTGTTATATTATATGAAAACAAGCGCCATATGAAATAATAATAAAATATTATCAATTTAGGAGAACAAATAACGAATTCTCCAATTATAGTTTTGCTAAATGGAGACTCAATTTTTTTGTTTCCAAGGTAAATTTAGTAAGCTTAGATTTTATTTATTTATTTATAGGATTACCAACATAAGATACAGCTACAATAAAGCTAAATTTTAATACAATACACTGGCAGCTCAGATCTCACTGTTCTTACATTTATAGGCATCATGCCTTGCAGAACACAAGGCATGCTGCATCATCATGCAGCATGCCTTGTGTTTGACAAACATTAAAATATAATTAAATTATTAAATGAGTAAAGATATTAACAATATAAATAATAATATAATATAAATAATGGAAATTGTATTCAAATTATTATAAAATATAAATAAATATAATGTAATGGGGAGGTATATCAACACTTTAATTTAGTCATGAATACAGAGTGACTATCGTTGTGAATATCAAGTTCAGGCTTGGTTTTTACAATATCGTTATACAGTTATATATATATATATCGTTATATATAAAGCATCGAGTCTCAAAATCGGGTCAACTTGTCAGCTAATTGTCAAATTTTTGACAATTACCTGACAATTGATAAATGATTTTTGCTGATTCGTTTTTTTTTTAACAATGTTCTATACATTTACGCACATAATATATCTTGACGTATTATTTAATAAATAAAATTAATATTTGCGCATTAAAAAGGAGCAGAATTTATAAGACAAAATAAATATAGAAGTTATAAAGGAATCATTCATAACTATTTATCACGCAAAATTGTATGAGTGTCGTAAGAAGCGACTAAGGGAGGGCAAAGCATGGGCAGCTCTCTCTTAAAACATCCCCAAAGCCTAATTACGGTTGCCAATCCCTTTGCCAAGCATGACAAATACTGGTAAAACCCCCCAAAGAAGAGGGCTATGCTTAGCAGCGGACAGTTAAAGTCTGATATGATGATGATTATCAATATTATATCCTGCAAACGTAAATCAATTGCGCAAGCGAAAATTCCATTCCATTTACAATTCCTAAAAAGTTAAGAGAGGGACTGGCTGAAAACCAGCTCTGTGCAGCTGTTCACATTGCGTTGGGACACTCACAGCATCAGCTGAACCGGTTTCTTTTGCCGAATATGGAACACTTTTTGTATATGTTATTTATATTTTATATTGTAACTGTAAGGCAATAAATGTTTCTATTCTATTCTATTCTATACTAAAAAAATACTATGGTATAGGCGTGGCGTAGGTGACAGATCATCATTTTCCAGCAGGTGCGCCATCTTTTTCCCCATTCTAAGTGACATTATGAAAAAAACGCGCCTTATTTAGATCTAGTCTTACTCGAAGGTGTTCCGAAGACCTGCAAGTGTATTGATCTCAATTTGATGCATAATCTATGAAGATATTAAATTGCAGTTAAGAGCACGACCACGTCAGTTTTCAAATAAAAAACCGCATCATAATTAGGTTATTTGTTTAGAAGCTACACACAAACAAATATATAGATACACAGATATACAGACATGTTAGATTTATAACGCCCCTCTGACGCAAAAAAGCGTCAAAAGTTAAAAAATATTTTTTCGGGAAAATCACTGCCATTTTGGATAACAAAAGTAGTTTTGCCCTCGCGTCTAACTATAATATACCGACGACGATCACCGCCCACGACAATTTCGGGGTTTCATATCATATCCTTTTGAAAAGTAATATTTAGAGCTTACCCGAATATTCAGGGGGCTATGGGCTTGTTACGTCATATGACAGTATGGGTACGTAAATATAGATAAGTGCGAGACCTCTGTAAATAGATTATGAACGGCTCGGCGCATCCGTGCAGGGCGTAGGTCAAGTTCAGATCGATAACACTTGCAGGTCTTCGGAAAACCTTCGAGTAAGACTAGATTTAAATAAGACACGTTGCTTTCATAATGTCACAAAGAAGATGGCGCACCTGATGAGAAATTGTGACTGACGTCTATAGTACTTTTTAATGATTGAAAATGGAATGGTAATCTCGCTTGCGCAATTGATTTCCGTTAGCAGGATATATCATTAATATGTACGGTTATTTGGTCAGAATTACTTTGTTTAATTCCGCTACCATTAGTATGTATGTGACTGCTAACATTCGAAGATTGACCACCACTATTAGAAGTTCCATAATCTTACAAATTAGCCGTCAATTTCCAACTGTTGATGCCAAACTTCGGGTGTTGGCAGTCACAAATGCTAATAGCACTACTAATGTTAGCAGAATTAAACAAAAAAATTTTAACCAAATAACCAGTGGTATGAACTTGGCAAGATAGGATTATCACTGGTACCCCACCAGCTTATACCGGTAGCTCAAACGGTGTTAACATTCCATTTTCATTCAATAACCCCTACCCCTCCTATATTTAGGAATTGCTTAATCATTTTATCTGCCGTCAACTGTCTACTGGTGAACATAGGCCTCCCTCATAATGAGGGTTTTGCCAGTAGTTATCACGCTTGGCAGGTGGGTTGACAACCACAGTTAGGCTTTTAGTGATGTTTAAGTGGGACGCTTAATTACTTAATTGCTTAATGGGTACCATAAAATATACTAACAAAATTGTCATATCTTGAAACCCTATAGCTAACTTCATTGCCATATCCCATTCATTTAATTGAATTACAACTTCGCACGCACAAAGCAGCTTGGCGACAAAAATACGAATGGGACAGAGGTACCCGTGTAGACAATTTCAGACAAAGTCTCCCTCGTGTAACATCAGTAACATAATTAATCTTACGCTGGCCGGTGGCTTTTGATAGAATTCCAGTGGTCGGTATAAATTACTAGGGCTTTTTGGATCTGCCGAGATTGAGGTCGCTCTATAAAGCGTGTGCCGTACTAAACATTTTTGGTGTATCCAGATTGTTTAGATCGTACTAGGATTGACCTCCCGACGTCAATTAGTAATCCTCTTAATATAATTACTGAATCACAGCTCTGTTGCGATCTTACAAAACAATTGAATAGTTTTTTTTTGTTAGACGCCATAATCCCTAGAGTCCGTTTAGGGACAATTAAAGGAGAAGATGTATCTTTAATTTCGGGCCATAAAAGTTGTAGGCCCGTGATGGATATATTTACTGATAGTTTTTTAAGCGACTTTCAAAACGAGACGGAATCCTGAACCGATTTTAATTATACATTTTGAAATTTATTATATGAGCGTTTTGATAAATTTTTTATGCAACTTAGAATGCCAAATAAACGGACGGCCCACCTGATGAAAAGTGATAATTGTCGCCTATAGACATGAGCAGTACTATGGATATAACAGAGTATACTGTTTTTTCCATGACGTCCCCCATGCTTGCCATTCCTGAGGACTCAGGAATTCTTATATTAGTTTGTAACTTTGCGGTTTTTGAGGTGATAAGACCTGTTTTTTTTATACTACTGTGGTGGCAAATAAGCATACTATGAACGGGGTTACCGTAGCCTATGGACGCCTGTACCACTAAAAATATCACGCGTGCGTTGCCGACCCTTAAGAAATCTTAATACGACCTTTTTGAAGAACTCTACGCTGTAACCTCTAGAGAAAGTCTCTGCAGGATCATCAATCCGTTTTGTATGGCTCCAACTATTATTCGTTAAGAAAGGTTTTTTAAACGAGGTAAACAATGAATGAGTCGTAAGTATCTACGATTTGTGTGACAAATGATCAACTACAACCTACACAATTGAAAACAAATTCATTTAAGTTCAGAGGGAGACTTCAGAGTACAAAAGTCGATTGCTTGGGTATTGCTCTGTACCATTCGTGTTTCAACCGTGAAGCAGTTGTGTTTGCATGGCTGTGGCTGTTTCGGTTTGAATGGTGGGATATGGCGTGAATTTACTGGATACAGAGGAATAACACCTAAGTCCTCAGGAATGGCAACGCATGGGCGGCATCATGGGCGAAACGGTATACTCTGTTATGTCTATGATATTGCTCATGTCTATAGGCAACGGTTATCATTTTCCATCAGGTGGGCCGTCAGTTTGTTTGCCATTCTAAGTTGCATAAAAAAAGTATATTGCTGGTAATGGAGCTGTTAGAAAATTGTAACTCTTTGCAAGCAGGTTGGCAACCGCAGTTAGGCTTTTAGAGATGTTTTAAGAGGGACGCTGCTGCCCATCCCTCGCCCTCCCTTAGTCGTCTCTTACGACACCCACGGGAAAGGAAGGGGTGGTCCATTCTATGCCGATACCTACACGGCGATTTGATAGAATTAGTTATATTTAGTTATCATAAGAAAAAATCACAACTTGCATTTTAGATATATTTCAAGGAAAAATGATGGCAATGGCCGGAAAGAAGCCATATAGTATATTTGAAAAAAGAAAAAGAAATATTTTTATTTTTTCATACCATTCTTGTATCTCTTGATGTAATATTTAATGACTATAATTTTGATATGTAAATAAATATTAAAAAAAAAGACACTAGTGGAACTATAGAAGTGGTATCATTTTGGAGTAGGTCATCTAGATGACGTGGACTTACACACACACATATATATATATATATATATTCTTTATTGCACTTGTAAATGACATTGTTAATGCATTTATAAATATATTGTGAGCAAGGGTTGACTTTTCTCTGACAGAGATCTCTTCCAGTCAACCCAATACAGAGAAAGTATGTCGTTAGCGGGCAGCTGAAGTGCTACAACTATTAATATTTAGAATACATAAACAAATATACAGTTAAATAAAATATTAAAATATATAATAAAATATTATATAAATACATATACTATAAATAAATATTAATAAATATAATAAATTTATTGAGTTTTTCGAAATGGATAAGAATCACTTGCTTATTAAAACAGCGAGTCAGGCCTCGTCGTTTACGCGTAAGGAGGTCGCTTTACCTGGGTCTTTCGCTGGGCCGAACTTTCCCTTTTATTATCTTATATTTACGTCGAAAGAGATAAAAAATTTAAGACAGCTCAGCATTTTGAGTTAAAAATAGACTTACCTAAACAAATTCCTTTCATTTCCTAAAGTACTCGCAGGTCATATGAGGTGCTGGCGATCGCCATCCGCCGTTCATCACTTGTACTTAGCTATTAGAGCGAAGGACAAGACAATAAATGTTGAAATGATACTCTGTTATGAGGGGTTGGAGTTCAAATTCCAATGAATTCGAGAGATGGAGGTGTGAGGAGTGGCGCGGAGCGGCGCGCGCAGCATCATACGCGTAGGGATGTCCGCTCACGCTGAGTTAAGAATAGATGATAATTTTCAATTATTTGGAAGCACAGGTTTTATCAGTGATGTTTCAGTATGAAGCGAAGATCCAAATTTGCCTTATTATAAATTCATTATTATTTATTACGTATTACTTGTTGTTTTGTAAAAATAAAATCATGATTAAATAAAAATACTTAATTATGTTATTTTTTTGTATTTTTTTTTAATTATTATGGCTATAATCTCTAATTCATTATCTAATTTCTAATAACGAATGGAAACGCGGTGTGTACGAGGCATTTTGACTTGAAAAATTTTTACAAATATTTATGAAAATTAAAGTTTAAATGATTCAAAAAATAAAATAAATTTATAATAGATATGAGATAAAACATAGCAAAGGGGAGAAACGAGACAATTATTGCCATAAATCGTAATGATGAAAGCTCGAAATGCCAGGCATTTAACGCGCACCCCTTCACTACAGCGTTAGTGCTTACCCTCCCGAGAATGGAGGCAAACGTGACGCCGCCGTTTCGCGGCTAAAATTCCCATATTTCAATTATAAATTAAAAAGAATTAATCTATGAATCACATATTACGTGTTAAATAAAAATAATATGTAAGTGAACAGTGGCAAAATGGGTGTGGACAGTCTACCTCCGCGGTCATCTGTGAGTATATATTTTTCACGTACCCCTAGCCTGATGTTTTGACATTTTGAATGCAGTAAAATTTGTGCTGTACACATTTACATGTTACTGCAGGTGTCTACCTGCCTGTTATTTATAGAAACTGTTTTATTTTTATTCTTTACCACTTGTGTGTAACGCGGACTTCACGCTATATCCCAGCCAACCTTTAAATATCATTTAAGCATTGAAGGTTAACTGGGAGGGAATATATCTCTTTGTTGACCTTCAACCTTTAATTAAACAGATTTCAAACTAATAATAACATACAATATATATATATATATATATATATATATGTGTGTGTGTAATCATTAATCACATATTGCTAATTTGAATATTAATAAATAAAACAACTAAATACTCGGATAACATTAGCGTAGATAAAAAATAATCAAAATGGTTACCTTACTAAATCAATTAAATTCGTTTTTAAATTAAAAATGTAAAATCTACAATCCAGAGCAAGCAGGAGATGAATGATAGGTTCAATCTATTATCTTTATAGGCGGCCGTTCTTGGGTAAAACGTCGAGTATTAAAATCCGTCTTAAAAAACGTACATTTAATTTCTTTTGAATAAATCACCCTATTATTATTTATTTTTTAAATAAATAGGCACGAGTATAATATTTGGGTTAATCTTTTTTTTTAAACATCACCAAACTGTGGTTGCCAATTCACGTGCCAAGTGTGGCAACTACTGGTAAAACCTTCCTTTGTGGGCGAGGCATGTGTTCAGCATTGGTCAGTTAAGGGTTGATATAATGATTCCTATTTTTGCATTACATTGACGAATTGCGTATATCATAGTGTGTATTGAGTAAAAAGGTTAAGATATTTATAGAAAAGGTAGTATTGAGAGACACTGCATCTGTATATTCATATTGAAAGAACAAAAAAAAGAAAAGAAATCATTGGCTTCAAGAAGATGCATTGTCTCCAAACCTGACGCTGCTTATTTATTTTGACTCAACTTGGAAAAGCAAGCTGACGGCTGACTTGATGCAAAATTGGAAAATCGTATTGACATGAACAGCGTTATGCTTTGCACAGATACATCATTTATAATTATTAATACAGTCATAACAGGTCTACGGTCGACTGGTAGATAACGCCATATTTTTTTTTATACAACTTAGAATGGCAAACATGCTGACGGTCCACCTGATGGAAAGTGGTAACCGTCGCCTATAGACATGAGCAGTACCATGGACATAACAGAGTATACTGTTTCGCCCATGATACCCCCCATGCGTTGCCATTCCTGAGGACTCAGGTGTTATTCCTCTGTACCCTGTAAATTCACGCCATATCCCACCTTTCAAACCGAAACACAGCCATGCAAACACAACTGCTTCAAGGTAGAAACACGAATGGGACAGAGGTACCCAAGCAATCGACTTTTGTACAAAGTCTCCTTCTGGTAAATATGGTATGTCCATATGGTGTTAAGTCCGCCATTTATACTATTTAGGTATATTAAAGTTTAATAAATAAATTGCTGATTTCCTTTCCCGTGGGTGTCGTAAGACGACTAAGAGAACTAAATGGTCGAGGGATAGGCAGCTCTATAAACATCACCAAAGCGGTGCTCTATATACTGGATACTGCTCATGTTTATAGGCGACGGTTACCACTTTTCATCAGGTGGGCCGTCAGCTTGTTTGCCATTCTAAGTTGTATAAAAATAAAAATAAAAATAATACTAGAAAACGAATTGTTTTTTTTTTCTTTTTTATTGTTGTTTTTTAACTATTATTGTTGGTAATAAAGACTTTATCTATCTATCTATGTATGTTTAGCAAAAGACGGTCAATGACTTATATAATAATAAAATAAATAAATAAATTTAAATAAATAAATACTATATAGTATATAATGTATATTCAAAGGTTTTTTTTAATGGATGAAAATGGAATGGTAACCCCGCCTGCGCTAACGGAATACGCTGGCGGAGCACTAGTGAAGGGTGATCGATGAGAATGAAAACAGGCCAGTTGATGATGAATTCATCAGGAATTAACCATGATAGTTTCCAGGGAGAACCGCGAGGAGGTCGACCTGGTTGGATATATTGCTAGCAATGGGATTCTCAGTCTCCATTACTAACAATCCCTTTTCCCCATATATCCAAAGGTTGTCTGGAAGAGATTGCTTTTAGCGATAAGGCCGCCCATTGTTTTCTCATTGTGATTATTTCTTGTAATTGTTTATATTCATAATAAGTTTACTATTACAATCTTTTGGAGGAAACAATAAAGTGTATCTATCTATCTATTTATGTAGTAATATTATCGGCAACAAGATTATTAATATAGAATCAGTAGGCGCAACTAATCCGAGCAAAACTGCGGCTTACTGGGATTACATCAGCAAGATGGCTTTGCAAACAAATCGATGAATTACCAGAAATGTGTATAATTATTTAGCGCCCTCCATGTTTGCCAGTATACCGGGAAACATTACTTAATTATAATATCCATGCAATAAATATTGTTAGCGTTCATTTAAAATTGGAGTCCTTGCTAAGCCTTGTTAATATTATAAATCTGTCAGTTTGTAACGATGAATAGAATTTTGTTACTTTTTCACGTAAAAACTACTGAATGGATTTACATTTTTTTTTGCTGGGTGAAAATTGTATGGTAACCCCGCTTGCGCTAACGGGATACGCTGGCGGAGCACCAGTGAAGGATGATAGATGAGAATGAAAACAGACCAGTTAGCCCATCATGATGAATTCATCAGGAATTAACCATGATAGTTTCCAGGGAGAAACGGGAGGAGGTCGACCTGGTTGGGTATATTGCTAGCAATAGGATTCTCAGTTCTACATTACTAACAATCCCTTCCCCCTCTCATTTCGGTTGTATTGTTTTTTTATTTTTTTATTTTTGTTACCTCATAACTCCGTTAGTTGTGAACCTATTTGGATTTTTTTTTCTCTAAAAGTATATTTTAATACTTATATAGATTGGTTCCAAAGAATTTTTATCAAAATCGGTTTAGAATTTGAGCTTTTTTTTTTTTAATCAAAATAACTGGTTTTGTTACAACTGAAATCATTTTCTTCTTACATTATGCTGCGGAAACATCCCTCCATTTGGCGCGAAATGTAATCCACTTGGTTTCATGAATATTATTCGACGTATGTTTGTTTACATTATTGCTAAAATTATATCAACATATTAGCCGGTGACTGACTACTATTGAACACAGGCCTCCTCCATAAGGGAACCCCCCTTATGGGGGAAACCTATATTGCTAGTGTTTGCCATGCTCGGCAGGCGACTTAGCCACCACAGTTAGGCTTTTGGTAATGATAGTTTAATTTATTCAGCTTAATAACAGCACGGCATGTATCATTGCACATATGTATAGATTATAAGTGTACAAATCTTTCAAATCCAAAGTATTACTGTAGTCTAACTATGTATTGTATAACTAGTATTGTAGTTTTTATAAATTTTCAACCTAATAATAATATGTTATGAATACGCGTGTCGTGGCTGCCTTTAATTGAGGCAGCATTTTATAATGAATGAATGAATGAATGAGTATACTTTATTTCCATTATACAATATAGGAAATAAGCAAGACAATTTACAAACACAACGATACAGTTGTATAAGTACAGTAAGGCGGTGTTATTGCTGAGAGCAATCTTTTCATGACAACCTTAAGGTAATGGACTAATTGTTGTACAAGTAGGTATGATAGTGCTGTATAATTAAAAAAAGCATCTTTTGCAAATTAAAAATATATGAAAATTATATACATATATACACACATACACACATACACACAGACATATACATACAACCTTATTATCATGTATTTTAAGTAAATATAAATGTATGCTTTGTTGGTTGTCCTTAAATAAATAAATTATTTAAGAGGGACGCTACTGCCCATCCCTCGACTACTAAGTTCCCTTAGTCGCCTCTTAAGACACTTACGAGAAAGGAATGGATGGCTTACTCTATGCTGGTACCACACGTCTACTATTACATAAATATGTATGATACGGGGTAAATACGCAATGTTTTTGTTATTGTTTTGATCAAATTCTAAGTACGTAATAGTGTTATGTTTATTTTGCTTCTGTTATCTAAACAAGTAACTGTCGATCGATATGTTTATTTTATGCTACGATGAGAGATATCTGATGATGGTGATGAGGTTCTTAGTAGTCTGGGTTGTGACCTTACCAGAGGGAGACTTTGTACAAAGTCGATTACTTGAGTACCTCTGTCCCATTCGTGTTTCAGCCGTGAAGCTGTTGTGTTTGCATGGCTGTGTTTCGGTTTGAAGGGTGGGATATGGCGTGAATTTACTGGGTACAGAAGAATAACATCTGAATCCTCAGGAATGGCAACGCATGGGAGGTATAATGGGCGAAACAGTATATTCTGTTATGGCCATGGTACTGCTCATGTCTATAGGCGACGGTTACCACTTTTCATCAGGTAGGACGTCAGCTTGTTTGCCATTCTAAGTTGTATATAAAAAAGCAATTTCAGCCAAGAAGAACGGGTAGGAAACTCAGCTATTGTTGTAAAAGTTTATATATTTTTATCTGTATGTATTTTATATATGTTTATAGTGTTATTTGGTATGATAGTTATTATTATGTCAATTTATATAAATAGACATACAATACAATTTTTTTGCTATAATTTATGTTTGCCACCTCTGTCCTTCATACGTTTTCTGTTTGTACCTAATGGTCAACTGGTAGAGAATGCCATACGGCATTGAGCTCGCCACTTGTAGAAATTTATACTCGTATTGTGCAGTAAAGGATAAATAAATAAATAAACAGAGTATATTGTATCCCTCGTGATACATGATATTCTTCATGCGTTGCCATTCCCGAGGACTAAGTTGTTGTCTCTGTATTCTGCAATTTCATTGCCTGGTTTTCCAGTTTGAAGACTAGGCATTTAATTATTTATTGGGTACATTAAGATTTCTTCTGGGTTGGCAACGCGCACGTGACACCCCTACTGTTGCAGGCGTCCATAGCCTACAGTGACCGTTTACCATCAGACGGGCTGTATGCTTGTTTGCTACCTTTGTGGTAGTAATAGTAAAATCATAAGCCGAAGATGCGTGTTGCTCAATTTATTTGAAAAAAAAAAACAAACGTATTTCGACAAAATTATTTGATGTTACAGATATAACAAATCCCTTCCTACACTAAAACCGAGTACACCATCAGAAATAAAATAAAATAATATCAGAAAATGGCATCAGAATGCTATTTTTGTTAATTCTCGTTTTAACCGACATGCATGAAGGAGGATTCGTCGGAATGTTTAATTTTTTTTGTTATTTTTTTTATATGTACCAATTGGGAAATTTTTTATTTTGTTTGAAAGGCTCTATTTTCAAATTGGGCTCAAAGAAATTCTATTGAGACCAGCAGTAGTTTAGTAGTAATTTTATAAATAATAATATTATATTTAGCCACGACTGAATTTGTTTTTGTTTTTCCTGGAACACAATCTTAAATTATTTCGACACGAGTAAAACCCTTAAATTGAAATTTAACCAGAGTAAATTAGACTCTATTGCCTATAATATAGAGTTAAAAACTGAGATATAGTTAAATCTATATTTGTGCTCAATATATTAGAATGAGCTACGCGTATCTACGCGATACGTAGCACGTGCTACGGCCGCCGCCGCACATAACTACGCGTCTACGGCGTAGTCATCTTTATTCTACAACGCTTATGTTCACATTTCTTGGCTTCTTTTCTTTGTAGTGACATGTAATAGATTACCTGATTATGATTCTAATTTTCAACCGACTTTAACAAAAAGGAGGTTTATAATTCGGTTGTATATTTTTTATGTTTCTTACCTCATAACTTCGTCAGTAGATAAACCGATTGGAAAAAATATTTTTTATCTGAAAGGACATGCTTATAGATGGAACTCATAGAAATCCGATTAGCAGTTTAGTTTTTAAATTAAAATAACTGGTTTTACTATAACTGAAGTCGGTTTATGTTGTGAAACATAATTAAATTAGAAATGCTAAAATAATATGACAGGTTTTTTTTTCATTTACATTTATTTATTTATACATTAAAAATAATTATAACATTATAACAGCAAAAGCCAAATCAATGTTATAAATCTAGTGTGCTAACATACAAAGATATAATAAATGTATTTAACCCGACTCTAGATATTTCTGAGCCGCTTCTAATATCTTTGGCTGGCTACTATTAAATATATCAATGATGTAATATATATATATATATATATATATATATATATATATATATATATATATATATATATATATATATATATATATATATATATATATATATATATATTAGCGTTGTTTTACCATATACATTATTTCTAGAACTATACATGAAAATTTATCCTACTACAATTATTATATTCGATTGCCATCTTGCAAGCCTATAGCTATATAAAAATCGTGATTAAAAAGTAGGGGTTGATGGAAAAAGCGTGAAAATATATATATATATATATATATATATATATATATATATATATATATATATATATATATATATAAAAAAATATTTAAAGGTTGGTTACCCTTATCATTATGAAAGCGGTAACCATCGCCCACAGACATTAATATTACTATGCACGTAACAAAGTATACTGTGTCGCCCGTGATATTAATTATATAATATAGTAATAAGTGTATGATATATTGAATTTTATATAATTTTATACCATTATTAATTTAACGTGTTGATGGTTTATGGTGTATATTAATTATTATAATCTCAGCCATTATCTGTCCACTGCTGAACATAGGCCTCCCCATAGACTACCACAAGGAACGGTTCTGAGCCTTATTAATTCTTCAAACCGAAGCCACAGCCATGCAAGCACAACTGCTTCGCAGCATAATATTAATAATATTCAAATCCCTCTGGTTTTTATTGTTATTCAATAGATATTAGATTTCATGCCAGGAGCTCAATACCACTGTTTATGCAGTTAGCGCGAGGATGGATAAGTAGATAAAATGGCATCCAAATTACCAGAGGGAGACTTTGTACAAAAGTCGATTGCTTGAGTACCTCTGTCCCATTCATGTTTCAACCGTGAAGCAGTTGTGTTTGCATGGCTGTGTTTCGGTTTGAAGGGTGGGATATGGCGCGAATTTACAGGGTACAGAGGAATAACATCTGAGTCCTCAGGAATGGCAACGCATGGGGGGTATCATGGGTGAAACAGTATACTCTGTTACATCCATGGTACTGCTCATGTCTATAGGCGACGATTACTACTTTCCATCAGGTGGGACGTCAGCTTGTTCGCCATTCTAAGTTGTATAAAAAAAATTTAATAACTACCGGTTTAACTTAAAATTAATTAGATTGAAAAAGCTCGACTATTTTCGGGATCATGTCGTGATTCTTAGTCGTGAGTGACTGTAACGCGAGCACAAGCTAGACAATCGCTCACGAATCGATCTCGAAACTAGTCGAGCTTTTTTGATCGATATAATGTATTTAGAATTAACATTTATTTATTTATTCATTAGTACATATATGTGTACATGGCGGACTTAATGCTGAAAGCATTCTCTCCCAGTCAACCGTAGGGAAGTGGCAGAATACACGAATGTGCGGTACTAGTAATTATTGATATACATACATACCTACGTGCTATAAATATCAAGAACAAGTAATTAAAAAAACATCTATATAATTATTTTACCTCCAGTTAACACATCTCAATTAATTAAAGGAGAACGATTTAATAAGAATTTTCCAGGTAGTAGGTAATATAAGGTGCACTGTAATAAATAAAGTTAGATATAGAGAGTGTAGCGAACTAAAAGGTATGGAAAGGCGTAAATTATACGCGTGGGTGTATTCCACGAGGCGTAAACGGTCGGATAATCGTTTGTGGAACAACAGGCGTGCCTCGGAATAAAGGTCTAATGATGAGGAGCAGGCTCGACCGAGGGGCGAGTCAGTTAATTTTATAAATACTTATAAAAATCGCTTATCCTATTATTTACCAGAGATGAGACTTTGTACAAAAGTCGATTGCTTGGGTACCTCTGTCCCATTCGTGTTTCTACCGTGAAGCAGTTGTGTTTGCATGGCTGTGTTTCGGTTTGAATGGTGGGATATGGCGTGAATTTACTGGGTACAGAGGAATAATACCTGAGTCCTCAGGAATGGCAACGTATGGGGGTATCATGGGCGAAACAGTATACTCTGTTATATCTATGGTACTGCTCATGTCTATAGGCGACGGTTACCACTTTCCATCAGTTATCTACACACAGCTGAAACTACTAAGTCTGAACAGCTCAAAAGGACATAAGTTTTGTACATCTATACTAATATTATGAACAGGAAAGATTTGTATTTTTATATGTATGTATGTTTCTAATAAATAAACTTAAAAACTACTTTGTCGATTCAAAAATTCTTTCACCATTAGAAAGCTACATTCACCTTGAGTAACATAGGCTATATTTATTGCTAGAAAATATTAGGGATCCTTACTAAAACTTTAGTAACGTAAGTCAAGGTGTAAAAAAATGCTATAAAATATCTTTCGTCGCGTGCGCTGCGAAAACTATTTAGTCGCAATAGCTCGTTTTAGCACACTTTTCTTAATTTTATTTTATTTTGTTTATTTAAACACAATTTGCTTACTTCACTTACAGTTTACCAAAATGTGTAGCGAGCCTTAAGTTCATATTACAAACTTAAAAAATTTAAAAAAACCTATTTAATTTGTTATTAAAAATATTAATATCTGGCTGTTGAACAATCAGAGAGTTGAGCAGAGAAAACAAACACTTTAAAGAAACAAGTTTAAAAACTTCATAAAAATTTAGTTTTCTATACCCACTGTGACATAGTTTGATTAATTACGATATAATACAAATATACTATTTATTTTCTATTGTATGATGAAGAAAAAGTGTGTCCGTATATTTTTTTATCGCCGTGTGGTCTAAACTAAACAACTGAACTGATTTTGATAAAATTTCTATAAAACTAATCTAAAAGTATATCCTTTCAAATAAAAAAAGAATTTTCCAGATCGATTTACAACTAACGATGTTATGAAGTAACAAACTTAAAAAAAAACTCAACCGAATTAGAAACTTTTTCCTTTTTTAAATCGGTTAAAATGCATTAAGGTAACCTCGTCGATTGTTACTTGCTGCTACTAACGAGGTCCATAATGTTCACTATAATAATATTATATTGTAGATATATATATCTTAATGCAAATAAATAAACATATGCATATCAGACAAATATGAATCAGAAGGTAGCTTAGTTTACATAGGGAGACTTTGTACAAAAGTCGTTTGCTAACATACCACTGTTTATTGTTTCTGAAACTAAACAGAAATGCTTACATAGCTGTGTTTCTCTTTTTAGAGTGGTTAATACCACTGTAAAATTACAGTATGGTTTACAGAACTGTAGTGCCTTATTAGTTTTTGATATATAATTTTTAAGAAAAATATTCATTTTCATTAGCAGAACACTCTCTTAAAAGATTGTTAACAATTTCAAGATCATCATGTACGTGGGGTAAATTGAAAAAGTTATTGTTAAAGTTAGGCGAAGGTTACAACTTTCCTACAGACAGGTGTGTTGTCAGTTAAAATAATTAAGTTACTTAAGGTTTCTGAATGGTACCCTGGTGGTCTTATGATCCATATTCTTTGGTCGTTCACGCTCTGGTATTTCATTAGCACACGAGCAAGTGTTTCTCGAGTCTACTTATATTTTCTGGTTAGTGATCTGTTATGTCTGTCGGTTATGTCTAGAAAGAAATGTTTTCTTTAGTGAACAGTAATGAGTCCGAATACCTTTTCTGATGCGTTTCGAAATTATTTGTGGATATTTTAAATATGATTATATTACGAAACTTTATTAATCATAGTTTTTCAATTCAGCAATTGTGGAAATCATACAAGTGTAAATTATAATATACTTCAAGTATGGCATTATCCAGTTATTTTTAATTAAAAAACTAGACTTCTGAATTAATTTTAATAAAATTTTTCGGCGGCCGACAGCACGCCTGCAATACCTCTCGTGTTGCGGGTGATAATGGACGTCAGTAGTCACTTATCATCAGGTGAGCCGCATGCTCGTTTGTCTTCAGATTTCTATTTTAGATAAAAAAAAATCAAATCTATCAAAAAAATACAATTTACTATCTGGTAACAAACTACTTCTTTTTTAAGTTGGTAGAAAAAGAGCCTGTATCTTTCTTCATCTCGAATAATATTTCATGACATTAGATTAATAGGTTAAGGTACCAAGAGGTAACAAATAAACCAACGCACTTTCATACTTAAAACATCAGTAAAAATGAGACTCGGTTTACACTTGCCTACGAGTATTACGTTCAAAAAGAAAAAAAGCTGTGAGACCCTTAAAATGACAGCCTTTTATTACGTCTACATCATTTTCAATTACTCATAAAACGTTTGAAGTATCTCTCTATTGGAAACAATGGTGGAATATCTCAAAGGGTACAAATTAAACAACACAGAAATGCTCAATTGAGTTTATTGACCTGCGCAGTACAGTCGTAGCGGAGTTTGTACATAAGTACTAGGTATACGTACAGATAAAGGACGTAGCCCTCAGATGTATTATTATTAGACATTCTATAAAGTTAGACAACTTAGCTCATTCGATTTCTTTTGATCTTTACACAGAAGATAAAAGGTAACGAGGAAAGTCTCTATTGATCTGTATGATTACAAAGATAAGGTAGGTACTTTTTAAGAGGATGAAATGGCATTGTAATTCCGCTTATGTTATTTATTTCCCCATGGGAACATTGTCTTTAATTACTGTTGAATTCATTATGATGAGCCACCTGTCTTCATTTTTACCTAATGTTACTATTTGGTACCCCATTAGTTTTTGTTTTTACAACACAGGGGGCAAACAAGCATGCGGCTCACCTGATGGTAAGTGACTACCGCCGCCCATGGTCACACACAACACCTACGGCATTGTAGGTGTGCTGCCGGCCTAAAAGGAATATGCTCTTTTCTTGAAAATTATGTTGTCGTATCGGTTCGGAAATACTGCTGCTGGAAGTTAGTGTGTAGGTATATCTTTACCATAACTGTTACTATGATATTCTATGAGCATTATACTATACTAGTGATCAGGTCTAGCTTCACACGGGTATTTTCGATTTTCGAAAATAATATATAATCTACATTACTGATATGAATGAATGAGTATATTTGCATTATACAATATAGGAAATAAGCAAGATAAGAAAATAATTGATAGAAATAATTTACATGGTACATTAGTCCTCACAATATCATGGAAATATAGTTATGTCCATGATACTGATAAAAAATCAGATAATTGTTTGCCATTCTAGATAAAAAAAAATTGACTTCTGACTACCCTTCTTTTAATGGTATTTGCTATTTATTTATTAATTAAGATATAATATTAAATAATAGTGATTGTAATGAACACACACAATGTATTTTATCTATATTTCTTTATTATTTTTTTCGATGGAATTTTGCAGCTCACTTTTGGCCACAACAGAATATCAGTGTTTTGCTCTTTTTAGGGGCAAAGCAATAAGCTGTGACCATTTTGTGTTACTGTGCACACGCGTGAAGGGAAAAATTTTTACTTATTGTATGCAGTTTTTTTAACTTTTTTCTCTGTGCATTTATGTCTATTGTTGTTTGTGTGTTGTAAGTAATGCAAATAAATTATTTATCTATCTCTCTATCTATCAAGACAATTAATAAATACAATTAAACATTTGTATAAGTACAGTAAGGTGGTCTTATTGCTGAGAGCAATCTTTTCAATACAACCTGGTAATGGACTAATGGTTGAAGGTTAGGAAATCTGTAAATAGAAATCATTATTAGTTATTAATAAAAACAAACCTTAAATATCGAATGTATACGTAAAAGGGTTGTAATATTATTCTAGGTTTAATAGGTAGCCCCGGTTAAACACCCGGGGTAAACGTTTAGTTTAACGTTAAGTGGTCCACCCACCACTTTGGACCCTAAATGGAGTGCGACCACACGCAACAAGCTTCCATTAGCCAAATTGTGTAACTATTGTAATTCATACGTTTGTAAATTGTATTCGGTTATTAGTGAATATGAAAGAAAATTGTTGATAAAAGTTAGTTCGTAATTTGAGATTTGAAAAAAGGAACTAAATTGTGGGGAAATCATTGGCGTATTTCTAGGGGTTGGGCTTCTTATAAAAGACGTATATGCGTCTTTCATTCTCAGATCTGTCTTTTTTTTATTTAATTTAGAATGGCGAACAAGCTGACGGCCCACCTGATGGAAAGTGGTAACCATCGCCTATAGACTTGAGCAGTGCCATGGACATAACAGAGTATACTGTTCCGCCCATGTTACCCTTCATGCGTTGCCATTCCTAAGGATTCAGGTGTTATTCCTCTGTACCCTGTAAATTCACGCCATATCCCATCCTTCAAACCGAAACACAGCCATGCAAACACAATTGCTTTACAGTTGAAACACGAATGGGACAGAGGTGCCCAAGCAAACGACTTTTGTACAAAGTCTCCCTTTGTAAGAAGTTTATTTATTTTATTTAAATAACTCTATTGACCAAAATAAAATAAGGTACAAAAGGCGGACTAAATGCTAGTAGCATTCTCTACCAGTCAACCTTTGGGATGAACAGTGAATCACGAATGTGGTACTTTATTAAAATTCGTTCTTATTTTAAAATGGGCATACACAACTATGGGATGGGCACAGCCCACTAAGGCCCACTTTAAATATGCCTAAGATCAAAATTATTACATGATTAACAAGAGAGTAAACCGTATCGATTGTAACATAGTGATTTAGAACTTTCTTCTTTTTTAAGTCGGTTTAAAACTGCGCGTCGTGGTGTAGTTAATACAGTTTTTAATTTTGTCGTTGCCTTGACTCTCGACATGATCATTCCCACACTTCACCAAGCATAATCATCATCATCTCAGCCATTATCTGTCCATAGCTGAACATAGACCTCCCTCTTATACTGCCATAAAACACGAGGAGAATTCGACTTGGCGAATCTACCACTATCTACTAAATAGATAGATAGATATATAATTTATTTGCATTACTTACAGTACAGTACAAGTAACAACAGACATAAACCGTAAAAAGAGATAAAGGAATGCATAATAAAAAAAAAAAGCAAGAAACAATTTTTTTCTTTCATGCGCGTGCCATAGTAACACAAAATGGTCACAATTCAGTTTATTGTTTTGCCCTCAAAAGAGCAAAACTATCTAAAAATTTATGTATTATATATATTTATACAATATAATAGATTGAAACATATTGTGAACAGTCTCAGCTTTCGATGTTTGATTCCACGAACATTTTCAATTTCTCCCAACGACACATCTACAGATTGATAATGAAAAAAGAAATACGTCCATTATCCGAGATTAATGAAAAGCGACTTGGAGTTTTTATATTTCATTCCGATTAGAGAGAGAGCATTAATAAATATCTGATCCAGGGCTGTATAAAAATAATATTAAGCAGTAATGTGTTTTTGGCAGAATGTCGTGATACAGTTCTTACAGTTTACGAGCGCGCGTGAACTTTATTTACGATTAGATATGTATAGATTTTTATACTTCATTGATTTAGTAAACGATTTCAGCTGATTAAGTAAACAATTTTGGCTGAATATGTTTCAATCGAATTTCAAGGATTATTTATTCATTAGTTGTTTAATAATCATTCATTCTGACTCGTTCGTTCGAGCTGTCTCGCTCCCGCCACTAAGCACGTATAACACGTCGTCTCTTTATATATAGTTTAAAATAATAAATATTCATTAAAACCAAGTGCCTTTGGACTTTACATCCACTACAACCTGCATACCATAGTAAGGTATATAAATACTATTCATTAGTACAAATATGTGTACATGGCGGACTTAATGCTAAAAGCATTTTCTCCCAGTTAACCATAGGGAAGTGTCAGAATACTCGAATGCGGTACTAGTAATTATTAATATATATACATACTAAAATTACATATATAAACGAATAAATATATATAAATAACAAATATACTTACACATATATGACATATTATATGATATATTATACACGAAATTGAGAACAAAAGTACTTACTGCTCGTATAAAGTAAAAAAGTGAGCATGCACGTGTTTTTCTTCTTTTTTCAACTTATTTGTATTCTTTTTAGATTATTTCGTTAATTATGAATTTGATTGTTGTAATTGTATTTGCCATACATGCCTATATATATCGCCACCGTGTGTGTGAATCGGCTTCGTAGGTATGAACTTAGGTCTTCTTTAGAAATAGTCGAATTTTAATAACATTTCAAAATTTGTCAGCCAATGTTGGCTGGCGTGTATTTTTTTAAAACTCAAAACACGCCATTTTTCGTGTTTTATAAGAATAAATCTTTATTTGTATAAAACATGGCATACAAAATGACGTATTAATTATATTTATGTCTTGCTAAACTGGTTAAAAAAAATTTGAAATGGATTTTTTTTATATTGTAAAATTTGTGTTCTTGTAACCAGTCATACAATCATTTTCTAAATAAAATGATTTGCAAATAATAATTAAATAAATATTTTTGTAATCCTTCACGCTAGATAATAATTATGATCAAATTTATTCACATAAGAATAAAAAAGTTGCGCTCTTCTTTTTTTTTTATGCAGCTTTGAAGTGCAAACAAGCCCACCTGATGGAAAGTGGTAACCGTCGCCTATCAACATGAAACAGTACCAAACAAATCAAATTGTTAAGAATTCGCAGCTTTTTATAAATCATTTATAGAGAAATATTACCTCTAGATATTAATCTAAGATTATTGAACTCATTTAGCTCGAATGCTGAGACTTTCCGGGCAAAAATGAATATTTCCCGCCCTTTATAATGAATGACAATGTCAACGCACAGTAAACTCATTTTGCCGGTCTGGGAAATTGTTCGGCTCTTGCCACTTCTGACTCAGCTTGTACTTACTCTGTAGTAAGCAGTGGTCAATCACAAAAAAAAAATGTTACATTATACACCATTCAATTCTTTATCTATCATTCGAATATTATATTGTTATAGCAGTATAGGTTATTCTCTCTGCCTCTTTATATCGTTCAAATATTTCTCATAGAATAAGCAGTATAAAGAGAAGCCGAAAATTAAGAGAGTGACGACACAGCTGACGTAGATGATTATAAATCTACTAAGTACTTGTTAAGGTACTTGTATACAAAGGGGCAATATTATTCTCAAAGGGAACGGGAAGGTATCATTAATATTTCATAATCTATATTGTATCTGTAATATAAATATAACTTTGTAGGTATAATATAAAATCGTTTAGTATTTTTGCTAAAATTAGTTAAAGGCCAGAAACTGAAATCAATACCTTCCATAATTATAATCTTATTTTTAGCTCATTTCTGATAACAAGGTCACAGACTTAGTAGTCTTTGACATTAATTTAATTAAAAAAAAAAAATATCAAACAGTAATATCTAAGTGATTTCGAGATTATTCTTAGACTTGTTTTTTTTTTATTTATGCTTTCTTTATGAACTGATTTTTTATCTTATTTTTTCAATCTAAGAATAACTACCATAGTAATCTTGTATTAACTTTATGATGGTTGAAGTCATTTTTACATAAATTACTACAAACAGTGCGGTTTCATAGGAAATTTCTTTCGCAAACGATCAGGCTGTGGAGTGAACTTCCTGCCGAGGTTTACTCTAGAGACTACAATATGGGGTTCTTCAAAAAAAGTATTGGGCTATAAGAGTATTAAGATTTCTTCGGAGATGGAAATGCGGACGTGACACCTCTAGTGTTGCAGGCGTCCATAGGCTACAGCGATTGTTTACCATCAGACGGGCTGTACGAGGTCTGTCCGGAAAGTTCGTATAAAAGTGTTCTGGAATGCGAGAAAGAGGAGTGGGGAGGCCAGGTAAGCGCAGGACCCCTTCCTTATGTCCCTAACAATGCTTCAGTTCTGGTCTGACCGCCGTGCGGTGCGAACTGCTTGTCACGCCATCTGTGAAGTTACCTCTTAACGAAACCCCGTCGGCATGGAGCCCGCTTCCGTTGAAGAGCAGCGATATCAAGTTTCTCTCGAAACTCGGCAAGAATGGCCGTGAAATTTTTGCCGATCTCAGAACAGTTTATGGGGATGATGCTGTGAAGGAACCAACCGTCCACAAGTGGCTAAAAAGATTCAGAGAGGGCCTAGAAAGCGTTCAAGATGACCCACGTTCAGGACGTCCTTCCACTAGTTCCGACGAAAACGTGGAAAGAATTCGAACTTGTGTTAATGGGGACCGTCGTTTAACGGTCAGACAGTCGTGTGGCACGAGTTCGTCCAGAATTGGCGCGAGAGGGGCGTTGGATTCTTCACCACGACAATGCCCCTGCCCACACCTCTCTTGTTGTCCGTGAGTTTTTGAGTAAAAATTCCATTACGGTGACCGAACACCCCCTATTCGCCGGATTTGGCCCCGTGTGACTTCTTCTTGTTCCCAAAAACCAAATTGGTACTTCGGGGGCGGCATTTGGGGGACATAAATGAGATAAAAAAAGCTACGACGGGGCAGCTGAGAAACCTACAACCAGAGGACTTTCAAGGAGCCTTCTCACAGTGGAAACGGCGTTGGCACAAGTGCATTATGTCACCTTTGAAGGGGATAAAATTGATTTACCTGAATAATTGTAAAATAAAATTTTTAAAAACTTTTATACGTACTTTCCGGACAAACCTCATGCTTGTTTGCTACCTTTGTGGTATAAAAAATACAGACATATTGATACCCTCAGAAGGTCGTAAGGGGTTAAACCCTATCAGGTCGACCTTCACGTAGTTCTCCTTAGAAACTATCTCGGTTAGTAGTTATTCAATTCGTCTCGATAGACCGACTGACTTGCTTTTATCCTCGCCCATCATTAGTCTCTGGTGCCTCTTCAGCATATATACAGATAGCGCAGACCATTCCATAAGCACCCATTTAAAAAACCTTTAGCAGGTTGCTAGATTCGAATTCGTGACCATCGGAAGGTTTTTTATACAACTTAGAATGACAAACAAGCTGACGGCCCACCTGATAGAAAGTGGTAACCGTCGCCTATAGACATGAGCAGTATCATGGACATAACAGAGTATACTGTTTCGCCCATGATACCCCCCATGCGTTGCCGTTCCTGAGGACTCAGGTGTTATTCCTCTGTACCCAGTAAATTCACGCCGTATCCCACCCTTCAAGCCGAAACACAGCCATGCAAACACAACTGCTTCATGGTTGAAACACGAATGGGACAGAGGTGCTCAAGCAAACGACTTTTGTACAAAGTCTCCCTCTGGTAAATTGAGATATAGATACCATCATCATCATGTCAGCCATTAACTGCTGAACATAGACCTCCCACTAATGGGGGGTTTTGCCAGTAGTTGCCACGCTTGGCAGACGGGTTGGCAACCGCAGTTAGGCTTTGGTGATGTTTTAAAAGATCATTAATTTCCTTTAGTCGCCTCTTACTGATATTTTTATGTGACTTAGCACTTTCTTCCACGCACAACCATTCTTTGGAATCAATTTCCAGCAGCAGTATTTCCGAACCGATACGACAGCATAACCTTCAAGAAAAGAGTATATTCCTTTTTAAAAGGCCGGCAGCACAACTGCAACGCCGTTAGTGTTGTGGGTGATCATGGGCGGCGGTAGTCACTTACCATCAGGTGAGCAACATGCTCGTTTGCCCCCTGTGTTGTGTAAAAACAAACTTAGATAAAAAAAAAAAAAAACAAATAAAAACACTGTCTCTTGCCATAAACCTGATTACTGTGACCGGCAAATGGTCGATTACTTTAGTTGCCTCATTTCCGCATACCAACAGTAATTAGAGTGAGTTAATGGCATTATAGAGGGGTAACTACAACATAAAACTTTATTATTATGATATCGCGCCCTATATTTTTAACCAACTTCAAAAAAGAAGGTTCTCAATTCTATTATATTTTTTTATGTTTATTACTTCATAACTTTGCCACTTGTAAACAGATTTGGAAAATTCTTTTTTATCTGACAGGACTTAGATTGGTCATAAAGATTTTTTTTTCAAAATTGGTTTAGCAGTTTAGTTTTTAAATTAAAATAACTGTGTTTTGTGAAGCATAATCTTAACTCTACTTTGCATATGGTGGAAATCTCCATCATAACATTGAATGCCCAAAAATTATTTAAAAGAACAAGTTCACTTTAAGTTGATCGGTGTCTGGATACCTTTTTATTGTCCATTGCAGAAAAAAAAACATAGCTATCAAATTTATTTCTTTAACCATTTTCCTTTAATTTTGAACATGAATTATATCACCTTGATTTATTTCACTAATAAAAATAATCATGCAAAGAAGGGTAAATTATCATTATTTATAAGTTAATTGCTATTTTATTTCATAGTTGTCACGGATGTTATTTAAAACTAGCTCTATTCACAATAATAAGGTGCTACTTCTTGTCATTGGCTCTAATTAGACCAAGTAACTTAATCCTTCCGTGTTTATGGTAGCGGTAAACTTTTGTTTACGAGTATATTAAGGCTAAAGAAACAAAGTCGAAGTTTATACGACTTGTGAAATATTTTGCAATGATAAACATAATTTGAAGGATAAAAGCTGTTAAAACTGTTTTCTTTGTGCATGAGTGGGATGAATTTATCTACGAATGCATTATGAAAATATATTGTATTTTAATTGTATAAAAAAAAAAAATATTACACAGAAATGTAGTGTTTCTATAAAGACTTCATCATTTTCATAATATCAGATATCTGTCCACTGCTGAACTTAGGCTTCCCCCATAGACCGCCATAAAAACGGTCCTTAACCACTTGCATCTACTAACTCCCTGCAATGCATTTGAGGTCTTCACTCCATCTATGAGGGAAGAGGGAGGAGGGGGGGGGGTCGTTCTACACTGTGTTTGCTATTTAAGAAAAAAAATAAACTAATTCTGCGGACAGTTCAGATATGTTATAATGATAATTGATAATCTAGCTTCAACAATTGTAGAGAAAATTTCTGCATCTTTATGCCACAGACATACCATTTATCTACACAAAGGTCTTTGCATCTTTCTACATCGGAATTAAACTTTCCCTGATTATATTTCTTCAACCGCACACAATCCAGACCAATTTAAGTCAAATGCGAATAAGCTATTTATTTGTAGATCTGCGAGTTCTATTTTAGATCACATTACCACTTTTCATCAGGCAAGATCGTGGTCAATCGCAGAACACTATATAAAAAAAAAATAGTACAGTGTTTTTTTTCTATAAAGCTGTTTGCATGGAATCACTTGTAATGCTATTTTTGCTTTCTGTTACGTTGCATGCTGATGGCAATAAAATTAGCGGGGACTGGCCTGTCAGGTTTTCACGTAAATAGGGCGGCAACTTTCGAGTGAGGCCAGTATTGCGTGTGATGGCTGTTCACCATCATAAGGTTAGTAGCATCCTTTTACAATTGTAATTATATTGAAATGACTTACCTTTGTGACCAAACAAGTTCTTGTTTAAACAATTTTTAATTTTGTATGTGAATATAATTAATGGATGGAAATAATTTAGATAAAAGTAACTTATGTTATTAATCGACATTATTGCCCATTTTTGAAATTATCACAATTGTAAATATACGAATGTTTTTATGACATTCACGTTTATAATATAAAGTAGGAGAGACCTATAAATAGTTAATAGTCTAGTTGGTTGGAATGGAATATTGACAATAGGCTTGGAATATTTCACATGTAGCAAGTGAAATATCATATGATACTCGAAATTAGAGGTTTCGTTTGCTACGTCGCTGCAAATAGACTGCTATAAATAGCATTAAATGAAATTCCAGATAGTCGCTGTATTCGGATTTATTCGTTAGTCATCGGCTGCGCCCGGTTAGTAGTGAAATAAAATTAAAACAGACTACCGACCTAAGGACAAGGAATTACATGGAAGGAATGATAAAATAAAAACTTTAAATCATATAGTTGCCTGTTTTCTTCTTATGCGAATATAATTAGTAAAAAGAGGACGAAAGGTACACTATCAGTTACTATTTTTCTCAATTCATAGCAGGCTGTGTATAGAAAATGTTATACGGCCGTATAACCCTACCAAATCCAGATACAACCTACTTGCATACTTTCTACATAAACTGTGTCGAATATATAATCTAGTAATGTAAATTTTGTCATTCACAAATAATTGACATATTAAACATTTTCTATACACTAATCTGCTATGAATTGAGAAAAATAGCAACTGATGGTGCATCTTTCGTCCTCTTTTTACTAAATATATTTGCATAAGAAGAAAGGAAGCAACCATATGATTTACATTTTTTATTTTATCATGCTTTCTATGTAATTCCTTGTTCTTAGCTACCACTAGGCCGTAAACAGCGAGAGGCTAGAAAATTTGCAAGTAAAGAACTAAATTTACTCATAAAATACTAGCAGTGAATGGATAATGGCTGAGATGATGGTGATGATGATATAAATATACTTTATGTAACTATAGACATTAACTATTTTTAATATTTAAATTATATGCTGTTTTTGAAAAATCATACATAATTTCAGAGAATGTACATTATTTTTTTTTTTAAAATGACTCTTGACTTTGAGCTCGCCTTTATCATAAAATCATAAGTAATATCTCACTTTCAATAGCAAACGGTAGCAAGTGTGATATTACGTCATTACGAATAAAAAACACAGTTTTCATTTGTCAAATGTTATTTTACAATGATAATAAAAAAATAATATAACTAAAGAACAGTGAATTAAATGTAGCAATTTCCATGCCAACAACCAACCTTAATTAATTTGCTAACGGTTTAGAAATGTTACCTGCCATCGATTATAATTTTAGTTTTGCTGACGTCTGTCCGAAACATGATGCTAGAGTTGCGTGCTCGTTGTCGAACAAAAGTTAGCGCAATGCGATTTCCCGCCATTTTGCTTGTCACTCTGTACACGGAACTGGGGGCTTGTTATATAAATTAAAAGGAGTCGCCCTGCAAATCGCTATTACAGTAATAACTTAAAGAACAAAAAAAAAAATTAATCGGTAGATGAATTGGATAGAGTTTTAAAAGTTTACCGTGAATTATTTTGCCTTCTAATACGATGGAAAGCAGTATAATTTTTTGCCTTGCATTTGACATGTTTTTTTATTATAATAGTTTATAATAGCTTTAAATGTTGCCTAATTGTTAAACCATATTGACTATTAATAGGATTCTCTTATTATTACAATATAAGTACTAGTTTACTTAATACTGATTATTTGTCTTGTTTGTTGATATAATTTTTTTTTATTTCATTTGTGTTGTTTTTTTTTTAAATTTTTTTTTAATAATACAATAAACTAGATAAGAAATGCCAAAGTTTGTGCAATTTTTTTATAATCGATACATAATCCTGTTATCTGTAAAAAACTTGTATCTGTAAATATCTTGAGGATCAAGATTTTTGTACTATATATTATAATACATATATTGGGTAAATGCAGTGTGTGCAGGATGCAGACAGCACATAACTGTTATTTATGGCAGTCTATGGGGAGAACTAAACCTAAAGGAATTTGTCACAAAGACTTTATTTTATGAATGTATATATATAATGCATATTCATTATATGTTAATGGAATAACTACCGCTTTAAATTACGTGTAATTAGATCGAGAAAGCTCTACTAGTTGCGTGATCAATTCGTGACCCTTAATCATGAGCGGCTGTAACCAGAGCGCGATCCTGACTGCGCGCCTCGGCCCGCTGAGCGCGAGTTATTACATTAAAATATAATGTGTTTTATGTGTGTTATTTACCATATTACATTAAAATATAAATTCTTTTATTATTCAAACTGCCATCGAGTATCTCTGCTCATCCTAAAGGTTGACTAGTAAAGACTGCTTACAGCATTAAGTCCTTTTGTACCAAATTTTATTGGTCATTAAAGTATACATAAATATATAAGACATATACGTACATACATACATACATATCTGTCACGCCTGACTCCCATTAGGCAGAAACAATGGAATGTCAAATGCTTCGATTCAAACAAACCTCTTTCGCTTCTTCCACATTCATCAATCTTTTCATACACGCTCGCCGGTTACGGGTACCTTTAATTTGGCCCTTCTTCAGCGCGTCGCCTATTTGGTCAACATACGTCCGTCTAGGGCGGTCCCTACCGATATCTGCATTCATTCTTGCTCGATAAATCTCTTTGGTAATTCTTCTTTCATCCATCCTCTCCAAATGACCAAACCAACGCAAAAAAAGACATAAAACGCAAAATAAGACATAAAATATAAAAAAATAAAAAGCCTTATCCATAAGTTTACTAAGAATATGTAAGCTTATTGGGGAGAAAGGGATTGTTAGTAATGGAGACTCGGAATCCCATTGCTAGCAATATACCCAACCAGGTCGACCTCCTCGCGGTTCCCCCTGGAAACTATCATGGTTAATTCCTGATGAATTCATCATGATGGGCTAACTGGCCTGTTTTCATTCTCATCTCTCACCCTTCACTGGTGCTCCGCCAGCGTATCCCGTTAGCGAAGGCGGGGTTACCATTCCATTTTCACCCATCAAAAAAAAAAATGTAAGCTTATACAAAAGTCAATCTTTTATTCAAATAAGCAGTTCCACAATGCGAAAAGTGTACGAGGTTCATAAAATGCTATTGAAAAGTATAACTGTCATTAGTGTATTTGGATATTAACAGATTGCAATAGGCTTACGATAAAATACATTGCAATCATTAAGTTTATGATCGCGTGACACGGTCGCGTGCTACGTCATTATCTGCAGTGAATTATAGAGGTCGAAAAATTACTCGAATCATATATTTTATACTGGCCCTTTGTTGTCCAAAAATATTTTGAATTAGTTATTATATTAAAAAAAAAAACAGCGACTTGTAATGTGACAGAATTAATATGAAACCGAAATTAATGACTAATTCTAATAATATTTTCAATCGACTTCAAGAAGGGGATTTTAAAAATCGATTGTTTTTTTTATACCACTGAGGTGGCAAACAAGCATACGGCCAACCTGATGGTAAGCGGTTACCGTAGCCTATGAACGCCTGCAATACCAGAGGTATTATGCGCGCGTTGCCGACCCTGAAGTTTTGCCACGACTGAAGTCGGTTTTTTTATGGTACACAATTTACAATCATTTCTAATAGCGTCATGTAAGTATAAAAGGCTCGTACTGCAGAGGTAAATTATATTCATGCCTTTGGTCTAATTTTGGGCTTTTTGGTATAAAAACTATAAAAGGTACCACAGCATAAGATAATTATTATTCTTACTTTTTATTTCCTACCCCTTATCCAACCAAGCGTGGCAGCTACTGGCAACTCCCCCAATTGTAAACTGCCGTAAGGTACGACTTTGTTCCTTATGACAGTTTTTGGGGGAAGTCTGTGTTCAATAGTGGAACAACTAACGTCTGATGTGGTGATAATGATGATGATGGTGACGAGCTCATTATACCCACAACTTCTTAAAGAAAATCCCCCAACTTGTTAACTTAAGTATTAAATATTTCTGTTAAAAACTGCGATAATTGCGATGCAAATGCGGCTAAACTATCATATATTTAAGGACGACGAGATAAATCAAATACGTATTATGTTTTCAACATTCATTTTACTAAATTTGAATAGAATCAACAGAATGCATTACATTTTTAATAGTAAAAAATTATAAGTGGCCAGTACGTGCAATAGGGGGGAAGGGATTGTTAGCAATGGAGTTTAACAGCCCCATTGCTAGCAATATGCGCTATCAGGCCAACCTCCACGTGGTACCCCCTGGAAACCATCGTGAACAATTCTCGTTGAATTCGTCACGATGGGCTAACTGACCTGTTTCATCCGCATCTATCATCCATCACTGGTGCCCGGCCGTGTATACCGATAGCGCGGGTGGGGTTACCATTCCATTATCACCTATAAATAAAAAAGGTACGTGCAATAATAAAAAGAGTTCATTTTTACATATTAAATTGAATCTGCAACAATTTCCGTCTCTGAAAACGCCAATATCTTTTGGATTATAGTAAATTTTATCAAAAACAGTAATCTGCAAAACGAATTGCCAAAGTCGGCTCAGATTTGCCGAAGATATTGCGTATTATATGAGTATAAATAGAAGTACGGACGAATTGGGGACCTTGCCCCCTGATATATCATTTACGAAAGTGGGCGTATGTGAGATTATTTCCTCAGAAAAGGCAAGAGGCGAGATTCCGATAATATGCTGCCGTCAAGCAACTACTTACTTGCATGACAGTTTCATTTTGTGTAGGAATGAAGTTACAAGTTATTAAGGTATGCCATTTTAGTGCTCAGGATTAGTAACGCGTGAGGAGTACCGTGGGAATTACAGATCCTGCGATATCTATAGTATTTTTTATTTATACAACTTAGAATGGAAAATAAGCTAACGACCTACCTGATAGAAAGCGGAAACCGTCGCCCATAGACATGAGCAGTACCATGGACATAACAGAGTATACTGTTTCGCCCATGATACCCCCCATACGTTGCCATTCCTGAGGACTCAGGTGTAATTCCTCTGTACCCAATAAATTCACGCCATATCTCACCCTTCAAACCGAAACACAGCCATGCAAACACAACTGCTTTACGGTTAATATAAATGAAGGATAGAAGCAGGTCTATTGGCCCATCATGATAAATTTAGCGCCGATTTTTAGGCGGAACCGCGTGTAGACCAACCCGATAAAGTATATTGCAAGCAATGGAGTTGTTAGTTCTCATTACTTATCCCTTAATCCCTTCTCATTTTCCATTCTTAGTGTTATTTATGTATATAGGCGACTTCCATTAGTAGGACCATCAGCTGGTTTATCAGCCATCTTAAAATTAACTATGTCCTTACAGTTTTTTTTGATGGGTGAAAATGGAATGGTAACCCTGTCTGCGCTAACAGAATACGCCGGCGGAGCACCAGTGAAGGGTGATAGATGAGAATGAAAACAGGCCAGTTAGCCCATCATGATGAATTCATCAGGAATTTACCATGATAGTTTCTAGGGGGAACTGCGAGGAGGTCGACCTGCTTGCAAGTCGACATTGCTAGCAATGGGATTCTCAGTCTCCATCACTAACAATCCCTTTCCCTCCTGTCCTTACAGTTGCAGTTGGAAGCGGGCGCCGGCGAGGGTCCCGGGCCCCCGGTTAATAACAATGCAGAAGGTGCGGTGGCGAGTCCACCACGCGACGACAACCACAATCCACCACAGCCACCACCCTCGCCACGTGCCAGGCCGTTTTACACCTCAGGTGAGCATTTTTTTATTTGATGATGGAATGGTGTAATCGCTTATGTCAATGACGATAACGACTCAATTTATGCTACTAATATGAAGGATGAAACGATTTGGTTGATGTAAGACTTTTTTTTTATGTATGGACGATAGAGAACATAGAAAGAAAGAAAGAATTTATTTATTTCTATGCAACTCACCCAGTAGCACAATTGAAAACACAAAGTCTAGGACAAAATTAAAATAAGTAGTCTAATAAACAATATGTATTTGATGTTTTTGTGCCTTATATGTAAAAATTATTAATTCACCCTTGCGCCACCTACCCACTTCTATATGTTCTCCTTTAATCAAAGGTTGTCTGTAAGAGATTACCCTAGCGGTAAGACCGCCTTTTGTACTGTTACTTACTTTTGTTATATTTTGATCTGTACTCCATGCTACTGTATTTCAGTTGAATTGTTTATATGTCATTGTTTATTTTTATGTTTTAGTGCAATATCGTCATAGTCGTAGAATACTGACGGATCTTTATATGTAATATTTGTCAGATCCGTCCGTATTCTACGACTATGACGATATAGAGTTAAATAAAGAATAAATAAACATAAGAAAAAAAAAACAATAGATTATAATTAAAAAAAAATTGTTCCCTGCTCAAATGAAGATGAACATATTGGTCCTTATCATAAAATATACAGGAAGACCAGGGCTACATAAGTATAAATGGCAATAGTCTGGGATTACAAGTTAAGCCGTTAAAGTAAGTTGTTACAAATGGTAGGACTTATGACGGACGAAACGTTAAGCTTCATTTACGAGCCGATTTCGGTATGAATGAAAACACGAAATTGGGTCCGAAACTTTGGTATTCCATTTCATGGTAGACCTCTAGGATCCGAGTTTGGAATTTCTCGACTACAGTCAGCATTGTTCGGCCAAGTCATTGCTCTCTCTTCAGGCTACTTGTTGTTGTAGGTAAACTTGCTGTATCCTGGGGTTTTGTCCACGCGAGTTGGGATTAAATCCAAGAATTAGGATTCTCTGTTTTAATTTACCATGCAAATACAAGGAGTTTCATTCCGCAAATGCCCAGACTGTAGAATGAGTCCTTTGTCGAAGTGTTCCCTATAGTCTTCTTTAAAAAGCGTGTATTTAATGTTTCTTCAGGATCGACAATTCGCACGTGATATCCCAAATGTTGCAGACGTCTATAAACTACTGTATCTATTAATCATTAGACGGGCTGTATGCTTGTTTGCCATCTTCATAGTTTAAAATAAAATATAGATATAGGTTAGTTTGTGTGCCTAATTGAATCCATATCAAATGTTTGAATATATTGATTAACTCTATAAAACATCTATAACTATAAAATATCTTTGAAAAAATTCACTTATATTGTTATAGGTATTTGCAAATTTTGTCATTCTATAATTTATCTTCAAAATATTTTCCAATCAGCCAGCAGTTAGAAATTATCTAAACCTAATCTAACCTGACGAGCTAAAAAAAAAGAAACAAAAAAAATATATATTCGCAAACTTTATCTAAAAATAACGTCTCGTCTTTTATTGGTATTTTATCAGAATAAAGAGTTTCAAACGTATTTTCAACCGACTTTAAAAAGATCAAGAAAGATGCTCAAGTCGATTTTTTTATCTTTGTTACCTCATAACTTCGTAAGTTCTAAACCGATTTGGAAAATCCTTTTTCTTATTTCAAAGGATATTACAGATTGGTCCCATAGAAATATTATCAAAATCAGTTCAGTTTTGTCACAATTGAATTCGGATTTGTTTATGGGATACATTCTTTAATCATGCCCTTTTTAATAGTATGGTTAGATGGTCCGACAATGTCTACAATTTTGTTCACGAAACGTTGTCTGGTCTGTATTGCGTACATAAAATTGAATGTAACCCCATATTCCTGTCTCCTTAGTTACAGGAAACAAAAAGAGATCTGCTTTATGGGATCCACTTTTTGTTTTCTGTAACTAAGGAGGCTGTAGTGATTATGTTGTCGGCGATAGCATCCACTATTCGTGCGGAAGAACGATTACAGTCAGGGTTGCCAGATGCGAATTTAGTTTTTTTACACAAACGTCAATAATTATTATTGGAATAACATCATAAGAGAGGCAACAGACACCTTTCAAGGACACGATCTCCAGTAATGAAGAGGACGAAGAGAGAAAGACACAAACGACAAATTTATTTTTTTCTCCAAATCGATACGTTTTCCACGAAGTTTACCACAAAATTTTATCTTTATTACTGTTTTGGTATTTACCTAAAATTTAAGGATAAAAAAAGTTAATCTCTTTGTCTTATATGTATATATTATTGCATTTGTAAATGACATAGATAATACATTTATAAATATCGTATACGATGCATTTGTCTTTGAAAAAGATCTCTTCTAATAGACCCAATCCACTTATATACCTGTATAGATTTCACAAGTGTTAAAACTATTACTCTATATTTCCAAAAAGATACCCAAATATCTTTAAACTCATTTTCACTTTTCTCCTAGAATTTCATGTCTCTAAAATTTCGCGACTAAATAAATTTTTACCCAGAATTGCACAAAAATACCCAAATCTGGCAAAACTGATTACAGTAAGAAAATACAAATAGTCTTGATTCAAACATTTATGTTCATATCGTTGCTACGTCTTTAATTAATCATTTTACAAATATGTCTAAAGCTCATATTTCTTTGGAAGAATGTCTTTATTGTGGATCATAGGTCAAATTAAGGTTACATCAGTTAAATAGTATCTCCATGTCCTGCTATATATAGCGTACAATATATGGAACAGTTAACAGTATATAAAACATAACATTTAAAATTATACAGTGAAACAAAATATATTTATATGAGACATTATTTTTTACAAATGATGACTGTTTATCTTTATCATTGATATATTCGTTTAGGCTGTAATAACATTTATTTATTAACATATCATGAAGGTTCTTTTTAAAAACATTTGTCTCAGTCAATCCTCGTATACGTTTTGGTAATTTATTATAAATTATTACAGCTTTACAAAATATCCTGGCTCCCATGAAATGATACTATTTTTTTATTATATAAGAACAGAGGTCTTTAGCACTCGGTCTTCTCTGCCAGTCCCTTCGAAATTAGGCGTGAATATAATTACTGTACTAAGTTGAACAGTGTCCTTCAAACAACAAAGCAGATCGTGTGATCAATTATAATATGCACAATTAAACCAGTATCTCTCCAACCATTAC
This sequence comes from Galleria mellonella, assembly GCF_026898425.1. Classification (NCBI taxonomy): domain Eukaryota; kingdom Metazoa; phylum Arthropoda; class Insecta; order Lepidoptera; family Pyralidae; genus Galleria; species Galleria mellonella. The sequence continues at coordinate 5,723,983 of NW_026442162.1, read as the reverse complement.
GCCATTGAAAATTCATCTTTATTACTGTGGATATATAATTCACAATTAAGGTAAGTTGCGCCCACTGTTACCGTGCGTGGGGTTTATTCATGACCTTTCATCGCTAAACATAATCAGCTTTATTTACGCTCAACAAATATTAATTTGTCGGTTATATTAAAGGGCTACGTCGCTTACAATTTTAATAAGTATCAGATTATCAAACTGCTTACTGACCTTGCTGACTTACCTGTGTACAACACAGGTAAATTTAACATCATTAGTAAATATCCTTTGATGGCGTGTCGTGTTATTATGGGAGACTTCAAACTTTTTGGTATTTTTCGACCAATACTTGATTGGAAAAACATTCAGTTCTCCAGCTAGAATTTTATCTTTTAATGTATTTGATCAAGTACAGGCATTATAGAAATTAAAAATAAAAAGTAATATTTTTCGCACTTGCAACATTAGAAGACCATAGACATACACTTCAACCGTTAGACATCAAATATTCAAATTTTGTTAACGGATAACCTTGGCATATTTCGTGAAGATCTTCTCAGCTTTAAGCGCAAACATGATTTTAATTTCATTCTGGTAATATAGTTCATATTAAAACAGCTAAGGGTGCATTTTTTCGACTCTAGCTCTAGAGTTGTCACAGTTAGAAAGTATTCAGTCTCCACGACCATCGGGATCAGATGATAAAGGTCTTATCTTAGGGACTGATCTTACATGAGTAGTCTATTCGCGACCACGTTAGATAATTTAGGCAAATTATCATAGTTTACCTAAATGATCGCATTAATTCCCGTCTCTTATAAAATAAATACATTGTCGTCTGGTCCTGGCATAGAATAGGTTACCATTTCTTTTCCCATGAGTGTAATAGAAGGGGACTAAGGGTATTTAATGGTCAAGGGATGGGCAGCAGAATTCCCTTTTAAAACATCACCAAAGCCTAAGTGCGTTTGCCAATCCGTCTGCCCAGCGTGGCTACTATTAGCAAAACCCCTCTTATGGGAGAGGCCCATATTTAGCAGTAGACAGTCACCAGATGATATGGTAATAATAATAAATAAACCATAAAACACACAACATTAAAGACTATGAGTTAAAATTCTAAATATAACTCACTTATTTTAGTTACTTTACTTTCCAAAAAGACGTTTTCAATTCGCTTGATGTATTATTTATATTAGATAAAATTTAATAATCTGGCAACAAAAGAACAACCCGCTTTGTCGCGCTGCTTCATCAATAATCTATTTTCAAACGCAACATCGAATCATTGGTTATGCTCTGTGTCAAACACTGCAATGGGTTAATACATTAGATTGTATAGATAGAGCGTCCCTATACAAATGCTTCGCCAAAAACAGGTCAAATTTTTTATCCATGTGTGCGTAAATAGGGTTGCCATAATATACATTTATTACTCAATATGTGGGAGAAATTATATTGTAAGGTTAAAGTGAAAAATAAAAACGATACAAAATTCTTATTTAATATATTTAAAAGGACAAGTTAAATGGTGCATAATGTTTTTTACTGATTACTTTGTTAAATATTTAAGTATTGATTTAACAGATGTTTTCGTTTTAAAATCACTAAAAAACAGCCTTATTTATCTTATTCATTATTTAATTCTATATTTATTATTTAATTTAGAATAGAGTAGAAATATTTTTTATTCATTCAAATAGATTTCATTATAAGCTCTTTTAAATCGTAATTTTTTAAGATTTCACTCAACATTATCATATCAAGCGTTAACTGTACCTTGCTGAATATAAACGTGGTCTACAAGGGGAGTTTTGTCGGTAATTGCTACGCTTGGCAAGCGGGTTGGCAACTGCAGTTTAGCTTTCAGAGATATCTTAAGAGGGACACTGCTGTCCATCCTTCTACAATTAAGTTCCCTTAGTCACCTTTCACAACACCTGCGGGAAAGGATGGGGTGTCCTGTTCTATTCCGGGACCATACGGCTAGTCTCATACTCCGTTAATACTGTCACTTAAAACTAAATGTAGCTGTTTAACACTCTAATGACTTACTCGTAATACTATGAATTTCTTGTACCAGTTGGTATCAGGTAACTAAGTTAACTGCGGATACTTAAACCCCAAATGTTATTTTTGTTACGTAGTTGTGCATGGCCAAGTGAGTAGAGTTACCTTTGTATTTAGTTAATTAACTATTTCTTAGAAAAAGAAACTTGACGTAAGAAAGCTGGGTAATAAATTATTTTTATAAGCCTAGTATCTACTCTGATATCTATGTTGGCAACATTACAGTTGCTATAAACATAAAGTTACTATTTCATTATACTTTTTTTCTACTAAAAACGTCTACGTACCTATTTCTATTAATTTTCATGCAAATCTTTAATTGAATAAATTTAATTTAATAAATTTAATATAACAAATTTGTAAAAATAGGCTTGTTTGTTAGCTCTTAGCGCCTTAATGACTTAACCAGTCATTGAAATACACATACTATGTGGGATAGCGAAGGATTTAGGTTCCTTTTCTCCCGATCAGTAAACATATCTCGGTTAAGAGGACAAAGTCGCCAGTAAAAGCTAGAAGGTAATTATTATCAATCAATATACATTTAAAGGTTCTCTAGATGCTAATAATTACAATAAATATACATTTATATAAAACATATTTTTATTTAATATAAAATTAAAAAGGAACAGAAGATTAGGGTAAGACTTCTTTTACATGTATTCAATATAATGCGATGCGTTTTTTTAATGACGTTAATAATATGTTGATGATATTAATTAGAAAATATTTAGTTTTGAATGGAATATATTAAAATTGATATACTCGTTTTTAAATCTCAGATGAATTGATCCAATATTTTTGATTTAAATTGACCTATCGTAGGGACAGAGTAAGTATTATGATATTTAAGAGTCGGCAATGTGCTTATATTGACGAAACTGGAAATGAATTTATGCAACCATATAGTAGTATCTACACAATAAAATATATATCGATATCGATAGATGCTGTACAAGAACTACTTGTACTTCATAACGTATAGTTGTCAAATTCAATGAATTTGTTGCAAAGATTTCACAAAAACTGTGTTCAATTGAAGTGATGCGGGACTAGTTTTAAAAATCCAATTCAATATTTTTTAGTAGGCCAAGGTTAAACCAAAAGTTTCCAAAAAACACGAAATTCTTATTTCAATCAATTACCAGCCAAGAAACATATTATTACCACCTATTGTTGGAAGCAGCCATTAATTCTTGGTTGTACGGTCCCACCATCCATCAAGTAATCAATTTGCGAACCAAAAATAATCACCGACACAGTTAGCCAGATGGCGTGCGTGATAAAAGAAAAATATCTCTTGGATATTGGACAATCATTAATTACTGTGCATTTGTATTGATATTATTTAATAAAAAATGAGCTATAACCTAGAATTCAGCATCACGGTTCCTAGTTCGGACAGTGGGAAGGCCAACCAGACAGAATATATTAGTAATGGGATTGGTAGTTCGCATTATTGATAATTCCTGGGCCCGCGAGCTTCATTTTAGACCGCATCATTGTTTTCCATCAAATGAGGTCGTGGTCAATCGCGGAACACTTTAATAGGAAAAAATCTCTCAACCCCAAGTAGCCTATATCGTCCGTACTTTTTATATACCAAACTTCTTGGTGATTGATTGAGCTGTTAAAGTGTGAAGAAGTAACAAACAAACAAATTTAATTATCATTTTTCCAACGTAAAGTCAGACTTGTACCTCGCCTAGCTTGCCCCAGACACAGTACAACAGTATTTCGTGCAGTTTCGTTACGCTGCTACGAAGTGCTGGAGCAATATACCTCCATCTTTGAAAAATTACCCCAATGTTAGTTCCTTCAGATATATGTAATTATAGAAAATATCTTCTAGATCAGTGATTCTCAACCACTGTGCCGCGGCACTTTTGTGTGCCGCCAAATTTTAAAAGTGTGCCGCAAAATTTTGCAAATATTTAAAATTTTTGTCATAAACTATTTATGCAGTGTGTTGTAGTAAGTAAATAATTTTTATCTTTTTCTTTGTTTGCCGCCAAATTTTGAAATCGTTAAATATGTGCCGCAACAAAAAAAAGGTTGATAATCACTGTTCGGGATGTACAGAAACAATATCAAGCAGATTCTGCTGCACAGATAACTGGCGACTATGTTAGTTTAATTGTACCACACTTCACTGATCAATTACAGATTCATATTAACTTTTCACTATATCACTTTTACCAGAGGGAGACTGTATAAAAGTCGTCTGCTTGGACATCTCTGTCCCATTCGTATTTCTACCGTGAAGCAGTTGTGTTTACATGGCTGTGTTACGGTTTGAAGGATGGGATATGGCAGTGAATTTACAGGGAACAGAGAAATAACACCTGAGTCCTCAGGAATGGCAACGCGTAGGGGGTATCATGGGCGAAACTCTGTTATGTCTATGGCACTGCTCATGTCTATAAGCGATGGTTACTACTTTTCATCAGATGGGCCGTCACCATGTTTGTTATTCTAAGTTGCCTAAAAAATAAAACTTATAATGTATTTATCTATATATTCCATGTGTCTCATATATGTTTTATATTATCTATCTATCTATTCTATTTAAGAGCTGCGCTCTTGTCGGTGGAGCTCTTGCCACTCACTACAATTTTCAGCGAGTCTCTTCACCTCTTGATACGACACGACACCAACTCCTTCCTTTATCTGCCCGATATAACTAGCCTCGGTCTCCCTTTTTCCCTCCTTCCTTCTTTTCTATCTTACCTTCTATTATAATGTTCATAAGTTCGTCATGTCGTATCAAGTGTCCCAACACTTTTCCCCTTCTGTTCTCAATAGTTCTAATAATTTGTTTCTTTTGCTTAACTCTAAGCAGGACCTCCTCATTGCTAATTCGATCCCTCCAGCAAATTTTCTCCATTCTTCTCCAGCACCATATTTCAAAGGCTCTAAGTTTATCCATTTTCTTTTAAGTTAATTTCCACGACTCACATCCATACAAAGCTATACTCCAGATATAAGTTTTATATTATATATGCACTAATATTTGTCTTATTGTTGCTTGTTATTTAATTTCATTGTTGCGCACAGCACTCTTTATACAGGCTATGTAAGGAATGCCGACATATGCTGAGTAAGAGCCTTTTTAGCGACTAGAATTTGTTTTTTATCATTAGCTGTTATAATGTCTATGTATGTTACTAAATAATTTTTCCTTATTTCTTTCTTTACTTCTTTCTTTCTTTCTTTATTTCTTTCTTCTTTTACATTTATAACTTTAACAGTAATAATTTTTAACAGTAATATGGTTAGTGTTTAGTGTATATAGTACATTACTGCAGCAGCCAGCAACTGAGGCATTGATAGACGAACGTGCAAATGTAGGGCGAGGCGTAGCCGAGGCACACATACGTAAGTCCATCAATGCCTAGTTGTGGCCAAGGCTTGTATAGTACTTTTCTCAAACAATGCGCGGAAATCAAAAACACAATTTTTCTTTTTAAGTAACAGTAATAATTTTTCACACGTCATAATGTTCCTTTGTTTTTTTTTTCAATAAACAGCTTTCTATTTGCAAACATTCTATTTGCAGTTCGAAATTTAAATAAAATCTTTTATTAGTTATCTCCTTAGTAGCCATGTTTCGAAGTAAAAGATCATTCCATTTTTAAATTACAGGACAGATATGAGTTTACATAGTAATTTATCTCGCCGCAAAACACGACAGATATGGATTTTCATACAATTGTCGGCCGCTGTCCGCATGTATCTGGCCAGTACGGCAATTTTGATTTATCTCGAAGAAGACTGTCAAAATAACGCTCACATTTCCAAGCATGTTTGAGAAAAAATTATATAACTTATATAATACTGAATTTGTATAAATGCATAATACTTGTTTCGTATGCAAATAGCGTGCATCGATTCAAGGGCTCGTGTTGCATTGCAGATACTGTGCATTGTTGAATTAGCATTGTTAATATGTTGACTGCTCCCGCTAATCCCTACACGTGAAATTCGAATAATATATAATAATTATATAACTCAGTGTCGGTCCCGGCATAGGATGGGCCACCCCTTCTTTTCCCGTGGGTGTCGTCAGAGGCGACTAAGGGAGCTTAAAGTCCAGGGATGGGCAGCAGCGTTCCTCTTAGAATCTCATCTGTAAAAGTCTAACTGCGATTGCCCACCCGCCTGCCAAGCGTGGCAACTACTGGCAAGACTCCCCTTATGGGGAATGCTTATGTTCAGCAGTGGACAGTTAATGGTTGAAATGATGATGATGATGATATGGATATTGTATCATATATTATAGCGTTATTTAGTTCCTAACTGGAGGGGGGATATTAGTAAAGGGGGTAAAGGCACGATTTAACTATACACAATGTAAACCTCCTTACGGTGGGAGGGAAGAGATAGGTAATAGTGTGGACTATCAGTCCATTTGCTAGCAATATATCCTATCAGGTCGATCTCCACGTAGTCTCCCTTGAAAACCATTACGCTAAATTCCAGGTGTATTCATCACGATGCGCTAACTGACACACTTTTTTATTCTCACATCCTTCACTGGTGCCTCGCAAGCGTATACCGTAGCGCAGTTGAGGTAACCATTCCGTTATCATTTATTAAAAATCTCCTCATGGTGTCTCATAGGAACTATCCTTTTTTTTATACAACTCAGAATGGCAAACAAGCTGACGGCCCACCCGATGAAAAGTGGTAACTGTCGCCTATAGACATGAGCAGTATCATGGACATAACAGAGTATACTGTTTCGCCCATGATGACCCCCCATGCGTTGCCATTCCTGAGGACTCAGATGTTATTCCTCTGTACCCTGTAAATTCACGCCAAATAATCCTTAAATTCTGGTAGTGACGACCTTTACTACTTTGCTAGTTTATACTTATAGTACAGACTGGGTTACCGTTGCATATTAATTCCTTAAAAGAGTTCAAAACTGGGGTTTCTCACAAAAAAGCTCACGTGACACCCCTAGTGTTGTTTGGGGGGAAAGGGATTGTTAGCAATGGAGTTTGACAGTTCCATTGCTAGCAATGTGCCCTATCAGGTCGACCTCCACGTGGTTCCCCCTGGAAACCGTCGTGAACAATTCTTGTTGAATTCGTCACGATGAGCTAACAGACCTGCTTCATCCTCACTTATCATCGTTCACTGGTGCCCCGCCGGTGTATACCGACAGCGCGGGTGGTTACCATTCTATTATCACCCATAAAAAAAAACCCCTAGTGTTGCAGGTGTCCATAGAATACAATGATCGTTTACGTTCAGACGAGCTGTATTCTTGTTTGCCACCTTTATTGTATAAAAAGAAAATTTAATCGATAGCTTAACCTGATACTTCCGTTCTAAATTCAAATATTTTATATTTTATTATTTTAGATACGCTTCTTTGCCACTTTTATGGTGTAATATAATTAAATTGTGTTCCACGAAAAAAAAATACAATTTCAAATCGACAACAGTTGTGGCAGATTTTGACAAATCGTTTCACAACTGATGGAATTATGAATATAAAAAAATATATAACCGAATTGAAAATTTTTTTTGAACTTGAAAAAAACTTGAGTTTGTACAATGGACAATGTATAGACATACTTAAATACATTTTTGATTATAAATATATATAAAGCACCCAGATAACCACAAACAAACATGTAATGAAGTTACTAGAAAATAAATAAATGAAAATGGGCCAGTACTCGTAAAGGATGATTGGCGAAAACGAAATCAGGTCAGCGGGTCAATGTCATTATAAGAATCCACCTGGAGTTAATTCTGGGGGTTTCTATGGGAACAGTACGGAGGTAATACTTGTAAGAAATGTAGCTCGTGATGACATCTCTATACTGTGTTACTAATAAACAAATAAATTGCTTTAACTAATAATTTAAATAACTTTTGCTCTGTTTGTTAGTCTGTTGATACAAAACTATAATTTTAAAATCAATTTTTATTAAAAAAAAAAACAAATTTTCTTGTCTTTGTTAAAAAAAAAATCAACTGAAATTTTAAAATCTTATAGGCGTTAAAATATTAAAAAAAAAATGATAATTCAAAAAAATTTATAATTTTTGTATGTACCAGCCACTAACTGACCTTTGCTGAACATAGACTACCCTATAAGGAGGGGTTTTGCCGGTAGTTGCCACGCTTGGCACGCAGGTTGGCAACCGCAGTCTTTTAATGATGTTTTAAGAGGGACGCTGCTACCCATCCCTCGACCTATACGCTCCCTCAGTCGTCTCTTACGACACCCACGGGAAAGGAATTGGTGGCCCATTCTATGCCGAGACCTACACGGCGATAATATAATTAATTAATTTTACATAAATAAAACTTATTGCCATCTGGTCCCGGCATAGAATAGACCACCCCTTCCTTTCCCGTGGGTATCGTAAGAGGAGACTAAGGGAAGACGAGGGATGGACAGCAGTGTCCCTCTTAAAGCATCTCTAAAGCCTAACTGCGGTTGCCAATCTGACAGCCAAGCGTGGCAACTACTAGCAAAACCCTTCAAGTGGGAGGCTTATGTTCAGCAGTGGACAGTTAATGATGATGATGATGAAAACTTATGTAGATTTTTATTTCATTCTCTTACTATTTTTTTTTATACAACTTAGAATGGCAAACAAGCTGACGGCCCACCTGATGTAAAATGGTAATCGTCGCCTATAAACATAAGCAGTACCATGGACATAACTGTTTCGCCCATGATACTACTTGTTTACTTACTATCGGAAGCTGAGGCAGCATTTGAAATTATGATGATACTGTCGCTGAACAAATGCTATCTATCACGCTAAATTCCATACGGGGTAGGCAGATAGAACCGAGACCCAAAAACTACAGATTTTAGTTTTGATTAAAGTTTAATAACGTTACGGAGTTGGAATTCGGGTGTCTTGAAATACAGTACTAATTATACATTGAAATTCTGTTGAATTTAATAGAATAGCTGCATAGTAACCAAGTTGTACAATTTATGTAGTAACAAGTTTAGTTCGCTAGAAACATACGCAGTGGGATCACTTCTCTGAAAATCTATTTTAAATTAGAGGTACAATTTGATGGAACGGCGAAATTTTTATTGTTCAAGTCCCATGTGAATTGATTTTCAAATTTCTTTAATTTAAAATTATTAAAAACTTAGTTTTACGATGGTTTATAAAACAGTCATCATAATCGTCGAATCAACCTTCTAACCCTTCTTTGCATGATGGTGGAAATTTCCATCATAACATTGAACGCCCAAAAATTATTTAAAAGAACATGTTCACTTTAAGTTGGTCGTGTCTGGATACCTTTTTAATGTCCATTGCAGAAAAATAAACATAACTGTCACATTTATTTTTTAACTATTTTTCCTTTAATTTTGAACATGAATTATAACATCTTGATTTATTTCACCAATAAAAAAAAATCATGCAAAGATGGGTTAACTGAATGAAACTATTGAACATATGCCTCCTTCATAGAGGAGCGTTTTGCTATTAGTTGCCACGCTTGGCAGACAAGTTGGAAATTTGCATTTAATCTTTGATAATGTTTTAAGAGGGATGTTGCTACCCATCCGTCTACCTTTAGTTCCCTTACGACAGCCACGGGAAAGGTAGGGGTGGCGTATTCATTCTATTTAATTGATTTTTCACGAAGTAACAGACAAAATGCTAGTTTTCAGTAATAAAACGTCATAATTTAATGATAAAATATATATATGTATAATCTATGGACTAATTTTGTTTATACTTATATTGTGACAATATACGTTTGTGTGGGTGGATGTCTGAATTTATTGTAGTAACTGAAACAAGCATTTACGATGAGACTCCGACCTTTACACAATTTTATTTAATATTTTTATACAGGGTAAAATAGAAATTATTAGAAACCATTATTATTATTAGTACCATGATTCAACTAGAAAAAATGTACATTACTCCCAAAGAAACATGGCTTTCTATACTTATTCGATGGCTGGACGTGGCATGTTACAAAATGTGTCTTTTGCGTACAATTTTTTTTTCCGTTTTTGTCGTTTTCTTGGTAATTACGTGAAAAAATATAGCGAAAACCGACATAAGTTTGTGGTTAGATAAGATTGAACGAAATTCTACCAAGTTGGGAAAAAGTTGTTGGCATTAGAGTAAAAATCGAAACTCAGATATGGCAACCCTGATGCGATCCTTTTTAACATGTCACCTAGGGAAATACTTCTTCATCATACTTTTGTATGTCGAATACAGACCTATTTTTATAGACGACCTCAAATGCATTGCAAGGATTCAATGGATGCTGGTGGCTTAGGACCGTTCCTTATGGCAGTCAATGGGAGAGGCCTATGTTCAGCAGTGGACAGGTAATGGTTGAGATGATGACGATGAAACCTTTATGATAATAATAATAAAGCCTTTATTCGCTGACCACAATTTTAAACTTACATACTACTTATTACTAAGCTAGCTTACTAGCAACCATTGTGTTGATCTGGTTGTCTGTCGACATAGGCCTCCCCCATTGCTTCCACTTCTCTCTATCTCTGGCTGACTTTCTCCAACCTTTAGGTAAATCGTCCTTCCATCTTTTGGTTTGCCCTCCTCGTTGTCTTTTCCCATTTCTAGGCCACCATCCTATTACATCTTTCGTCCATTTTTCTTTGTTAGTTCTCTTTGTATGTCCAGTGCAATTCCATTTGTGTTTTCTTATTTTTTGTAACACGTCACTGATCTTTGTTTTTGTTCTTATTTTTGAAGTTGGCCATCGATCACTTAGTCTGATGTTTAGCATACTTCGTTCCATGTTGCGCTGACAAACTATACTCAATGAAACCTTTACTATACTCCGTAATATTAAGTTTTTTTTTATACAACTTAGAATAGCAAATAAGCTGACGGCCCACCTGATGGAAAGTGGTAACCGTCGCCTATAGACATGAGCAGTACCATGGACATAACAGAGTATACTGTTTCGCCCATGATACCCCCCATGTGTTGCCATTCCTGAGGACTCAGGTGTTATTCCTCTGTACCCTGTAAATTCACGCCATATTCCACCCTTCAAACCGAAACACAGCCATGCAAACACAACTGTTTTACGGTTGAAACACGAATGGTAGAAGTATTATTAGTCGACGTAGAAGCGTCACCGGCACTCCTGAATATTATCAATTTACTTGTTGCGTAGTTTCTACCAAGAACGTAATACGTAATAAAAAACGTATACGTAAGGATGGACATGGAGAGGGGCATACAAAGGATGGCCCTATATTTGACGATCCAATAACATTCGTAGTATTCGTATTGAAAATGAGGATTAAAACAAAACGAAAAAGTTGTATTCTCAAACTTTTTACCAACTTCAAAAAAGGAAATACTCAATTTGAATAGTTCTATGTTTGTTATCTTATAACTTCGTCAGTTATATACCGACTTAGAAGATTCTTTTGTACCTGAAAGTATGAACTTACAGATTGGCTACATAGAAATTTTTATCAAAATCGGTTCAGCAGTTTAGTTTTTAAATGAAAATAACTGGTTTTACAACGATTGAAGTCAATGTTTTTTGTAAAATAGAATTTTTAATTGTTTATGTAGCACAGAATGGTGCTGGCTGTCCATCTGATGAAAAGTGTTAACCGTCCTTTATAAACACATTTATTACATATTCAAATATATTTCATATATTCTGAGATTAAGATTCAATTTAATCGCTTTTTATTTATACGTATTTAACATGATGGCCGTGTGGTCCCAGCATAGAATAGGCCACCCCTTCCTTTCCCGTGGTTGTCGTAAGAGTCGACTAAAAAGGGCGAGAGACGGGCAGCAGCGCCCTTCTTAAAACATCTCCAAAGCCTAACTGCGGTTGCCAATCTATCTGCCAAGCATGGCAACTACTGGTAGACCTCCCCCCCAAGGGGGAGGCTTATGTTCCACAGTGGACAATTAAAGGCTGATATGATAATGACGATAAAATACGACGTCTTTATCAATTCTGAACCAATTTCGATAATTCTTTTTTTAATATAAACAATCTTTTTTTTATACTACTTAGAATGGCAAACAAGCTGACGGCCCACCTGATGAAAAGTGGTAACCGTCGCCTATAGACATGAGCGGTACCACGGACATAACAGAGTATACTGTTTCGGCCATGATACCCCCCCATGCGTTGCCATTCCTGAGGACTCAGATGTTATTCCTCTGTGCCCAGTAAATTCACGCCATATCCTACTCTTCAAGCCGAAACACAGCCATGCAAACATAACTGCTTCACGGTTGAAACACGAATGGGACAGAGGTACTCAAGCAATCGACTTTTGTACAAAGTCTCCCTCTGGTGTGTGTTTTTTGTGTGTTTGTATTTTTACTGTTAATATACCTTACTAAAGAAAAACGTTTTCATAAATTCACCGTTACATCGTTATATTTTTCAATAAACGAGAAAATAAGCGTCGAAAATCACTTACGGCTACGCAGCGAAGCACGAACCTGCCCATTCGACCTTTGACTTAGGTATTCCCCAAAGTGTAATCTGGGTCAGAGAAACATTTTCGTCACAATCGATCGTGAGGAACTGGAGACGGTGATCTGGAGGGGCTCTGCATCCCCATATGTAGGTCAATGGGGCGTGCTTAATAGGAAAAAAATCCGCAACACTCCAAGCTTCAACACCGTCTATCTATTGATACTATTTAAACTCATATCGATTTATGACCTTCACCGCGCCGTCTGAAGTACGTAGGCTTCGACTTTCAAACGTGAGGGAATATTGTTCGTGAGAGTTGACGCGAACATTGGAAAACAAGCAATGGACACCAGCAGTATATTATTAAAAGGATTTTTTTTTATGTAACTTAGAATGGCAAACAAACTGACGGCCCACCTGATGGAAAGTGGTAACCGGCGCCTATAGACATGAGCAGTACCCATGGACATAACAGAGTGTACTGTTTCGCCCATGATACCCCCCATGCGTTGCCATTCCTGAGGACTCAGGTGTTATTCCTCTAGACCCTGTAAATTCACGCCATATCCCACCCTTCAAACTGAAACACAGCCATTTCCATCAGGTGGGCCGTCAGCTTGTTTGTCATTCTAAGTTGTATAAAAAAAAAATACAGTAGATCATCATATCAGCCATTAATTGCTCACTGCTGGACATAGGTCTTCCCCATAAAGGTAGGTTTTTACAGTAATTGACACTTCAAATTTCTTCCAAAAAAAAAGGCACTATTTACCTGCTAAAATTTTTTAAGTCCCGATAGTGTATTTAAAATACTGTAGTTTAGTTTCTTTTTTTTTTATTAAAATAGCTGGTTTGGCCATAATTGAAATCGGGTTTATTTTGTGAAACATAATATTAAATTTGTTATATAAAACCAAATCCACGCGAGGAAACCCAACGAACCTTTTATTTCCATATCTTAAACATTTGGATATCTAAGGTGCTATGTATTCTCGAGGCTTCAAGTTGGATTGCCAATTTATATTGATACCCTGTAATGTAGGCAGCTCTCGATAAATTTGCGCTGCCCATTCTCGGATACCATTATCGATCCAACTACAATATGGGATACATCGCGCTGAGTAGTGATTGACTTTACGCGGTCCAGAGAATGGGATAGATGCTTACATTCAGTACCAACCAAATGAAATAAACTGAAAGGTTTTTTTACGGAACGTCTTCAAAAAGATGTTCTCGGTTCCCTCTATAATAGTGTTCAATGCCCGTTTTAGGGGAGAGATTGTTAGTAATGGGGATATGAACCCTCATTCCTATATAACCTTATCCTTCCTGGAAACCATTGCAATTAATTTTTTTTTACTGTTAAGGAAGCAAACGAGCAGATGGACCACCTGATTCGAAAGCGGCTATTATCTCCTATGAACACTGCAACATAAGAGGAGTTGCTTGTACGTTGCCCGGCCTTTTAAATGTTTGTAGGCACTTTTTTTTAAATTTCCCCTATTATGCTATAAAGGGAAAACTGAAGACGGGATATATAGATACAACTGCTCATGCCTATAGGCGACGGTTACCACTTTCCATCAGGTGGGCCGTCAGCTTGTTTGCCATTCTAAGTTGTATAAAAAAAAAAAGAAAAAAACTGACCTGTCTTTGTTCGCACCATTTCATCCTTCACTAGTATCTGGCCTTAGTATGCCGAAAGTAAAAGCAGAGTTAGTATTTCATTATTTTAAAATAAGATAAATTTGTTTGCAACGAAGATTAGAGGCTGCGTTATTGTTTTATTTATATTGAACGGTATTTTCTTTAATTATTACGAATACACAACAGGTTCCCATTAATAAAATTAAAAACATTTATAGAAAACAATGGTAAGGCCTAGATTGACACACAGCATGGTTAAAGCAGTTGCCAAATTGTGTAGTTATAATAAACAAACAAGTAAAAATGTATAAAATATAGATATATCCAAGAGACTAGACGATTGTTTATAAAACATTTTTGAAGGCGTCACGGCGACACAAGTCGAAAAAATATATATTCAAAGTACAGGCTGCCTCTTCTACTGAAAACTATTGTGATTAATTCCTGAAAAATTCATCACAATGGGCCAACTGACCTGATTTCAACCTCATCTATCATTCACTGGTGCTCTGCCAGTATTTACTGATAGCACAGTCGGGGTTACCATTTCATTTTCATCCCCCAAAAAAATACTTTTATTTTTACTGAAATATATTATATGTCATTTTGCTGAAGTCCATATCACTGGTTACGTGATCAGAATGATTTTGTTTAATTCCTCTACGATTAGTATGTGTGGGCCAATATTTGAGGACTGGTTAACATTATTTATAATAGAAATTCTATTAACCTTCGATGTTAGTCATCAATCGCCGACCGTTATCCAGTCAACGCACATTTTCACTTACAAACTACAAACGTCATATAATTTTGCATTTCATTTATATTTATTTGGTAAAGTTCAAATTATATATCTACTATGAAGGTATTTTTAATGGGTACATGGCCTGCGTTATTGGGATTCGCTGGCGGGGCACCAGTAACCGATGATAGGTGAGAATGAAAGCAGATAAGTTAACCCAATGTGACGAAATCTATAAGAAGTAACCGCGATAGTTTCCAGGGGGAATTGCACTGAAGTCTACTTGGTAGGGTATATTGCTAGCAATAGGACTTTATTGCTAGCATATAGTTAGTATATTTACTATATTACAAACAAGGCATATTCACGTTTCAAATTAATTTACATCTACTTGGATTAATTTATTGCTACTGTTGATCGTTCACAGTCTCGGAATTAAACAAAATAATTTTAATCCATTAGCCATAAAGCAGAAAATATGAGACGACTTTTATTTGTATACTATTGTTTTTTTTATTCTTGTTTTGTATGCTACTGTGTGAGTCGCATGATTCTTTGAATAAATCATTTCTTTCTATAAAAATTAATTTGCAAATAGATAAAAAGCTATGACGTACGAGTGTACTTTAATTCATAAACGACGTGCGTAACCAAAAATCAATATTATGTCTCTAGCTACAATTCCAGACTGTCTATCACCGTTTAATAATACAGTAGCCAGTCATCGCGGCCATTTGCGCGGATTGATATAGAATCACTGTTGTTTCTCGTGTCAAAATCAATGATAAGGGCGTGATTTTCATATTTATTTCGAGAGTCCATTCAAGGAGAACTTTTAAAAGTCAGCGAGTAACACTTAAAAATTATTTCGCGCGCACTTAGAACAAGTTCGAGTCGTAGGTGTTTTTATTTATTCACCGCTTCACCTCTTTTTATAGGAAAAAGGTTTTAAGCCAAAACTTTTGAATAAATTCAGAGGCAAATCCTGTTAGTTTTCTTTTTTATCAATGCAGTGCTTAAATTTCTATTTGAACTGTATGACTGATAGACGTGGGCGGAAGAGATTAATATATAATAATATATTTGTAGTGGGTGTAAGAGGGACTTATGTCTCATTAGATAGATCTCTTTATTACTAACAACAATAAGACTTAAAATAAATAACAATAAAGAAAAAAATCAGTACATTTTGCTGGTATTAGAAACTAGGCATGGGTGTCTGTCCTGAGTAATATAATATGGATACCGATCCGATATCTATACATTGGGTCCTCCGAATATTGATTGCGAAAAAAAAATCACCCATTACGATATCTCCCTATATATATTTTTTTATACAACTTAGAATGGCAAACAAGCTGATGGCCCACCTGATGGAAAGTGGTAACCATCGCCTATAGACATGAGCAGTACCATGGACATACTGATATATGATATGATAGAGTATACTGTTTCGCTCATGATATCCTCTATGCGTTGCCATTCCTGAGGACTCAGGTGTTATCCCTTGTACCCTGTAAATTCACGCCATATCCCACCCTTCAAACCGAAACACAGCTATGCAAACACAACTGCTTTACGGTTGAAACACGAACGGGACAGAGGTACCCAAGCAACTGAACCGCTTGTACTTTCGTACAAAGTCTCCCTCTGGTAAAAGGTCGGATATCTATTTTCGAATATGTTAAAAGTCTGTTATCCAATATTATTTTTTCGATAACAGACTTTTAACATATTCGTTATTGGACCAGTATATATATAGATATTGTAACTAAAACACATATATATTGCTATATATTACCTAATGCTATCAGGAGCCGCCTCAGCTGTTGCTATATATGCAACCAGCCTCCACCGAGATGCATCTATACAGCGGTGATTTTCAGGCGGTCCCTTAACTCATTATAACGTGAGCATTCGTGCGGGTTGCCAATACCTAAATTTCGGATATGAGACTTAATACATTGAATAAAATAAAAAACAAAAAACATTAAATTTTTTTACTAGGTATTATTTAGTTTATCTTTAATTGTACGGTTATTACCCTTATACATTCTACAGTTTTCTTTCAGCTTCTCAAAGGTTGACTGTAAGAGATCCCTTTATGGGATAAGTCCGCCATTGTATATTAAATCATTTACCAGTGTTTAATTTGAGTTATGTACAATAAAGATTTTACAATACAATACAATACAACATTGCTATTTGTATTATATTTAAATCGAAACTGTGGTAAACGGTGTTGGTGGCAAATTTACTCAATATTTTCTTTGATTAATAAAATATTATGTATTATTTTTTATTTTGTCACTGGTAGTTTACCCAAATAAATGAAAAAAAATTATTAAACCTTATTACACCTAGATAGTGTAAATACTGGATTTACTACCATATGGTCTTATCTACGAGTCGACCGTAGATAGGAACAACAGAAAAAATTTTACATTGTAACGTAAACGCCTGACGTCTGTGTCGGACACTATCGGTAGAATTTGCTATTAATTTTAAACAGGCGTCTTTGGAATTACATAAAACTAGTTTTTACTCGCAATTTCGCTCCAGTGACATGAATCTATTGACTAACCGAGATAAAAAGTATCTCATATCCTAACCCATTTTATATATAAAATGAAATTAGCTATACAATTAGATTATACCTGTAGAAGTGTAGATGTGGGCTTGATGATATTTATTATAGATTCAGAAGGAGTGGAAGAAAGATTTAGTACGAAATTGTGTAATGAATAATATTTACAGTAAATAAATCCAGATATAATAAGTCGTGATACAATTTTTTTTATACAACTTATAACGGCAAACAAGCTGACGGTACACCTGATGGAAAGTGGTAACCGTCGCCTATAGACATGAGCAGTACCATGGACATAACAGAGTATACTGTTTCGCCCATGATACCCCCCAAGCGTTGCCATTTCTGAGGACTCAGGTGTTATTCCTCTGTACCCAGTAAATTCACGCTATATCCCACCCTTCAAACCGAAACATAGCCATGCAAACACAACTGCTTCACGGTTGAAACACGAATGGGACAGAGGTACCCAAGCAATCGACTTTTGTACAAAGTCTCCCTCTGGTAAATATTGTTCGGTAAAATTGCTAAGACGAGAAGATTGTCACGAACGTCACTATTTATTTTTCTACAACTACGTAAATTTGAAAATGGTTGGTAGCCTACATACCCTAATTCAGTACATATATAGCTAGTGCTTAATAGAAATAGGCTAATTATGTTAATCGACAACATAAAATGGTCTGCTCGCGCCAGCCAGCCAATAAATAATTAATCTTCCGCAAAATGAGATCCCATTTAATTAATGCCCATTTACGTCGGATCTTTCGTGCTTACGTTAAACACACACAAATGGGGCTACACGGGCCATAACTTGCTTAGTTGAACCCGCCACACTATAAATTATACCTACACATCTCATTATATATGTCAAGAGACGTAATGGTTACCGACATAGAAGAGACAAGAATGTCCGACGCGACATAGACAACGTATTGTTCCGAAAAGAAATGTTTATTTTTTATACCAATGTGGTGGCAAACAAGCATTCGGCTCTTTGATGGTAAGCGATTATTGTAGTCTAAGAATGCCAGCAATACCAGCGGTATTACGCGCGCGTTGCCCTGAAGAAATCTCTTTACCTCTTCTTTGAAGAACCTTATGCTGTAGTCTCTTGGAAAAATTTCGACAGGGAGCTCATTTCATAACTTGAACTTACGTCTTAAAACCCCGCTTTAAGTGATACCTCTATACATCTAAGCTATAAGGTATAGAGATGAACACGTTGTCGAGCTGTACAATAGGAGAGAATGGCCGTGGGCATCATACTAAATAATTCCTCTGAGCAAAGTAGGTGTCGTAAGAGGCGACTAAGTACCTAAGAACTTAATAATAGAGGGATAGGCAACAGCGTCCTTCTTAAAACATCACCAAAAGCTAAACTGCGGAAGCCAATCCGCATACCAAGCGTGGCAACTACTAACCCCCCTTTATGGGAAAATCTATCTTCAATAATGGCCAATTAACGGCTGATATGACGATTTTGATGAGACATAAAAAAGATATAACCAAATTAAAAATCCCCTCCTTCTTGGAAGTCAATTGAAAATACTACATATACAATACATACCTATATATTTACATATCATCATCATCTGATGATGATGATATAATTATAATTATTCTAATTATATTTTTTTTATACAACTTAGAATGGCAAACAAGCTGACGGCCCACCTGATGGAAAGTGGTAACCGTCGCCTATAGACATGAGCAGTACCATGGACATAACAGAGTATACTGTTTCGCCCATGATACCCCCATGCGTTGCCATTCCTGAGGACTCAGGTGTTATTCCTCTGTACCCAGTAAATTCACGCCATATCCCACCCTTCAAACCACAACACAGCCATGCAAACACAACTGCTTCATGGTTGAAACACGAATCGGACAGTGGTACCCAAACAATCGACTTTTGTACAAAGTCTCCCTCTGGTATATATATATGTAAAGTTTATGTAAAGTTCAAGTATTGCTTTATTTTCCCTCTATTCAATAATGCACCGCGTACGTATTTCTCAGTTTACCCAATGGTTGACTGGTAGAGAACACCGTCCGGTGTTAAGTACGCCAAATGAATAGAATTTTACTGTGCATTAATAAATAAATAAAAAAAGAAATATAATGTAAAAATTATACGTCATATAAAAGTGATCGTTTCCATCGGCTTTTCTACTTTTGAAATCCACAAGTACGAAGTAGCAGGAAATAAGCTAGTAAGGGGATAATTGTATCAGTGTATTCCAGGTTTGCCTTGTGAAAATGGCGCCTTGGACATCAGTCTCCTAGAAAATTGCACTTTATCCTCGCCTATCAACCCTCACTTGTGCCGTATGTCGCTTAAACCAATAGCGCAAGCGCGGTTACCATTCCATTTCCCTCCACAAAACAACATTATAGAAAATAGAAAATTGTAAAGAATATTGGACCGAATGGCTTGCATTATTTTATTTGTGAACTTAACACTACACTGCTAATATATCAGTCGTTAACTGTCCACTACTGGACATACGTCTTTCCCATAAAAAAAGTTTCGCCAATAGTTTCCACGCTTGGCAAGCGGGTTGGTAACCGCAGTTAGGCTTTTAGAGATGTTTCAAAAGTTCATAATCCGATTGAAATAAAACAAACACTAAATGTTAAGTGGAGCAAACCGGAACGCACTAGTGAAAACTGCATTCAAATCGGTGATCCGTTTCTGTGATTAGCGTGTATAAACGTACAGATAAATTGCGTTCTTAAAGTCTTATAATAGTTTTTCCTATATATCTTCCATGTACAGACAGCGACCAGTTACGATTTTATTATATGTATTAATTGATTATAGAAGCCTTTTTGAACTTCGATAGAAAATTCAAATTTTTCTACTCTATAGTCCTCGTATGAACATGGCGTGAACGCTCTTATCAAATATTTTATAAAGGAATTGTTAGTAATGGAGTTTGAGAATCCCATTGCTAGCAATATACCCAACCAGGTCGACCTCCTCGCGGATCACCCTGGAAACTATCATGGTTAATTCCTGATGAATTCATCATGATGGGCTAACTGGCCTGTTTTCATTCTCATCTATCACCCTTCACTGGTACTCCGCCAGCGTATCCCGTCAGCGCAGGCGGGGTTACCATACCATTTTCACCTATAAAAATAAAAATAAAAATTTTAATACCTTGTTCTTAGGCTCGTATCATACATACATACATACATATCTGTCACGCCTGTCTCCCATTAGGGTAAGCAGAAACAATGGAACGCCAAATGCTTCGATTCAAACAAACCTCTTTCGCTTTTATCATATAGTAAGTAATTAAGGTAGTAAGGGTCATAGAGTAAGCAATGGGAACTGAGCACAAGAAGCCTCTTTTCTGTCCTTACCCTACATAAAGCTCTTTAACAGTGTCAAGTTTATATCATTATTCAAGCAAGCTAACTCAAAAACTCGTGACGAGACACCAAAATACAAATTACATATTCCACTGGCGTTGACATAATGAAACATTAAACTTTACACCACTTCAACATAACCTTGACCTTGTTCTCGCCGTTTCACCGGAAATTACAGTAAATTTTTGACGAATCCCTGCCTGCTTGCTATTAATTTTGGCAGTTCAAAATGTCATGCAAACTTCCTACTTGATAGAAAGTAATAACTGTCACCTATTGGCATCAACTGGACTATGGCCATGAGAATACTGTGTCGCTCATGATTCGCCTCGTGTTTTACCCTTCTTCAACTTTAAGGTATCCTAGTACTATGAAATTTGAATGCTGTAATATCCTTTCAAACCGACACGCACTTATGCAAGCACGACTGCTTACTGACTTGGGGGGGGGGGGGGATGGGATTGTTGCTAATGGGATCTAACTGATCCATTGCTAGCAATTCTATCAGGTACTTTTACGCGGTTCCCCCTTGAAACAAGGGTTCCTAATGGAATCCATCATAATGGGCTAACTGACCTGTTTTCATCGTCACCTATCATCCCTCACTGGTGCCCTGCCAGCGTATACCGATAGCGTAGGCGGGGTTACCATTCCATTATCACCCATTAAAAAAACTGCTCGACTTTGTGTTCCACAAAAAACGAATTTTAATTATGGTAAAACCAGTTATTTTGATTTAAAAACTAGTAAACTAATAAACCAATAAAATATAATAAATAAAAAAAAGATAAAGTGTCTCTAAGACCAATCTGTAAGTTCATTCTTTCAGATAAAAAAAGAATTTTTCAAATCGATTTACAACTGACGGAGTTATCAAGTAATAATTATTAAAAAAAAAAACTAACTTATGAACCTCTTTCCTTTTGTAGTCGGTTGATAAGTAGATAAGTTATGAACAAATGACGTGCACGTGTGTAGTGCTGGCCTCACCTTGACCTCATTGCGAATATGTAGTTACATGCTCGTATTTTTGGTACGAACACATATGTTAGGAAAAGTGCCACTTGAAAATTAGCACAATGAAAACGTTTTTTTTTATGTAACTCAGAATGGCAAACAAACTGACGGCCCACCTGATGGACAGTGGTAACCGGCGCCTATAGTCATGAGTAGTACCATGGACATAACAGAGTATACTGTTTCGCCCATGATACCCCCCATGCGTTGCCATTTCTGAGGATTTAGGTGTTATTCGTCTGTACCCTGTAAATTCACTGCCATATCTCACCCTTCAAACCGAAACACAGCCATGCGAACACAACTGCTTCAGGATAGAGTCACGAATTGAACAGAGGTGCCCAAGCAAACGAATTTTGAACAAAGTCTCCTTCTAGTGTATGCTGGATACTTTATTAACATTTATAATAAAATTTATTTTAGATTACCAAAGCGATAGGACCGCCTTTTTTACCTTTATGTATATATTTTAATCTATATTTCACATGAATTTTCTAATTGTCATTGTATATTTTTATGTTTTTGGTGGAATAAAGAGTTAAATAAATAAATAAATAATATAATCCATGAAATAGGCATCTTAGGTATCGTGGAATTGTTACGGGCCACAAGCCATTTATAATGAGGTCCTCGAGGAAGCACTTCATTCCACCATCGCGTTCACTTTCACCTTTTTTTTTGGTAATTACATAATTTTATTCAGAAACAATTTTTTTTTGGGTCGAACAAGGAATGGCGTGAATAATGAACGGTCCCCCTGAAAACCATGGAAATCTAGTCGAATTTGTCACGACGGGTCAACTGACCTACTTTCATCCTCGCTGATGCCATATAAGTGTATACTGATATCTCAAGCGGGATTACTATACCATTTTCACCCATAAAAGACTGTCTTTTTTTTTAATGGATGATACTGGAATGATAACCCCGCCTGAGCTATAGGTATACACTAGCGGGGTACCAGTGAGAGATAATTGGTGAGGATGAAAAGGCGGATCAGTTAGCCCATCGTGACTAATTCAACGATAAATTAGTCACGATAGTTTCCAGGGGTAACCGCATGGAGGTCGACCTGATAAGGTATATTGAAAGCAATGGGGACTAAAAAACTAACTAAAACCATTACTAACAATCCCTTCCCCCCATAAAAGGCAGTCAGATCAGTTGATCGATTACGACGAATCCATTATGAATTCAAAAGAGACCGCGTGAAGTTTCACTTAATAAGGAATATACTGGGGGGAGAATTGTTAGTAATGTGGACTACCAGTCCCATTGCTAGCAATATACCCCGTCAGGTCGACCTCCACGTGGTCCTAGAAACCATCGTGCTGAATTCCAGGTGTATTCATCACGACGGGCTAACTAACTTGCCTCTTCATTCTCTCCTATAATGCCTCACTGGTGCCCTGCCAGCGTACACCGTTAGTGCAGGCGGGGTTCACATACCATTATCATCTATTAAAAAAATAAGGTATACTAGCAATGAGTCCACAGAATTACTAAAAAAAAAATAGTTAAATTAAGTAAGTGTTGTACATACCTCGCAGAACCACATTCCGGAATGGCAAAATCTTTAATTACTACATTTTTGTATCAATAATTCCCTTTATGAAAATAGACTAATAAGATATTATGTATTATCTATTTATGTATCAATGTTCTAAGTATGTGAGGTATTTTATAAAATTAGGGTATGATGAGGCTGACATATCCTTATAGGATAAAAGCTTCTAAATAAAAAAGTTAAAAAAAAAAGTGTTGTATATACGGATCGACGTATATCGTCGTATGGTCCCGGCATAGAATAGGCCACCCCTTCCTTTCCCGTGGGTGTCGTAAGAGGCGTCAAATCGGCGATCATCAAAACCTAAATGCGGCTGCAATCTGCCTGTCAAGCGTGGCAACTATCGACAAAGCCCAAAATAGGGGGAGGCCTATGTCCAGCAGTGGACTGTTAACAACATACACGCATAAAAGACTTCAATAGACTTGTTGTCATGAAAATAAATGAAAATAAGCTGAGACAAGGGTGTATGTAACAAGCGAAGACATTTCCTCAGTGGTAAATGGATATATTATTTTAATTATAATGAATTTAATAAATTCATGGAAATATAGCGGCATCAAACGCGTTGTTGGCCTTTATGAATCCCAGTTCGTAAATTATAATCGTGTAATTATGTAAGGATGTCACACGAGCCTTGTGTATGTCGCGGGGCAATGAGGATATTAGGAATTTCATGGAATATCCCTTGAGGTAACACGATAACGTGGAAAATATCAAATAATCTACTATATTTTTAACGTTACATTATTTGATTACAGTTTCATATATCTAATCTTTTTAATATATATTTTTTTTTACAAATGCGACAATTTTTAATGGATGGATGGTTGTTACTCTTTCGCGCCTAAGATAATGGACGGATTTGAATGAAATTTGGTACACGGGTATCCTAACTTAGGATATGGGACATTTTATATACTCTTTCACGTTTGCAAAGCCGCGGTATAAAGCTAGTATTACATATTTTTTATTCTTTTTAGAGTTTCGTACCTCTAAAGGAAAAAACGGAACCCTTATAGGATGACTTTGTTGTCCGTAAGTCCATCCGTTTGTCAATCTCTCAAGACCCTTTTTCTTAGGAACGTGTGGAGGTATCAAATTGAAATTAATATTATATATAGGTCTGCAATCTCTTAAAGCATTAAAAATGTTTTAAGTCGACGAAATCAAAAGATACGGCATTTATATCGCATATTTTGACATTCGCAAAGGGAATCAAAATCTATAGGGCACTTCCCGTTGACCTAGAATCATGAAATTTGGCAAGAAACAACGTCGTGTAGCACAAGTAAAGGAAAAAATGCGAAAACCGTACATGTGTAGTTATTTTCTAAATTTTTTTTTTAATTTCATGTTTTTATACGGAATCTTTGTTGCGTGAGTCCGACTCACACTTGACCGGCGTTATTTTTTATTCTCTATTATACACAATATATATTAGGTTAAGAATAATTAATTTTAAATGTAATGTACAATGGCAAGTTTATTTCTAATAAATTTATTTCTAAAAAAATCTAGTGATATGATAAAATACTTACACTAATACGTCATTTTACTAAACTAAATAAAATAAAAAGGTGTTATAATTTTCTAATATCATTGTTTACGAACCAAATTTATTTAGAGCAAAATTCTCAAAATTCCAAACCGTGCAGTTTCTAACCAGAATTCTCTCCGCAACTACAATGATTCCCTTTTCCCCACATAAATCTTTCATTCCTTTTCTATCAACTTCCTTTACTCATTTTAAAATTCTCCCTCCTCTTTCTACGATACTTTCCTCTATGGCGTATATCACCAATTGACGGATATCACCAAAAATACCTAGTAAGGGGAATGGATTTTTATTAATGCAGATTACCAGTTCCATTGCTAGTAATATACCTTGTCAGGTCGACCTCCACGTCTCTCCCCCTTCGGAAACTATCGTGTTGAATTCCGGGCGTATTAATCACGATGGGCTAACAGACCTGCCTTTTCATTCTCACATATTATCCCTCACTGGTGCCCCGCCATCGTATAGCGTTAGCGCAGGCGGGGTTACCGTTTTATTATCATCCATTTAAAAAAAAAGTCAAGCGGGCGGCCGGACGTAAAATTAAAAGCTAGAAACATAGGTAATATGGATAAAAACATATTACGTCCACATCAAATATTAATATAATTGGAGTAAGGGCAAGGAGACGATGATGACTTACATCTTCAATGATTACACGATCTCTAGGCATTTCTCGAAATGCCTAATATCCGCAATTCCCTGCTACATATCTATATAGAGCTGCTAGATTTAACACGTGTTTTATGTAGGGATGGGGATACCAAATTACGATCGTTGGAAATGTGCCAAGCGAGCTTTATTGAGACGGAACAAGTATTAAATTGCGTGGTTGTACAATACGTAATCTCATATTTAGATTGAGTACCTGATTGATCTTAGAATCAAGGAGCACTTATCAGATCAGCTTAGTAGAGTGAGACGGTAGACGCCGGTATATCGCATGCATTACCATTTTTTTTTATGGGTGATTATGATATGGTAACACCGCCTGCGCTAACGGGATACGCTGGCGGAGCACCAGTGAAGGGTGATAGATGAGAATGAAAACAGGCCAGTTAGACCATCATGATGAATTCATCGGGAATTAACCATGATAGTTTCCAGGAAAAACCGCTAGGAGGTCGACCTGGTTGGGTATATTGCTAGCAATGGGATTCTCAGCCTTCATTACTAACAATGCCTTTCCCTTCTGCATTACCATATTGTTCCAGCATAAAATAAACCATCCCTTCCTTTCTCGTGGATGTCATAAGAAACGACTAAGGAAATTTAACGGCCGTAAGGCAGCAGCGTCTCTTTTAAAGTATTATCAAAGCCTAGCTACGGTCGGACTTGAGCTTCGTACAGTTGCATACGATATACATCATCATATGAATCGTTAACTGTCCACTGCTGGACGTAGGCCTCCCCTTAATATAGGGGTTTCCCAGTAATAGCCACTTTTGGCAGGCGGATTGGCAACCGCAGTTATGCCTTGGTGATGTTTTAAAAGGGGCGTTGCTGCCCATTCCTCGACTAATAAGTTCCCTTAGTCGTCTCTTCAACACCCATGAGAAAGGAAGGGGGGACCTATTCCCTATGCAAAGACAATACGCAAATATATATCACAACTATAGATAAATAGATAGTACTCTTTATTGTTTCCTCCAAAAGATTACAATAGTAAACTTATTATAAATAATAATTACAAGAAATAATCACAGTGAGAAAACAATAGGCGACCTTATCGCTAAGAGCGATCTCTTCCAGGCAAGCTTTGGATGGAGAGGAGTAATTATAAACAATTTGGTGGGAGGCGCGATGAAAAATTCTGTTAGTTCTAAATATGGGAGATGTGATACATATAATAATATAACACCCAATATTCTTCTAGATTATACTACAAAATCCTTATAGTTGTATATACTACTTTGGTGGCAAACATACGGCCCGTCCAATAAACGGGAATACCGTAATCTATAGACGCTTCTAATACCAGGGATGACGCGCACGTTGCCGACCCTTAAGTAATCTTAATACGTCCTTTTTGAAGAACCCCATGCTGTAGTCTTTAGGGAAAGCCTCAGCAGGAAGATCAAATCCACAACTCGACTGAATGAAGAAAGATAGGCAATCATTCTTATAGGGAACATGCCTTATTCGAGTTTTGCCAGTAGTTGCTAAGCTCGGCAGAACGATTGGAGACCAAAGTTAGGCTTTAGAGATGCTTATCTAATAATAAACAAATTATGATAAAGTTAATAACATGTGCTAAATGATAAACATCAACATTTCATGTAAATAACAATTATAAAACCATGCAATACTTCTATTATATGAGGGAGACTAAGTGCAAAATCCTTGGATACCTATGTCCCATTCGTGTTTCTACCGTGAAGCAGTTGTGTTTGCATGGTTGTGTTTCGGTTTGAAGGGCGTGAATTTACAGGGTACAGAGGAATAACACCTAAGTCCTCAGGAATGGCAACGCATGGGGAGTATCATGTGCGAAACAGTATACTCTGTCATGTCCATGGTACTGCTCATGTCTATAGGCGACGGTTACCACTTTCCATCAGGTGGGCCGCTAGCTTTTTTGCCATTCTAAGTTGTATAAAAAAAAATTTACTGTCCACTACTGAACTTAAGCCTCCCTCTTGGGGAGTTTGGCCAGTAGTTGATATGCTCGGTAGAAGAATTGGCAACCGAAGTTAGGTTTTAGACGTGTTTTAAGAGGGACGCTGCTGCCCATCCGTCGCCCTCCCTTAGTCGCCTCTTACGACACCCACGAGAAAGGAAAGGGGTGGCCCATTCTATGCCGGGATTACACGGTGAGGGATAACAGTAGTAACCATAATTTTTGGTGATTGCTTGATGATGATGATGATGCTGATGATGATGATGATGATGACGACGATGTTGTTACTTTATACAACTTTTTTTATGCCATTTTTTTATGTCAAAAGGGGGGTAAAGAGGTTCTTCAGGGTCGACAACGCGCGCGTTATACCTCTGGTATTGCAGGCGTTCATAGGCTACGGTAACCGCTTACCATCAGGTGGGCCGTATGCTTGTTTGCCACCTCAGTGTATAAAAAAAAATTGCGTAGGCTAACGATAAACAATTATAAAATCCACTGCGTTATATTACTTAGAATGATTGTATTGTATATTTATATAATGGCTTTCTTTCTAATGAATAAGTCGTAGGCGAGCGTCAAGCCCAGACGACGGCCGAGCTCTTCGTACATTGTACGAGTATAATTATGTACAGACCTTGCGCAGAGCGCGGAACTTTTATATTAGTTATTTTTTTTTTTTTTTTTATTAACGCTTTTTCTTCTCTAAAATTAGAACAGAATTTTTTTATTTAATATAAAGGACCTGTTAAATTTAGATTTTTTTCGTCTGCATTATGCTTGCAAATTGAATTTTTATTATATTTTTATTCTTAATTATTAATTAATTGATTTTTTATTTTATTTTCTAAAATAAAATTTTATTATAAACATACACTAGAAGGAGACTTTGTACAAAAGTCATTTGCTTGGGCACCTCTGTCCTACTCGTGGCTCTACCCTGAAGCAGTTGTGTTCGCATGGCTGTGTTTCGCTTTGAAGGGTGAGATATGGCAGTGAATTTACAGGATACAGAGGAATAACACCTGAGTCCTCAGGAATGGCAACGCATGGGGGGTATCATGGGCGAAATAGTATACTCTGTCATGTCGATAGTACTGCTCATGTCTATAGGCGACGGATACCACTTTCCATCAGATGGGCCGTCAGCTTGTTTGCCATTTTATGTTGCATAAAAAAATTTAATTTTATCATTTATGCTTTGTTGACATTATTTACAAAATCTATTCGCTTAACTTATAATAACGAAAAACCATAAATTTTAATATTACTTAAAATAATTTATTAAAGTAACATCGATTCCTATAAAAGCTCGTACTTGTAGAGACTAGTTTAATGGACAGCGTCCCTCTTAAAATATCACCAAAGGTCTAACTGTGATTGTAACACGCCTGCCAAGCGTGACAACTACTGGCAAAGGGCCTCCCCTATAAATGGGGCCTTTTAGGGGTAGTAAAGGGTAGAAATATTCATTAGTGGACAGTTAACAGCTTATATTATGAATAAACACCTTCCACAAAAAATGTTGATTATCTGTCACGCCTGTCTCCCATTAGGGTAGGCAGAAACAATGGAACGCCAAATGCTTCGATTCAAACAAACCTCTTTCGCTTCTTCCACATTCATCAATCTTTCCATACACGGTCGCCGGTTACGGGTACTTTTAATTTGGCCCTTCTGCAGCACGTCGCCTATTTGGTCGACATACGTCCGTCTAGGGCGGTCCCTACCGACATCTCCATTCATTCTTGCTCGATAAATCTCTTTCGTCATTCTTCTTTCATCCGTCCTCTCCAAATGACCAAACCAACTATATATCTATCTTTCTCAAGAAATAAGCTATTAGATAAAGAAAGAAAAACGTCTCAAATCCTAGTTCAAATCAGATTAGTGCGTACAAACAAACAAATAATATCTTTATTTATTAGTAAAGATAAAGGTTGACATTACGAATGTCTAACAATATATGTTTTTTTTATTTCACAGAAGCTCTAAAACTGTACGGAGACAGACTGACAGAATGGGAGAGGAATGAAATCAGAAAATATCCCGAGGTGTGGTTTCTGGGCCTGGAGGCGAACAAGATCCAAGCGAAGTCGAATCTACCAAATAACTGCGGTTTCGACGACGAATACGGCAGTTACAATAAAGTAAGACATTTATATATATATGTATATGTGAAACCAGAGGGAGACTTTGTACAAAAGTCATTTGCTTGGGCACCTACGTATTTGACGGTTGAGTGCATAAATTTGTTATTCACAAATTATTGACATATTAAACATTTTCTAAACACTAGCCTGCTATGAATTGAGAAAAATAGCAACTGATGGTATATCTTTCGCCCTCTTTTTATGGATTATATTTGCATAAGAAGAAACGAGGCAACCATATGATTTACAGTTTTTATTTTATCATTCCTTCTATGTAATTCCTTGTTCTTAGTATTGACCTGTATAAACTGTGATAGCTACATAATGTCAAAAGAAATGTCATAGTAAATTTTCAAGTATATCGGTGGAAGTTTTATCGTGATCCTGATAGTCAGGCTTCCCCGCGAAAGTTCATTAGACGCGGGCGGGTGTTACCCTTATAACTTCATAAGTTTCGGGAAACAAGGTCAATCGCCTCGACTACAAAAATCTGTGGGGAAACTATGTTAGTGTTGGCAGCTAGCTATTCGCGTGATACTCGATTAACTATAAAAACCTTTGTAGAATATTCTTATTTAAAGTTCTTCCAAAAATTAATTCTAAAATAAATATAACAATAGCCAAAAATTTTGATAATTTTATCAACCGACTTTAAAAAGAAGGAGATTGTCTATTCGCTTGTATTTCTTTTATGTTTGTTACCTCATAACTCTGTCAGTTGTAAACCAATTTGGAAAATTCTTTTTTTTTAATCTGGATACCATTTCATTATCAGATTGGTCCCATAGAAATTCTATCAAAATTGGTGCAGTTATTAAATCAAAATCACTGGTATTGCCACAACTAAAGTCGGTTTCATTTTATAGAATGCAGTCTTAATTATTTTTAAACAAACTCTAAAATGGAGGTTTTTTTATTTTTATGCTTTTTTATGTTATGCGATCGTATTATCAATTCAGTACCGATTTTAATAAGATCTTTTCATAATAGATAGGGTTTCCTTCTGTTGTTTCCATATTAAGGAATCCAGAGGGAGACTTTGTACAAAAGTCGATTGCTTGGGTACCTCTGTCCCATTCGTGTTTCAACCGTGAAGCAGTTGTGTTTGCATGGCTGTGTTTCGATTTGAAGGATGGGATATGGCGTGAATTTACTGGGTACAGAGGAATAACACCTAAGTCTTCAGGAGTGGCAACGCATGGGGGGTATCATGGGCGAAACAGTATATTCTGTTATATCCATGGTACTGCTCATGTCTATAGGCAACGATTACTACTTTCCATCAGGTGGGCCGTCAGCTTGTTTGCCATTCTAAGTCGCATAAAATATATATATATATATATATATATATATATATATTATGTTATCCAAATTACACATTATTTATATTATTTTTATATATTTGATATAATTGAATTAGCCATTTTTCTTTGCGGAGCAGAAAATAGCTTGTTGCGAAGTAAACCTACACGTCGCAACTACAGTTCCGCGCTATTAGTTAAAATATTTTTAACCTCATGCACTTATAAAACATCTCGTCGTTCCTAGATGTAATTTCTCGTGATTAAAGTGGCTGTTTTTAAACGAAACAAATGATAAAATGAACTTATTACTATTCAAATATGAATTACTTTGATAATGTTATTGATGCTTTGATATTGCGACATTTCGGGGATGCCTTAGACCGTGTAATTTATATTCTCTTATTGCTAGACGCACGTTTGTTTAATGTACACATAATGAAATACTTAATTTAAATTGACTTTAGACATTGTCTTTGACTTTGGTCTGTTATTTAAATCAAATTAGGTAGGCGATCCCTCACGAGATGGAGCGACGTCCCACACGAGCTAAATATATTAATGTTTTCCAAAAAAAACGAACTAGTTTGTTACAATAGACTTTATTTTTATTAAGTTCAGTAAATAAATGAATAATTAACTCGACCATGTAATTGGCTGCTGAAATTGAATATTAATACAGACAAACAAACTGGCTTTTACACATAAATTGAATTTCTATTTCTTAAAAAAAGTTCGATTTATAAACTTTATTCCCTTTTTTTCATCACTTTTCCTTTAAACTTAATCTTGCTGGTTACTCTGTTTGAGTTATAGATTGTTATTTGTTCTTCTAATATCATTAATTGTTAGTTATTTATACATGTATTTATTATATGTATACCTTTATTTATTTAACATATTATCTAATATCATAATATATTATTTATAGAATAGAATAGAATTTTATTGCTATAATAGCTGTAAATAAACTATTATAATATATATATATATATATATATATATATATATATATATATATATATATATATATATATATATATATATATATATATATATATTATAATAGTTTATTTACAGGTATATAATTAAGTATTACTATATTGTATATATATATATGATTTATGTATGTATATTTTTAGTAGGTATATTATTCTATATGTTTATATCTTGATTTATCTTAAATTCTTGTTATCTCTCAAAATATTTATTTAATTTACAATTTTCTTTTAAATCTATGCACCGCCATTTACTTTTTCTCTCTCTGTTTAGGGTAACGTTTGAATGGTAGATAAATAAATAACTTATTTTATATGTTTATTTTTCCTATTCCTATTTCTCAGTTTGTCCAATGGTTGACTGGTAGAGAACACCGTCCGGTGTTAAGTTCGCCATATGTACATAGAGTTTGAAACAGTCTGTTATGTCCATGATACTGCTCATGTCTATAGGCGACGGTTACCACTTTCCATCAGGTGGGCCGTCAGCTTGTTAGCCATTCTAAGTTGTATAAAAAAAAAAGAAATTCTGATAATAATAATAGTAGACAGTCTTCGAATGTTGGCAGTTGCACACATACTGTCTAATGGTAGCGGAATTAAACAAAATATTTCAAATCAAATAACCAGTTATCAAAATGGGTTTTCCGTCCAATTATCATAAGATTGAGAAAATCTGGGTCATCGTGTAACACTCGTATCTTGTGATGATCCATCACTAGTTACATGCGAGGAAGGTTACAAAATACTAGTATGTTATGTCATAGATACTTTGACATAATATAACTATGGTTTGTGTGCCTTTTGTTTTTTCTAATATGGCGTTCTAGACCTTAACTATATTTTCATATACGTAGTTCATCTCTGATTTACAATAGTTATTTAAAAATAACAGACAAAAATAGTTACATATCATATATGTAACGTGCGTGTATATAAATGTTACACACATTTTTAAATATAGGTGAAACTCTGCTCCCTAAATAGGTAAATCTTGTACTTTATGATAAGCAGTGCTCTTCCCTATACAGCATAATGACACAATATATATATATATATATATATATATATATATATATATATATATATATATATATATATATATATATATATATATATATATATATATATATATATATATATATATATATAAAGAAACAGTAAAACTTAAGGTACTAATACAATAATATAAATAAGTATGATACAAAACAGAACCTAGATTCATAGTAATTTTCAACAAAAGGGCTTAAAAATGATTCTATTGTACTTAGCCCGGTTTAGTTTCCCCCTTTGTCCCTAAATCCCGTTCAGCTCGCTCTAGATAAGTACAGTCTGAATAAAACTATCCAAAGCTTGAGTTTAAGCAATTATCTTCAATTATATTTCAATTGAACGAAGCTTTAAATCCAGCATATTACGACACAGTTAATATATTTTGAAATGGGTATGCCGTTTTCTTTCAATATTTTATTATTATTTTTTTAAAATCTTTGCTTGTTTTATAATTAGGTACCATTGAATTGAATATACAGATATATTAAATTTTAAATATAGAATAGTTTTAAAACTTTATTGTCATTAGTAAAATTCCTTCAGTACCTAAAAAACCTGCAATACCCTGTAAATTCACTGCCGTATCCCCCCACCCTTCAAACCGAAACACCGACATGCAAACACAACTGCTTCACAGTAGAAACACGAATAAATAAATATGACGGTTAATTAGTTTTTTTGTTACCTCACCTTAACTACCAATGTCAATGAATATATTCTGATCACACAGACGAAGTCCCGGGCAACAGCTAGTATATTTACAACCGTCACAATTTATTTTAATTTTTTTAATTTGTTCTCAGCAAATCCACGACCACATAGCATACCGATATGAGATTCTAGAAGTAATCGGCAAAGGTTCCTTTGGCCAAGTAATCAGAGCGTTGGACCACCGCACCGGCAGTCAGGTGGCCATCAAGATTATCAGGAACAAGAAGCGGTTCCACCACCAGGCCCTAGTCGAGGTCAGAGTGCTGGATCACCTCAGGCTGAAGGACAAGGATCAATCGCACAACGTGATACACATGCTCGATTACTTCTACTTTAGGAACCACTTGTGCATCAGTTTCGAGCTTATGAGGTAAGTGTCTACACATTTTTAGGTCTATATAATAATTATATAAAAAAAAAATACATTATTAGTATTATTCTTTAAAAAGAGCTTTATAATATTAACGAATTTACAGAGTACAGAGGAATAACACCTGAGTCCTCAGGAATGGCAACGCATGTGAGGTATCATGGGCGAAATATATATACTCTGTTTTGTCTATGATATTGCTCATGTCTATAGGCGACGGTTACCACTTTGCATCAGGTGGGCCGTCAGCTTGTTTGCCATTCTAAGTTGAATAAAAAAAAGTATTATTTATAATAGAAAATGTATAATAATATATATATCCCGGCGGGGGGGGGGGGGCGCCTCCACGAGATGGAGTGACGACTTCAAATACATTGCAGGGAGTGGATGCAGGTGACTCAGGACCGTTCCTTATGAGTCTATGGGGGAGGCCTGTGTCCAGCAGTGGACGAATAATAGCTGAAATAATGATGATGGTACAGTTATATGGCATCATTCAGTTTATGCTACAAAAAAATCAATCAGTTTGCATAATAAACCTATTTTATAATGATAATATAAACATTTACATTTACAGGCACCCCTTCCTATCCCCACCACGCAAGCCACCCCTTCCTATCCCGTGGGTGTCGTAAGAGCCGACTAGGGGAGGACGAGGGA
This sequence comes from Galleria mellonella, assembly GCF_026898425.1. Classification (NCBI taxonomy): domain Eukaryota; kingdom Metazoa; phylum Arthropoda; class Insecta; order Lepidoptera; family Pyralidae; genus Galleria; species Galleria mellonella. The sequence goes on along the minus strand of NW_026442162.1, from coordinate 5,689,099 downwards.
TGGGTAGCAGCGTCACTCTTAAAACATCTCTAAAGCCAGACTGCGGTTGCCAGTCCGCTTGCCAAGCGTGGCAACTAATAGCATAACCTACTAGGGGGAGGCTTATGTTCAGCAGTGGACAGTTAAAGGCTGATATGATAATGATATAGACATATAGCATTTTTTATGATATTTCTAATAAGTATCCATACTATTCCATTAGGAATTATAATAGTAAACATATTATTTTGTAAATATAAACTTTCTCCATTACTCCAGCATCAATTTATACGAGCTGATCAAGAAGAACAACTACCAAGGGTTCAGCTTGAGCCTGATCAGGCGGTTTGCGAGTTCACTGCTCCGGTGCTTGAGGCTACTTGAGGCAGAAAATATTATACACTGCGATTTGAAACCTGTAAGCATTACGCTATCATTTCACTCGTTAATTGTTTACTACTAAAAACGAGCTGGTAATTACCACAAAGTTTGAACCTGAGTCACTTTTTTATGCTAATTATAATGGTGATAAAGAATCGTACAGTCTGCATGTTGCTGATCCTGAAGGAAACTTAATACGCTCTTTCTAAAGATCCCCATAGCACAGTTTAAAGAGAAAGTTTTTTTAGATTGTGGCCATATTATGGTTTTTAGAAAAAAAAATTGCAATAAGCCCATTTCACATTCTTAGAATTTGCGAAAGAAATTTCGTCTAAAATTCTAAGCTGTAAGAATGAATTTCTTGTCGACAACGAGTGGTCCAAATATAAAACGTAGTTACGAATTTAAAACAAAAAATTCCTCAGTATACGTAATAAGACAAAGCCTGCAATTTTACTTCCATGTTCTTCTCTTTAAACCGAAGCACTCTGCTTGCTGGTAAAAACACAAGTGGAACAAAGATATCCATGCTTTTGATTTATTTAGATTATTTCATTAATGTCGGTGTAAACTTTTAGGAAAACATCCTCTTGAAGGCCCGAGGTAGTTCTTCCATCAAAGTGATAGACTTTGGCAGCTCGTGTTACACGCACGCGAGGGTCTATACCTATATCCAGTCGCGGTTCTACAGGAGTCCTGAGGTCATACTTGGACTGCAGTATGGGACCCCAATCGATATGTGGAGTATGGGTGAGTGGACAGTTTGTCACTGAAAATTATTATTTTTTACAGATGACTATGGATAGAAACATATTACACCGATCCCAAATGATAATCAGGATAAGGGTAGGAAGACGATGATGAAATGCTAACTCCGTATGCGCTATTGGAGTACGTTAAAAAGATCATAATTTATGGATGATATGTGAGGATAAAATCAGAAGAGTCAGCCCATCGTGACGATTTCACCAGGAATCAACCAGCATGGTTTCCAGGGAGACCGCGTAGAGATCTGTCTAGATATGTTACTAGCTATGTCTAGCTAGTTGCTACACCCCATTACAAATAACCCTTCCCCCACCACATTTGATTTTGGTACAAATGTATGTTGGTATTGTTGGTGGCTAGTAGAGTTTAAATTTTACCTTTTTTAGGTTTAGGTTTTTTACTGGATGAAAATGGAATGGTAACCCCGCCTGCACTAACGGGATACGCTGGCGGAGCACCAGTGAAGGGTGATAGATGAGAATGAAAACAGGCCAGTTAGCCCATCATGATAAATTCATCTGGAATTAACCATGATAGTTTCAAGGGGGAACCGCGAGGAGATCAACCTGGTTGGGTATATTGCTAGCAATGGGATTCTTAGTCTCCATTACTAACAATCCCTTTCCCCCTAGGTTTAGGTACCTACTGCTTGCTGTTTTCTATTTTCAAGAGAATGAAAGTTTTCTACAATACAACTTCTAGAATCTGTATGAAATCAAAATAATAGTATGTTATTAATATGTCAATTTTTATAGAATAGCAATGTCAGATAATATTTCTTTCTAAAAGTGTTGGGTTTACAAAATATTACATAAACTTCGTAAAAATACCTCCTTATTTATGAATAAATAAGTATATTGTGAACACCTCGTGTATTTCTAAAACTTCTTACTCACGATTATTCCGAGAACTTTCAGAAAATTATACGAATAAAGTGTGAACCTAAATATTTTACACATCAAATGCCAACATAACAACAAGGTGACCCGCTAAATCTTTGAATCTACAAATCATTCTTTATCCTTATCTAAAAAAGGCAGTTGGACAGAGACGCATAATGTTAATGGAGTAAGAATTGACTGATTATGTGGAAGCTGGTAATGCGTCTACGACCCATAGTTGCGTAACCTATGAGTTTGTAGAAAGCGGTCAGGAGAAAGGTGACCCACCGCTCACATGCGCAGCCACCGCGCACTGCGACCGGTTTGCTCCACCTCTGGCGAATATTGACAATTACAATGATATCTTGTTTTTACGCAATGTAATCACAAATATTCTATGTAGCCATAGCAAGTCTCTTACAGGATAGGCAGATATACATATGGTTTTTTTTTAATGGATAATAATGGAATGGTAACCTCACCCGCGCTATCGGTATGCACCGGCGGGGCACCAGTGAAGGATGATAGGTGAGGATGAAGCATGTCAGTTAGTCCATCGTGACGAATTCAACAAGAATTGTTCACGATGGTTTCCAGAGGGAACCAAGTAGAGGTTGACCTGATAGAGCATATTGCTAGCAACGGGGCTGTCAAACTCCATTACTAACAATCCTTTCCCCCCCTGATAAATTGTTTAAGAAGGTATAAGAAGGAAATATTTTACGCAACCGGTTAATTTATAGTCTAATCGATATTTCCACTAAATACACGTTTTGATTAATAGTAAAATCTATTAAATTATACTGCACGTAATAAACAAAATACGTAAATTCATAAAAACAATTAACAAAAAAAAACTTTGACAGCTGACCGGTACACACCTATGGTAACGACAATGTTTGCAAACAATATAGCACAAAAATGCATATAAACAATAATTGACGTTATTGAATTATAGATTTTTTTTATACAACTTAGAATGGCAAACAAACTGACAGCCCACGGCTTTGGAAAGTGGTAACCGTCGCTTATAGACATGAGCAGTACCATGGACATAACAGAGTATACTGTTTCGCCCATGATACTTCCCATACGTTGCCATTCCTGAGGACTCAGGTGTTATTCCTCCGTACCCAGTAAATTCACGCCATATTCCACCCTTCAAACCGAAACACAGCCATGCAAACACAACTGCTTTACGGTTGAAACATGAGTGGGACAGAGGTACCCAAGCAATCGACTTTTGTACAAAGTCTCCCTCTGGTAAATCGGACTAATATTGTCGATATCGAAATGAGTGTAGTCAGTGTCCAGAAGAACACAATATATAGATATCAGATATTATCTAATTCTCGATATCGAAATGGATGTCCAGACGAACTCAACATTTCAACATATCGGATGTTACCTATTCCTACCAAGAACGAGAACCATCTCGATCACGTCAGCTTTCGTCGGGTATTAAAAAGATTCTAAATATAATTTGAAATAAAAATTGGCATTTCTATAATAATTAAAAGACAATCTACTATAAAATTTACTATAACAATAGTGTAATAAAATACTAGTAACAAAACTAAATAGAACGCAATGCATAAATCGTCGTATGCAACTACGAAATTTCCTATTTGCATAGAAACTGTTAATATTTAGCAGAGAGATAGCATTGTGATGTAAGATCATGTAATTCTTGTCGTGAGTTAATGAGATAGATTGCTATAACCTATCATTATGCTGTCGATCTCGTCATATAGTTGTTTGTCCATTTAATATTCTACATACCAAATGATGCACGCCGCCATTACAGGTAATTAGCATAAAAAATTAATGAACACTATTTGGCAAAACCATAATTACTTAAGAGGTCAAATAGATGTATATGTAATATTTGATTCCTCAATATATTAGTTGGTACCTAACTAAGAGACCGCTTTTAGCGATAAGGCCGCCCATTGTTTTCTCACTGTGATTATTTCTTGTAATTGTTTATATTTATAATAAGTTTACTATTGTAATCTTTTGGAGGAAACAATAAAGAGTATCTATCTATCTATATATGTATAATGATAAATGGCAGTCAAAATATATTATAGCCAACAAATTTTAACAATTTAAATTGTAATAAATTTAAAAAAGAACTGCATAAATGACTAGTAAGTAAATGTTACTATAGTGTCCAAGAATATATATAAAATAGTGATACATTATAAAAGACTGACTTTTCTGTTTTACAATCGGATTAATGTTTAAAAATTGACATAAGCATTTATCAAATGCATTGACTATTGTTTTTTATTTTAATTTGTATTGTTCTCGTTTTAATTAATTAATAATTATTATTATAATCTACAACGGGTGTTATCCCGAAAACCTTACACACAAGTCACCATACATTATGTATACAACCCTCCACATATATACTCCTCCAAAAAGCAGCAATTTTAAATACATGTCGCCTGGTCCGTAAGTTCCTATCATTGAACTGACATTCCAAAAACACTTGGCTTTTGCCCGTGTCTAAAACTACCTCATAAATAAAAATAATTATAATAATATAATCAATTAACTATATTGAAAATAATATTTAGATATAAGTAGATATAAACTATCTGATTTATATAAATATGGCTAAATATACAATTAGTTTTATTATACAATACAATAATTTTGGTTCCAGGATGCATCCTTGCGGAACTCCACACAGGGTACCCGCTGTTTCCCGGTGAGAATGAAGCGGAACAGCTTGCTTGCATCATGGAGCTGCTGGGTCCGCCGCCACCTGATCTCCTGCTGCACGCCACAAGAAAAAGACTCTTTTTTGGTATAGCATCATAACTTTATTGGTGTCAGTCGAACAAAAATTCCAAACAATGTTTTTATATAAAATTAGTAGTATAAATATTTGTAGAACAAATTATGATTTACAAAATTCACATAAATAAATTTGGTCTTATTCAATCTATCTTAGCTGAACCCTAACCAGAAATTTTTTAACTTCTCTGTAAATTATTGATGCCCATGAATTCCTCTCTTTCCGTGTCCTGGGAAGGTAGACACTTTATTTGAAAAATCAGGAGAGGGTATGATATACCTGAAGAAGGTAAAAGCCCTTAAAATTAAAAAGAAAATCACATCTTAATGAAGATTTTATAATTATTTTATTATATTTTTTTTTATACAATGTAGAATGGCAAACAAGCTGACGGCCCACCTGATGGAAAGTGATAACCGCCGCCTATAGATATGAGCAGTACCGTGGACATAACAGAGTATGAATAATTAGTAAAAAAAATAGTTAGTAGCTTTTTAAGAATTAGCATTTGAAAGTAGATTGAAATAGTTCATCCCAAAGGTTGAGTGCTAGAGAATGCTAATATACTAGCATTAAGTTCACCTTTTGTACCTTATTTTATATTAATCAATAGAGTTATTTAAATATATAAATAAACATATAGAAGGTATAAAATCTTAAATCACCAGTCTGCCCTATATTTGTCAGTGTAGTAATACCTTTACATTACCAAATTAATTTATGTAAGCATAATTACAGAGCCTATGACGAAAATGATTGAGACGAAAAATTTCATATTCTTGCCACATACGATTTATGACTTATAAAAATTTGATTGAATCACGTTGCAGATTCGAAAGGCTCACCGCGCAGTGTTACCAACTCGAAAGGTCGCAAACGAAGACCCGCGTCCAAGACCCTGGCGTCTGCCGTGAGGACTGATGACCCCGCCTTCTTGCATTTCTTGCACAGATGCCTTGAGTAAGTAATTATTATTAATCACTTAATTATTCTTTACTTTTGCCTGAAACTTCGTATATGTGACCGGAATTTGTTTTTTTAATGGGTGATAATGGAATGGCAGCTGCGCCTGTGCTATCGGTATACATTGGTAGGGCATCAGTGAAGGATGATAGTTGAGAATGACTGCAGATCAGTTAGCCCATTGTAACTAATTCAAGAATTAACCACGATAGTTTCCAGGAGGAAAAGTTTGTTGTTTCAAATGATGCCTACAACCACTTTTTGTCATCACACTGCTCACCATCGACAGAGAATTCATCCTTACACGTTTGAACTTAAATCACGTACAGTGCAGTTCCAGAGAATTTTTCTCCCACGAACACTCAGATTATGGAATGAGGTCCCTGCTGAAGTTTTCCCTAGAGATTACAATATGGAGTTCTTCAAAAAGGGTATATTAAGGTGTCTTCAGGGTCGGCAACGCGCACGTGACACCGCTAGTATTGCAGGCGTTCATAGCCTACAGTGATCGTTTACCATTAGACGGACTGTATGCTTATTTGCCTTGTTTATGGTATTAAAAAAAAAGTTGACAACCAATCTTTGATCTATTACACGCCTTTTATGATAATTTGTTGATAAAAACAAGTTGGTGAGATATGTTATTATTACTTCATCGCCATATAGACGAAACTTTACCAACTTGTAGCAATTTACGTTCACGGAAATGTATTAAGTATCGAAGGTACGTCGCTGGGCAGCAACGAATAGACGTTATGCGTAGACGCAACACAATTATGCAACTACGTGAACTCCACGTTTTCATTATATTACGGGTCATCTGTTATGCGGAATTATGTCTTATTCGAATCAAGGTTTAGCAATAAATTATAAAAAGAATTTGAAAACGTTTTTATTGCTTTTAAAATGATTTTATTAAGTGTCGTATTTTTCGTACTGTATCGTATGTTATCGTGTCTTGGCATCTCATATCTTTGCCAATTGTACAGATATTCTTCTGATCCCTTTTAAGTGATTTTTTTATTCTCGTATTGGCCGGATATTTCGCATTTCCGTAATCAAGGATGAAATCAGATTTTCAATCTTGAGTTATTTTATTTAGTTGCACTTGTTATTCGATATGTTTGAGTTTTGTCTGACAAGAAATATCTGTACGTAATTTTATTGTTATTAGAATTGACTGCAAATCTCATGACAATCTAAATGATATAAATGCAGGCACATGACTTGTATCTACAAAGTTTCTCTCTAGTATTTCATTTAGTGCTTTTCTTTGTCTTTTTGTTTAATGTTAAAATATTTATACTAATTTATTGTAGAATTAAGCACTAAATAAACATTTCTTTCTTTCTTTTAATATTTCTGCATCGAACAGGGCTGTTTAAGGTAGGGCAAAAGAACTTTTTGGTAGGGTATGGAAGCCATAATTAAATGACTTCGAGAAAGCGAATCTGTTTAATTTTCTTGTGGCCTTACATTTTAAAGTAAGGCCTTGGGCATTTTGAAGTAGGGCGTTGCCCCTCAATACTTCTTTTAATATTTCTGCGTCCAACAGGGCCGTAGCTAGACCCAAATTTAAGGTAGGGCAAATGAACCAAATTATTACCAAAAGTTATACAACCTTCCATATTAGCAATAAATCTCCGACCGCCATTTATTCCACGCACGATTTGTGACACATGTTCCATTCTAAACAAAGCATCTTCAATCAAATTATTATAATAATGCACGATATAATAATAATATGATACAATAATAGTAGTCAATCTTTGAATGTTGGCAGTCGCACGTATAGGTACCAATGGTAGCGGAATTAAACAATATAATTGTAAATAAATAATCAATGAATTAAGATAGTTTGTAAATGGGATGTAACTTTTGTTTTATGAAAGTTTTCACTGTACCATTACGATAAATACTCATGTACGAGTAAAATAAAATAATAATAAAATATTACACCTTTAAAAGGTGTCTAATAAAACTGTTACAATCAAATTGTTTAACATATACGACTTGATCGGCAGTAAACAAAATTAAACGAGTTCTTTATATACTTTCTACAAATATATACGGCAGTTATATAAAAATAGAAACTGCAATATTGATATGTTTTTATGGCGCAGAAAATGTGGATCGCTTAATATTTTAATTAGGCAAATAAATTTTGCTCTTTGATGGCGAGGACCAAAAAAAATGTTCTAGGACAGGGGTTCCCAAACTTATTTTGTCTACAGCCCACTTTGAGAATAAATTATTTTTTAGCGCCTCCATTTTTCACCCAAGCCTCTACCCATTTTTTCTGGGTCTCTTACCGCCTCCCTTTAGGCTTGAAACACTCACAAGGGGGCATTATCGCCCACTTTGGAAAAGGCTGTTCTAGGATATCACCTGAATAATAACGCCATTTAATTACAAACTGCCGGTGTTTAAGAACAAGATGCCAGATGTGCCATCTGATTCTGTATATACGGCAATGTATGAGAAACATCGATGTTTCTCAATCTGAGTCGAGTTGAGAAAACTCATCAGTTTACTGATAGAATGATGATTAAATATTAAAAGGAGATCCGTTGAAATCCTTCAAGCCACTTTCTCATTATAACAAATAAATCATCATCATCATCTGATCAGAAAACTCATCAGTTTACTGATAGAACGATGATTGAATATTAAAAGGGCTCTCAATTGAAATCCTTTAAGCCACTTTCTCATTATAACAAACAAAACATCAATGTTTCTCAATCTGAGTCGAGTTGAGAAAACTCATCAGTTTACTGATAGAACGATGATTGAATATTAAAAGGGATTTCAATTGAAATCCTTTAAGCCACTTTCTCATTATAACAAACAAATCATCATCATGTCAGCCGTTAAATGTTTACTGCTAAACATAGACCTCCTTGAGAGGTTTGCCAGTAGTTGCCAGGCTTGGCAGGAGGATTATTAACCACAGTTAGGCTTTAGTGATGTTTTAAGAGAGATGCTGTTGTTCATCCTTTAACCCGTAAATTTCCTTAGTCGTCTTTTAGGATACCAGCTGGGAAAGAAGGAGCCTATTCTATGCCGGGACCACGCGGCTATTATGAAAAACAAATATATTTTTTTTTCGCAACTTAGAATTTTTATAAAATATAAATATCGCCTATAGACATGAGCCATGAGACCATGAGTACCATGAACATAACAGAGTAATTAAACCCATGTCAAACTTGCCATTCCTGAGGACTCATGTTAATCCTCTGTAATAAATTAACATTATTTAAACTGAAACACAGCCATAAACACAGCTGCTTCACATCATTTCAAACTTTTTGTACAAATTAATATTTTATTATAATGTACGTTTACTACATATTATTGTGGATCACGTCGAAGTATTGAGTGAGATGTATTTATTAATGAGGCATAATTAGGACTATTTTATAAACTTTCTTTTTTTTATTTTTACTAATTATAATATATTTCTAATTAAATAGTTTAATATTAGAAAGCAAATTGCGAAGATTGCAAAGGTCACATACATTGCTAAATATATGAATGAGACTAAATCGTTCTTATTTTAATTTTTAAATTAAATTAAATTAACGTAAAATGCAATTGTATTTTAATTTGCATTATTTAATTTTTAAATATTTATTTTGCGTTAGTCTGGATATATAATTTGGCAAATGTGTATATAAAGATGTAATATAAATTTAATTTTTAATATGTAATGATAACTTGAATAGCATAAAATCGTATCATAATTATATTTTTTTAATTAATCAGGTGCCAAACTTAATACTACGTAGGCTATTTTAATAATTTAAATACTTTTTAATGCAAATAAACTCATTTCACTTCATTTCAAACATATTCATATTAATAATAATTGAAAAGCCTTTTATTTGCCCGATCTTTAAAAAAAAAAAGATAATTTGAAATATATTTTCATTAATTATTTTTCATAATAACATAGACTTCATAATACTTTATCGACAAGTCGATAAAATATTACTATGAATTGTAATTAACAATATAACTCTTTAATTGATTTTAGTAACATCATTTTCAACATTTATTATAACAAAAATCGACTGTAGATAAAGAATTATGTACTGTGAGCATCACAATAACAGTATAATCACGTCTAAATAAAAGATGTTCATTCAATACTGAATTATAATTGAAACTATTAACTTGTTTATGGGAAAATGACTTAAATAACTAAGAATTACAACACATTATAGCTTGCTACACGGCGAGACGAGCGCAAATTGAGAACACTTAAATAAATGTACCGTGAACATGCTAACAAAAACAAAACTTTCCCTCGAAATTCACACTTTTTTATGACAGTTTCTTCAAGTGCAACAGGCGGAACAGGAAACCATAGACTAATATTGTTGCGCGGGGCATTGTTGTCTTTGATTTGTGCATCAATAACAACAAAAGAAGCCAATAGGTGAATATTTCCTAACAGCGACGTAAAAAAATGTATTATGCTAATACAACAATTGTTCATGTCATTCAAGCTTTTTATGGCATATCTATACAATTATACCAGTAGCAGACTTTGTACAAAAGTCGTTTGCTTGGCTCTGTCCCATTCGTGTTTCTGCCGTGAAGCAGTTGTGTTTGCATGGCTGCATTTCGATTTGAAGGGTGGGAGATTTTAAGGTACAAAGGCATAACACCTGAGTTCTCAGGAATGGCAACGCACGAGGGTTATTATAAGCGACTTTGTGTACTCTATTATGTCCATGGTATTGTTCACGTATACAGGCGACGGTTACCACTTTCCATCAGGTGGGCCGACAGCTTGTTTACCATTCTAAGTTGCATAAAAACCCCCTACAATTAAGAATATTCTGTTTCTATAGAATTAAATGAAAAAATAACTAATTTTACATCACAATAACATTCTCTAAATGATATCAGTAACAAATTTAAACAATCAAAGAATTAATCGACTTCTGGTTGGGCATTAAAAAACCGTCTTTTATACAAGTCAATTATTATTTTGTTTACATTTTTATTAAGTTCCATTGAAATATACCAATATGGCAAAATTACCATCACTTCACTATTTATTCTTGTAGTTACGGATATGTACTTACACTGACATAAAGTTCGCTCTTTCTGCAGCTACCTGTAGTAACACATTAGGGGTCATCGCTCTATCCAGTTACAGCCACTCAATGGCCATTCTTTTTCACCTTTCTTTTTCAATGTTACATCTATAAACTATATGGCGGTCTTATTAGCTATATCCATCGGAATATACGATATATACCATATAACATTTTTCATTTATAGCTAAAAAATTAATATAATATCACTTATATAAATATACAAAATGTATAATTAAATGGATGGGTACATTCATGGAGAGAGTTTATATTACTCTAAAGCATCGTTAATATATCTTGTATTGCAAATATCAATTGGCTACAGTGATCGATGACCATTAGGTGAGCGGCAAGTGCGTTTACCTTCATCTCTCATAAAAGTAATGTAACACACCATGATTTTCTGTTCGTTATTCTATCACTAAGAAATCAAAGAAATACTGGCCAATCATAATAATTTGTCGCATCTGGAGGCGATGTCACGATTCGCAAAAACGACCTTTGCGTCTTTGAATGTAGTGAAAGCGAGAGAGCCTTAGGGCTTTGCCTACTATGACATGAGAAATTTCAAATACTCATAGCTTAACTACGATTACCAACTTTTTCAGCTTAAAGGGACAAATGATGAATTACCTTAAAAAAAATACGAGATTTCACTTCTTTATCGGGGACAAATAAATTTCACTGCATTTTTTGTTATATTACATTTTATTCACGCTTAAAACTATATTTTGTTACAAACTTTTACTGTACACAATGTATTTTTATGTTTTAATATTTCTTTTTTTATTTATTTATTCTTTATTGCACAATAAAATTTTGTACAAATGGCGAGCTTAATGCCATATGGCATGACATGCTGCTAAAAAGAAATATACTCAAAATCGTAGTTAATTAGCAATTTGGGTTTCGGCTTCGTTGTGTCTGATCAGTTTCCGTAGATCTTCGTGGATACAGGATATTTTTTTATACAACTTAGAATGGCAAACAAGCTGGCGGGCCACCTGATGGAAAGCGATAACCGTCGCCTATAAACACGAGCAGTGTCATAGACATAACAGAGTGTACTGTTTCGCCCACGATACCCCCCATGCGTTGCCATTCCTGAGGACTCAGGTGTTATTCCTCTGTACCCAGTAAATTCACGCCATATCCCACCCTTCAAACCGAAACACAGACATGCAAACAACTGTTTTACGGTTGAAACACGAATGGGAAAGAGGTACTCAAACAAACGACTTTTGTACAAAGTCTCCCTCCGGGAAAATATAGGATATGACCTGTTCGGCGGGATATTAAAATTTATGTAGGAAATATGAAACGTCCCGTGAAATACGGGACAGTTGGCAACCCTATGTTTTATCTTACGGTACAAAATGAATTCTACAATTACATAAAGAGGTCAAGAATCTCACTAGGAATGCCCGCAACTTCGTTCGCGTAATTGGCACATATTGATCGAATGATATAAAAAATAGCTTACATCTTTCTTGAAGATAACGTTTTTATTATCATCATATCAGCCTTTAACTGTCCACTACTGAACATAAGCCTTCCCCTTGGGGGGTTTTGGGGGTTTAAGGGGTTTGGGTCATGCTTAGCAGGCTAATTGGTAACCGCAATCAGGCTTTAGAGATGTTTTAAGAGGGACACTGCTGCCCATTCCTCGCCCTCCCCTAGTCGGTTCTTACGACATCTACGGGATAGGAAGGGGTGGCCTATTCTATGCCGGGATCATATGGCTATGGTATTTTTACCATATTCTCAAATGTTGTGACTGGGAGAGAATGATGTGTAGTATTAAGTCCGCCTTTTGTACAAGACATTTTTTTTGTAATGTGGTCAATAAAGAATGAATAAATAAAATAAATAAATATGTCAAACTTTCCTGTAGATAATTTTCTTTCACATTTTTAATATTAATTCGGATATTTGTAGGTCCAATCATTGTTCGTTTCTTAAAAAAAAAGTTATAAATTTGTAACTTTATGGTTAAAAACTTATAACGTTTTTTTTTTTAACAAAGCATATGATGTTTAGATTTTTTTTTATTTTCTCTTTGAAATTCTTTCTATAATTTTTCCTCTATATAGATAGAGGAAAAAATATAGAAAGAATTACGTAGATTTAACGATTTATGTTGAAGTTTTGTTCACGACTAATTAAGTAGATATTCGCGGAGAGAACATTAAAAAGGTAATGCTTAGACACTTTAATTGAATTTACTGACCCCTGACCGCAAGCACAATGAGAATTATTTATCTCCCAGTGGCCGTCGTGCTACTTGATGCTTTACACAAAAGAATATAATAGCTGTTGTATAATATATTAGTGTGTGAGAAACCAAAAAAAATTCCTCATTAGTTCCGGCCCGTGTTGCTTAGGGATACTTGTTCGTTTCAATCAATTTTATTCGTTGAATTCGTTACATCTCATATTATCATCTTCCCACCCTTATCCCTATTTTTGTTCTTCTCTATTTTGCAGTTACCTTTCTATTTACTCTCATTTTGGCCATATATTTTTTAATTCAACTCGGAATGGCAAACAAGTTAACGGCCCACCTGATGGAAAGTGGAAAGTGGTAACCGTCGCCTATAGACATGAGCAGTACTATGGACATAACACAGTATACTGTTTCGCCCATGATACCACCCATGCGTTGCCATTCCTGAGGACTCAGGTGTTATTCCTCTGTAGCCTGTAAATTTACGCCATACCCCACCCTTCAAACCGAAACACAGCCATGCAAACACAACTGCTTTACGGTTAAAACACGAATGGGACAGAGGTACCCAAGCAAATGACTTTTGTACAAAGTCTCCCTCTTCTTTCACACAGTCCATCCATGTCTTTTTAGATCTGCCACTACCTTTACAGCTACACACATTCATACTTTTTTTTTTTCTTAAAAAAGGCATTAATATTTGTTATACTGCAACACCGAAACTTTAATAAAAAAAAGTGATTCAACGCTGCGACTACAGATTATATATATATTATTTTTTTATTTTATTTTATTTTACTTTGAAAGGGAAACATACAATATCTAAAACATATAAAATAGTATACAAAAATAACATAAATCATGTAAATGTTTAATAAATTAAACCAAATAATCGAGAGCAGATGATTATTGATATTATATATGATATTGATGAACATAAAAATATATATAATAGTATATATACACACACACACACA